>NW_024704749.1:18300302-18900302 GCF_018977255.1 Callorhinchus milii
TTTCCCGTTAGGTTTTTAAGTATCTATCTGATTCCCTTTGGAAAACAAATATGGATTCTGCCTCAACTGTTGCTTCCGGCAGGTCATTCCATATACTAACCGCTCAGTGAGTGAAAAAGTTCCTCCTAACCTCCCCATTTGCTCATTTGCTGGCTGTCTTAAATTGATGCCCTCTGGTCAATTTGCTCTCTCAGATGTTTTTCTGGTCATGCTTTCAGCCACTACGCCTCAAAACTTGGGAACTCTCTCCGCCTTGCCCCTCCTTCCCCATCTTCAGGTCATGCTGTTAATAACCTTCTGTATTTGTAGGAAGGAGCACAGAGTTGGATGAGAATATACAAATGAAGTTTCGCCAGCACGTGATCCAGCACAAGATCCCGGAAATCTTCATTTACGAATTCCCTTCTTATGGTCAGTCCCTTCCCAGGAACTCTTAGCTTTCTGAGCAAAACCACAAAATATAGAGTCAATTCACAGTTTACAGTATATCCTGTGAAGCGTTTTGAGATGTCTCGAAGACGTGATGAGGCGCTATATCAAATGCAAGGATTATTATTATTATTATTATTATTACCAGCAATAAAATTGGTCACTCACTTCGTGGCTGCTTGTGCAGGAGCAAATTAGCTGCCGAGTTCACCTACAAAACACAAGGTCGCTACCGACTGCAGTAAATCCTGAGACGTTTGAGACATTTCAATATCATAGTGATATATATCAAATCCAAAGATTATTATAATGATGATTACCACTATTATTATTTGTACCAGCAGCCACTGTAATATTATTCCACAGCAGCACTTGAGGCTTGAGTGTTTGTGAGCTGTTAGCTGAGCTGGGCCCTATTGCACACAACGTTGCGATTGTTGAAAGGTTGATTGATTTTGCTTGTTCTGTCTCTTTCAGGCCATTGCCAGTCAGCGGATGAATTTCACAGACTGGGTAAATCCATTCTTTCCTTTCAGAGCGTGGGAACTTGGGTGCTGGCCTGCACTGCTCAGTCAGGAGCACTCTCGCTTCTAAGCCAGAGGAAATCTGCAATTTCCTGATTTGGCCAATTTTTTTTTCAGCAGGGGCGTTGGGGCGGGGGTGGGGTGGTGGGGCGGGGGTGGTGGGGGGGCGGAGGCATGGTTCAAAAAGAAAAATAGCCGGCCATTCCCTCCTGCACAGTTACATGGAATTATATTGGCACGGAAATTGGCCATTTGGGCCAACTAGTGCTGGTGTTTATATTTCAAAGGAACCCCTAATCCCTCAGTCTCCAGAGAGGAAAACTCAATCTATCCAATCTTTTTGTTCACTTATCCACTCATCCCTGTCTTTTGGAAATGGGATTGACATGATTTGGGAATATTATCCCTGGAATTTCCTATGGAATTCTCTTTGGGCACTAAGTGGGGAAAAAGTCATCAGACGAGCCTGGCTTCAGCAACAGAAAGGATAACGGAGGGAGATGTGTTCGACTGACGCTCCAATTGTTTTGTTTGTTTTCCAGACGACAGTTAAAACGGGGAAAAGAAGGAAGCAAAGTGTGAGCGAGTGTTGCTCACAGGGTTCCCATGAAGTGGGGCTTTCCATGTAACAGGTCAACAGCAACAACAACTTGCATTTACATAGCACCCCTCACGCAGAGCGACCTGTGTTGTTCCATTCAGTTCAACCAAATAAAGCCAAGTGTGATAAGAAATTCATGGTTGTGTTGTGATCCTCTTGATTGTGCTCCTCTCTCCTCCCACGTTAAATAAAACCTGTCTTTCTCCATCAACCATTCTTGAAGTGAACGAACTGGGACGTTTCCTAACGACACTGCTTGCTGTACCTTGGGTTGTAATCAACCTCTTTATCTCCGAAACAGGCCCTGCATCAAACGCTATTCATTATCATTTAGGATGACACCATCTGCATTCAAGGTGCTAACACCAGCACCCGCTCCTGCAAATATCTGTTCAGTTGTGAAACCAAAGCTAGATAACAGAAAACAGGGTAGTAAACCGGTGACTGAAGACACCGGCAAGATTATAGATCTTTTAACATTTTGGAATACACTTTCTATTTAAATTATAATACATATAATAATAATCCTTGCATTTGGTAAGTGCTTTTAAAATCGTTGCGATGTTGCAAAGCGCTTCACAGAGTATACTGTAAAGTGAATTGACTATATTTTGTGGCCAAAACGCGACAGCCAATTGTGCACAGCAGCGACCCCACAAACAGTCGTGGATTGAGTGACTTTAAGTTATTATTTTTTGAAGGGATTATCACCTCTGGAATTTGATGCACCAATCGACTAACAACCGACTAACGAGGAGGGTGGCCAAAAGCTTGGTCGAAGAGAGGGGGTTTGAGATGCGCCTTGAAGGAGGCAAGGGAGGGAGCGAGGCGAAGAGAATGGAGTTCCCTAGGGTGGAGGCAGAAAGGCTGAAGGACTGACCGCTGATAGCGGGGCAGGCCGGGTGGGGGATAATACTATTATTAAATAATACTTATACTAATAAGGAATCACGCAATAGAGCAGCTCTTGTCACTCCTGCTTTGCCTCGAGGGCTCAGTGCTCACTTCCAATGGTCACAGTTATGTGGTGTTTGTTTTCAATCAATCCGCTACGGGCTTTGGTGCTTAATTGGTCACAAATGTTGTTTGCACCGTGTTTACAGCACGCTGGATCAGTTCTCGTTGCAGAATAAAAATATACGATTCACGTTTATGTTGGGTCTTTCACGTCGGGAGGATGTCTCAAAGCACTTGAAATGTAAGGTCCGAATGATTAGGAAGTTCTTTGCAGCAACTGGGTCTGATTCTAAATATTCCTAATTTCCAGTTGATCTAATTCATATTTTACATTTTCTGCAACATATTTATGTTTTCTAATGTTCTCCCCCCTCTACCACCGTGAGGGAAGTCTCTCGGTATAACTATATAACACGTATATGATACTAATATATATTACTATATAATATAATAATATCCGTATTAAACAACGATTTGTTGGACACGGTTTGTGCGCAATCGGCTGCCTCGTTGCGCCCACAAAATGCACAGTATATTCTGTGAAGCGCTTTGAGACGTCTCAGTAATGTGATGAGGCAGGCGCAATATCAAATGCAAGGATTAGTATTATTATTATTACTACGGTGGTGTTCTCCTGCTATCGATGCGAGATTGCACCTGATTTCTTGGAGCGTGAGTAGCGTCTGCGAGACCGCCTCCGCTCTCTAGCAACCAGTTGATCGGCCAGTGATCGTGCCTGGCACCGGGAAGGCTGACAAAATGCTGAGGACAGAAACCTCTGTGGAAAAAAAAGGAGTCAGTTTCGTTGTAAAAACAATGGGATGATTCACTATTTAATCGGTTGCACATGTTGTTTACAGTGTGCATTTACATAACAGCCCTGCTCTGCCCTCTAGTTCATTCTCGCCTCTCAGTTGTTGCAGAATAAAAATCGCAAACCACATGGCAAAGGGCAGATTCTGCTGGTTAGCACTTCTGTTTGTCATACCAGCGTCCACCAACCTCACGGCCGTTTACAACTCCCTAATTTCCAAGTTATTTTACGCTTGAATTTACATCACAGCTCACAGACGTTATGTGAAGTATTATTTGTTCATGAGCTTTAACCGCTTTAATAATAATAAATAATCCTTGCAATTGGTGAAGCTCCTCATCATGTCTTTGAGACATCTCAAAGCGCTTCACAGGAAATACTGTAAAGTGGATTGACTGTGCATTTGGTAGGTGAAACACGGGAGACAATTTGCGCACAGCAGCGTCCCACAAGCAGCCATGGAGTGAGTGAACGATTTTATTTGGGGGGATTGTTGGCCAGGACACTGGACGAAACTCCCTTCTCTTTTCGAATAGTGCTATGTCCACTTGAAGTGGCAGATGGGATCTCAGTTTAACATCTCATCTGAAGGACGATGAGATGTTAAAGTAATCCAGGTGTCAGCCTGGCTCAGTTGGTAGCACTCTCACCTCTGAGTCAGTGGGTTCAAGTCTCATGTCCGAACTCATAAGTTGGAGGTACATACAGAGCTGGGGGGGATGGGAACTGCCTCACGTTCAGGTGGACATTATAAGATCCCATAACATTATTTGAAAGGAGAAGGGAGTTTCTCCTGGTGTACTGGCCAACAAACCTCCAAGTAAAACTTGTCATTCACTTTGTGGCTGTTTGCATGTAGATTTGCTGCAAAATACAGAGTCACTATACTTTACAGTAAATCGTGTGAGGCGCTTTGAGGTGTTTCACGCAAGTGAGAAGGCTCTGTATAGTAACGAAGACATTTGATACAGCGTACTTCAGTCTCAAAGAGCTTCACAGGATTTTACTATAAAGTATAGCATGATAAGGCACTGTATCAATTGCAAGGATTATTATCATTATTATTATTGAGAAAGTGCAGAGCAATGCCAGTGATGAGAGGTTTTCCTTATGAAGTACCATCGGAGGAACCCTAGAACACAACAGTAAAGAGAAGATTGAGATAAGAGCTCTCTTTTTAAATCTATGAAGGAAGTTTGAAATTGTTTTTCTGTAGCCCTTAGAGTAAGAATGTTTGTAGTAATCAGTATTTGTGAGTGAATGTGACAGCTCAATTTCACACAGCAATGTCCCACAAACAGCCATGAAACAAATAACCTATTTGATTTGGGGGAATTACTGGTCACAACATCAGGAGAAACTCACTTCTCTTTTCGGACAGTGCCATGGGATCTTTAAAGTCCACCTGAACAGGCAGACGAGACCTCGGTTTAACTCATCATGTGCCTATCAACTGAGCCAGGCTGACACCTGGATTGCTTTTAACGTCTCATGAGATCTAACCAATACGCTAGAGAACTCCACATTAGATACTGAATGTATCTATTAAACAAAACTATTATTTTAAGGCATGGTTATTTATTTCTCCCTGCCGGCTGTGCTCACTTTCGTCCAACCCTTGTGGTGAAATAGTTAATATCTGTTATGCATCCTGACTTTCTGAAAAAATCTTGATGTTGTATAACGCATTGAAATGAGTTCAATATGCGTGATGTAAGGTTCATTGTCAGCCACGCTGACGTGAGACACTTTCTGGTGCATAAATAAGTGATCCCACACACACAGCGCTGTGACAAGGGACGAGCTTTCAGTGTGTGTGTTGAGAGCAACTCTGGTCGCAGCAGCAGCAGCAGCAATGAGAGCAACGGTGTTGGCGATTGGGGTAATTGTGCTCTGTGCACTGACTGTGCATGGAGATATCCCAGTGCAGAAAAACTTCGACCTCAACCAGGTACTCTCACCAGTTACACCTCTCTTCTATTGTGGAGTCCCGTAGCATATTGGTTAGCACGTTCGCCTTGCAAGCCAGAGGACCCTCAGAGAGAGGGATTCAAACAAATAGTGAGATGGACTAAAAACTGGTCACTTCAATCCATGACTGTTTGTGGGACACTGCTGTGCGCAATCCTCTGCCGTGTTTCGCCCCCGCAAAAAATAGTCAATTCACTTTACCGTATAGTCTGTGATGCGCTTTGAGAGGTCACAACCACATGATAAGGCGCTGTATCAAATGCAAGGATTATTATAATTGTTATTGTTGAGAGGGTGCAGAACGATGCCAGGGATGAGAGGTTTTCCTAGAACAGAACAGAACAGATCAGAGAAAATTGAGGTGGAGTTCTTTTTTAAGAAATTACGATGTATTTACAACTAAAGCGGACGGATTTTTGAGTCTCAGGCAATTTAAGAGCTGGTCACAGGGCTGCCCGGAGTGGCTGCAGGTGTCCGTGTTACTGACGCCTGCGTTTAGTTCCTAGGGAAATGGTACGTGGTGGGAATGGCCTCGGACGCACAATGGTTCCTGGGGAGGAAGGACAAGTTTAAGATGAGCACCATCATCATGGCACCCGGAGAAGATGGGCACCTGAACGTCACGCTCATCAAAAACAAGTGAGAACTGAGGCCAATTTTATTGCACCATCTTGCCCCCTCCCCATTAGGGGTTTTGAGCCTGTAGTCAAGGCTGACTCTCTCTCGAGAGCAGTGCTGGTGGGGGTGGGGGAGGTGGGGGGGATGTAGGGTAGGGGTTGCGCTGTATTGTCAGAGGCATCATCCTTCTGCTGATGACAGCACAGCCAGGCTGACTTGGAGGAGCAAGCCAATCACTAGGAGTGAGATTTTTCGTGTCAATCTTACAAACCGAAGCCCTAACGGTGAGAATGGTCCTAGCTGGATAAGCAGAGGGTAGCTTGCCAGCGAGCGTTCGAAATTTTAGCAGGTTAAACTCCGGCGGTACCCCAATGCACACACTGCCTGCCTCCTGCCAATCTGCGCCTAATACTTTCCGGAATTAGCTGAGCAGTGTGCATCCCTCCCGGGAGAGAGAGATCTTCCCATTATAGGCGCAGGGAAATTTCCATGCGTAGGTGGAACTCTCACTGGAGACTCTTAAGCACGGCGTTGGGTTAACACATGTGTCAGTCACGCTGGCTGGCACGAAACCGTACAACAAACAAAATAATAAAGTGGAAAATTGGCTTCCAAATGAACATCCACACCTTAAGACTAAAATGGACACACAGGGTAAGGATAGGTGGAATTTCAGGTCTGATGTTAATAAATAGTGTAAAATTTCCTTTCCTATCCACCCCCGATGTTTGGTGTATGTGTGAATGTGATGCTGGGTTCTGCAGAGCCGCACAAGCACAACACAGTAACCATCATTGTTATTTTACAGGGTTGGAGGCTGCTGGCAAATGGACTTTGTGTACAACAAGACAGATCAGGAAGGACGTTTCAAGTACCACAGCAAACGTTAGTTGGGGTTTTAACTAGAGCTTCTTCCTCTGTTATCTCTCTCTCTCTCTCAGCACCAGCTTACTCCTGCTAAATGCCCAGAGCCAAGCCCGGCGTGGAGGGCTCTATAGAAATGCAAGTTGCTGTTGTTGTTACTGGCTTTCACCCTCTGTTTGATTCTCTGCCCATCTCTCCGTCCCATTCATGCCTCACTATTCCTGTTTCTTTCTCTGACTTTTTCTCTTTCCCTCACACTATGTGGGATGTCCTTCCGACATGAAAGGTGCTATATAAGTGTAATTTGTTGTTATTGCTGTTGTTGTCTATCTACCCTTCTGTCACTCTGCCCATCTCTCTGTGACTATTTCTCTGTCCTTGTCTTTGCCTGCCTCCCTGTGTCTCTACTTCTCTGTCTGTATCTCTGCCTCGCTGTTGCTCTTGTCTCTCTACTCTTATCTGATATAAGACATGTGGATTTCCAATTTATTTGTAGGTTGGAATAATGACAATGATGTCCGAGTTGTGGAGACTAACTATGATGAGTTTGCCCTGGTTCACAGTATTAAAACCAAAGGCGATGAGGTCACGATGCTGGTGAAAATGCTCAGTGAGTAAAAGCCCTCACTCCTGCCGGGTCCATGTATCCACCACCATGCTTAAGAGTTTCCAAACTGCACAGCACAGCACATCCTGAAGGGAAGGTGCACAATATTCCCAATTTAGCTTCGCCAGTCAGGGTTACACAACGTTTAACCAGTCTGGCCATCAGCTTTTCTGTCCCCACCCTCTGGAACTCCATCCCTGAATCCCTCACCTCCCCCCTCCCTCGCATCCTTCTAGGCGCAACTCAAGACCTTCCTCTTTGACCGTGCCTTCAGCCACACTCCCACCCCCAATTCTCCTTCCCCTGCCTTGATTCTAGCCCCCAACTTGGGTGCAAATGCTTAACTGTCCAGTGTCCTTCGCCATCTTTCTGCTGTGAAAGATGTTATACAAATGTCATTTTTTACTGTTGTTCACACTGTGATCTCCTTTGACTTGGTGTTGTTACAGGCTTGAGGTCCACACACAGTGTGAAATGCAATAGATCAGATAGTGCTGAATAAATGTAAACATACAAAACCTGCTCACCAAAGATCCAGCCTAACTGTCCTTTACTGTTTCCAGGCAGAGGCCAGGAGCTGAGGTCAGAGCTTGTTAAGGAGTTCAGACAATACTGTTTTGCCCAAGGACTAAATGAAGATAACATTCAAATGTTCCCCAAAGAAGGTAAAACACAGTTTTACTGAACAATCACATATACACAGTGCGACATATACACAAACTACATATACATACTACATATATCACATACACCCAGTATTACATCTACACACAACTGCATACACACAGCGCTATGAATACACACTTCTACATATACACACCATTGCTAAATATACAGTACACACTGCTACACGTACACACCGCTTCACATGCACACAACATATTCGGACAGACCTCTCTACATGTACACATGGCTGCATATTCAAATAATTTCAAACAATTCAGCACTTGTCACAACTTTTGTCAAAATGAAATCATCACTTCCCCACCTGTTAATTTTCCGTTTCTTTGCTTCCCACAGAAGAATGCCAACCAAGCCGCAATTGGGTGAGTGGTCTTAATCCAGTGTCATGTCTCTGCACAAACTGGGTGTTTGCCCACAAAATAAACAGTCAATACACTTTATATCCTATGGATGGCTTTGAGACGTCTCAACGACGTGATAAGATGCTATATCAAATGCTAGGATAATAATTATTATTGTTATATAGAACTATTCATATTGAGAGAATGTCTTAAAGCACTTCACACGCCTCTACGGATCTAAATGTCCCTTTTTTTGTTTTACAGATTTAAACGCAGAAAATGACAGAGAAATGTTCAGCAATAAAAGTAGGATTAGTGTTTCAAATATAACAAGATGCAAAGAACATTCACCTGATGGACACACTTTATATTGGAGCGCTGTATTCACACTTTTATGCAATAAACTATAAACAAGTAGCAAACTGTTGCCTTGTCTGTTTCATACTTATCTGTCATTTATGTCCATAATTTCACATGAGTGGGTCGATACAATACACATTTACATTTATACAGTGCCTTTCATCTTGGGAAGACTTCCCAAAGCACTTAACAACATCAACAACAACAACCTACATTTGTCTAGTGCCTTTCACGTCAGGAGGACGTCCTAAGGCGCTGGACAGTCAGGGATTTGCTCCTGATGATATGTGTTGTTCTTGTTGTTGTCTTAGTACGGATCTAGATTGACTCAACTTCACTGCACGCAGAATTTTCTGCAAGATTCTTTGAAAAAACAGAAAATAATGAATTCAAAGTTCCGTCTGAATTCAATAATTTGCCAAGTTCCAGACTCTCTGAGAAGTAACAAAAAATGATCCTGGAAAGGGGAGTGTGGGTGGGGGGGGGGGGGGGGGGGAAGAGGGTTTTGTTTTCCCCCAGATAGCCCCTATTGACAACCACTTCTCACCCACAAAATGCACAGTCACTACACTTTACAGTATACGCTGTAAGGTGCTTTGAGAACGACTTGAAGATGTGATACGGTGCTACATCAAATGCAAGGATTATTATTATTATCATTATATGAAATGCACAGATTATTGCTCAAAGCGTTAATGCTGGAGCTAATTTAAAGAATAATTCAAATCACCGCTACAATTATGGTGACGCAGCCGGAAAGATAAAAGTTGCTTGTTATAAAACCAGGTTCACTGAAAAGAGTTGCTGATATCTGCAATTTAGGAACGTGGGATTTTGGGTCAAGGCTTTCTCTGTGACAAACAAATAAACAAACTGATAGTCCCAGTTCATTCTGAGCTCTTGCAATAATTACAAGAGAAAGCCAAGACTGACTTTTTTTCCCTGTTCCCTCTCTCACCCACCCCCCAAAAAAGAGGATTGAAGCATTCATGGGAGTGTGAGGTTTTTTGTTATTTTCGTTTGGGGGTGAGATTTGTCCTCATTCTCTCCTCGTTGTGGGCAGTGAGACAGCTTTGCAAATGTACTGGTCTTCATGTTTTGTTGACTTCTCAGTGGTTTGATCTGGGATCAGTGATTAACTAGAAATGTCAACGTAGGTACATTGTGCAATCTGACTCCCCACATGACTGAAGGCTGGACACCTGAGATATTAACCTGATTTACTTTCAATGCCTCAGTTAGTGACTGACCAACACAACTGAGAGAATGGGGCGAGCGTGTCTTCTGGTTTTGGCAATCTCCTCTCTGTGCTTTCTCCTGAAGGCAGTAACTGGAATGCCTGTTGAAAGTGGCATTCCTGTTCTGGAGAATTTTGACGTCACTCCGGTAATATCTAGTTTTTCTATACAAAATGTTTGATTCATTTCCGTGGAAGTCCATGACTTAGACTGTAGTTAGACTGGAGAATGGGTTTATAATAATAAGCCTTTGATGTAGCGCCTGTCGTATCGGGTGGGACGTCTCAAAGCGCTTCACAGGATTTACTTTCTGTGACTGTACTTTTGTGACTGTGCATTTTGTAGAAGAACGTAATTTTTCACAAAGCAACGTCCCACAAAATAACCAGTACATAATACAGTATATTCTGTGAAGCGCTTTTGAGATGTATCAACTGCATTGTAAGGTGCTATATCAAATGCACACGTTTAAGCTAGCAGTAAGTAGGAATCTGGTTGTTAATCGATCGGCGGATCGCTTTTTGCGGGCTAATAAATCTTTAAAAAAATAAATTGGACACTTCAATTCACGACTGTTTGTGGGACACTGCTGTGTGCAATTGGCTGCCGCGATTCATCCACAAAATATACAGTCAATTCACTTCACGGTATATTCTGTGAAGCGCTTTGAGACGTCTCGAAGACGTGATAAGGCGCTATATCAAAGGCAAGGATTGTTATTATTATTATATAAGATGACCGCGTACTTCGCAAAATGAATGCATTTTGTCTGTTTCTTCTCCCAGTTTCTCGGGAAGTGGAACAGCATTGCCTTGGCAACTGATTACCCCAGGATACAGCAGATCAGGGCCGAATTGAAGATGACAACGTATTCTTTGGAGGAATCTGACCAGCCTGGCAAAATCCATGCTTCACATTTGTTTTATGTGTAAGACGCAGGGTTTGTGTGTTCCGTCTTTACTGCAATGCTGGATTTTCATAAAAATAATCCTTGTGTTCGATGAAAAAAATCCAATGAAACTCAATCCGCTTGTTTTCAGTACACCGCTGTGTACAAAATACAGTCGATCCACTTTACAATATATTCCGTGAAGCGCTTTGTGACGTCCCAACGACGTGAAAAGGCACTCTATCAAATGCAAGGATTACTATTATTCACCATTGGACGCATCAAAATGCCTCAAAGCACATTACAGGGAATTGTTAGCGACTGAGTGTTTGTTGGCAAACATGGCAGCCAATTTACACATAGCCATGAAGTTAACGATTAATTTGTTTTTAATTGTGGGGAAGGGTGGAGGGGGAATTGTTTACCAGTACACCAGGAGAAATATACCCTTCTCTTTTCTTCCAGGACTGGGCTGGAGTGTCAATCTCGACTGTGTGCTCACCAATAGTAGTAGTATTATTATTACTAATAATTATTATTATTATTATTATTAGTAATAATAATAATCCCTCCAAAAAACAAAACAATAATAAAAAATTGGTCATTTTCAATCCATGACAGTTTGTGGGACGCTGCTGTGCGCAATTGGCTGCCGCGTTCACCCACAAATATACAGTCGATTCACTTTACAGTATATTCTGTGAAGCGCTTTGGGACGTCTAGAAGATGTGAAAAGCGCTATATCAAATGCAAAGATTATTATTTATTATTATTATTATTATTATTATTATAGTGTTTCTCTCTAAAAAAAACAATTAGTGCAGTTCCCATGGTTGTGTAGTGAACCCCATGCTGGTTACAGACTAAAAGTTTGCTCCCTTCTCATTTTCGACGGTGTTGTGGGGGTGTAACATTATTGGAAAAGAGAAGGGAGTTTCTCTCTCTCTCCCAGTGTCCTGGCCAGCAATCCCCCAGATAAAATTGGTCATTCACTTCATGGCTGTTTTATGTGACCGAGCAAGCGCAAATCAGATGCTGTATGTGTGTGATGAGTGCGTGTGTATATGCGTGTTTCCAAACCCAGAGGGTAATTAATGACTGGAACAGGTTCCCAGGAATCCTGATTGAGGCCAAGACACAAGGACTCATTTAAAGAAACAGCTTGATGGATGCTGTGATGGGAAGATGGTTGGGTAGGAATTCTGGATGAGATCAAATGGGTCGAAGGACCTTCTTCATCCGAACCTCTCCTGAGGACTTGGGAGGTGAATTATTGGGTGCAGTTGAATGCTTTTTGTAACTCCCTGGATTGTGACCCCCATCTCCCCCATTCTCGCCCGACTCCATTGGCTCCCTATCCTTCAGAGGATCCAATTCAAAATCCTGGTCCTCACCTCCAAAGCCCTCCATGGCCTCGTCCCACCCTACCTCTGCGACCTCCTAACCCCCTATCAACCCGCCCGCTCCCTCCGCTCAGCCGGCTCTGGCCTGCTCCACGTCCCCCGACTCACCCGCCCCACCATTGGCGGGAGAGCCTTCAGGTACTCTGCCTCCAACCTCTGGAATTCCATCCCCCAATCACTCCGCCTCGCCGTCTCCTTAGCTTCCTTCAAGTCTCGCCTCAAGACTCTCCTCTTCGACCATGCCTGCGGCCAACCCATTTCCCCTCCCCTCCCTTCTGCTCCCCTGACCCCAGTTTGGGTCTGAAATGCTGTACACTGTTCAGCGACTTGGGACGTCCTCCCGACGTGAAAGGCGCTAAACAAAAGTAATCTTGTTGTTGTTGTTGTTGATTTTATTCTTAGAGGAGACAGATGTACGAATATGTCAGTGATGTGTGACAAGCTGCAGCCTCCTGGTCGGTTCGCACTTTCAAGGTCAAGGTCAAGTAAGTCAGTAGACTTGTCCTCATTCATGTACCTCATGTCTTCGGTTAATTAAATGTTGATTGATAATAATAATAATCCTTGCATTTTGATATACCGCCTTATCATGTTGTTGAGACGTCTCAAAGAGCTTCACAAGCTACACTGTGAAGTGGATTGACTGTGTATTTTGTGGGCGAATCGCGGCAGCCAATTGCACACTGCAGCGTTCCACAAAAAATTGCTATTAGATGTAAAACTCAGTCACTATATTTTACAGTACATTCTTTGAAGCACTTGGAACGCTAACCCGCGTGAAGGGCACTATATAAATGCAAGTTGTTGTTGTTGATTCCTGACTTGATAGGCTCGATAACAAATGTAAGGATTATCGTATATGGAATGACAGCTGTTCATTTTCTAACCAAAGTTCCTGACATATCTCACATTCTGGAACTATAGGAGGAGGTCACTCAGCTACAGAATGCATCAATCACTTTGAGACGTCCTCACAATGCAAAAGGCAAAGATTACTCCTTATTCTACATTATTTTAATTAATCCACTTTCCAGCTCTCCAGTTTCAATGATCCAGTTCCCTACTGAACGATTCTATTGACTTGCCCGAAGGAGTCACTGGTGGTGAAAAATTCCAAACCCTGACAACTCTCTGAGTGAAGAAATTCCTGCTGATTAAACCCTCCGTTGCCTTTTTTGCTAACAATCCTGAGACCCGTGCCCCTCCTCCTCCCCTCCCTCGTCACTGATTCCCCAACTAAAGGAAGTATATTTTTTCCCTATCTCCTCCGTCATGCCCCTTCAGTGTCTTAATGATCACATCCCCTCTCAATCTCCGATGCTCTGCCTTTCTTACTTAGAATTTCCCCATCCTCGTAAAGAGACACAGAGACATTACCCTAATGGTGTTTACACCCCACGTGATCATCCACTCCTCTTATTCCCCCTCTCCTACATCCCTCTGTTCCACTCTCTCTCATGCATGCATCGAGCCTCCTCTTAAATACATTGATACTTTTTGCTTTGACCACACCTTCCGACATTGATATGGTCACTCATTTCATGGCTGCCTGTGGGACGTTGCTGTGCGCCTACAAATACATAGTCAATAACTACACTTTATAATAAATCCGTGGATTATTTATTTGTTGCAATACTGTGGACCGTGCAAGCCAAAGCCCTAATGGGTAGGGTGGTCGTAGCAGCAAGAATGCTTGCTAGACAATGATATATTGTTATAATTTCTAACCTTAAGTTTAAGAAAATATGGTTTTGTGGCTAGGGAGGTGGTGTATGTGTGTGTTTGTGTGTGGGTGTGTGGGAGGGTGGTCTTAAAGCATGAGTGCAAATGCTAATGTTTAAATGTGTCACAGAAAGAATACAAATAGAGAAACCTCTGAAATCTTTATTTTACACCCCGACCTTAGGCGAAGAATTCCGAGTGATTCGCGGCAAACACCACGAATATGCCGTCGTCGTCTTCTACAGTCATGGGGCAAACAAAACAGTGACTACACTCAGGTTGTTCGGTAAGAGTTCTGATTCCTGGAAACTTTGGAAAAGGAGTCAGCCGTTCAGTTCCCTTAAGTCTGTTCCGCCATTTTATTAGATCATGGCTAATCTGTACCTCAACTCCAATTACCCATCCAATTCCAGTCCACTGATTCCAACCAATCTCAGTCTGTCACACCGTTCTGCTTTAGGCCTTTAACATGGGGCAGAATTCGGGAAAATTCTTTGGTTCAGGCTTCTTTCAGGAACCAGTTTCTCTACAGTTCTTAAAAAAGGAACAGGCTTCCAAATGCGTGTCAGCCTGGCTTGGTTGATAGCAGTCTCACCTCGGAGTCAGAAGGAATGTTAAGCATTATATCAGCATCGCGTCATTACACAGAAATAGTCCTGTAGCTCAGTGGTTAGCGCATTTGCTTCGCAAGCGAGTGGATCCGGGTTAGATTTCCGGGCGGGGCAAAAGCTGAGGCAAGTTTCCTTACTCCACATGCCTCTATTTACCTAGCAGGAAGTAGGAACCCAGTTGATAATCAATTGGTGGATTGCTTTCCGGGCTTAATAATTCCTCCACACAAAAAAAAGTGGTCACTAACTCCACGACTGTTTGTGGGACACTGCTTAATTAGTTCCAGTGTTTCACCCACAAAATACAGTCAATCCACTTTACAGTACATTCTGTGAAGCTTTGAGATGTCTCAACGACGTGATAAGGCGCTATATCACCTTCAACTTTACAACAAAATCGTCTCGCAAGCTAAGACAAGGCAGAATTTTGAGCCTGGTGTGTTGGTTTGCTGGTTGAGCTTTTGACCATTGTGTAATTAACTGATTGACAGGGAGGGCACAGGAGCTGAGGCCGGCCCTTCTGGAAGATTTCCGTCAGATATCCTTGGATCAAGGCATTCCAGAAGAATGTATTTTCCTGTTGCCTAAGGCAGGTATGTCTGCACGCACCCGCACACGCACACACACACACTCATTCACACGTATGCACACATGCACGCACGCCCAATAAATATCTTCAAGGTCACAAGAGATTCAGATGAAAAGGCCCTTTGGCCCACTTGATCTCATCTTTCTTGAACACCTCGTCTACCATCCTCTCATTACAGCACCAAGACTTAAATGAGTCCATTGTCCTGGCCTCAACGACCCTCTCGGGTAACGCTGTTCCAGTGCTGAATTGCCCTCTGGGTAAAGAAATACTTCCTAGTGTCTGTCCTGAACTTGCCCCTTGCAACCATGAGCCTATGTCCTCTTGTTCTGCTGCTTCAGTTTATCTGAAATTAGGACTCTATGTAGACCAAGACAACTCAGAATTAGACAGCTCCCTTTTTGCAAGTCAAGGTTGGAATTTAGGAGAGGAAAAATTTGCGTTCTTTCTTAAAGCTTTTCCTAAATTAATTCAATTTATTTTTTCTGCTTTTCTAAAAGAGTGTTACAAAAGGTGACATTGACCCTGAGTTATTCTTACCTTGTCTATTTTACCAGATGAATGTGTGTCGGACAAGACTTTACCAGAATCCCAAAACCAGGTGAGCTGGAGATTTGTTCAGTGGTCACTGTTAAGTGCAATGAGACACTGCCTCGCGTTACGCAAATGCAAGTTGTTGTTGTTAAATTTCATTTTCATACAGCGTCTTTCACATACGAGAGCCCCACAATCAGGAGTTTGGGACATCCTCCCGAAGGCGCTATGTAAATACAATTTGTTGTTGTTTGAACTTATATAGTCTACCGTCCAGGTAGAGATTTTGCTTCGTCAGAGACGCTGTCTTTTGGATGACACGTGAAAACAAGTGTCTTGTCTGCCTGTTCAGGTGGACGCTAAGGATCCCATGGCACTATTCGAAAAGAGAAAGGAGTTTCTCTCAGTCTCTGTCCAACAATCTCCCAAATAAAATTAGTCATTCACTTCATGGCTGTGGATCTCACCCTCCGAAAAATCCCTCTTCAGAAACTCACCAACCTCGCCTCATCAGAGTATGAAGCTGTTTCATAAATGAGTCCAGCATCACAGAAAATATTCACGTGTAATTCCAAGACTGAAGAGCCTCAGCTTGTCCAATCGTTGCTCATTACGTTAACACTGGGGATCATCCTCGTGGCTCTTTTCTTCGCTGCCTGTAGGGCCTGGGAAGTCCGTTATGTCACAGCGACCAGAACTATATTCAGTATTCCAGGCAGACACTGCTCACCTTGACAATGCCCAATGTGTGAGCGAGATTCACCCTCTCCACTGTTCCCGGAAATATAATTGGGGCTAATATAGTTTATGAAATTCCAGTACCACATACTTTAGTACAACAGCTTCAATCAGGAGCTGATCGTGTTTTGCTCAAAGAATTCAGCTTCGTTGAGAAAGGAACTTGTATGACAGACACTGACTTTTTTTTCCCCTGTAAGCAACGAGTGCGAAGAATGGCTGTGGTCGAACCTGAGGAAGGATCTGGTTTGCTTCCTTCTAATGTCCCCTTCTTCAGCAGAACTGATGTTGAAGGTATGTTAAATCCTGGCATTCCAACTCTGGGGCTAATTTGAGCTATTTCTTAATTGGGATTTCTGCTCATTTGCCCCCTTTTGTTAATCAAGATTTTTGCTCATTTGCGCCATTTGTTAATCATTAAATTAATTTAAATCGAATTAATTTGTTAATTTGCACCATTTGTTAATCATTAAAATGAAGTTAACGATTAACTAATGGTCCAAATTAATTTGCAAATTAAATTAATTTAAATCAAATTAATTTGTTCATTTGCAGCATTTGTTAATCCACTCCTTTGCTGATTTACACTGGTTCCTTAACCCGATTCCTGACAGCGCTCTCCTCTTTTCGTGTTTTGTTCCTTAAGCGGCGTGCCAGCTGCCAGCCGAGCCCGGGATATGCTTTGGGCACCACGAACGCTTCCATTACAACCAGTCGACGATGACGTGTGCGAAGTTTGTTTACGGCGGTTGCTCTGGCAATGGCAATAACTTCCTGACTGAACAGATTTGCCTGCAGAGATGCAGGACTGTAGGTGAGAGGCTCATGGACCACACCAATAACTTGCAAACCCTTAACTGTCCAGTACCTCCGCACCTCAGGCGCTGACAGCATCAGCATCCAAGGCTGCACTCTCCACCTCTCAAAGCCATCAGGAACCTCGGGGTTCTGTTCGACCCTGAGCTGTCCTTTCTCCCTCATATCCGCGCCACAACTGGCACTGCCTTCCATCACCTCCGGAATATCGCCAGACTACGGCACTACCTCACCCCTCACGCTACTGAAACTCTGGTCCACGCCTTTATCACCTCAAGGCTGGACTATGGGAACTCTCTCCTCGCCGGCCTTCCGGCCCTCCCTCCACACTGCAGGTCATTCAGAACTCTGCAGCTCGTGTACTGTCCCGCACCAGGCTTCGGGACCACATCACTCCCACCCTCGCTCGCCTCCACTGGCTCCCCATCCCCCAGAGGATCGAATCAAGGTCCTCATCCTCACCTACAAGGCCATTCACGGCCTCGCTCCCTCCTACCTCTCCGACCTACTACCTACCTATCTGCCCGGACCCTCCGTTCCTCTGGCTCCGGTCTGCTCCACATCCCCCGCCCCAACCGCCCTACCATCGGTGGCCGGGCCTTCAGCCTCTCAGCCCCGAGGCTCTGGAACTCTATCCCCCAGTGCCTTCGACATGCCTCCTCCCTTTCCTCCTTCAAGGCCGGTCTCAAGACCTTTCTCTTTGACCGTGTCTTCAGCTCCCCTCTCGACTCTCTACCCCTTCCTCGCTCCCTCCCCTCCCTCCCCTCACCCTGACCATTTCCCCCCTGCTCGGGTCCTGACCCAGCTGTACAGCGCCTTGGGACGTCCTCCCAACGTGAAAGGCGCTCTATAAATGGAATCTTGTTGTTGTTGTACCTTGAGGCGTCTTTCCGACATTTTTGGGGGGTAACGGAGTATCTGACACTTGTGGAAACCCAGCACCGTGCTTAAGAGTCTCCAAATCAAACTGAGAATTCCATGCATCCCACCTACATGTGGAAATCCCAGAGATAGATTGTTGGAATGGAATACCTGCTTACCTAATTCTGGAAAGCATTTGGGGAAGGTTGTGGAAAAGCGCTATATAAATATAATTTTGTTGCACTTGTTGCTGTACTTATATAGCGCCTTTTGATGGAGTCAGACACCGAGGAAGGGAGAGGGGGAGGTGACTATAGATAGAGGTAGATTTTAAGTGAGATTTAAAGACCGATAATGAGTAGGTGAATTGAAGGTGTAGTGGAAGGGTGTTTCAAAAGTTAGGGCAGAATGGCACAGATGGGCAGTATGTGCACCTGAACCAACATCCTTTTGATCCAGAGGCGAGAGTGCTACTGAGCCAGGCTGACACCTATTTGGGATCTATCATTGACTTTCAATCTATCAAGTTTCCTGGATCTAGACTTTACCATCTCAGGCAATGTCAGGAGAGTTTCTCGCTGTTTTCAGGTGCCCGATCATGCTGACAGAACCCAAATGCATTTGGAGAATCCCTACAGAAGTACATTGCAATTTCTTGTGCCATTATTCCTCCAACCCTGTGGTCCAAATCCTTACTAATGTATGTGATTTTCTCTTCTCACAGCCGCCTGCAGGCTGCCCATAGAAATTGGGCCATGCAAAATTGCAGTAGATCTCTGGGCTTTTGACTCCGTCCTCGGGAAATGCAAACCTTTCATCTACGGTGGATGTCAAGGAAATGGCAACAAGTTCTACTCTTTGAAGGAGTGTGAAGAGTACTGTGATGCAGTCCCAGCAGGTACCAACGCTGCTTGTAGGAAATCAGTAACAGGAGAGGTCAATGCGGCCCATTCCAGCTTTCCATTTATTATTATTTGTTATTACTATTTTAGGAGTAATAATCCCTCTACTCTCCACCCCCAATAATAATAATTTGGTCACTCAATCCACAACTGTTTGTGGGATGCTGCTGTTTGCACTTGGCTGCTGTGTTTCTCCCACAAAATACACGGTCAATTCACTTTACAGTGTATTCTGTGAAGCACTTTGAGACGTCTCAACGATGTGTTAAGGCGCTATATCAAATGCAAGTATTATTATTCCATGACCATATTTTACAATCTCCCTTAATCCCACCTTCCTGCAATATCAGCCCCATTGGGACAGCAGACGAGACCTTAGGTTAACCTCTCACCTAAAGGACAACACCTGTGACAGCGCAGTGCTCCCACTGTCACGTCGGTCTAGACTGTGAGCTCAAAGTCTCCAAAATGGGGCTCGAACAGACAACATTCTGACCCAGAAACGAGAGCGAGAGTGACTGAGCCAAGCCGACACCTACGCTTGTCAAGTGACTCAGTCATTAGGGTGAGGCTTAAACTCACCCAGCTGCAGGTCAAGGAACATCTTTGAAGCCATTCATATGGTAGTTCAGAGTGTCTCAGCTCCCCCTCACTTTTTGTTCGTGTTTGCATCACTGCCATTTCTATCACTGTCTTATAACATTGTGTTTTGCAGAAGAGGCTGACCTTCTGGCTGTTTGAAACACAACATAGAGAAAAATGAAACTAAAGTAGGGCGTTGAGGTGGCGTTCATTCGCACTGTGGGACATCACCATCACTGAACAGAAGCCTTGTATCCGATCAAGAGATGGGACCCCTTTGTTTCTGTTCTTGTGTTCTTTCTGCACACACAGTATATGCTTAAACCATATAATCAAATAAAGCATTAGCCTTCACTGTGTATCTCAGGACACATTATTTTACACAACAACATAGTGACCAAAAAGATTCACCATTAGCCCCCGCTCCTCCTATGCCACTCTCCCATACCCCTCAATAATCTCCTCTCCCTTAAATATGCATCAAGTTTCACCATGTTGATATATCCATACCATCCTAACAACAACAACTTGCATTTATTTGGCGCTCTTCATGAGGGACAGAGTCTCAGAACACTTAACAGTGGGGGGGGCTGACGTTGAGCTGGGGGGGAGGAGGGAGGTGACCATAAGCATGGTCAAAAAGGAAAAAAAATGCAGCGAGACATAGATAGGTTAGGTGATTGGGCAGGTAGGTGGCAGATGAAGTGTAATGTAGGGAAGTGCAAAGTCATCCACCTAGGTAGCAAAAACAGTAGAGCGGGTTATTTTTTAGAAGGGGAGAGATTGGAATGTGTTAGCGTCCAGAGGGACTTGGGTGTCCTTGTACACCAATCACAGAAAGTTAGTCTGCAGGTGCAGCAGCAATTAGGAAGGCGAACGGTATGTTAACATTCATTATGAAAGGATTAGAGTGTAAGAGTAGGGAAGTCTTGCTGCAACTGTAGAGGGCCCTTGAGAGACCACACCTGGAATACTGTGTGCAGTTTTGGTCTCCTTATTTAAGGAAGGATGTACTGCCTTGGAGGGGGTGCAGCGTAGATTTATTAGGTTAGTACCAGGGATGAAGGGGATGAGTTACGAGGATAGGCTGACCAATTTGGGCCTATATTCTCTGGAATATAGAAGAATTAGAGGGGATCTTATAAAAACCCGTAAGATCGTCAAAGGGCATGATAGAGTAGATAGTGGGAGATTGTTTCCCCTGGTTGGAGCAACTAAAACCGGGGGTCACAACTTTAAAATCAGAAGCCAACCCTTTCGCACTGAGTTGAGGAACAACTTCTTCACTCAAAGGGCTGTGAATGTATGGAACTCACTACCCCAAAAGGCTGTTGACGCTCAGTCCTTGAACGTATTCAAGACTGAGATAGATAGATTTCTTATTGCAAAAGTGATTAAGAGATATGGGGATAAGGCAGGGTCAGGTTATTAGCTAGAGTTAGATTAGAAGATCAGCCATGATTGAATGGCGGGGCAGGCTCGAAGGGCCGAATGGCCTACTTCTGCTCCTACATGTTATGCTGTGTTATTTTGTTATGAAGGTCTTCAGTCGTGATCTAAAAGAGGGAAGGAGGGGACCAAGCGGAGGAATTGGGGTCAGAGAGTTCCAAAGCTTTGGGGCGTAGTGGCTGAAAGTATGGCTTGCCAATGGTGGAGCAGAGGGTGCCTGGTATTCTAATATAGGGCTGCCACCTTTGAGACATAGAAAATGGCCACTGACTTGGATGGCACCTCCTCGCTCAGCCTGTCACAGCCATTTGGACATAATTCACTGGGTACGGCTGCCATGTAACACCACTCCTCTCAGGACTTTCTGACTTATTTCCTTAAGAGCACCACATACAAAATGAAGCACCTCGCTCGATTGAAACATTGGGACAAATTGAAGCTCATTCGTACAGGAACTGCATATTTTGTGACTGGATGTTTCAATGAAGTAAGGTGTTTGATGGTTCATTCACATTACCTTAGTCCCTGCCTTTCACAGTGTTGGTGGGAGGTAGGTACTGACATAGAATACTTATACAGTAAGCAAAGAACCTCTAAATAGACCCTATTTATTGTTAGTCGATTGGCGGATCGCTTTTACCCTCGGCCTGATAGGGTGTGCATATGGGCCGATAACTGGCAAATGAAGTTTAATACAGATAAAGGTAAGGTACCGTATATAGGCAGTAAGATTCATTATCAGAGGTGCTGTGCTGTTCATTATTGGAGCATGTGAATACCAGGATGGTCGGAAGGCGAACTAGATGGACCTTGGCCTTTTCTTGGCTAGCATTTCCTAAGTACACCATGGATGGGACAGAATTTGCCAAGGGGAAAGCTGAAAGAGATCTAGGGGTAGGTAAAGACAGCAACTCCAACAATGCAGCACTCCCCCAACACTGCATTGGAGTATCACCATAGACTATATGGGTTCCAAGTCTTGAACTGACAAACCATCTGATTCAGAGGTGAGAGCGCTACCCATTGACTCTATGTCAATGGATGTTTAATGCACCATCGGGCTAACTGTCAATACCACACAGTGACATACAAATCAATCACCAGCATTTCTTTCCCAACATTTTCTCTGCCTATTCTCCACCTCTTGCCCCTTGTCTCTTGACACCCACACACTTACTGTAATTCCAGTTAAATCTACCACTGATACCAACAAATTACATTTATGGAGCGCCTTTCACGTCGGGAGGATGTCCCAAGGCGCTGGACAGTCAGGGGTCGGGACCCGAGCATGGGGGAGGGGTGGGGTAGGGGTGAGGGAAGGCAGAGAGGGAAGGCGGAAGGGCGACTGAAGACATGATCGAAGAGAAGCGTCTTGAGACCGGCCTTGATGGAGACAATGGAGGAAGCAAAGCGAAGGGACTGTGGAATACTGATGAAAAGCAATGGGTTGTTGGTACGACCTTTAACCAAATGTGTTGAAACTACTTTCAGGTAGAGTTCAAAGCCATGTGTTCATGACACGAAACACACTGAAACACTGAACGGCCGGTGAGTGGACATAGATTCAGAGAAACAAAGTTGCTCCATCTCACCTCATCCCTCTCCACTAGTGCTGACTCAGCCAGCAAAGCAAACAAGTCCTTGTATTTGCACAGCCCTTATCCTGTGGAAAGGTTGGCCTTTACTGGACTGCATGTGTCCTGCTTCAAGGTCTGTTGAATAACAGAGCTGTTCAGGAGTAATAATCTTTGCATTTGACACAACATCTCAAAGGACTTTACAGTAATTCCTGCTCCATCTTACAGTAATTCCTGTAAAGCGGAGTGAGTGAATTTTCTGAAAACGTGGCAACCAACAGTGATGTCCCACAAACAGCCATAGAGTGAACGGCCAATTTTATCTAGGAGGAGGGGGGAGAGGGGTTTGGAATTGTGGCCAGGACACCGGGAGAAACTCCATTCTCTTTTTCGAAGAGTGTCTTGGGATCTTTAATGTCCACCTGAACAGGTACAGACGGAGCCTCTGTTTACCATCTCATCTGAAGGATGGCACCTCTGACAATGGAGCGTTCCCCCCGCTCAGCACAGCGCTGGAATGTCAGCTACGACTCATTGATCCCAAGTCCTGACGTGAGGCTCGTTTCACCCAACCTCTGACTCAGAGGCTAGAATGCTACCCACTGGGTCAGACTGACGATTTGTAAGTGAGTGTGAGCACGTTAAGCTCAATGTGGCTCTGCTGATTTTTATCTGTGGGGGTAGGGGGTTAGTGCTCAAACTCCCCTTTTCAGGCTCAGCCACTGTTGAGCGCTCTGAGACTTTACCCTGTATCCTCTCCTCTACCCTGAGGGCACTGTATAAGTGCAAGTTGTTGCTGTTGTTTTCCCTCCAGCTTAATGATGGAAACTCACAACACAGGGTCAGCAGGAGAGTTATTTCTCTGAGAGGGTTTGATTGAACAACGATCAGTGATTAACTGGAAAGATCAACACAAGTTGCACCACCAGATCCCGGCACCCAGTCATTGACGTAGGAGGCGCCCAAGCTTAAATCTCTGTCTCTGGACCCAATTGAGATCCCAACCAGACCGAGACCATGAAGGGAAGCCATTTCCTCCTCCTTGCCATATCCTTCCAATTTTTTCTGTTGCAGAAGGCAAAAGGCAGTCCAACAGTGGGCCCTGGACATCTTTTTGAACCAGGTATGTAGTATAGCACCCACCACCCCTTACATTTACTGTATTTACCCTGAATCTGAGGCTCAGGAAGAGGTTTTAGAGCTTAATCACAAGGAGCCTCTAAGATGCAGCCAGAATTTGGAGGTTAAAAAAGAACTCGGCTTGACTTTAACTCAATGTTGTACCCAATAGCTTTCTCATAATGTAGTATCTCTAAGTGCTTCACATAAACACAGTGCAAACCCAGCAAGGTGGGAAGGATGTGGGAGAGTGGAGAAGAGAGTTGACCAAAAGTGTGGTCAGAAGTAGGTTTTCAGAGGGTTTGGGAAAATGGGGAGGGAATAATAATAATAATAATAATAATCCTTGCATTTGATATAGCGCTTTTCACGTCGGGAGGACATCCCAAAGTGCTTCACAGAACACACTGTAAAGTGAATTGACTGTATATTTGTGGGCGAACGCGACAGCCAATTGCGCACAGCAATGTCCCACAAACAGTCGTAGATTGAAAATGACCAATTTATTATTGTTTTTTGTTTTGGAGGGATTATTATTAGGCTCTGCGTGGAGTAAGGAAACTTGCCCAAGATTTCGCCCTCTGCCTGGAATTGAACTCAGATCTCTCGCTTGCAAAGCGAGTGCTCTAACCACTGAGCTACAGGAATAGGGGAAGACTGCAAACTGAGGGAGGGAGGAAAAGGGGGAAGGAGAAGGAGAAAGAAGGACAGAGAAAGCAAGGGAGAGTAAAGAGAGAGAGATACGGGGTGGGGGGAGGGAGGGATGGAAGGAAGGAAAGAAAAGAAAGACAGAGGAGAGGAATAAATGATAGAAAAAGAGAGGAAAAGTAGGGTGGAGTGGAAGAAAGTTAAAGAAAGATAGAATTAAGCTTAAGAAAGGGAAAAAGGCAAAATCTGTGCGAAGTGAAAAGTAAAGACTGGGACAAAATGCAAAAATGGCCCAAGGTGACATGAACAAAGTACAGCGAGGAGGAAAGAGAGCAGCGATGATATTCACTTACAGTTTTAACTCTCTTTAAAGAACATGAAATAAAAATTACTGATAAAGTTTTACCTGGAGACAGGTCGGTGATCTGGTGATACACAAGCTCAGGGTCTGCTCCTCTGCACAGAATGAAATTCGTTGGATGTAAGCCGCAAGCTTTACCTGCAACAACAACAACAACTTGCGCTTATATAGCACCCTCCACGCAGGGTAGCGTCTCAGAGCGCTTTAGCAGAGAGTGGGGTGGGTGAGGTTTCAGTTTCTCCCCTGTTGTATTTCACTGAGATAAACCAGACAGATAAAAAAGACTTAACCAGATACAATTTGGAATTTCTCAACATATCCCACAAAACATATATTCACTACATTTTACAGTATATCCTGTGAAGTGCTTTGGGACGTCCTGCCTAACGTGAAAGGAGCTGCACCATAACGTACAAAACTAACAACTTGCATTTATATAGCGTACTTTAAATAGGGCAGCGTTTCAAAGTGCTTTCCTCTCTCTATCCCTCCTTTCCTCTCTCTGACTCTTTCCCTCCCCCTCTCCCCTTTTCACAATAACAACATGTATTTATTCAGCATCTTTCATGCTGAGAAATATCTCAAAGAGCTTTACAGAGACAGTGTGAGAGCACGAGCACTGTGGGAAATGGCAGGGTAAGTGGAATGTGCATTCAGAGAGGCGGGTTTTGAAAGTGAGAAGGGGAGAGAGCCCGGGCACAGTAGCTGACGGCTCCACTGTTGATGGTAGGGCAGACAGGGTGTGAACAGATCGAGGTGGACGTGGAGGGATTGAAAGGCGAGGATGAGGGTTTCAGAGTTAATCCACCGGGGGATGGGGAGCCAGGGGAGGATGTGCATGATGGACTCGGGGAGCAGGGTGCAGAAGACGACGTGGGCTACAAGGGGATGATGGAGGCGTAGGCGAGGGTTTCAGCTGAATTGGAGGTGAGGTCAGTGGGGTGGAGGCAGGCGACAATAGCAGACGTGGATGGAGGAAAGTGGACTTGGTCAGGGAACCGATGGAAGGCATGAAGGAGAACGCGGGTGAGGGTCGAAGAAAATACCGAGACTTGGCATTGGCTGCATGAGTTGGAGCGATCAGCCGGGGAGGTTGACAGGGTTAGCGCCGGAGAAATAAAATAAAATGTGTGTTTGTTTGTAAGATGTCTGCATGATGCCACCTGCGATTGGAAGATGTCATGCTTTAAAGCCCAGATTCTTCTTCAACCAGTCATCGATGTCCTGCGACTTATTTACCTACGGTGGCTGCGGTGGAAATGGTAACAACTTCATGACTAAAAGGGACTGCGAGCACACCTGCAACGTGACAGGTAAGAAACGAAAGGCGCTGGGATTTCCAGTATGAAATCAAATCTTCTGGGCTGGGAAGATGGCGTATTTCACTGACCGACCTTCTGAAGGTCCAACCTAGAGAATAACAATTCAAACAACAACAACAAAACTTACCACACCACCTTACCAATAAAACTGCTCTCCCCGCACCTCAGACATGCAAACCCAAGATAGCGGCAGATCACGATTCAAAACTTAGGGGCATTGGGATGGTAGATACTGCCACTAGTGGCCAGTTAGGGTTATTACAGTGTCTGCTTTTACTTTTTCAAACCCATTTATAATATTATACAACAACAACTTGCATTTATATAGCGTCCTTCACGTGGGGTAGCATCCCGGAGCGCTTATACACCTCTCAGGGTTGAAGAGCTCCAGCTTGTCTAATTGTTTGTTGAGACGCATGGGTAAAATGTGTGAGGTTTTATAACTATTGAATGTGATGAGTACAAGAATTGACATGAGGCCAGAATCTGTGGGCGTTAGTGCTGGAAATTGGGGGGAGAAGGAACAGAACACAACCAGTCAGGATAATGCAGTATGGTGATAGCTGTTCAATCTGCTGTAAAACCCACGAGTGGTCCCGTTGCCCAGTGGATTGAAAGACATCAACACAGAAGAGTTTATGCTCTTCTGATGGTTATTGCCGGCAATATTTATCGCATTGAATCCCGTACATTTAGCAGGTCGTTATTAATTTTTTTAAAAATTTGGTCAGCCGAGTGTCTGACACATGCGGAAAACCATCGCCATGCTTAATAGTATCCAAACAGGATTGAGAGATCCACATATGGACATTGACATATGGAAATTTCCCCATGTTTGGAATGGAATGCACATGCTCTCCTCAGAGGGGAGCATTCTGCTTTACCTAATTCCAAAGAGTACGTTAGGCACAGGCAGCAATCTCACCTCTCAATCATGAGGTTGTGGGTTCAAGCCCCATTTCGGCACTTTGAACTTGCAGTTTAAGACGACTGGGTTGCATTGTCAGAGGTACTATCTTCCAGATGAGATGTTAAACCAAGGGCCTGCCTGCCTGTTCAGATAGATAGTAAAGATCCCATGGCCTATTTGAAAACTGACTCGCAATACCCTCAGATAGAATTGGTCACTCTGTTCATGGCCGTTTGTGGGACATGGCTATGCGCAAACTGTGTTCAAACACAGAATAAACTTTTCCGTATAACCTGTGCTGCCCTTTGAGCCTTGAGACGTCCTCCCGACATGAAAGGTGCTATATAAATGCAATTTGTTGTTGTCATTCGTATGGTACTAAACATGATGCTTGTTCCTTTAAGAGCTCTGCGCCCTGGCACCTAAAGTGGGGATGTGCTATGCTCTCATGCACAGATACTTCTACAACCAGTCATCAAAAGCGTGCGAGGTATTTATGTACGGTGGCTGCAGAGGAAATGTAAATAATTTTCAAGAAAAGGAGCAATGTGAGGATTCCTGCGGTGAGCTGGGTGAGAGAAACATTCCTGCTCTGTTTGCAATTAAACCCACCCTACATGCTGGCTTCTTCCAACATAAGGGGCTTTGGTGATACACAAGCACGATGGGAGATGCTGGCCAACACCGCCAAAGGCGACAGGAAAAAAAATAATAATAACTTGGCCACTCAATCCATGACGGTTTGTGAGAACTGCTGTGCGCAATTGGCTGCTGCAAAATATACAGTCAATTCACTTTACAGTATGTTCTGTGAAGCGCTTTGATAATAATAATAATAATCCTTGCATTTGATATAGCGCTTTTCACGTCGGGAGGACGTCCCAAAGCACTTCACAGAACACACTGTAAAGTGAATTGACTGTATATTTGTGGGCAAACGCGGCAGCCAATTGCGCACAGCAATGTCCCACAAACAGTCGTAGATTGAAAATGACCAATTTTTATTATTGTTTTTGGTTTTGGAGGGATTGTTATTAGGCTCTGTGTGGAGTAAGGAAACTTGCCCGAGGTTTCGCTCTCTGCCTGGAATTGAACTCAGGTCTCTCACTTGCAAAGCGAGTGCTCTAACCACTGAGCTACAGGACTCCACAGGACGTTGCAACGACATGATATGGCGCTATATCCAAATGCAAGGATTATTATTTTAACTTAATCCCCTTTTTTATAGCATTTTGCAAACTGAAACCTGACAGAGGGCCCTGCAGGGCAGATTTTGTACGATACTTTTACAACACATCAACAAAGATGTGCGAGCAGTTCAAGTATGGCGGTTGTCTGGGAAACACCAACAACTTTATGGATCCAATGGAATGTCATTTCAAATGCGGCGACAAAGGTGAGAAATCACTGCCGACCACTCCATATCTCTATGCACACACTCTCACCCACAAATACACAATCACCCACACTTTACAGAACCTCTGTGAAATACAAGGATTATTATTACATATGTAGTGTCACTCACTTACTTACTCACTCACTCCGTTCATGTCGGGAAGATGTCCCAAGTCGCTGGACAATCAGGGATTTGGACCCGAGCAGGAGGTTGGGATCACAAAGGGAGGAGGGCAGGGAGGGTAGGGGTAGGCAGATGACCAAAGGCGCGGTCGAAGAGGACTAAAGTGAACAAATGGAAAGAATACCTGCTCTGTAGACTGTACACTAGCTAATGATAGCTCGCTGTGTATTTCTTCCAGGGGAATGCCTGTTGCCCATTCAAATAGGAAAGTGCAGAGGTGCCATACCGAAATGGAGATTTGATAAAACGATGAGAACATGTGTCGAATTCACGTACTCGGGATGCGATGGAAATAAGAACAACTTTGATTCAGAAATGGAATGTAAAAAGCACTGCCCGGTTCCAGAGGCGAGAGGTTCCATGCCGAAACACGTTCCAATAATATTCAAGTATGAAAGAGTTAAATTCCAAACCCCATTACAGCGCGCCTTAGCTCTGATATAGCACGGTACACAGGCTGTCCTCCGGCGAACTCACATTTACCACGAGGTAGAGTGGATGACCGGCCAGAGTCTTGCGCAAGGCGCCGGGCGAGGTGATGTCAGTGGTGACCCTGACCGGATGACAAGAGTCATCTTACAATATAGCCTGTTTTAGCACTGGATGTCACTTTAAGACACCACCACCCCCACTCCATCACCATAGCGTTATAACAGAGTCGGACTCAATAAATTGGATCTGGAATGCATTGCCTGAAAGGGTGGTGGAAGCCGATTCAATAACAACTTTTAAGAGAGAAGTAGATAATTATTTGCAGGGCTATGTGGAGAGAGCGGGGGAGTGGGATTGATTTGGATAGCTCTTTTTAAAGAGCTGGCACAGACACGATGGGCCGAATGGCCTCCTTCTGTGCTGTATGATTCTATGAATGGTGAGAAGTCGTGACCTCAAAATTAGAGCAAAGCTGTTCTGAACCAGGATCAGGGAGGATCTCTCCACACAGAGTGTGACAGGACAGCTCCAGAGAGCCAAAGAGGAGAGATTGGTTATGATCAGCTATGGAACAGGCTCCCTAGGGAGACTGGGAAAATAATATTTTGGGATACAGTATATGAGTAATTTGAGACATAACATATAGTAAGTGTAGTATGGGTTGGATCTAGGCAACTTTGGATCTAAGGTTCCCAAAGATTTCCACTGTGATGGTAGACTAATCCATACAGAATTAATTGCTATCAATATCTCCATTATTGTAGCATGCGACTACCAGGATGGTAGACAGCGGACTAGATGGACCTTGGTCTTATTTTGTCTGGCAATTCCTATGTTCCTATCAGTTGAAGGTTTTAAGAGAGTTGCCCAGATACGTGGATTGTAAGAATATTAAAGGATGGGATTAGGGAGATTTTATTGCCTGGGCCATGGAATGGGCTGTAGTGGTGCAGTCGATGGACTGAATGGCCTCCTCCCATTCTGGTTTGTGTTTTTTCATAAAATTTGTCAGCCTGGCTCAGTGGGTAGCACTCTCACCTCCGAGTCAGAAGGCTACGGGTTCAAACCCCACAATGAGCTAGCTCATAGTACTGGTGGAGGGCTGCATTGTCAGGTGTGCCATCCTTCGGATAAGAAATTCAAATTGAGGTCTTCAACGTCCACCTGAACAAGCAGGTGGGATCTCAGCCTTGACAAAATTCTGAACTAAATGGTTTATTGAATTTCAGGTGAATTACCACATCAACTCCCCTAATCGAATTATAGACCGTGTGCTGCAGAACAGAAGACCAGAAGAAAATGCGATGATTAAAGGATTGAGATTGGAAAAAATCAACCAGTTAAATAAATCATTAAATATGACTATAAGGCTCATTCACACTTGAGTATGAAAAAGCTGTCTTTCAAAGTAAAATAAAGAGCCTTAATTGAACTTAAAGACGGCATGCGAGTCTTTGCATCGAAAATTTGCATCAAAGTATCATGCAGGTGTACAATAACTTTCATTTATATAGTGCCCTTCATGTAGCAAAGGTCTCAGAATAGGAAGTGGATAATGATAATAATAATCCTTGTGTTTGATACAACGCCATATCGTGTCATTGAGACATCTCAAAGCGCTTCACAGAAAATATGGAAAAGTGAATTGACTGTATTATGTGGGCGAAACGCGGCAGACAATTGCACACAGCAGTATCCCACAAACACTCATGGATTGACTGACCAAAGAGATTATTATCCCAGAAATTGATCTGTCAATCGACTGACAACCATATTCCTGCTTACTGCTGGGCAATGAGCGGCGTCAGGGTAAGGAAACTTGTCTGAGGATGCGTTTTTCAATAAGCCTTTAATCATTAGGACAAGGAATCAGAACTTTGGGCCATGCTCTCGCCATTTCCTACTGCCATTTCCTGGGCAGTTTTGGGACTAGCAGAAGGTGGCAACCCTTAATGTGGGCAGATTTCATACCCTCTTCTCCCACCCAGTCTTCCCCACTTGCACCAGAGTTTGTTAGGAATTAATATACGTTTAGAGCCCAACGTCCACCAAATACTAGCCCCCAAAGTAGCCCAATATTTTGCTCTGCCTCCAATGTGGATGGCACCCAACTCTACTTCTCTGCCTCTACCCTTGACTCCAGGACCACTGATGTCCTGACTGAATGTCTGTCAGACATCAAGTGCTGGATGAGAGCTAACTTTTTTCATTTGAACTTAACAAGACCGAGACTCTCCTGATTGGCTCCCGTCAGCGCCTCCTCACTTCAGGCTCTGACAGCATCACCATCCATGGTTGCACGGTCCTCACCTTCAAAGCCCTCCATGGTCTTGCTCCCAGCGACCTCCTAACCCCCCCACCATCCTGCCCGCTCCCTCTGCTCAGCGGGCTCCGGCCTGCTCCACGTCCCCAGCCTCGCTCACCCCACTGTGGGCGGGCAGGCCTTCCGCCACTCTGCACCCACCCTCTGGAACCTCACCCCGCAGTCCCTCCGTCTCGCTCCCTCCCTCCCTCGCCACCGTTAAGACCCACCCGAAGACCCTCCTCTTCGACCGTGCTTTCGATCTCCCTGCTTCCCCCCCCCCCCCCACCCCCCGCTGCCCTCCACACTCCCCCACCCCCGACTCCCAGCTCGGGTCTGTGACTGTCTGTCCGGCGCTTTCGGACGTCCGCCCGACGTGAAAGGCGCTTGACACACAGGTTTTACAGGTTTAGATAAATAAAAAAATTAATCGCCAAAGCCTTTTTTTCACACCCAGTCAACAAAAAACAGCCCAACCGAGCGGGAAACCGACATATCTTACCACCATTGTCCTCTCGCTTTCGTCCAATGGCTCTCCTTTACCAAGATGGCGGCCGGGTCTTCGCCTCCCCCCCCCACCCCACCCCGCCGCCGCTCAAGGTTCTCCTTCACCAAGATGGCGGCCGGGTCTTCGCCCCCCCCTCCGCCGCTCAAGGTTCTCCTTCACCAAGATGGCGGCCGGGCTCCCCCCCCCCCATGGTTCTCCTTTGCCAAGATGGCGGCCGGGCTCCCCCACCCTTGACTGCGCCTTTACGAAGATGGCGGCGGCGGTTTGAATGCCAACCGCCAGCCCCGGGCGGTCCGGCCGGGAATTGTTTCCGGGCGGCGGCGGCTTCCGGCGGAGGGTGATGCGGGCGGACAGCGGGTGCCAGTGAGGGAGGGCAGGTGAGTGAGGAGCTGCCGCCGGGGCTCTCAGTAGCGGAGCGCACGTCAGTCAGAGTCAGTCAGTCAGGAGGGCCTCACGCACTACACTCGGCGTCAGCTTCAATCACCATCGCCATCCTCCTCCTCTTCCTCCTCTTCCTCTTCCTCCCCGGGTTTTGACACAGAGCGTCTCTGCTGTAACGTTGGAAACCTCTCCCAAGCACTTCACCGTGAAGTGTAGTGACTGTGTTGATAATAATGCTGGCGTTTGACCGAACACACGCGCACACACGCACTGACGAGCACAGTGCAAAACACAGTTAATAATAATGATGATGATGATGGTGGTGGTGATGGTGGTGATGATGATGATCTGTGCATTATCACGTCCCGGATGTTCTCAAAGCGCCAACGCCGTAGAGACGTCTCAAAGCGCTTCACTGTGGAGTGGAGTGACTTTTTGTTTCGGGTGTTTTGTTACGGGCAAACCGTTCGCAAACAATGTCCCCCCCTCCCTCCCCCCTCCCTCCCCTCCCCCCCCCCCCCCCGCGCGCCCACGAACCGCCGTGGGGTGAGTGCGTGAGTTTAGGCGCTCCGGGAGTTAAGCTACACCCCCGTGTGAGGGGTGCTATCAAAATGCAAGTTGTCGTTGAGCGACGAGTTTTTATTTGGGGGGGGGGGGGGATTGTTGGTCAGAACAGCGGGAGAGAGAAACAAATAATAAGAAGAAGAATAAGTAAATAATAATAACGATCCTTGCATTTGATATCGCGCTTTTCACGTCTTCCAGATGTTTCAAAGTGATTAAATAGTGGGAACGAACGTCCACCCGAACAGGTTGACGGGACCTCGGTTTAACGTCTCGTCCAAAGCATCGCCAATAATGCAACAGCCCCCCCGCCCCAAGCTCTGCATTGGAGTGTCAACTTAGACTGTGATTCCAAGTCCCGACGTGGGGCTTGAACCCACAACTTTCTGACTCAGAGGCGAGAGTGCTACCACTGTGCCAGGCTGACACACCATAGGCAGCCAATTTGCACACAGTAACATATCCCAAACAGCGGTGAGGTGAACAGTCAAATTGTAAGTTAGGATTTCTTGGATTGTTGCAGCACAGAACTGGACGTTCGGCTCTCAATTAGTCTGTTAGTCCCTTTTCGAATGCCATGGGATCTTTTAACATCCATAGACATAACGGACCTCAGTTTACTGTCTCATTTGAACAGTGCTGTGCATTAGAGTGCCAGCCTGGACTACATTCTACAATAATGTCAGTCTGGTTGGTGAACTCTCACCTCTGAATTAAAAGGTTGTAGATTGAAGTTCCAATTCGGGACTTCTGCTTTATATTGATATAGTCTATGCTGACACTCCAATGTATTTTTCTGGGGGGGGCTGCATTGCCGGAGGTCCTTCAGATGAGTCATTAAACCGAGCTCCCATTTGCCTGTTCAGGTGGGCGTTAAAGATCTCTCAGCACTATTTGAAAAGGTTTCCCTAAATTCCCTCAAATAAAATTGGTCATTCACTTCATAGCATTTTGTGGGATGAACAGTGTACACATTGGCTGATGGTTTACCTTCAAACACAAGTGCACCCTACCTTACAGAAAAACTCGGTGAAGCTCTAGGAATGTTTCAATCTGATGAGGTGCTGTATTAAATGTAAGAATTATTAATACCTGTACTAACCGCATGGAACAATGTTAATCATTGAAGGCATTCAGTGCTGAGCTTGGTGGAAATTTAACATTGGCTGTCTCTGTCCCTGTTGTGACACTGGTTATATTAACCAGAGTCTCTTTCCCATTTGTGAAACTGTATGTATTAGGCACAGTCGTGACACTGGTTGTATTAGCACTGGTTGTCTGGCCCACTTGTGACATGGATTATACAGTATTTACAATGGCTCTGTCTCTCCGTGCTGTGACACTGGTTGTATTAACACTGGCTGTCTCTGGCCCAGTTGTGACACTGATTGTTGACCTGGCGTCTGACCTCTACCCGTGTAATTGTGCTGTTACAGATAACTGGCCTTGACTCAAATGAACATTGCAAGTCTTTCAGAGGAAAACAAAAGAAAGAACCTTTAAGAAGGAGTCATCAAGGTGCGTCTTAATAGCGACACTATGAACGAATAGTGCGGAAATGTAGAACCTTTTAAACCTGGGAGACCGGCACGTAAGAGGACAGCTGGTAAAAATTGTGTAGTATGCTTTGCAGCTCGGATACACCTGGCCGAGGCTCTGCCGGTATTGTTTGACTTCATGTCTTGAGTGCACTCTCTTGGCCTCCTTTATAACTTTCCCATTTTTCAAGCCACGAATCCTTCCATCCAGGAAACAGCTCGATTGCGTTTCAGTGCAGCATGTGATTCCGAGTGTGAGAATGGGGTGTGATATTGTCTCAGGCCACTGGGTGGCGAAGGCGAGCTTTTTGGTGTGCCATGTTTACACTTGCCGTTGGTGTCCTCCAGGGGCAAAGCCTCAGCACTGCGAGTCACTGGCCTCCCTCCACCAGCCCTACCCTAATTACAATGTGATTGCTGGCGTACGAGATCCCCACGTCTCCGTCGAAGGTATCAGCCCGGCTCAGTTGGTAGCACTCTTGCCTCTGACGCAGTCCCTCCGCCGTGCCCCCTCCCTTTGCCTCCTTCAAGACCCGCCTCAAGAGCTTCCTCTTCGACCGTGCCTTCGATCAACATCCTTCCCCCACCCTGCCCCTCCACCCTCCCCGATCCCAAGCTCGGGTCCGAAACACTGATTGTCCAGCGCCTTGGGACGTCCTTCCAACGTGAAAGGCGCTATACAAATGTAATTTTTTTTGTTGTTGACTCAGAAGGTTATGGGCTCCAAGTTTGGGACTTTGAGCTCTCAGTCTAGGCTAACACTGTGCAGGGGATGTGTTGCATTGCTTGAGGTGCCGTCTTTTGGACAAGACGACACTCGCTCCACAATCTTGTCCCCCTCCCTCTGCAAACACAGGCCTCGACTCTCCATTGAACTTTGGAACGCTCTCCTCAAATTCTTTCACGATTACACACCTCAGCAGCTTCCCACTGCTGGCACATTCTGGGTGGAGGGCCTGGTATACGAGCCAACAATCCTCCAGATAAATTGGGTCATTCACGTTATGGATGTATTTGTCTGCAAATGCATAGACCTTAACAATCATCTGTCAAGTGCTTTGGGAGATATTGAAGTTACAGATGCCATCTTAAATGCAAGGATTAATGTTATACAGCTAACTTTCAGGAACCCCTTAGATGATTTTGGAATCACATAGTCTAAGATGACACTCCAATGCATCCCTGGGGAGGTGTTGCATTATCAGAGGTGCCGTCCTTTGAATGAGACGTTAAACCGAGGTCTCGCCTGCCTGTTAGGTGGACTTTAAAGATCCCATGGCACTATTTGAAAAGAGAATGGAGTCTCTCTCTTGGTGTACCAGCCAACAGTGTCCCAAATAAAATTGTTGACTAACTCCATGAGTGTTTGTGGGACGTTGCTGTGCACGACTGGCTACCGCCTGTTTCGCTGACAAAATAACAGTCACTCCACTTTACAGTATATCCTGTGAAGCGCTTTGAGATGTCTCAGCCACGTGTAGAGTGCTATTATGAAATGCAAGGATTATTGTCGTTATTTTAGTAGCATTGCGTGCTTGTGAAATATCAGTCAGACGGTAGATGCTTTGTGTTTTTGGAGAGCTGCCGAGGGCAGGTGTAATTCCAGCCAAGAGCTGCCCTTGGCCTACGTGGCAGATCAGAGGGTCATTCTCTTTGTGCTGGAGAGGCTGCGCTGTCCATTTGCAGACCGAGCCCCGAGGGCATGCAGGCCAGGCAGCTGAGCAGGCCTCTGAGGGGTGCTCCAAGCACTGATCCGAGCAGGGCACATGTCTTCATTGTCCTCCTAATTGGCAGGGATTTGAATAACAAAGGCTCGGAGCGTCAAGCCTGAAATCTGGGCAGCAGCGTGCCTGACTCCATCCTCCGCATTCATAGCCTTCAGAAACAAAAGGGGGGGCGGCGAAGGGTAATGGGAAGCAAATCTCCCCACGCGTGCCTTATCAGTGGCTATTGGACTGACTCCCAGCACAGAACGGCACGGGCGGGCAGCTGTTCCTCTGGCTGTCTGTGCTGCCAGCTCCTCCACCTGAAAACCTCCCCCCCCACCCCCGCCCTCCACACACACACACACACACTTCAGAGCAGATGTTACAAAGCAAGCGGTTAAACAGATAGCAGTGCAGATAAAGCTGTAAACGAGGGAGGTGGACCCTTTCTAACCGAAACCTCCATCTGTCCAAATATTTGTTCCGAGGCAGCTGTAATTACATAGGAAGCGTTCAGGTCTCCGTTACCACCACTACTAAACAGCGTCCCCGCTTGAGGGGGCAGAAGGAACCCTGTTACACTGCAGTACCCAGAGAGCGAGAGCTTATTAAACCTCTCATTCACTGCCCTTACAGGAAGAATTCTTTATAGATAATCGAATGCTCTGACGAGTCTTTTTGACACAAAAGGCGCTATGTAAATTGTATTGTCAATTGTATTGTATAATAATAGTAATCCCTGCATTTGATATAGCGCCTTATCAAATCGTTGAGATGTCTCAAAGCGCTCCCACAGAATATATTGTAAAGTGGAGTGACTATATTTTGTGGACGAAAATGCATTTTGTGTGTATTTGATAATTGTGCCTTTCACATCGGAAGGATGTCTTAAAGGGCTTTCAAGGAAATTTTTGTGTGTGTATATATATAGGCAAATACACATAATAGTAATAACATATAAAGCGAATGTATAACAACTTTATTAATGTAAAAGTTAATTGGGGTGATAATATACTCCTGCACATCCAAGCTTCTCCAGCCGTTCCCCCCTCTCCCCGGCTCGGAGTTGTGCTCCCACTCCCCAAACAGTCTGGGACGTTACCCTGCGCAAGGGGCGCTATGGAAGTGCAAGTTGTTGTAATTTAGATGAGCTGTTACACATTGGAGTCCTGTAGCTCAGTGGTTAGAGCACTCGCTTTGCAAGTGAGAGACCTGAGTTCAATTCCAGGCAGAGGGCGAAACCTTGGGCAAGTTTCCTTACTCCACACAGAGCCTAATAATAATCCCTCCAAAAAACCCAAAACAATAATTAAATTGGTCATTTTCAATCTACGACTGTTTGTGGGACATTGCTGTGCGCAATTGGCTGCCGCGTTCGCCCACAAATATACAGTCAATTCACTTTACAGTGTGTTCTGTGAAGCGCTTTGGGACGTCCTCCTGACGTGAAAAGCGCTATATCAAATGCAAGGATTATTATTATTATTATTATTATTATTGGCATCATTATCCAATGGGCAGTGCCTTTATCCCAAGGACCATTGAGAGCCCTCGAAACATCTCTTTTTGATAGCCAAACCTTCTCCCCAAAACTTTCAGTCTCTCTGAGCACATCTGCCTGCTTCCTGACCCCGTTTCAACACTGCTTCAACGCCCTTCCCGCCTAACTTACTCTTTGTTCGATTTCCTAATTTTTTAACTTGTGTCCCTTGATCTTTGAGCCCTTCCCTGGTGCGAGCAATTTGTCTGCATCAGTGTCGTCAGCCTCCCCTAGAACTCTTCAAGTGAGGTCACCTTGAAGTGATGCCATTGCTCTTTCAGAGAAAAGATGTCCAGTTTCCTTAACCTCCTCATGTTAATGCCAGGTCTTGTTATCCCCAGTCACCTTGGTTGCTTCCTTAATTACGTAATCCTTACCGGAGCTTTGGCACTATCAGTGGGCAATAATATCCTTCCTGAGAAGAGGGGACCCATTTTGTGCACTGATNAAAAAAAATTTAGTCACTCAATTAATGACTCTTTGTGGGACAGCGCTGTGCGCAATTGGTGTTTAATTGTGTATGTTTGGGGTGGTGGTGGTTGGTGGAGAAGAAAGAGAGAGAGCCAAGAGTATCTTCTCTGTCGCGTCTGATTGGCATGTACTATAAGGACATATGGCTAAAATAACATGGCTCTCATTACAGGATGGAGCCTCAATAATATAAGAACATCCGTAAAATGTAAATTTGGCTGAAACGCAAGCAAATAGAATCAACTGTAAGGGATACTTAGCTGGCGTCTCAACTCCAGGAATATTGTTACAATAAAAATCTCATTACTATAAATAATCGACGGGTGGGGAGTTCACATTTCCCATATTACTTGGCCACGTTTTGTTCTGGTTAAAGGACTGTATAGGTTGGCCGGCCCCACTGTTATTCTTTCAAATACGTGATACTTTCAAGCCCTCAGCAAACCGGTTCCTGATCTGAGCGTAAAATTCCAATGCAGAAACCATTTCCCATTTGCTCCGATTGCCTAGCTATCCTGCTCCAACCACAACATTTGAATATAAAATTCAATTATCCGCTTCCTTTTTAAATGCTCAGCACATTAACTGTGGTCAGGCCGGTGCCAAGCGTCACCCGCCCGGAGACCGAGGCCGTTGTTTGGAAGTTGGATTGCCTTAAATCTGCGCAGCATCTCTGCACTGTACAGCCGCGCTGAGCTCTGCTGTGGAACGCCGGTGAGGGGAGTAGTGTACACGCTCCCCATCTCTGCACACCCTTAGGAGAAAGCACAGAACCTCTGATGGTGCGAATACTGGAGGTGCTCCAGAAAGAGTCTGAGTGGGAATAATAAGCCTTGCGTTCGAGACAGCGCCTTATCACCTCCTTGAGACGTCTCAAAGCGCTTCACAGGATATTCTGTAAAGCAGATTGACTGTGGATTTTGTGAGGAAAACTTGACAGCCATGTCCCGCAGGCAGTCATGGAGCGAGTGACCAATTTTATTTGGAGGATTGTTGGCCCAATAATGCCGTGGGATTTTTAACCTCCACCTGAACAGGCAGTTAGGACCTCGGTTTAACATCTCATCCAAAAGATGTCACCTCCAACAGTTTCATATGTTTAGAAATGCAGGTTTTAAATATACTCTTGGATAAAAGGTTTATTTCATGAATTCATTATGAGTTTGCATTATCTTATTACGAATAGTATCCTTATTTTTGATATAATAAAAATAATAATCCTTGCAATTGATATAGCGTCTTTCATGTCAGGAGGACACCCCAAAGCGCTTCACAGGATTTACGGTGAAGTGAAGTGACTATGTTTGTGGGCGTTAACTATAACGTCTTTCATGAGTGAGGACGTCTCATAGCGCTTCACAGATTTAGTGTAAAGTGTAGTGACTGTAGGCTATTTATTTCCACTCATATACTGAGAATCAAAGCTGTGAAGTGCTTTGAGGCACTATGACATTGTAAATAAAATGCAAGGATTATTTTTATTTTAACGTGAGAGCTGATATCCTGACATTTACTTTCTGCTCAATGGGCAACTATTCAGCTTTAAGACTGCTCGTGGGATAACATTGGCTGTAAATATTTTTGATATAATGAAAACAGTGTAAGGAACAGGAAGGCCAATATTTCCTTTGCAATGTCAAGTTTATGAAGGGTTATCATATGGTAAATTATGATTGATTATTTCCAGTGGTCACCAAGTCAGTAACTGGGGCACAAATTGAAATAAAGACTACAAAAAAATTACATTTATATAACGGCTTTACTTAACCCCCTAATGGGGTGGGGAGGGCGGAATCACAAAATATTTACAGTGGCTATTTATTTACCAATTGCTGCTGATTACAATTTATAATGTTACCTTGTTATGTTTTCTCCTCTCCCCAGTGTGGACACGTACACATACAATGTGCAAACAAAGTAAGCCTGGATAGTGACGCAGGTCTGTGTTCCTGTTCTGTGCCACAGGCAGGGTGTTAGCCAGAGACAGAAAACCAATGTCTAGCTAACGTACGGTCAAATTGTGCACTGTCGCTGGTCACAGACTGACAGGAGAGAATGACTGATGTATAGCGTGTTCACAAAGTCCAGTTACCCCCATTTTTTTTTTACACAGTGCACTGACCAACAACTGAAGCGTGTGGATGGATGATGTATTTAGAATATGGATGATGGATGTATCGTATTTAGAAGTTCTGAATTGTATTCAGTCCAAGTATTTAACTGTATTTAGACGTCCAGAGGATTGGTGTGTGTGCATGCGAGTGCCGTCATTTTCATGGCAGATAATGATCCGTTGCCACGTTTGGCGTGACATCTTCCGTAACACGGTTGTAGTGACTGGGAAGTTACTGGTTTCAGACATTGTTACACTCGACTCATCTGCAACAGAAAATAAAAATTCATTATAAGAAAAAAAAACCACCTTGGTTTAACAAAGGACAACACCTCCGACAGTGCAGCACGCTCCCCCACCACTGCGCTGGAATGCCGAGTCAGCCTCGGCTAGATTTTGCTTGGAGGAGAGGAAGCCTCTCCAATATAGCAAATAATTGACATTTTATTGTACATTATACCCGTCACTTTGAAATAGCGATCTGTCCTGATCTGGTCCAGATGAAAGGCTCATGTTCGAGGGTGTACATCACATCTAATCTACAAGTTCCTTACTCATATTTAAAGAACATGCATTTTTTAAAATTGTATTTTTATGTTCTCTAAATACGAGCCAATAATAATAATTTGGTAACCCAATCCCCGACTATTTGTGGGACGCTGCTGTGCGCAGTTGGCTGCCACATTTCGCCAACAAAATATACAGTCAATTCACTTTGCAGCATATCCTGTGAAGCGCTTTGAGACGTCTTGAAGACATGTTAAGGCGCTATATCAAATGCAAGGATTATTATTATTATAGATTTCTTTTTAATTATATGGTTTGTGAGTTGGAAATGAAATATCTCAAAAGTGCTTTGCAGTCAGTAATATCAAGTGTGAGCAAACGTGTCAGCTGTGTTTGCACACAGCAAGGTTCCAACAAAAAGCCACGTGAATGGCCAACATATCAGTCAGGAAACCACTCTCTGTTCTCGTCCCAAGTGTCATAAGGTTCACTTGCGATGACTGGATTCAGACCGGTTCGTATTCTTTTGCTCGGTGGCCTCTACAGTCATACAGCACTCTTTGCAGTGCTCATGACATCTGTTAATAATTACCTGTTCCTTTAATAGCTCTGCTGCTACGGAGAGAAACTGAGCTCAGGGAAGGTGGACAGAACTCTGATTGCTTTTTAAGTTCCAGTTTTCCTTCAACATACTTCCTGTGGGAATGATATTCCTCTCGAATAGAGCTCCCAAGTCTCTCCCAATTGCCAGTGTGAGCTGTGTAACAGCCGTGCTGTGTAACGAGATTCTACTTAAAAAAATAATAATAAATCAGTCACTTCAATCTGTGACTGTTTGTGGGACATTGCTGTGCGCAATTGGCTGCTGCGTTTCGCCCACAAAATATGCAGTCAATTATTCTGTGAAGCGCTTTTAGACGTCTCGAAGGCATGATAAGGCGCTGTATCAAATACAGGGATTATTATTATAAATAATAATATTATTGAGCTTGAGCTTGAACAGTGTACGAAGGGACAAGCAGAGGTGACGTTTGGTCACAAGATTGGACTGGATGAAGAATACCCTTCGGCCCACCGTAACCGTATAGCAATCTGTGCTCATCCCACACTGCATATTGGAGCATTCATGCAATGCGCCCCCTATCATTGTGCCTCTGCACCATAGCTTCACCCAGCAATGTTTTCTTGTGGAAGTCATTTTGTAATTTTTCACATGATGGCTTCAACCGAAGGCCCTTCAGACCATATCTTCCACAATATCAGCCTTGTAATCTTTCCATTGCAGCGTTCTGGCCTCGACCGCACTTGCTGGTAATCCCTTCCCACCTTGTGAACAGTCCCCTTTGACAAAATGTCACAGCCTAGAGTCATCTCTGGCCAGTGCTCAGTTTACTGATCTCGACCCTGGTGGCAGCAGGAGCGCTAAGTGCTGCTGAGTTCTCCTACAAATGACACAGTCACTACACTTGACAGTAAATTCTGTGAAGTGCTTTGAGGCGTCCTCCTGACGTTAAAGGCCCTGTTTCATTCATTGTCGAGACTCGTTTATAATCGGGGATCTCATCCCAGTACCTGTTCTCAGAATGGAATGAATTGCCAGGGGTGGCTGTTGGAACTGAATCGATTGGGGGCATTTTAAAAGGCACAGGCAGAAGAAAGGGTATTTACAGGGTGAAGAAAGATCAGTGAATTGGGGTTAGGATTAGCTGCCTTCATTGGATACCGACACTTAATACTGTATAATGACTTGAATGGCCTCCTGCTGTGTTTGTGGATTTTCCTGAGATAATGACTGAGGAAGAGAATAAGAGAGGAGTAACAGAGAATTTTTTTTATGTATAAAAAGAGTTTGAAAAGGCTTTTCAGTGCTCAGAAAGGGTTAACTGCTGTCTGATTTTTTTTTGAATGAGTTGCTTATTTTGGCGGGGTGGCGTGGTGGGGTTGTGTAAGTGGCTGCAGCAGCGTCTGGGATGCTGCTGCCAAGACTCTGTTCGTGGGCAGCCTGTCAGCTGTCAGACGCTTGCCTCTTCCTTTCCTCTATCTCCAGCCTGGGAATCACTCCAGGATCCTCCATGGGAAACCGCAGCGGTTCCAGAAGCGTGCAATTGTACGTTTCCCTGCTTCCCGCTACCCCGGCCCAGCCAAAACCTGGAGACAACATGCACTTTGAGCTTTACCTCATTGTCTGATTTAGGCCTGCTTCACATCCCAGGTCCCCTCCGACCCACCACCGGTGAGCAAGCTTTTAGACATCTTTCTTTCTCTCTCTCTCTGTCTCTTTCCTCTCTCTGTCTCTTTCCACATCCCTCTGCCTCACACCTTTCCTCTGTGCTTTCATCAGTGGCCTGCTTCCTCTGCGTCCACAGTGAAGGGTATTGAGATGGACTCCTTAAGTTTAGCGCCAGCAAAGTTGAGATCATAGGAAAACAGGAACATGAGGAGGCCATTGAGCTGTTCGGTCTGCCAGTTTATTAGACTTTGCCAGATCTTTTAATCCTAATGTCCTGCCCTTTCACCAGAGCCCTGCACAACCCCCATAAGTTCAAAGGTCTAGCCTCAATGACGAGAAGCCTGTCAGTTTGGTCTATATCCATCCCAGCTGCTGGAGCCTTCTCTCATCTGCTTTAAACAAAACTTCCAGTTTGTGCACTGTATGCGTTGGGTCATACAAACATCACAAACCTTGGTTTGGAAAATTTGGAAGTATTTTTCAACAGTTCTTAAAAAGGGTCTGATTTATGACTTGGGGAGCCCTCATTTCCTATGATCTGGCCTCCTAAGGATTAGGAGAGGCACTACTCGAAGTCCTGCGATCACATTTCCCAGTCACCGAGACAGCTACAGAATGGCTCCAGCAGGAGGCTCCAAAGACTGATCCAAACACAGCCCTCAAGTTTCCAGCGCGTTCGTAGACACGGGGGGGAGGCATGTGATCGTAGAGCCAAGAACCACCTCTGTGTAAGCGCACAGAGAGGAACGGACGCAAAGAAAACATCCTCTGACTTAGCAACCTAATACACAACCCAGCTGGACAATTTCCTCACTGTTGGCTTCTCAGCCAAGCCAGCCAGCCGCTGCCAAGAGGCACGAGACCAGAGATCATGCCGGGGGAATGCAGAGACTCCGACCTGTTGGGTCAAATGGCCGCCAATGGAATTTCTCTCATTGCAGTTTTATTTAAAATTTATTGTTAAACGAAATGTTTAAAACATGTAGGCTAATTTTGAACAAGTCCTCCAACCCAAGTCCCCCTCCCCCAGCATCCTGTGCTAAGATCCCATGTAAGAGGACATAGATTTAGAGTTTTAAAAGGAAATTTCAGGACAGACACCAGCCAGAAAGCTTTACGTTACTCAGACACGTACTCATTTAAAAAGCAACTCGATGTTGTGCTGGGGGGATAGTAGGGTGAGTGTTCTTGAGGGATAGGATCGGATGGGCCGAAGGGTATTCTTCATCCAGTCCAATCTTGTGACCAAACGTCACCTCTGCTTGTCCTTTCGTACACTGTATACTGCACTGGGTTAAAGCCAGGGATACTGGGTTGCAGCGGGTTCTTGGTTGGCTCCAGGTCATTTGGTGAAACTGTCGGAAGTTCTGGGTCCCAAGCTCTAGGTTTGCCAGTGTTCAGGGCGATGCAAGTTGTCTTTTTAGATTGATTTTGGAAGTGGAGAAGGGGTGGGGTGTTAGGAGGACGGATATAGGGAGAGTGTTCCAGAGAACGGGACAAGGAGTCTGAAGAATCGCCCCAATTATGTTAATTATTTACGCACAGCACACCAACAAAATGTCACTCGGGCAAAGGTTGGTTTTGTCGGTGGGGGAGGGAGGGAGAGGAAAACGCCAACGTTCTGGACATTAGTATGATCTAAAATGTAATGGATACGTAACGCTCAACTTAAAACCTTGTGGTAATTTATACACACGTGTCAGGTTACTCTGTTATTTTCAAAATGTCTGGAACAGATGGTAAAATGTTGCATTGCTACATTATGCATAGTCTCTAATTTGGTTTTATAGTTGCAATGCTCGTGAATGATACCCAAACTAGTTTCGGGAAACCCCCACCCCCCCCCCCCCCACCCACCCCAGCGTAATTCATCCCCGAATGTCCATTTATCTGCATTTTTCCTCGACTGCTTTGACTTTAGTTTCATTTCAAAAAACCTTTCATCCATAGTTCTTTTGAGCGTTCTACAAAAGCTCCAGGAATGAATGAATGAATGAATTTCACAAACCTTTCTGCCCTCCCCCCGTTCCCCCCCCCCCCCCTCCCATTCTTCATATTTCTGAATATGAAAGTCAAGTTGCAGCGTTGAACTTTTCATGACAAATGAAACATTAGCTGAATGCAGAAGGGCTTCTGAAAGCCTCAAAGTCTCTGGAGTAACGCAATATGCCGTCTTGATTCTGTTACGAGACCCGCACTTTGCAGATGAGGTGATTTAGCATATGTGCTCAGGTCCATCTGTGGCAGAGTCTGACACTGAGGAAATTTGCTGGCCATGTGCAGAAAGCCCCCTGTGAGCCTCAAATCTTTAATAGCGGCCAAAGAAAAATGAAATCACCTGTTAATTTTCCCACTGAGAATTCAACTGAGGCGAGATTAATAGTTTCCAGTAATCTGAGCGGCCTAGACTGTGACCCTGTCCCCCTTCTCGTTTCCCTTCTAATGTGAGGAGCTGTTGGTGCTCAATTCCAGGATTGTATGTATGTAGCATAAAAAACTTTTGTTTGGGGGATATTTCCTTAACTCTTTAAAGCGCGGAGGTGCTGTCCTTCAGTTGAGACTTTAAACTGAGGACCCATCTGCCTGTTCGGGCGGATGTTGAAGGTGCTATTGGAAAAGAGAAGGGAGTTAACTATCAAACTGGATGCAGATTCAATAGTAGCTTTCAATAGGGAATTGGATACGTACTTGAAAAGGAAAAAAATTGTAAGGCTATTGGGTAAGAGCGGGGGAGTGGGACTAGTTGGATAACTCTTTCAAAGAGCCGGCACTGGTACAATGAGCCAAATGGCTTCCTTCTGTGCTGTAAGATTCTATGGTTCTCCTAGCGTCCTGGCAGACAATTCCTGAGATAAATTGGTCCATCACATCATGGCCTGATTGTGAGATATCGCTGTGCTCGAATTAGCTGCTGCTTTTCCCTACAGATAGAGTCGACTTGACAGGAGTTCCCTGTGAAGAGTGTCGAGATGCTTTGACGTTAGAGACACTGTTTCAAAATGCAAAGATTATTATTATTACTAAGGGATCGAGACATTGATATCAGATCTGCTCTCCCACACTGCAGACTGCTGTTGTCCTTCAGATGCAGAGAATCTGAATGGAAGGGTGATTTTGGCACTTAGTCGAATCTTGTGGTTGTGGGAAAGATGTGAAAGTTCCCATGGTTCACGCCAAAAGGCGATTGTGATCGTTATGGCATCCTGCTGCACAGAGGATGAAATAATGGAAAAGCTTCACTTTCTGGTGTCAAAATGAAGGGAACTATCGCACTGCTTATAGTATCTCAAAGTTCTGTCATAGCAACCGAGTTTGATGGATGGCAGTTCAAGTTCTTGCCAAAGGTGGTATCTGAGTTTCTTTTGGCTCAGGAGATGATCATTCCATTGTCGCTGCCTGCTTCTCACACTCCTGAAACGAAATGTAGATTCCATTGTGTTGAGATATTTTCAGACAGACAACAGGAAATTGTGGGCAACTGCTTCTGTGATGATGTAACATTGGGTCAGCCAGCCATTTAACTGAACTGCTAGTGGCCAGTACCAGTATTATAATAACAATAGTAATAATAATAGTAATACTTGCAATTGAGATAGCGCCTTATCCCGTCTTCGAGATGTCGCCAAGCGCTTCACGGAATATACTGCAAAGTGTATATTTTGTTGGCGAAATGTGGCAGGTAATTGTGTACAGCAGAATCACTATTCATTCTCAGAGGTTACTGAGAGAAAATCCCTTGTGTGTGGAGATAGGCAACTTCTCTAGTTGCCCGCAGCAATGTCCCACAGTCAGTCAAAATGACGTGTATATTTATATATCATACAGTGAGGGGGAAAACCATCCCCCACCAGAGATCATCTTTGAGATTTCAGGCACTAAGAGGAAAATAAGGACCACGTTTTTTTTGATTAATTTGGAATCGTTGAGCAATTCTGTTTATTCTGCAAGAAAGATTCCTGATTCCTGAGGAAAGAGGAGAAAGGAGGGAGCAATAAACAAATAATATCTGAAATAGAAACAGAATTCGCTGGGAACACACAGCATTTCAGGCAACATTTTCCTCTCTCCATAGATGCTGCCTGACCTGCTGCGTGTTCCCAGCGACTTCTGTTTCTATTTAAGTGTAACTTGTGTTTGTGTCCAGTTTATTCAGACAGCAGCAGACGGTATAGAGGGTGCACTTGGTGTTGGGGGTCAGTGACTATGCAGCGGGATCTATTCTGATATTATTTCTCCTCCAATATTAGGTTGCAGTTGCTGTACTGCTGTTTCCTATAATGTTTCCCGGTGAAGCTTGCAATTGGCTTGCAGGATCATCTCCTGTCTTTATCATGAACACCTGGATATTATTTCAAAGGAGTTCCAGCGAAGTGCTGTGCAACGGAGATTTGGCAAGGCGTTTGAAATGCGGCAGATCAGAAGGAACCCAGTTGAAGCGAGACAGGGACTTACACTACAGCAGATGTCCAAGAGGACAGTGGATTGAATTGGGGAACAGTGCAACTTCACAGCCAGAACAGCAGTTGCCCATAGTGGTTTGTCCAGATGTTTCTATGTTTAGGAACAAGAGCCTCAGAGGCTCAATAAAGTGTGAAAATTCTTCCTGCTCCTATTACTCCTGTTTGGGGAAGACTCACCCACATGATTGCTGAGCACCACTGGATGGCAATGGTGAGGGTCGGGATCCTGTTTACCGAATCAGGGAAGATTTGACCGTAATTGCTTAAGTGGCTCCTCTAATGGCCCAAGGCAGCACTGCTCCAGCACACAGACGGATTTGATTTGTGGTCTATGCTCAGTGAGCTGATGTCAGCTGAGCTGCCCTCAGACTGGGAGATCAGCAGTGTTCAACCCGATCACTGGTCTTTGCTGGAAGCCTATATTGGGACATCAGCTAAGGGCAAGATCATCCATTTCATACCCCTGGGTAGGAATAAGCCGACTGGCTACACAACCTGTGAAGGTTCACACTCTAGAGTTCAGCAAAAGATTACGTCTTGTGAAACTTTCACAAAACAAAGGGTGTCCGTTGACCCCCTGGTAGAAGATGTGATGGACATAAATGAGACCGACTAAATGACTTGCATGACCAAAGATTTTCTCCAGTTGCAAACTGAGTCATACAGCCAGCCCAGAGTTTGTGCTGAGCTGACTAGTCTCAGTTGAGTGGAGCTCCTGGACTAGTTAGTGAGGGGAATATTTAGCCAGGGTCATGTTCCTGATTGCTGTCTGTGAGTGAGAAACGGTGCCTATAGGAGAGAAAATAAAGTACAGGAAAGGCTTTCTGCAGGTGAGGCACAAAGTTTAATAAAAAAAATGTATCTGCAAGCTTAAGAAGTCTTTGAAGACTTCCAGGATTAATCAGAGTGAAAAGGTTTTTTTACTGTGAGGTTGCTGTAATGTACTAAAAGGCACGAATCCCTCATTGCTAACAAAATGTGCTGCTGAATATCTGTGTATTCCCTGAGTGCTGTATTTCTTTTCATCTGTGCTGTATGTGAAAGCCTGTCCAAGCTTTTTCTTGGCACCACTAGTGAATTCCACTATAAGGATGCTTTTGATAAGGATGCTTTTGTTCCAGGGCCCTCCCCTCTCACTTGACTCTGGAAAGCTTTCATTCTCAGACTTGGTTCTGGGCCTCTTCTTTAGGTTCCCAATTCAAGCTAATTTTCGTTTCATCAATAAGAAACCGATAAATCTATTGTACCCTCGACTCTTTGTGTTATGCTTTTGCTTTGCTGACCAACAAATCCCATGTTTGCTTTGGTTTGGTGTTTTATAAAGAAAAAGACACAAATTGATGCCAGTTCTTTTTTTTCCACAATTGTCATTGACTGAAGCATTTACTTTGTGTACAAAATAAAATGGGACAACAATGATGTAGTGATTTATTACTGGCTTGGATGCTGATCAGACATCTTGTGTGTATTGACAGTGAAATGTGAGGATGTTGAAGTTCATTTGCAATGGGATTGTTTTTTCAACTCCTCCTTCATTGAGGAGCGGACGGAGCCTTAGATAAAGTCACAAGTTTGAATCCTGCACCGCATTGTTCCAGCTGATCTCAGCAGGACTAGCAACTGAGTACAGCATTTGCTATTTTTTGGGCCAGTCGGGTGTCTGGTCTATGTGGAAACCCATTGCCATACTTAAACGTATCCGAACCAAACCATGTATGCCACCTATGTGTGGAAATTTTCATGTTTGGAATGCCTTCTTCTTCCCCGAGATGCGTCCTGATTACTTAATGGGAGTATTAGATGCAAGAACCAAGGCTTGGGGACCCCAGGGTGTGTGTCGCAATAACTGCTGGAGTTTAACCAGCTAAAACCACACTGCTTGCCATTGAGAGCACTGGCTGGCAAGCTTCCCACTGCTAGACCACCCTTAGGGCTTTGGCTTACAGAGTTAACAGGAGTTGAGAATCCTTGCCCCTACGTGTGTCCTCCAACTCCTGCTAGTGAACCAGTGACTAATGCTGGACGGTGTGTGTGTATGTGGGATGGAGTCTGACCTGGGATTCCTCAGAATAAATGGTTTATCTTCTTGACAGAGGAGACTGCACTGCGTTCGCACGCACATTTATTTAGCGGTGAAACAATTTGTGCAGTGATATAAGTGCTTCCTCTCCAAGACACATTGGAATGCTTCTTTGGCTTCCCAGCTTTGCTTCTTCCTTTCTCACCACTCCCCGTATGAGTCTTTTCATTCTGGCTTCCGCCTTGCACTTGCCACAGCTCTGAAACAGTCCTGACAATGTCACTAACAACATCCTCTCTGTCTGCGACCAGGGCTGCTTGTGCCTCCTTGTCTTCCACAATTTCTCCGCCTCTTTGGACAACTTAGGCAAATTCAGCCTTCTCCACAGTCTCTCCTCCCTGGTGCATCTCCCTGGTTTTCTTATGTAGACTCAGTTGGTAGCATTCTCACCTTCAAGTCAGAAGGTTGTGGGTTCAAGCCCCACAGCAGGACTTTGAGCTCACATTCTAGGCTGACATTCCAACACGGTGCTGGGGGTGTTTTGCAATATTGGAAGTGCTGTCCTGAGGATGAGTTGTTAAACTGAGGCCCTGTTTGCCTGTTCAGGTGGACGTTTAAGATCCCACAGCGCTATTCAAAAAGAGAATAGTTATGCCTCTTAAGGCTAATTCTATTACAAGATATTGGGGGATATTGCAATTGCGCTTCATCAGGTCATTGAGATGTCTCAAAGCGCTTCACAGAATATACTGTAAAGTGAATTGACTATATGTTTTTGGTGAAACGTGGCAGCCAATTGTGCCCTGCCCGGGAATTGAACCCGGGTCCTCTCGCTTGTGAGGCGAATGCTCTAACCAATATGTTACAGGTCTCTAAAGTTCCCATCTGCCTTTCAAATGGTGCTTGATTCCCTCTCCAAAAGTGTAGGACATGAATATAAAACAGTGGCTAGTAGCCAATCTAATTGGGAGTTTAGGAAGACCTTCTTCACACATAATGAGTGACGAGAATGTGGAACTTGTTGCCAGAAGTTGTGGTTAAAGCAAATAGTACCAATGTGATTAAGAGGAAGGTTGATACATACACGAGGGAGAAGGGAAACTTGGGGAATAGGAGAAGGGGAATAGGAGGGGTGAAGGTCTTGTGCGATGTGTAAACACGGGCACAGACTAGTTGAGCCAAATTTTCTGTGCAGGGTGCTATTAACGTGCAGTGCATCTCTTTATGTACAGTCATGACCATAAAATCTATCTCCATTAAATCTCCCAGTTGAAAATGTTTCTGTTTGCAGTTTCCCATGAATTTCACCTTTGGCAGCTGCTGGCACCCTGACTCAAGTCAGCATTGTGCAGATTGCTCGCTTAACGCTGGAATCAAAACCTTCCCACAAACAACACTTTTGGGACAAGCTGGACGATCTCTCCCACGCGGGCGACATGCGACTGTGGTTGGGCTTGCTGCCGAGAGTGCCTGGAACATGTTCAGGGCAATAACTTTCTCTGTAGTAAGCTACACGGCAAAAGGACCTGAATCTGTTGGTGTGAAGCAGCGTGGGGATGACCCTTTTATAAGGTTCCTCGCTAGATAGACAGAATGCGAGTTTGCTTATAAAGATAATAATCCTTGCAATAAAAATCCTTTTTTTAATTTCTCCCACAAAACACTTAGTCAATTCCCTTTACAGTATATTCTGTGAAGCGCTTTGAGATGTCTCGAAGACGTGATAAGGCGCTATATTAAATGCAAGGATTATTATCATTTTTTTATAGCTCCTGTCACATCAGGAGGGTGTCTCAAATCGCTTCACAGGAATTACTGTAAAGTGCAGTGAATGTGCAGTTTGGAGGCAAGTGCAACAGTCAGTTTGTTTACAGTTTGTAGCATCCTACAGATGACCATAAAGTGAATGGACAATTGTATTTGGGGGATTGTTGCTCAGGAGAAACTCCATTATAACAGAGCTTTTTGTAGATCTGAGATTATATGAAATATGGTGCACTGCTGAAAGTGACATTAGTTGTTGGCTGGTCAGTCTCCCTCCCTCCCTCCCTCCCTCTTCTTCTATAGATCTCTTATAACATCTAACTTTATTGACAATAAACAGTCCCATCACAATGGGGTCGCCCTGTGGCTATTTATACCCTAGAAAATATCTGGGTAATGCTTTATTTAAAAAGCATTGGGTTGGAGGTCAGCCAGTTAGTTTTGATACCTTGATGAGGTGTCAGCTTGCATCAGTTGGTAGCACTTTCACCACTGGGTCAGAAGGTTGTGGGTTCAAGCCCCACGTTGGGACTTTGAGTTCACAGTCTAGGTTGATGCTCCAGTGCACTACTGAGAGATGATTGGATGTGCTGTCCTTCAGATGAGGTCCAGACTGCCTGCCCACCCAGATGGACGTTAAAGATTGCATGACTCAATACAAAAAGGAAAGGGAGTTTTCTCTTGACGTTCTGGCCAACAATCAGCCAGAACGCTTTGTTAAGCCATTCAGTTCATGGCTGTTCGTGGGACGTTCAGTCTGCAAATTGCACAGTCACGAAACTTCATAGCAATTCCCTGTGAAGCGCTTTGACTTTTGAACGCTATAAAAGCTGTATCAAATGGAGGGATTAATATAATCAAAGGAGGTATGGTTTGTTACTGCTTTCTTCCCTCTGGTCCCTCGGGGTTAACAACCGCTAATAGAAGCAGCTGGTACAGCAGCGTGACCTGAAGAGAAGCCCCTACAGGCCGAGCCAGGCCTGTTCTAGGAAGTGTTTGGAACAGTGACTTTGACTGCATTCTTCTGTGACCAGCTCAGAGTTTGGCAAGGTGGAATGCAAGGGTTGGCCTCTGTAGCTAATTGCGTATGTTCGTTTTTATATCGTTTTTATATCGTAGACAACAACAGAGTTTATCCAACTCTGCAAAATGATTGGAGATGTTTGGAACTGACCGTGCCATCAGAATGAGAATACTAAAAATAATGCTTGCGTTTGATGTAGGGCCTTGTCACGTCGTTGAGATGTCTCCGCAACAAATTACATTGCCTTTCACGTCGGGAGGACGTCCCAAAGTGCTGGGCAGTCAAGGATTTGCACCCGAGCTGAGAGTATGAGAGTAGTGAGAGTATCCAAACCAAACTCAGAATTCCATGCATCCCACCTACACATGGAAATTCCAGAGATAGATTGTTCGAAAGGTATGCGCACTCTCTCCCTGGAGGGATGCATCCTGCTTATCTAATTGCAGAAACTATTAAGATACAGGTTGGCAAGAGCCAAGATTTGGGGGCTCCAAAGTGTGCATTTGGGGTAACTGCCGGAGTCTAACCGTGCAACAAAACAAAGTGACGGACGGCCGATTTTACAGTGAGAGTTTAATAACCATTTTCTGCTGTTTTATTGTAGGAGTCTAACGTGCGTCCTGCCCACTCCTGGATTTGAGGTTGTCCATCATGAGCTCCAGCTCCACAGGTGAGTGACCAGACCCTGGACCATTGTTCCAGTGTTGCTCTGTATCCTGCAGCTGCCATAGTGTGGGGAAGGCACCTGTTCAGGTAAAACCTGCACTCTTTTCTCCCCTACAACAGAAAAACAGTTTTTCTCATGTTGTACATCTCTCCCAGGATCCGTTGCCCCTTGTGTACAACTCTCCTGGTTCCCAGTGCCCATCGTGCTCCTGGTAACTATTATTATACAAATAATACTTGCATTTGATATAGTGCCTTATCGCCTCGTAGAGACATCTCAAAGCACAGTGTCCCACAAATAGTCGTGGATTGAGTGACAATTATTTTTGAGGGATTATTACCCCTGGAAAGCCATCAACCAAGTGACTGATAACAGAGTTCCTACTTACTGCCAGATAAACAAAGGCATGTGGAGTAAGGAAACTTGCTTAAGGTTTCGCCCTGTCCACGAATCGAACCTAGGTCCTCTTGCTTTTGAGGTGAGGTGCAAACATTGCATTACAGGACTCCACAAGCTGTTACTCCGTGCCTCTCTCTCGCTCTCCCTCCTTGTAAGCGTTAGCTCGTGCCTTTCTCTCTTTCTCTCTCTCCTGGTAACTGCCATTCTTCAGATGCACTTATGTTATTGGGTGTGGTTACGTTGATCAAAGCGGTGTTCCCCTCTGTCTGAGCTCTATAGCGGTATTTCATGTGAAAGGTAATTTTCTCCTTGGGATCTCCGTTGTGTTCGCAATCTGTCCTGAATTTATGCCGTTTAATCTCCGCTGTAACAGGCATTGCATGAAATGATCCGACTGATTTTACACGAGGCTTGAAGTTCTCTGGCAACTGTGTGAGGCAGCCGACTGGGCCTTCAGCCTTCTTGCCCCCACCCTATGAAACTCCATCCCACATTCCCTTTGCCTCGTTCCCTCCCTTGCCTACTTCAAGGTGAGTCTCAAAACCCTTCTCATCAACCGAGCCTTCAGCCATCCTCCTACCCTCCCTGCTCTCCACCCTCCACCAGCTTGGGTCCAAGTCCCTGACTGTCCAGCGCCTTGGGATGTCCTCCCGATGTGAAAAGCGTGGTGTGAATGTGATTTGTATTGCATTGTATGATGAACGTGGAAAAGTTTACTTTGGAAAATCCTGCTGCAGGGAAATGAAAACTCTGCCCACTAGAGGGTGCCTGCGCCTTTCTTTTCAGAAGTCGCTGAATACTGACTGTAAAGTTTGTGTTTGATGGTCCTTGGAAAATGTTCTCCGTCAGTGAGGAATGTTTGGACAGCGCGCTTTCCATCAGAAAGCACAGCTTTGTCACAACGCTCTAGTTTCTCCAAATCCCTTTTGTTTCACTCTCGTGGCTTCGAAATTATATTCCGTGAAGCGCTTTGTGACGTCTTGAAGACGTGATAAGGCGCTATATCAATTGTAAGAATTATTATTATTAAAATACGCAGTCACAACATTTCACTGTAAATCCTTTCAAGCACTTTGAGACAGCTTAACAATGTGATAAGTCACTATATCAAATGCAAGGATTATAAGGATTAGTCTTACCTTCAAAACCTTCATAAAACGTCTTTGACCATACCTTTGTTTGATGCCTTCCCACCCACCACCCCCCCCCACTCCTCTCAATGTTCGGTGGTCTCCGTAGTTGTGAAGAATTTTGAGGCGTTCATCTTATGAGGGAGGGGACTGTATTAAGTTGTCATCTCTACATACAAACAAATTCTCCCAAAGTTAAACCAAAGTCCTGTTTGCCTGTTGAGGTGGACATTAAAGATTTGTTTGGAAGAGCGAAGGTAGTCTCTCTAACTGTTTTAGCCACTAATCCTCGAGATAAAATCAGTCATTTATGTTTGTGGCTGTTTGTGGAACTTTGCTGTGGGTTAAATTGCTGCTGTGTTTTTCTACAAATACATATTCACTGCGCTTTGAGCTGCCTAAATTACTCTACATCAAATGCAAGGAATATTATTAGTGAATCATATGCTGGGGATAAAGCCATCTTATCTTGTCTGATAAGGAGGCTAGTCCTCCAGCCCCATCCTTCCTTTCTGACCGACCATTTCACTTGCCTCAGGAAGTCCTGGTGTCAATAGTTTTATCTGCAACCTCACTTTTCTGACACTGAAAGGAAGCATCGCTTTGGTACAATGAATGCACAGGGCAGTCGCTTCTTGTGTAGATAGGATGAAGGCGGTGATTCCCAAAGAAAGCAAACATTTAGATTACAGTGATTAAACCATGTATTTCCTTGTATTGTTGAGACCCATGTCAGGACTTTGAACTCGTATAGTTGTTCAGTAGGTTGACACTCCAACGCACTGCTGGAGCCGGGCTTCATTATCAGAGGTGCGTTCTTCAGATGATACCTTAAACTAAAGATCCACTCTGCTATTCGAAAAATGAAGGGAATTTCTCCTGGTGTGCTGGCCAACAATTCCCAAAGAATAATTCACTTCACAACGGTTCCCACAACTATGCGGGACATTGCAGCTCATACTTATTACCTGGGCAGAAGCCACCAGGGATAGTGGTGCTCCTTCTAACTAACCTCTTATAACCCTTGAACTCTTTTTCTAGTTATTATGTAAACTTCCTATTGACTTCTGTAGTGCAATAACATCAAGATCCCAGAAGACCAGTGTAGATTTGTATTCGACCTCTCAGTGTAAAAATGATCAATTACTTCATGGCTCTTTTTGGGACATTGCCATGTGCTTTATTAGCTGCCGGGTTTCCTAACAAAATACAGTTACAGCACTTTAAGAATCCCTGCCCGCATTCGTTCCAGGGCTGGGCAGCGCTCCTGCCTGGATAACCAGCTTTGGCGCCTACTGGGCCCTCTTTCAACTGCCATTTACTTTACCTGGCTCAGGACTGACATTGCACACACTGTATGTGTCATCTTACATGCTTTCCACTGCTTCAGTCAGCTGGGACAGAATCTGCTTGGCTGTTAGAGCTTTTACAGCGCAGCCTGGCCAGGTCAAGCTGGAACAATCCTGCATTGCCCAGGAGGGAACTGCTCTTAAATCTCGAGCCATAAAATAATTTAATAATAATCTTCTTATTTGATGCACTTTATCATGTCGGTGAGACATCTACTGTATTTACTTTTTCTTTCTTTCTTTCTTTCTTTCTTTCTTTCTTTCTTTCTTTCTTTCTTTCTTTCTTTCTTTCTTTCTTTCTTTCTTTCTTTCTTTCTTTCTTTCTTTCTTTCTTTCTTTCTTTCTTTCTTTCTTTCTTTCTTTCTTTCTTTCTTTCTTTCTTTCTTTCTTTCTTTCTTTCTTTCTTTCTTCCGTATGTACGTACGTACGTACATAATGTGTAGTGACTCTGTATTTTGTAGGTGAATGCAGTAGTCAATTTGCACACATTAGTGCCTAACAAACAGCCCTGAAGTGATTGACCAATTTTATCAGTGGGATTGTCAGCCTGGATACAGGGAGAAACTCCCTTCTCTTTTCGAATAGTGCCCTGGCGTCTTTAACATCTGCCTAAACAGATGACAACCTTAGTTTAATGTCTTATCCGAAGAGATGGCACCTCGAATCCTGTAACCCAGCCCCAACACTGCACTGGAATGTCAGCCGTGACTGTGGAGCTCAAAGTCCTAACTTGGTTCTTGAAGTCTGGGATCAGAGGCCAGAGTGCTACCAACTAAGCCAGCCCAACGGCAAACTTTTAATGGCTTTATACACCCCCTCCGTACTCCCAGGACACCTTATAAAGTGCACTAGAGGTGAAGTGGTCATCTCTAAATTGAGCCAGATTGAGGCCTGAAAGGGTTAAGCGGAGGACAACAGATGCAAGTTGAAGTTCTTATTGCTCCTGTGGTGATGGCGGTGGTGGTGGTGTTCTGGTTCTATGTTATGTGTTTATGCGAGATGTGTTGCCTTTTCCCTCCTTTGTGTTAATTGTTTGTTGTGTTGGGTGATGGATTAAGGAGCCCGTCTGGAAATACACTCAGAAGCACAGGAAACGCAGGCTCTTGCCAGCGTTTCCTTCCTGTATATGAGGGAAACCTTCGCCTCGGCCTGCATCTGAGTGTAAGACTCGACAAAACAGAGCCGGGTCCTAAGCAACAAGTGACCCGGAGTTCAGTGCTGCGATGTTTTCCAGCAGCTGAGAATCTCCAGGGAGTAGGGGCATCCTCCTCGCTATTGTGTTGTCTGCCCAGCAAGTCCAAAGTTCAGCTTTTATGATGTTCTCTCACAGGGCTTGTGGGAATGGAGACGGCCTTCCTGGAAACGGGCAGAATTCCTTTGTAGGTCACCGAAGCCACAGACAGTGAAGGCGGGCAGGGCGCGGGCAACCGCACTCTGGCCCCAAGCGTTCTCGGAATCGGTTGGCCTCGCGGGCGCTTTCGCGGGCCAGCGACGTGAGAGCAACGTGTTGCTCAATTATAATAATAATAATCATAATCATAATGGATTTGATATAGTGGCTTTTTTCAGGTCATTGAGCCGTCTTCGCCTGATACACTGTAAAGCGTAGTGACCGTGTATTTTGTGGGCTAAACGCAGCAAGCAGTTTACGCACTGCAGTGTCCCACAAACAGCCGTGGAGTAAGTGAGTGAGTGACCAATTTTATCGTGCCGAGGGATCTTTAACGTCCACCTGAACAGGTTGATGGGACCTGGGTTTAACGTCTCATCTGAAGGACGGCACCCCCGACAACACAACACCCCCTTCCCCCACAGCACCGGATTGACGTGACAGCTTGGCCTATGTGATTCCAAGTCCCGACGTGGGTCTTGAACCCGCAACCTTCTGCCTCGGAGACGAGAGTGCTACCACATGCAGTCAAAGTTTTACAGTCGTTAAAGTAGAGTGGTCCTGCGCCTCGCTCTGTGTCGCCAGTGCCACTGCCTGGCTCAGCACCGCCCTCTGTATGAAGTATACGAGCACGAGTCTTTTAGGTGTTGTGATCTTATCGGGTTCAGGGCTATAGAGCCCATCCGGGTCTCTTCACTGAAACTTTATTGAGTGGATCCTGCTGGTGTGCCAGGCAAAGATGCTCATCTTCTCTAACCGTGTCTCCTTCTGCCAGTGCAGGCTGCTGGGGTTTTGCTACGGACTAGGTGCTTTGCCGGTTCTGAGCTGGCTTGCAACTCAAGACTGAAAAGAAATGACACAACTTTGCCTTGGTATTAGAGAGGCAGCTAAAATGCGGAGGGTGGGGGAAGGGATTCTTGCTCCTTACTGTTTTGCCACTCAGATAAAGTTAAGAGTGCTCACCAACTCTTGAACTTTAGAGAGTGTGCGTTGGGGCAACTGCTGGAATCTAACCAGTTAAAACTGCATAACTTGCCGTTGTTTGGCAAGCTTTCCAGCTTCTTGTCCAACTAGGACCACCCTTCCCGTTAGTCGTGAGTTTGACAATGTTTAAAGTGGCTATACACGTAAAATGCAACATTTATTAGAGCGAGTGAACAGTGCAGCGCGTCCGTGTACACTAATTATACGCTGATCGGATTGTACATTCACTTTGCGGCTGTTTGTGGGACGTTGCTGTGAACAAATTGGCAGCTGTGGTTTGCTTATTGCTCACAAAATACAGTCACCATGCTTTATAATAAAATCCTGTGATGCGCTTTGAGATGACCTCTCAAGGCACTGTACCAAATGCAAGGATTATTATTATTATTTTTATTAAAACGGCGATTGAAGCAGAATCCAAAGCTTTAAAAGGGAATTAGAAGGAAAAATATAAAAGGGTTTGGGGTTAAAGCAGGTCAGTGGGACTGAACAGAAAGCCAGGCACCATGGGCCAATTGGCTTGCTGTGCTATCATTCTGAAGACATCTTGCTTAATTTTATAATAAATAGTAAATGACCGCATGCTTAGTTCTCAGGATTTATGACCTAATTTGCTTCCTGCTTTGTGACTGACTCGGACGGATCTCCTCTCACCTGTGTATCCCTTGTTTGCGGCCATCTGCACGATAACACAAACACAAACGGGAACACAGCCCAGTGTATGTACCATATAAGCACTTCCTATAATCTCAATGCACTTCAACATTGCTCTTTGTTAAGAAGTTTCTACTTGTCCAGGAAGCCCCCTCTGTATTTGATCAGGAACAGGTGACTGCTCTGCTTTGCCAGCTATTTGTTTCACACACTAAAGTTCACACAAGGCCTACAAAAAACAAAGGCTACACTCTACACTATATCATGTAAAGCGTTTTGAGACATCCTCCCAGTGTGAAAGGCGCAATATCAAACACAGTTTTTTTTGTTTAAGCCGGGGTGGTCCAACCTTCCGGCTGCCAGGGCCGGATACCCTATTTGAGAAAGAGTCGCAGCTCAGATAAGCAATACTTTATGTTTCCCTTCCAGAAACATAACATGGACACAGCACCTTTTTCACGTCAGCAGCACGCCTCAAAGCCCTCGACACTGCTGGGTGGACACCTGAGCTTGGGGGTAGATGTAGCAGCCGAGGGAGGTGGGATGGGAATGAGGAAAAGGTGACTCTCCTGATATCACGCCTTTCACCTGAAGAGGACATCTCAGCGAGCTTCACAGGGTATACTGTAAAGTGGTCACTGTCTTTAAACGGGCAGCCAACTTGTGCACAGCAGTGTCTTACAAACAGTGAAAGAGTCACTGAGTCGTGGAGTCCTGTAGCTCAGTGGTTAGAGCACTCGCTTTGCAAGCGAGAGACCTGAGTTCAATTCCAGGCCGGTCGAAATCTTGGGCAAGTTTCCTTACTCCACACAGAGCCTAATAATAATCCCTCCAAAACAAACAATAATAATAAAATTGGTCATTTTCAATCTACGACTGTTTGTGGGACATTGCTGTGCGCAATTGGCTGCCGCGTTCGCCCACAAATATACAGTCAATTCACTTTACAGTGTGTTCTGTGAAGCGCTTTGGGACGTCCTCCCGACGTGAAAAGCGCTATATCAAATGCAAGTATTATTATTATTATAAAGAGCAATTTGATCTGGAGGATTGCTGGCATGGACACTGGGAAAAACTCCCTTCTCTTTTTGAATAGTGACGCAGGATCTTTAACATCCACCTGAGCAGGTACACAGCGACCCCCACCCCACCCTTAATGCCTCAGCCGAAGGACAGTGCCACTGTTTGCGCACACTCGGGTTCAGTTCAGATGTGACCCTGCATTCTGCTGAGGAGATTGGCCTTGTTATTGCATGTATCAGTCAGCAGGAGGCACATGAGGTCAGGATATGACGGCCTGGCAATGACCGGTAGACTTTTTTTTCCCACGAGCTGTGGCGGCATCTCTGCGAGTGAATATTCCTGAGAAAGTGATTGCCATTCAGCCGCAAAACAGGAACATTTATTGAATAGTAATTTAGAGACAGAAATGCACCTGCTGTCACACGGGCCGAATTATTTAGGGATGTGGGAATTGAGGAAACAGCTGGTGATTTCATTAACTGATCTCACGGGCAGATATTGACTCTTTGCACTTTTCTCACCTGTAAGCCGTGGTTTCGGAGCAAGCTATTTTCAGCTTAATACTGACCCAAAGCTGTGACTATATGTGACTGTGTATGTGTGTGTGTGTGTATATATATATGTATAACTGTGATGTGTTTGTGCATGCAGGTGTCTTGTGTGTCGATCTGTGTCTGTGAGTGTACATGTCTGTGTATGTGTCCACGTACGTGTCTGTCTGTCTCCATGTGCATGTCTGTGCCTGCGTGTGTGAAGACTTTGTGAATGCTGATTTAGCATTGCTAAAAAATCAAGACCGTCTAAAGATGCAATTTTAAAAAATCATACAGTCCAACTCTTTCAGAAGCCGACTTGTTACAGTGAGAGCCATTGTAACACGGGTGTCATATGGACCCACACTACACTGGAATTGCAGAGAATATCCCATGTGCTTTGTGGATGTACATGACGTTACCAAGTCCCAACTCCTTACTGAATGTCGGCAACAACCTATAAGAGCCATTTTTATTTCACGGGCCTGTTATAACAAGGTAATGTTATACATTACCAAAAAAAAAACAACGACTTAAAATCTACACTTAATGTGCAATGAGAATAAACCTTTACAGGTAAAGTGCGGACACCCGTTAGGAAGAGGTGGCGTTCCTCCCAGTCCTCGGATGTCGCAAGGCGCTGGTCAGGACTGATTCATTATCTGTAACGTCATTGGCAAGAGTTGGAATGCATTCCAATGTATTGCAAATGTTGCTGCTGGCAAGACCTCCTTGGATCTGGGCCCCGCCTCCCCGTGTCTTGGCCCCTCCTCCCTGGTTCTGGGCCCCGCCTCCCCGCGTCTTGGCCCCTCCTCTCTGGTTCTGGGCCCCGCCTCCCTGGCTCTTGGCCCCACCTCTCCAGGCCTGTCTTGGGCGATGTAACGTCTTACCAAGTCAACGAAATGTCTTAACGTGCGTCAAGATTTACTTGTTTACCGTGTAGAATGCAGTGACTATATTTTGTAAAAGTTACTGCAGCCAATTTGGACTGCAGTGTTCCACAAACCGCCACAAAATGAATGGCTATGTTTATTCGGAGGATTGTTGGGCACGACAGACGCTCTTCTGTTTTCAAATATGCCGTGAGCTCTTTTAACGTTCACCTGAACAGGCAGATATCTCATCCGAAGTTCCGTACCGCCCAACAGTACAGCACTTCCCCCAACACTGGCCTGGAATGTCAGCCAAGAATATCGGCTAAAACTCCCAACGTGGGGCTTGAACCCATCATTTTCTGGCTCTGTGATCATTGTCGAGTATATTGTACCAACTGAGTTTGGCTTGATGTGTGTATGTGAGAGAGTGTATGTTGGGTGTGAGTGTGTGTTGAGTGTGTGAAAGAGAGGGAGAGAGATGGAAGAGTAATGTCATTTAGAAGGAACTCTGGTCCATGATGTTGCTGGTCCTCACACACCGAGCTCATACCCTGTACAGTGCTCAGAGATACTGACCAACTCCAAAACAGTCTACAATTTCCTAGTTTATTTTCTTTCTGCGATCTGCGGGGGGGGGGGGGGGGGAGGAGGGTGGTGGAGTGGCACAAACATTGGAATCAGTTACTGTGAATATCACAAAAGTGGAGGAGTAGAAACTCTGACAAGGTGTGGAATGTGTCTGTCTATTGATTCAGTTACGAGCCCGTCAGCCATACGCTAGCCTTTTGTAAATTTGACCACCGGTACAAGAGTGGTGTTGTAATTCCCAAATTGCTGTTTTCAGTGCTAACATTTTATCAATCAGCAGAGCGTGTCGCCTGTTCCCGCCAGCTGACTCTTAAGAGAGAGAGAGAGAGATTTTATTGGGCAGTGTACTCAAAGCCGTGTTAACGGGGCAAAAATTTTGATTAGTTACTGGAAGGACCTTTTTTTTTAATATAATGTAATTCGGCATGGGAACACATGAGCGCGCCCAGATAGCAGAAGTGAGACTACAGTACAGCAGTCCTCCAACAGATGTAATCAGTCAAGTGAGGCTTTGTTTGGCTTGGCACAGGCTCCGCTTTGCTTTCTTTCATCTCTCAGCAGTCTCGCTGTCCCAGCAGTGCAGCTACACTCTGGAATTGTTGGATCAAACAATAGTCCGGTCAGAGTAGTGCAGCCCCCGGTCCAACACAAACAGCTAATCTGAATAAAAGGGCTGGAGCTGGACAGGAATCAAGCCCTTTGCTTCCTGGAATTAAAGGCAGTGGAGCTGACGCATTCATGCCAGGTCACAAGACAATGGCAAATTTCCATTCCACTGCATTTAAACAACTGTAATACATGTTCTTTGCATAATAGGGCAGGTCCAAGAGGACAAACAGAATTTAATACGTGTGAAGTCCCATGCTGACTCCCTCTGCAGACTTGTCAACCCGAGGGCATGTATGAGAGGACTAATGGGCCCCATTTAAATACAAGAAAGCCCCCCGTACAAAAGCGGAGACTGATATAAATGGGCACTATTTCATACCGAAAGAGGAGAATGCGTGTGACTTGTCTGGTCTCTCTGTGGTCATTGTGCTATGTGCAGGAAGTTGCCCCAGTGTCTTGTTTAAAGGGCTACTGTATACCAGCTGTATTTTAAAGGGGACTTGAACCTAGTTACAATTGTGGGTGGGCTGTAAGGCTACGTTTTGTTACAATCCCCTTTTGTTCGGACTCTGTCTCTCTCTCTCTCTCTCTCTTTCTCTTCACACCCCCCTCCCCGCTACTGACTGTGGAAATCACAGACTGATCGCGGTTTCTTAAATGTTAGGATACAGTTGTGTTGTTCTTCCCAGATGTGCTACAATATAGAAGCAGGAAAATAGACGGTTGAGACCCCGCCTGCCTGATCGGGCGGGCATTAAAAAACCCGCGGCACTATTCGTAAAGAGAAGGGAGTTTCTCTCTCCCGGTGTCCCGACCAACAAACCCCCAGAAAAAAATCAGTCAGCAACTTCATGGCTTCAGCCGTGTTTTCCCGCAGCTCTTGATACACAGTCAGTCCACTTCACAGTATATTCTGTAACCTTCACGTACGTAATAATAATAATCCTTGCATTTGATATAGCGCTTTTTACGTCGGAAGGACGTCCCAAAGCGCTTCACAGAACACACTGTAAAGTGAATTGACTGTATATTTGTGGGCGAACGCGGCAGCCAATTGCGCACAGCAATGTCCCACAAACAGTCATAGATTGAAAATGACCAATTTATTATTGTTTTTGGTTTTTGGAGGGATTATTATTAGGCTCTGTGTGGAGTAAGGAAACTTGCCCAAGGTTTCGCCCTCTGCCTGGAATTGAACTCAGGTCTCTCACTTGCAAAGCGAGTGCTCTAACCACTGAGCTACAGGACTCCAAGTGGTTAGTAACGCCACTAATGGTTAGTACACATAATACCTTTCAGGTCAGAAGAGCGTCTCAGAGCGCTTAAATCAAGCTTTCAAGACAGTGAAAGCTATGGAGAAGTCCTGATACATGCAAAGCCGCTTCTTTTTTCCGCGGGTTCAGCCGGGTGTCTGCCACACGCGGAAACCCATCACCGTGCGTAAGAGTATCCAAACCCAAGCTGAGATTTCCATGCATCCCACCTACCCATGGGAAATCCCAGCGATAGGTTGTTGGACTGGAATGCGCACACTCTCTTTTCTCCCTGGAGGATGCATCCTGTTTACCTAATCCCGGAAAGTATTAGGCGCAGGTTGGCAAGAGCCAGGGCTCGGGTGGACCCCAGAGTGTGCGTTGGGGTAACTGCTGGAGACTAACCAGCTAAAACCGAGTGAGTTGTAACTGTGATGCCACAGGTGGTGGGTGACAAACAGAGAGAGGAGGTCTGGTTAGTTCAGCGCACGCTGTCATTCTGAGCTACTGAGCTGCAGTCCCTCGCATCCCAACAGCTGCAGTAGTTAAGTATTTAATACCTCGTTCTCTCTTGGTGTCGTTAGCGGCGTTTGTTTTTCATACTTTATTTAGAGAGGCATTTCAGCTCTGAAAGCGTTCTGGTTAAACCGCCGGCTGGGAGCCCTGGGTTGCCTTCTCTCCTCGACTGGCAAAGGACACTAGTGACGGGTGCTGGAAGTCACGTATGCCTCTGGGGGGGGAGAGGGGGAGGTGGGCGAGGAGAGGGAGAATAAAAATGTGGAGAAACAGGAAATTGGAAAACTTTATGTTCTAAATATGAAACAGATTTAAGGAGATTGTATCTTGCCACGCTATTAATTCCCCTTGTCACGAGTCTAAACCTTAAAGCCACTAGGAGTTCTTAAGTTACACGAGGGATATTCAGTGAAGAGTGTGCCTTGGTTTTTATGGCTGGAGTTAAATTGGGTGACAATGCTGGAATGTTTGGCATTCACATACTTACAGAGCCTTACAAAGGAAGATTCCTGTCAACTGATGCCTAGAGACCTGTTAATCCCGACTGTTCATATACATATCACGAGATTTACTGCACGGCTTCCTGAGGGCAGAGTGGAGAGCATTGCCAGCGCCCTGTTTTCTTTTGCCTTTTACTCGAAACTATTTACCTGCAGTTGTAAGACTTATCCCCTTGCTTAACACGGATCTGTCATCGCAGTCTGTTTGCAAGTGGCCGAGTTGCCTGTAGCCCCTCGTCTTATGAATACCATGAGAATGTGTTCAGTCGTACAGTGCTGCTTTTGGAGGCAGAAGAGGCTGAAATCAGCTGCTAGTCCACTGAAGGGAGGGTGGTGGGACAAGGAAAAATAATAATCCCTGCATTTCATATAGCTCCCTTCACTTCAGGAGGACATCTCAAAATGCTTCACAGAATACACTATGATCCAGTTGATTCCTATTAAAATGACTAATCCCATTGATTTATGTTAAAATCACTAATTCTGTTGATTGCTGTAAAAATGCTAATTCGCTTGATTGCTGTAAAATCATTAATTCTGGGGATTGCCATTAAAATCACAAATCCCATTGATTTGTGTAAAAGTCACTCATCCCCTGGATTGCTGCTAAAATAAAGTTCAATTCACCAAGAACACAAACTTTCTGATGTCAGAAATGACTCCCTTTCCCGCTGTTCGTAACCCATGATAGACATGATATACAGGGATGTGTTTGGCCCAGGGTTTACTGGACAAGCCTTCCTAAAGCTGCCCCACTCACTCAGTCATGTTGCATTTAACTTCTGCCTCCAGAAGTAGGCAGTGTGGCACTAGATGTGCCTATAAAATAATAATAATCCTTGCATTGATATAGTATCTTATCACGTCTTCCGAGATGTCTCGGAGCGCTTCACAGAATATACTGTAAAGTGAATTAATTGAATATTTTGTGGGTGAAATGTGGCAGCCAATTTGCCACAGCAGTGTTCCTATATTTAGATGCTGTCTTTTTAACCACAACAACATCCAATTTAATCCTACAATAAATCTTTGCATTTGATGCTGCGAATTCCATGTAGGGAGGAAGTCTCACAGCGCTTCACAGGATTTTACAGTAAAGTGCAGTAACTCTGCATTTTGTAAGTGAACACAGCAACCAATTTCTGCATAGCGATGTCCCACAAATAGCCATGAAATGAATGACCGATTTTATTTTGGGAAATTGTTGGCCTGGACACGGGGAGAAACTCGCTTCTCTTTTCGAATAGCGCAGCCCTTAACAGGGGCAGATGAGACCTCGGTTTTACATCTCCACCAAAGGTTGGCACCTCCATCAACGCAGCATTCTCCGCAGCACTGCACTGGAGCGTGAGCCTAGACTTGTGAGTTCGAAGACCTCACGTAGGGCTCGAACCCATAACCTACCGACTCAGAGGCAAGAGAACCAAAGCTTGAGTCAGGGTGACACAAATTAAGATTACATTCACGTTTTTTCCCCAAAATTCTACAGGAACTTAAATTTGGAGTCAATGACCCGAAGACGAAGACCATGAGCGTTTTCTGCTCCATTTTTTCTCCGCACTATCTCAGATGAATGTTTAATAGAAATGAGCATTATTCCAACCTGCTCCTAGTGCTCTGCCAAGGCCGTTCTTGAGCTGGGAGGTGTGCCAGCCTAGCCTGAGGGTGGCTTTCCCTCTCTCTACACATGTTCGCCTGCCTGCTTTCACTTGCTGCCTCCGTACTGACAGCACAGCCAAGTTCAGGTCCCCCTCTCAACATTACATTGCGTCACCTAATCCCTGTGTCACTGAGCTGCCAAACAGCAGATTGATCCCAGGCCACACAATGATCAAAATAAGTATCGCTCATTGAATGACACACAGACTTAAACAGCATCTTACGCTGGAATCCACTCTAACAAAACTGTTTCTCTGTACGTCTCAGTTGAGAGGCTGGTAATGTAGTGACGAGCGTTTGACTCTCACTCTGGGGCCTGAGTTTTTAATGTTGAATTTGAAGGCTTTTTCTTTTGATGTGTGTGTGTGTTCGGCGGCTGGGCCGGGGGCGGGGGGTAGTGGGGGGTCGGCACTGAAAGAGCAAAGGGCTAAAGGTTCAGTTTTATCCGCAGCGTTCTGTCTCTTTTGGACTGCTCCACAAAGTCATGTTGACCTGAGCTATACAGTTGATCCCATTCACTGTCCTGCTGCTGTAAGTAGGAAATGCGGTGGTGATCAGCGGAGGGGGAAGAAGGCTTAAGAAATGCGTGCTAAACCTGTCCTTCACGCCTATCATCCACCCAAACAATAATAACTATTCGCTGAGTGTATAATGGTGGTCAACTCTGCGTCCCATACTGTAATGCTCTTAACACACAAAATAGCTTTGCACTGGCATAATTTGTTTAACAGTGTTGGACCGTACACCCTTGCAATTCGCAAACAGCGTGGAGATACGCTCCAGCAGCCCTCAGCAGATTAATAAAACTCTCAAATAATGATGTTTGTTGGAGATTTGTTTAGATTCTGAATTGAGTGGAGCCACTAATCTTGAGTGACGGTTAGAAGGTTAGCGATTTTAAAGGTGGCACAAAGTGCCCATTCTGTGCTGAGCAACAATACTGCAGTGTCTCAAGTGCATCCTGTCACAGGCAATCAATCTGCTTCTCCTCAGGCCTGGACCCACTCCACTTACTGCACACCCTGCAAGAGCTCTGGACAAAGAAGGAGATTCATGAGGTAAGCCCCCTATTGATAAAACCTTACAATAGGCTTCTGGATTTATGCAGTGCGTGTCTGCACAGCGGCATGGGTAAGCCTTATTTATGCAAGTTCGTGTTCAGTTACATTAAGTGGGTCTGCACTGGAGGCCATGGAGCCAAGATGGAGGGTGGAGTCGAGGGAGGGAGACTGATAAGCAGTGGGAGATCACCGCTGTGAAGGGTGAGCGGAATTGTTTGCTCTGAGACGCTACCCTGCGTGGATGGCACTAGATAAGCGCAAGTTGTTGTTTAGTTTGGTCCAGGCCGGTTCAGGTCACCGACGTTTATCAGGACCAGGCCAGGCCGATCACTTCTACACTTGAGATGTGATCTTTTCAAGCGGGACAACACTAATCCCTCATTAACACCTCACAGCTAGCCAGCAGTTGATGCTTGCAGTTAAAGCACTTAGAACACTCAGTTTAGCCCTTCCAGTGATTCAGCCTGCATTAGATTACCTCCGTGATTTTTTTCGAAACATCGATCATCCTTGTGTTTGATATATCTCCTACAACAGCAAAGTCTCAAAATGCTTCACAGGTAATGTGTCTGTGGTCAGAAAAGTCTACAGGTATTCTTGGTCCAGCCACAAAATCCATGACCTCTCATGAAGTTCCTGCAGAGGCAGCGTCACACAAGAAATCCTCTGTTTTAATAATATATTATTTTATATATTATTAAGAAATAATCCTTGCATTTCATTCTATAGCACCTCTCAAGTTGGGAGGAAGTGACAAAGTGCCTAACAGGATTTACTGTAAAGTGAAGTCGCTATGTATGTTGTTGATGAACAAGAGCGGCCAATTTGCATGCAGTAATGTCTCATAAACAACTGAAGTGAACCATCAATTTCACCTGGGGCACTGTTGGCCAGGACGCTGAGAGAAGCTCCCTTCTCTTTGAATAGTGCCATGGGATCTCTAATGTCCACCTGAACAGTTTTAACATCCCATCCCAAGGACGGCACTTCCCACAATCCAGGGCAACCCCAGCGCTCATTGGAGCATCAGCCTAGACTATGAGCTCAAAATTGTGACGTGGGATTAAAACCCACCACCTTTTGACTCTTAAATGGAATGTGAGTGAGCCAGACTGACATGAAGTCAACTAAGTGGATGTTGTAAAGATTCCATGACATGATTTGAGAACAGCAACGATTGACACTTATACATGTTGGAAGAACATTTCAGCTCTTTACAAAGACTGAGCGGGAGCCTGAGCTGGGAGAGGGGAGATATTGGCTGAAAGCACAGTGAAAACGATAGGGCTTTAGGTGGGATATGAAAGCAAAAAATAGCGAGGGAAAGGGATTTCGGAAGAGAGTTCCAGAGGAAGGATGCAAAGTGGCTGACTGGCCACCATCAGCGGTAGAGGTGGATGAAGCAGGTCCGAGTTGGTGGAGGGAGTGGGCCGAGAAGGAGGAGGGCAATAGGAGGTCGCAGAGATAGGATAGTGCAAGATCGTGGAGGCATTTTAACTCGGGACAAGGATCTTAAAAGTTTGGGGGATGGGGAGCTAGTGGAGCTGGGTGAGAATGGGGGCGATGGGCTCCCGGAGCCTGGTGCGGGAGAGGATCTGGGCTGCAGAGCTCTTGATTGTCTGGAGTTTGCGGAGGGGAAGGTGGGGGAGGCTGGCAGGCAGGGAGTTGGCAAAGTCAGATCAGGATGTGAGTTGGGGTGAGGTAGTAGTGGAGTTCTCGTGTGTGTGTGAGGGTGATTACTGTCTGCCAGAGAATGACTTGTGTGATTGTTTGTCTATCGGAGAGATGGGAGCTGGGGGTGCGGACTGAGTGGAACCCAGAAACCTCTCCCGCTGCCTCCCCCTGTACATCACCTGTCGCAGCGTCAGTACGGATAGCAAATGCAAAATGTGGTCTCCTCAAGCCTCTTGATCTTAGTGATACAATTGCCAATCTAACAGGGAATTAGGACCTTAAACTTCAAATTAAGGGCCTGAAGCTTAGGAAAACAAACCGATGAATATTAAGGATCCTGGGCCTGGATCTCTGCCAGCGCTGCTTGTTTTGGCTGAGCTGATCATCAGGGAACTGCAGCTGTATATCTCCCTCCCTCCCTCTCTGATCCCATTTCAAAGAGTACATTGTACATAGCTGGGAGTGAGATGCAATAGGTTCACTGCTGTATCTGTCCCCACTCCTGACCCAGGTGGAGTGCGGGACACGACAACAAAGGTGGAACGAAGCATTAAAAATTCAATCTTTTTCTACGAGATTGATGTTCATCGATAAACTTGGTAATTTGCTTTATAGCTGTTTGTGGGGACATTGCTTACAATTTACAGTTTTGCAGCTACAAAATACACAGTCCCTACACTTCACAATAAAATCCTGTGAAGTGCTTTGAGACGTCTCTGGAACACTGTCCTTCAGTCTCTCCGCCTTGCCCCCTCTCTCCCCCTTTTCAAGTCCCACCTGAAGACCTTCCCCTTCGACCGTGCTTACGGCCACCCCACCCCCCCAACCCGGCTTGGAATCAGGTTCCGCCACAGTTAAGCGCTCTGCGACGCTACCCTGTGTGGAGGATACTATGTAAGTGCAAGTTGTTGTTGTCTTGTCGACTTGGTAAGGCGCTATATCAAATGCAAGGATTGGGATGATGTCCATTCGGCCGATCGTGTTTGTGCTGGCTCTTTTAAAGAGTAATCCTTTAAGTCCCATTTACCTTCTTTTTCCCCCCCTCCTGCTGTTGGCCTACTCTTTTTTAGATATCTAGCTGGTTTCCTTTTTGAAAGCTTATATGAATTCTGATTTGAGTACTGAAAGCTGATGTTTGAGCAGTCTTCAAACCTGAGTGACCAAATTATTATTATTATTTTTAAAGTGATTATTTACCTCCGGAAAGTGATCCGCCCGCCAATCGACTAACAACCGGGATCCTACTTACTGCTAGGTAAACAGGTGTGTGGAATAAGGAAACATGCCTAAGCTTTAACCCTGTCCGGGAATGGAACCCGGGTCCTTTCGCTTGCGAGGCGAGTGCTCTAACCGATATGCCATGGGAAGCCACAAAGGTTGTTACGAGCGTATGATCTCTGTGATTCCCAGAATCGTGAATTTGCAATATAACAATGCCGCTGGTGAAACCAATTTACTGCTTGAACACAGGAGAGTCTTGATATCCAAGAGTCTTTCAGTTCAAGCCAAGTAAACATGCAGAGTAATGGTCGGGAATTAAAAATGCATAAAATTAAATTCCAGGGAAGCCAGAAGGATTTCGGCACTCAACATGAGATTTAAAGCCAGCCGTCTACTTACAATGCAGGCTGGTCCCATTAAATTCAATTTTACAGTGTGTAGGGATTGTGTATTCTGTCAGCCCAATATAAAATGTAAAAGAAGCCTTTACATAATGACACATTATTGAGTCTGAGCAGCCAGTGTGGTTGTCGTTCTTCAGGAATCCATCTGAAGGAGGGGTTGCTGACCGCTCAGTACAGTGCCTGTGTGGTGCAAGTTCTGTGTAGCGTGTATGTGAAGCGTGTATGTGTAATGTGTGTGTGGTACCTGAGTAGTACCTGTGATCTTTGGGTGCCTGTGCTGTGCTGAGTGCTATTGTAGTGGTGTTCCTCCATTTTCTTTCTCCTTCCTACCTCTGCGACCCGCTAACTCCATACCGACCTGTCCGCTCCCTCTGCTCAGCGGACTCCGGCCTGTTCCATGTCCCCCGCCCTGCCCGCCCCACCATCGGTGGCTGGACATTCAGCCTCTCTGCCCCCACCCCACTGCTCACGGTGACAACCGGCTCCTGCTGAAACGGAGAAATTCACGAGAAAGTCAAGGGATATGGAGGAGGTGGCCCAAGGGAGCGGTGACAGAGATTGGGTCTTTAAGCAGGTTTTGAAAGGCAGAGATGAAGAGATTTCAGATGAGAGTTCCAGAGAGTGTGTGGGCAAAGTGTCTGAAAGTTGACCCGCTCGATAGGGGGTGGGGGTTGTGACGCAGGCTTGAGTTGGAGGAGCAGAGGTAGGGTGGAGTAAGGGCAGGAAAGGAATTGAAAGTAGGAGAGAGAGTTGTGTGTTTTTTGGGGGGGAATCGCTCTGGGTGGGTGTGAAGCAGCTGAACTGGGTGTGAGGTCTGCTGTTGTGATGATACTCAGCCTGGAACCTGGCAGAGATGGTCTCCAGCAGGAGATTGAGTCACACCACAGCAATACACGCAATACAAAGTGAATTGGCCTCCGCTCTATCACTATATAAACACTACTTAAAGGAGATCTTTGCTTAAGGAGGGTTGGAGAGCGAGGGGAGGAGCAGTGGAGAGAGCGAGGGAGAAGAGGGGTGGGTTGGGTGGTGGAAGAGAGAGAGATGTCTCAGGATTTGCAGCTGTGTGTAAACGCACAAAGTCCTGTTTGATATTATTAGAGTCCTGAAAATGTTTACAACAACAACAGTTTGCATTTATGCAGCGCCCTTCACGCATCCCAGAGCGCTCAGCAGTGGCAGAGCACGATGCCAAGCCGGGGGCAAGTGTCCGTGGGCAAATTCTTCAGGTGCGACCTGAAGATGGGGAAGGAGGGGGCAACTCTTGAGAGAGGGAGAGGGGCAGGTTTGTACACTGATTGCTGATATTGGAATCTTTAATGGTCTTTGGGTTTGAATATTGGAATATTAAAGGTAGTTTTGATCTCTGGTTTGGAGTTGCCGAGTGCGTTCTGATCATGGTTAGGAGCCCTGCACTCCATTCTCTCATTTCTCAGAAGGTTACCGCTGAAGTGCTTTACTTTAGAGCTGACCAGAAGTATGGTTTATATCCTTCGTTCATCTTCACGCAATTTAATCTCAGCCTTGACGAGGCTGAAATCGTAATCTCCCAGATTGTAGAGTCACTAAGAGCTGCAGGTGGTGGCACAATGAATGGCGAACTAGTTCATGTTTTTCATCGTGGTGACCAAAGTCATTTAATATTAACATGGAACCTTTGACCCCAGAGTGTTTCATGCCATTGCACAGCTGCAGGGTCAGTAAACCCTGATTATTCGTGTGGTTTTTCTCACTAGTGAAGTCCGCTCCTGCAAAGGTGTGGCGCTGTTGCAATGAGGCGGCACATATGCAGTGGAGCGGCACAATTGCAATAGAGAAGTAATTGCCCGCACCAGCTCTGATAGATGCGTAGGCACCTTTCTTTGTTTGTTTGACGTCTCAACATGATGAGACTCAGCTTTAAGCACTCAGTCACTGGAAGGCAATGCCAGACTCCTGAATGTGCCAACACGATTCACCTTGTCCCAGGATCCAAACTTAGTGAAGCATATCCGAGTTTCTGCCCTGATTTACCTCTGACCAACTCCAGCTGCTGGAATAGACGCACAGTTTTATAATGGGTGATATTCGACTCTATGTGTGTAACAGTGAGATTTGACTCTAGTTGAGACCCAGGTATTTACGGATTGTGCTGGTCTAGTGATAAATCATTTCCTGATCCAAATTAATTCCTGGGTGTCTTTGTAAATTGTGTATTGTAATCTCATTATTACTAAGTTCGCGGATGGTTGGGTTACAGTGCGTGTCTTGGCTGTGGTCTAGAGAAGATGACGGTAATGTGGCACAGCACTTTACGTGCAGCTCTGTTGCTCACAGCACCTCTTGGGAGAAATTCCTGGTACCTGCCATCCATCCAGCAACAGCACAGGAGGAGGCCATTCGGCCTGTTGAGCCTGTTTCACCTGTTTATTAGATCTTGGCAGATCATTTAATCCCAATATCCTGCTCTTAGGAGTCCTGTAACGTAGCAGTTAGCACAAGTGATTTCCGCTTGTGAGGCGTTCGATCCCCAGCAGGACCAAATGTTAGGGAAGTTTCCTTACTCCATATGCCTCACATTAAGTAGAAGCCCAGTCGTTAGTCGATTGGCGGATCAGTTTCCAGGAGGTAATAATCCTTTCTCCAAAAAAAATATGGTCACTCCACGACTGTTTATGGGACACTGCTGTGCGCAATTGTCTGTAGCGTTTTGCAATATATTCTGTGAAGCGCTCTGAAATGTTTCAATGACCTGATAAGACGTTATATCGAATGCCAGGATTATTATTATTATTATACTATATTACTATCATTTCCATCAACTCCACTGGCAATTGAGGTTGCAGATTCAGCCATTGGGTACCTGAACCCTCCTGATCTGAGCACATCACAGTTTGCTTGTTGGTTTGCAAGTTGGCTGTGTCCTTTGTGTCTCTCTGCTCCCAAGCTCCCATTGTATCCTGGAGTGGTTCCTTCTTGCACCTCTTAACTTCTGGGGAAAGCCCATTACATGGAGATATTTTTGATCGAGTCTCGAGTCTTGAGCGGTTCAATCTGGCCAGAGAACAAACATGACCCGGAGCTTAAAATCAGATTACTTCGAGACGCTTCACTTTTAATTCAAAACATTTGCAGCTAACGACCAGAGAGTCACAGTCCTAAAATTCATGATTCCCTTCAGATATAAAAATGCCTCCTTTTTAATGAGAACAAGGTATTTACAGGCTGTTCTGGAGATGAGTGATAAATCATTTCCTGACACCCCCCCCCCCCCCCCCCCCACTCCACACACACACAACCCTCCCAGGAGCACTGATCTCCCGAGGATACTCATGCTTTCTGTCATACAACAGCTGCAATAGTGGTTGCTGAAAAGCTACAAGCTGACTGAGTATTGTGGAGTGCAATCAGAACTGTGCCAGAGAGAGCCTCTCGTAATTACAATAGTCCCTGCGTAAGCCATTCGGCCTGTCCTGTCTCATTGTCGGAAAAGAGAGAAAAGTTTCTTCAGATGTTCTCCAGATAAAACGCCAACACAACTGTGGCCAAACCAGAGAGTTGTAACATTAAAGAAATCCTTGCAAAAAACCACAGCACCTTGGGATGTCCTCCCGACATGAAAAGCGCTATATAAATGTAATTTGTTGTTGTTGTATTTGATATAACTTTTCACGTCAAAAGGATATCTCCAAGAGCTTCACAGGATATGCTGTTAAATACAGGACGCTATGTAAATTCAAGTTGTTGTTGTAATTCAGCTGCAGTAACTTCCCCGCCTAAAGACCTTTCTTTTTGATCGTGCTTACGGTCACCTCCCCTCCTCCCTCTCCCCCTGGCTCGCTGTTGGACTCCGCCACTGTCAAGCTTCAGGACCCTACCCTATGTGAAGGGCGCTGTATAAATGCAAGTTGTTATTGTAATGATTCTGTATTTTGGAGAATTTTGTCCCTCGGCTTGTTTGTCTCCCCATCAGCACTTTCAGGTCAGGTAAGATTGACTTAGTTACAGGGCGAAGCTCGCTCTCTGAGTATCAGCTAATGCCCACAGTGGTGACTATGAAAAGCAGCACAAATCTTCCCCCGGCAGTGCTTGTATGCGGTGTTCACATACCTCTTCATCTTTAAACCAGCACATTCATCAGATACCTTCTCACATGTCGGGAGGGGAAGGAAGCCAGAAACCAACAGGGAGTTTCTATACTTGACAAGTTAAGAGATCACTTTTTTACAGCTGAATATTTTCCCAGTTTGTGACCTTTCAAATACTCCCAGGTTAGGCACGGCGTGGGTTACATACAGAGTGATGTTCCCTTGACACTGCGTTCATCAACTGCTCCCTGGTTAGGTCTAGTGTACGAAGTAAAGCTCTCTCTACAAAGCCAATTGAGACATTTATTGGCATGATATAGGTTTTATTGGAGTAGTCTCTAGACTGTGTCCTCAATCTAATATCTGAAGGGAAGCCAGCCAGGGTTGAATTGTGTGTATAGGTGAATACTCTACATATTTGAAGCTATGCATGAATGAAAGAAGCACCCAGTTTATTCAGAGACTTAAGTACAGGAATTAGTTGGTATCAAGTTCAAGTTTAGAATAAAACAACAAGAACAAATTGCAATTATATCGATGTTCCAAGGTTCTGGACAGTTGAGGCTTTACAACTGAGCTGAGGGTTGGATTCAAGAGAGGAACGGGCCAAGGGGGAAGATGACCAAAGATGTGGTCAAAGAGGAAGATCTTGAGATGGACCTTGAAGGAGGTGAGGGAAGGGGCAAGGTGACGGGCTCTGGGATTTGGGACGTCCTCCCCACGTCCAGTTGACTTGCAGTTCCAGAGGGTGGAGGCAGATAGACTGAAAGGCTGACCGCCATTGGTGACACGGGGAGAGTGGAGGATGTAAAGCTGTCTGCAGAGCAAAGGGAAAGGGTGGATTGGATTGGTAAGTTCTAGAAGGTCACAGAGATAATAATAATAATAATCCTTGCATTTGATATAGCGCCTTATCGGGTCGTTGAAACGTCTCAGAGCGCTTCACAGATGGGGAAGGATGGGGCAAGATATGGAGGGCTTTAAAAGTGAGGATGAGGATCTTGAACTCGATGCTCTGGGGGATGGGATGCCAGTGTAAACCTCATTATGATACACAGTGATTGTGGAAACCACCAGAGAGATTATTTTTGTTGAGAGAAAAAAACTCATGTGACAGCCTGCCTCAGTTGGTTATGAGTTGGTTATCTGCTGCAGGAGGTTATGAGTTCAAGCCCCACGTCGGGGACTTTGAGCTCACAGTCTAGGCTGGCACGTTACAGTGTTGGGGGAGGGGAGAGGGGGGGGAGCGCTGCATTATTGGTGATACCAGCCTTCTGATGAGATGTTAAAACAGGTCCCGTCTGTCTGTCTAGCTTGACATTAAAAGATCAAATGGCACCATTGGAAAAGAGAAGGGAGTTCCTCCCAGTGTCCTGGCCAGCAATCCTCCAGTCTAATTGGTCAGTCAGCTCATGGCTGTGAGTGGGACCTCGTTGGCACAAATGGCTGTCGTGTTTGGCTATAAAAACAGGCTCCAGAATTTGACAGTAATCACTTGTGAAGCATTTTGAGCTGCTTCAACGTGACAGGGCACTACAAAAAAACACCAGTTCCTTTTTTATTCATTCGCAAGTGACGTTTTGAACTCTTCTCCTGATTTAAGCAGATCACGGTGCGGCAACAGTGGGTGGGGGGGGGAGGGCGGTGGGCGATGGCGGGGGTGATAGGGGTAAAGGGCTGTCACAGTGAGAGGTTTGCGTGAGAGGGAGGAGAGTTTAAAGCGCGACTCTTGACTGGGTGATACATGGAGGTGAACCAGTCAGTGAAAAAGTGTCGCCCAGAAATCTCAGTTACCCTATCAGGAAATCACTTTCCCCTCCTGTACTCCCTCGCCCAGAGATTCCTGTGCCGCACCAGCCCCAGTGAAGTGCTTAGCAAGCGCGATCATGTCAGCTCTCCTTTGCTCTTTGTTTAATTCCAACCTTATGGGAAGGGAAGCTCGGAGGAATGTGGCCTTTCAGGGACGGCTCAAGTGACAGTTCTCTAAAAGCCGTCTGCCTGCTCTGTCACTGCCAAGCAGTGAAAGCACCTTTTGTCTGTGTTAGTGGATGGCATTGTCGCGCTTTGCATGTTTACGGGATAATTAGTGGGGACAATTGCCCTTTCACAGGCTGCTGTTGCGGTGAAGTGAAGTGTTAAGGAATCCAAACCGACGCATACTGTCACAGCAAGTGGGATGGGGGGATCGAGAGTAACAGTTACCTCGGGTGAATAAATTAGCAGCGGCCTTTTGTTTCCTTGGAGATTAGGGGCCTCCCTCTTTTTGTTCACAACCCCTTTTGTCTCCTCAGCTCCGAGAAGAAGCCGGGCGAGGATTTGCTTCGCTGACTGACCCGCACGAAGGAGTCCTGGTTCTGCTGGAGAGCTGCCACAACTGGAGAAAGGGAAAGGCTCAGTCCCTGGGGTATTACATCATCAGCGAGTTTGACAGATGGATAAAAGAGCACCCTCCCGTTCAGCAGGTCGGGACCAAAGACCTTAATTCCAGCATACAGCACAGCACATTCCTTTACTCACCACTGCAAGATGCGTCCAGTCATAATGAAGATAATTATTATATTAATAATCCTTGCATTTGATACAGAGCCTTATCATGTCTTCAAGACGTCTCAAAGCGCTTCACAGAATATACCATTAAGTGAATTGACTGTGTATTTTGTGTACGAAACCTGTCGGAATACAACCTATTCGTTCGTTATTAGTACCAACCACAATATTAAATGCTGCTCGCTCCCTGGCTCGCTCGCTGGCTCACTCGCTCCCTCCCTCCCTCCCTCCCTCCCTCACTCACTCACTCACTCACTCACTCACTTCCTCCCTTGGCTGATTCAGAGAGGAGATACACCCCATGGTCTGACACTGATCTCAGGTTCTGTCCCCTGCCTGTGCTGATATGAGCTGGGGCACTTGTGGCTAGTCACAAAACATGGGGGGGGGGATACGGTTAAAACAACCAGGGTCCTCATCCTGATCAGTGATGACCTTGCTGAATGGGTGCACGTGGGCCTTGGATAAGGACATGATTGGGTTCAACTCTGCTATTCTCCAAAGGCCAAGGAGACGTGGTTTGAATCAGTCTATTGAGCAATGAAAGCCGGGCTATCGCTTTCTGTGAAGGGTGTAAATCTAAGTTGTGCACCAGTTCAATACGTATGTCGGAAACTGCCTTCAAACCATAGAAATCTATAGGATCATAGGAGGCCATTCTAAGTATCTCGCAGCAGGGTGACCATTTCTGTTCCTTTCAATATTACAGCCCGCCGCCAGGCAGAAGATGCTGCATCCGAGAGTGTTCAGCCTATTGTTAGAAGCTCCCAGTAATTCTCTGGGTCTGCTGATCAGCCTATATGATCTGGAGAGCGCTGACCAATCCTACCTGTTCGACCTGGTCACTTACATGCGTCAGAAGGGCAAGTACAAGGAGGTAAGGCCTGTTCTGTGAAGCTGTTGAGAAGACATTATCCCGGTGGACAGAGTTTACGTGAGGATAAAATCCAACTGTAATAACACCTCAGGCTCATATCATCTGCTGTCACCCTGGTTTCTGAATTAGAATTCTATATTTTGTAGGGCGGAGGTGGGGAGAGGGGCAGAGAAGGAGAGTGGACGGAGAGGAGAGAGAGAAGGAAGAATATTCTGATGGTTTCTAAAAGTCAGATTTAAGAAATCAAAGCTTTCATTGCAAAATGTGACATGGCTGTGACATTGTTTTTTCACTGTGCTTTACAGCTATTCCTAGCAAAGGCTCTTTATGGTAATGTTTCCAGACCCCTTCCCCAGATATAAGTATGTTTATAAGGGCAGACTCGTAAGACAGTCACTTTGCGTTCAGTCTGCCTACCCTTCCTGCCTCCCCTCATCTCCGGAAACCCACCATACAATTCTCAGACCCTTCCTAATGGAATGTTGTGCTAGTTACTCACTGGATTTGGATAATTTCCGAGTTTCCTTCACAGCTTTCAGAATAAGTATGTGTCCTGTCAGACTGTACGTGACTCTGCCTTACCAGAAGCACCCAGAGAACCATTCCAATTTACAATGCTCCCTGAAGCCAATAATTACAAGCTATATACCGGAACACAGCCAAACTTGGCTGCCCTTAGAGTGGGAATGATTTGGGATCTTGGGGGTGAGTTGCACTGAAGAGCTTCCTTTCCTTGGTTGTTGCTTTCATGCCGTATCCTACAGTCCTTTCCCATTGGCATCCGGAAACCTAAAGGAACCCCACCACCCCCACCTTCACTTTTTCCGCTGCTGCTTTCTTGCGCAAAAGAAATGTGTGCATTGACGCGAGTTCACTTCATGCAGAGAAGCCTGGAGCTGACCTGAACTGGGGCTTTTGCATCATGGTTTAGTGGGGTTTGGAATATTTCAAACTTGCTTGGCGCAGTGTGATGTCCTCTTTGTTATCAGGTGCACAGAGCAGACGAAAGGTGATGTGACATGGGATTCCCCATAGTGATTTCCAGCGTGTATCAGTGCCCGGCTAATCAAGCCTGCCCAGGAATTGGCCGTCCTGTTCCTGAGCCAGATGCGCCGTAATTCCTGTTGATGCCGAATCAAGCAGCCTGGCTCATTGGCTGGACTTGGAAGAACCAGTAACTGTGAGCTGGGATACTTCCAACTTGGCTCCTGCTAACTCTGCAAGCCAGAGTGCTAACGGGTAGGGTGGCAGTAGCTGGACAAGCAACGGGAAGCTTGCCAGTGTTCACAATGGCAAGCTGCGTGGCTTTAGCTGGTTTAGCTCCAACAGTACTGCAACGCACACTCTGGGATCCCCAAAACCTTGGCTCTCACCAACCCTAGCCTAAACTCTCCAGGATTAGGTAAGCAGGGGTGAGAGAGAGAGAGAGAGAGAGAGTGCGTGCGCACTCCACTACCAGATGGACGGAAACCGCACATACGTGAAATGATTACATTTCTAGCGACGTTGAAGGGCTGCGCAGGTCTGTACGGGGTAAGGTACGGCAATGAAGGAATGCCTGGGTGCACGTTAAAACACTACATGGTGCATAAAATCTGGAGATTCTCCAGCTGAGCTTCGGATTTCTGTGATGTTAAGTGTTTTGTACGTGGGGGGCCCCTGGGATTTCTCTGCTCTTTTTCCATGCAAATGATCCAGACTGCTCCGGCTGTTTGCGGGCCTTCCGAAAACCAGTTGCTGAGGATGTACCTGGCATACGGAGCGTCGATGCCGCCATGTGACGATATTTTTTTAACAAGTGTCTGAGCAGCCCAAGCTGTGCCAGGGAGAATAGCGGAGGGTGATAGGGCAGCGAGTGTGTCGCGCTCATCTGCTGCACTTCAGGCTCTGAAAGGGTGTCTGGTTGCAAATGAATGAGGACTCTCCAGCACTTTTCATACGTTCCCGGGAGAAGAAAAGAGCCCGTTGTCACTGGTAGGCGATCGGAGGGGGGAAAAAAAAGGGCCATTGTCACATGAGCAGGGTAGCCTGGCAGGAGCTGCACGGTTCACTGCCCCATGATATCGCTTAGTCTGATGAGAAACCACATTCAAGCCTTGTCACTTTTGATTTGGGGTATCACAATGCAATTAGCTGTGATATTTCATAGCCAAGGGTGGCAGCCTTCCCCCGAGGCTGAAGGCTCAGCATTGTCCACTGTAGCCGGGTTCGTTTGTCAATGCTGCGTCGCTCTGGCCCTCGAAGCCCTGGGGGAAGAGAACACAGAACCTTTCTCATGTCCCTCCTCCTGCCCCTCCTTTTGTGACTTGCTCGGAGCAGTAAAAAGCATCTTAATTTGACCCGAATGTTTTCCTTTGCTGCGATCCGATGTACGCTGGGAATTCTATTAGCAGATTTTATTAATAGCGCTGAAAAATAATCGCAATTTAGCCGTCTGCAGTCGCTTTTCTCCTTTCTCGTGTGAAATCATTTTTTTTCGTTGCTGCTGAGGTCGTGGCTGAGCCCGGTTTGCAGTATGATTAATGCCTAAGAACTGGGTGTTAACCCTTCGCATTGCTCCGCGTTCCACCCTCTGCAACTGTAACGCATCACGCCTGGGTTTCAAAGGGAACAGTCAGCACCGCTTTGCACTTCTTATATGGTGTTAAAAAAAGCTTTGCTTGAGAGAGAGAGAGAGAGAGTGGCGTTAGCCTTGGCTCGGTCGATAGAACACTCCCCCCCCCCCCCCACCTCTTGATTCAGAAGATTGGGGGTTGAAGCCCCCAATGTCGGGACTCTTGAGCTCACACTATAGACCAGGGGCTTGTCGCCGCTGGGTGGCGCTCTCGTGCACCATCAAAAAGACAGGAGCGACAGAACTGCGTATTTATTGAGTCCAGTTGAAAACGAAGCCGGACCACTACAGAGTAGTCCACGCGTCCCGAAGTAAAAAAAAATATTAACTGCATTGTTTAAACTGCGGTAAATGCGGCTCCTTCCTCGTGTTTTTATTGAGCGCGCACGAGACAACACCGTGCGCCGATCGACTGGTGGGGGGAGGGAGAGAGGGAGTGTGGCAGTGTTTCTCTGCGGGTGCCGTTCATTGGGATGAAATGTTAAACTAAGATCTCGTCTGCCTGTTCAGGTGGACGTTAAGGATCCCACGGCACCTTTTGAAAAGAAAAGGGAGTATGTATTTGCATGTCTGTGTGTGTGTGTGTGTGTGTGTGAGAAAGTGTGTGTGGGTGTATACATGTGCGTGTGAGACAGTGTGTATGTGTGTTAGGTGGCATTCAGCTGTAAACCAAGCTGGTCCCAGGTTCCTACATTGCTGAGTGAGCTGAAAGCAGTACTTCATTTGCCTCGACCTCCCTGGGCTAGTGAGGGAATAAATTAATTGGGAATCCCACCATCCTGTGACACTTGCTGGACTATCAGTGTGTGTACAGACGTCACATGAAGATAGACGTAACCTCAGTTATAATAATAATAATAATAATAATCCTTGCATTTGATATAGCGCTTTTCACGTCGGGAGGACGTCCCAAAGCGCTTCACAGAATATACTGTAAAGTGAATTGACTGTATATTTGTGGGCGAACGCGGCAGCCAATTGCGCACAGCAATGTCCCACAAACAGTCGTGGATTGAAAATGACCAATTTATTATTGTTTTTGGTTTTGGAGGGATTATTATTAGGCTCTGTGTGGAGTAAGGAAACTTGCCCAAGGTTTCGCCCTCTGCCTGGAATTGAACTCAGGTCTCTCACTTGCAAAGCGAGTGCTCTAACCACTGAGCTACAGGACTCCACAAATGGTACAGTACTCCCCTATAATAATAATAATAATACTTGCATTTGATATAATGCCTTATCTTGTCTTCGAGACATCTCAAAGCGATTCACAGGATATACTGTAAAGTGAATTGACTGTATATTTTTTGGGCTGAGTAGCCCATTAAGACTGGCTGCCTAAGTGTTGTGTGGAGCTCTAACCAACTCGAGGCAGCACATTCAGAGGAGGGCAGGAAATGACATGTTAAAAAAAACCGTCAGCCTCCATTACCACTACTCGAAGGTTCAACAACACCAACCTTTATTTATTATAGTGCCCTTCATGCTGGTTAGGGTCTCGGAGCACTGAATTCCCGGTCTGTACCTAGTTTGCTGAGCCTTGGTGACATAAGGATACTACATTATGGGTTAGTGCTCAAAGCATAAGGAGAGGAAAAAATCCAGCTGTGTTTCTGATTATTATCTGATGATTCCTGCCGGAAAGGAATGCTCTTCCAGCTCAGACACCTTTCATATTCCCCCCCCCCCCCCCTCCCTTGGGGCGGGCAAGCTTCCAGCTATCTTTGGGTATCTTTTCCCCCACCCCCACCCCATGGAACTTCTCCTTAAATCCCTCCACCTCTTTCCCTCCCTCTCTGCTTTCTGTCTAAAATAAAATCTCTTCAGCTGTGCTTTTGGTCACCTCTCCTCCCTCCCAATCTCCCCTCCCCGCCACCCGCCCCCCCACAGCATCTGACTCCTACGCAGGTCTGGCTCCTTCGCTGTCTCCGTTAAGCGCGTGGAGATATCCTCCTCCTTAAGGTGCTGTACAAATGAAAATGATTGCTGTCTAGGAGTGAAGTTGCAAAGCAAACGATCAAATTCCATCATCCAAACCGCACGATTGAGTAGCTGCCTACCCACCATCTGTTTGATATTAGATGTAGAATTTGTGCTGTTGACGTAGAGAAAGGTTGCTCTCCTACTGCTTGGCCCCATTGTTTCGGGAGCCCTCGAGTCCTTCATTGTACTCCGCGTCTCATGCAGCAGCGAGGCAGTTTCTCTCGGTGTTCCGGCCAACATTCCCCCCAGATAGAAACTGGTTATTCATTCATTTCACATCATTTGGTGGGACATTGTTGTGCACACATTGGCAGTCGTGTTCGCCTGCAGTTACTACACTGCAAGTCATGCAAAACGCTTTAAGACTTAAGTGCTTCGAGGCGTTATCTCGGATATAAATGTAAGGGTGGTTGTTGATGAGTGCTGCTGAGCGCAGTGTGGGGTAGGAATCCCTTACAGTGTGTTCCTGGGATGTGCACTGAGCTGGATGCTGCCTTCTAGATGTTTGAAGGAGAGCGTTGTAAAAAGTGGAGGTATCACTTTGTGCAGCAGAGAGCGACTGGGAGAGTGCATGCTTAAGTATTCAGAAGTATTCAGTAACTTCTCGTGCCCACACACATATATATAAGAAAAAGTTTAGTTATTTTCTTACTTGTCCCTACGTCAGTCACTACACCAGATAGACCTGAGAGGACACTGAGGTTGGTGCCTGCTCACAATGCCCAGGCCATTGCAACGGCAAAAAAAACAGAAAGAACTTTGTACTTTTAATTTGCCTTTTCCGCATTCTGTGATTGTTTTTGCAGATAGGCATGGCAGCTGTTTGGCGCAGCAGAAAGGTGCCTCAGACAGTTGTAACAGTTGTATCTGGGGCATTATTGCCCAGGACACCTTTAGCTCGAGCTTCTCTGGGATTTTTCGCCCACAGTCAATTCACTTTACAATGTATTCTGTGAAGCTCTTTGAGACGTCTTGAAGACGTGATAAGGCATTATATCAAACGCAAGGATTATTATTAGACTTGTTGATGATTCTTTGGAAGCTTCTCAGTTGGTGTTCAGCCACCAGTACATCTGGAAACAGCAGGCACCCTTGTTGGTTCGGATACCACTGACTCTCAAGTATCTGCAGAGTTCCAATTGGCACCTAGTATAATAATTTGTATCATAATTTATCATAATCTGTTTCCAGCAGCGACTATAAACCTCCCCCGCCAGGTCCCATGATCGGGTCCTACTGCGAGGAAATGATGAGAGGGAAAAAATGACATACAGAACACTCCTATACTGGGACTTTACCGTACACAGTACGACTCAAGGGATCAGTTGCAGAGGAAAAGACATCAAAAATGTTTGGACTCCACAGAGGCAAATGGATTTCCACTTAAAAGGGAATTGGCTAAATACAAAGAGGGGACAGAAATGGAGTTAGTGAAGGAAACAGCATCAACACAGAAGAAAGTTAGTACCAACACCGACAGAATGGGCAGAATGGCCTCTTCTGTGTCTTGTATATGGTAACAGGAGTTAGGTCTTTTTCTCGATGCCCACTTGGCATTGAGGCTATACTGGGAATAATTGGATCATTACAGTTTCAACACACTGTCTCCATCAGCTCAATAATTTATTGGGGAAAGTAGCTCTAATGGGGGAGCTTAGGAGGAACTCCTTCAAGCAGAGGGTAGCGAGAATCTGGAACTCACTGCTGGAAGTTGTGTACATTAGTGAAGAAGAAGAAGAAGAAGAAGAAGAAGAAGAAGAAGAAGAGAATTAAGGGTTATAGGTGATGGGAATAGGAGTGGGGGCTCTATGTAACTCGTGGAACTGAGCATTATAAAGGCACTGCTTAAGTTAACTATGGACACTCATCTCAACAAATTCCCATTCAACAGCCTCATCTGTTTCCAATGGCAAATATTCTAAAGTGGAGTGACACAACCACTCGCAGTTAACTTGTCTGAATGAATAGACTTGGATGCCGTTGATCTGAACAGGAAGCATCGCTGTTTGGATAAGCGAGTAATTCAGATGGTGTATTAATTCCATTGTTGATTGCATTAGGCAATATGAATTCAGATGGAAATTGATACCCAGCACGATGAAATGATTATGCAAGCAGAGCACGCTGCCAGATGCAGCCAGTTGGATCCACTGATTGATTTTGACAAGTAATGGTCACATAAACAGTTTTGTGCCGAATACAGATAACAGAGCCCTGTTAACACGCAGTATGTCTGTCCGACCAGACAGAATGCTTACGTATCACCAGACTTTCATGTTAAAGGGATCAACGGGTGTAAGGTTTTTAGTGAAAGTGAACTCTATTTGACTGGTATGATATTACGCGCTGCATTGAAGCACTAACTCCGTGAAATGTCTTCAGTGACAGACGGTGCTGCTGAGACTTGATGGTTATCTCTCCACAGAAGCAATTATCCCAATAAAAATATTTTCATATATATATACTACGTATATAATGACCATGATGGTATTTCTCCCGGCTGTTCGAGGGCCATTGTTGTGTGCAAATTAGCTTCTTAAACATTCGCTTAAACAATTCAGTCACTGCAATCAACAATGAAATGCTTTGAAATGTTTCAGGCGCTATATCACACGGAGGATTATTGTTATTAATCATAAACTGTGCAATTTCCTCTGCCCCTGGAGTTCCATAACATAACTATTATTAATGTGCTTTTACAGCAGGATTTGTTTGCTTTCCTCTATGGGGAATAATCGGGCTGTGGAATACCTTGATTGAATAGGAAATAACATTATCATAGAACCAAAGAACTTTACAGCACAGAAGAAGGGCTTTCGGCCTATCGTGTCTGCGTTGGCGCCTTTAAAAATCAATTTGATTCAATTCCCCACTTTCAAACACAGCCAATCCACTTTCTAGTATATCCGGTGAAATGCTCTGAGACGTCTCAACGATGTGATAAGGTGCTACATCAAATGCAAATGCAAGGATCGTTATTTTCTCCATGGCTCCTACAATTGCTCCTCTTTAGATATCTGTCTAAAAGATGTGAAAAGCGCTATATCAAATGCAAGAATTATTATTATTAGAGGTCCCTCTAACACTTTTCCCATTACTTGCCTATCTAGTCCCCTCTTGAAAGCTGCCCCAACCACTGCTCCCAGCAGGGCATTCCACATCCTAACAATCCTCTGCGTTTAAAAAAAATCTGAATTTCCCCTTTTGAACAGAGTTTGACATCAGTGTGGTTCCCAGTATTCTGTCCGACTAGAACAGTTTACTCTGGTCATCACAGGGTTAAACTTTATCCATATTGCCCTTACAGATCTCGGAAGGTTAATCGCTCGTCTTAAATTGATTGGGGGTAAAGGCTAAATACTCCTAATAGCAGTCATATCTACTGGAATGCTTAACTCATCTGCTGTATAAATCTCTTCCCAGGCAGCTCCCCTGGGTCTTATCTCACATTGCTTGAAGGGCTTATTCAGTGAGTAAACACTCGACAGAATTTGGAAACATTCAGTGATATTGTTTGCTCTGAGCTGGCTTCCTGGGGGAAAGCAGTGTTTGGCGCGAGTGTAAGACGTCTGTTTGAAACTTTGCAATAACAAAATTAATAACGTGGGATATTAAAGGGAAAAAAAATGTTGAATGGAAATTCCATGTTTACTCTCTTCCTATAGACTTTTTCCCCCTTCGTTCCTCCATTTCCTGGATGATTCCTTGGGTGGTATCATAATAATAATACTCCTTGTATTTGCCATAGCACCTTATCGCGTCATTGAGACGTCTCAAAGCCTTCACAGAATACACTGTAAAGTGAATTAAGTGTATATTTTGTGGGCGAAACGTGGCAACCAATTGCGTACAGCAGCGTCCCCACAAACGGTCGTGGATTGAAATGACCAAATTATTATTTTTATGTAGAGCTGGAGATGACATGCTCGCACTGTGTGCACGGCAGCTCCTTAGTTCCTTCCAGTTCTTTCCCGGAATTGCTGTCAGCAGGTTTCCTAATTTAAGAATTTTCCAAAACTCTGGAAGATATTATATTCCGATACGACAATCTTAAGGCTAAGACTTGAGGAATTTCAGGGCTCCTCTTGTGCCTCTCCTCGTCCCCTTCTTCCCTGTTTTTAGATCACGTCTGGAGACCTTCCAACACAGACGCGATAAGCCAAAAGGCTCTTCTTCTGTGCTGTGAAGTTCTTTGCTTCTGTGATAGTTATTTCCTATTCAATCAAGGTATTCCACAACCCAACTATTCCCCATGGAGGAAAGCAAGACCTTCCCCTTCGACCGTGCTTACGGTCACCTGTCTCCTTCCCGGCTCTGCGTCTGGTGCTCCCCCACTGTTAGGCGCTCCTGGGCCTTACCCTGCGTGAAGGATGCTGTATAAATGCAAGTTGTTGTTGACGCCGTGTCTGAGATCAGCAGTGCTGCGGGTTACTGAGCCGGCAAGTAACAGTGTGTTTGCGGGAGCAATAACATCCCGAGGTCCCAGTGACGGCTTGAGGTGAGTGAGACTCTCCACCGAGGTCACTATCCCCCCCCTCTCCGGGGTAATCCCGAGGTCACAGACACCCTGAAGTATCCGAAATAAAACCTCTGAGAGTGAGAGAGAGTGTGTGTGAGGGAGAGGGTGACCCTCCCCACACCCCCCACCGTTGTGTCCTCTGTGCGAAGTGTCCCCCGACCCTGCGCAAACCAATTGTGATTTAGCTCCTTGTCAACCAAGTTACTTATTTCAAACTGTTAACAGACTGTTAATGGTGCAGTCTCTGAATGTGTTCTCCCCCCTCCCTTGATTTCAGGCTGTTTCACTGAGTATCAAGATGCGGTTGCAGCCTGCCCTCGATGTGGAGGAGGTAAGTGGACTTTTGGACGGCTGTCAGAAAAAATGGAGCGTTAGAGAATTCCACTTCAGATAGCGAGCTGCGGAGCAGGGAATCTCCCTCCAGCCCGTCCTGTCCTGTCCCACTCGGCAACATGTGTTAACAACTGAAAGCACTAACAATCAATCTTAAACCGATGAGAAATGGGCAGTGCATTCGTGAAGCTGCTCAACTAATTCCATGTGTGCGCTGAATTAGCTCTGCTCTGCGCAGGCTACACCATTGTTACCTATATCTATATTATTAATGGTACAGTGTGGCTAGACACTGTCCTTTCATCTTTCACACGGCTGTCCCAGGTGGGTTGGACAGGTTCCTTTCATTCACCCACTCACTCCACCACCCCCTGCCTCCGCTCAGGTGGCTCCTGTTTGTTCCTCGTACCCTCCGCTCCACCATCTGTGGCCGTGCCTTTAGCCACTCAGCCCCAAAACTCTGGAGCTCTCTCCCTTAATCCCTCCGCCTTGCCTCCTCCCTCCCTCTCTTCCCTCCCTTCCCATTTTCAAATTCTGCCTAAAGACTTTCCTTTTTGATCGTGCTTACGGTCACCTCCCCCTTCCCTCTCCCCCTGGCTCGGGATCAGACTCCGGCACAGTCAAGCTCTCTGAGACTTAAAGGGCGCCATATAAATGCAAGTTGTCGTTGTTGGTGATGTTTATTTGATTCGGATGCTGTTATTCACCTGATCACTTCTTTATAAAGAGGCTTCTGTTTATTATGGGCCCTGGTGTTTTACAGAGTGTTTCTCTCTTGTCGCAGATGTGTATTCCGCTACTTCTTCAAGATAAAACCAACCTGGTCGAAGCTTACGTGGCTGATTATCCAGACTTACAACGACAGCTAGTGCAGACACTCGATTCGTGGTGTGATTCAACGGTTAACATTAGAGACATCAGAAGGTATAACCCTATTCTATCAGAATATACAACAGTAGGTATAACTGGTGTCCTTTATAAGGCAAGCCTACATACATATACATCGTTTATTAATACCCAATATAAGTTAAAAATTGCAGCAGAGCAGGTTTAAGTTGATGTACTGTTTTGATGTGTACCAAATTGGCTGCTGCCTTCTCCTACAAAACACACGGTTGCTACACTCTACAGTCAATCCTGTGAAGCACTTTGACAAATTTTTTCAATCCACGACTGTTTGTGGGACTCTGCTGTGCGCAATTGGCCGCCGGGTTTTGCCCACGAATATACGGTCAATTCACTTTACAGCATATTCCATGAAGCGCTTTGAGACATCGAGAAGACGTGAAAAGCGCTATGTCAAATGCAAGGATTATTATTACTATTATTACGTTTATTAGTGTCCGATACATTGGTGAATACAGAATCCCAAACTGCCCTTGATGGATGCGCAAGAGTCAAGGGAAATCTTTCAGGGAAACAAAATGGTAATATTGTCCACTGAGCTAAAGCGTTTCCACATCCTTTTGTTTGAATGGGATTTTCCGCCGTCCTCATCCCAGAGTGTAGTTTTACTCCTGGAGTTGTTGTTATTCTGTTTTTATGAAGTAAAGTTGCATTTCTGATTGACAAACACAAAGCCCCTTCACGTGGAGAACTGCGCTTTGTTGATAACAAAGAGAAGTCCAGCCTTTCCTGTAGTCTGTGTATGGCAGCCAGGATAAAGAAATCCTCTCTTTGATCCCAGTGTAACTGATGCCCGAGACTTTGTTCAAAGAAACCAGTTGAGTCAGTGCTAACACAATTAGCTTATTTGTCCAGAACCCATTTGTGCAAATTTGCACCGAATTAAAACAGTGCAGTGTAAACATGGGAACCGGCTATACTCCACCAAAGACACTTTATTATTTTTGAACAGTTTATTTCACCTTGGATATTCGACGTTCAGAATAAATATATTAATAATAATAATAATTATTGCATTTGATATTGCGCCTTATCATGTCGTGGAGACGTCTCGAAAGCGCTTCACAGGATATACTGCAAAGTGGATTGACTGTATTTTGTGGGTGAAACGCGGCAGCCAATTGCGCACAGCAGTGTTCCACAAACAGTTGTGGATTGAATATTATGTGCAGTGACTATAGTGTATTTATTGGTGAACTTAGCAGTCAATTGCACACAGCAGTCTCCTACAAACTGTCAAAAGGTGAATGACTGATTTGTGTTTTGGAGCATTTCTGATCAGGACACCATGAGAAACGCCTTCTTGTTTGGAATAGTGTGACGACTTGTTTAAATGCCCACCTAAACCGGCAGTCGGGATCTTAGATTTTAACATCTCGTTTGAAGGACAGCATCTCTGGCAATGCAGGCTACCCCCAAACACTGCACTCGAGCACCAGCCTAGGCTGTCCTGATGAGTGTTAATTCAAATGTTTATGCATATCCACATATAAACTGGAATATAGCCTTTGAAACATCTTTATTTGAGTTTTATTCTGGAATGCATTGCCTGAAAGGGTGGTGGAAACAGATTCAACAACATCTTTCAAAAGGGAATTGGCTAGGTACTTGAAAAGGAAAAATTTGCAAGGATATGGGGAACGAGCGGGGGAGTGGGACTGAATGGGTAGCTCTTCCAAAGAGCCAGCACAGGCACGATGGGCTGAATGGCCTCTTTTCATGCTGTAATATTCTATGATTGTATCCAGGACAAACATCATTTGAATCAATACATCGTTTTGAACCCTATTGTACAGAAGTAGAGTGAGATTGAGATCTTCAGAATACAATCTCAGCGATGTTACTGAACACAAGGCACACAGCAACAACTCCTGTGAGCAGTCACGTCCAAAGCCATTTCTTCACGTGATTTATTTCCCGAGGTTAATCCTTTAACACGTGTACTTTCACATTCAAGCCCAGATAGCATTAGGATGAATTATGTACCCTGTACGTTGCTTGGTTTGAACAATGATTTCTTAATAAATAGCTGGAGCCTGGAGACAGAAAAAGCCTCTGGGCAGAGCAGCCCTGACACGACTTTCCTCTGCACTATCATCAGCTCGGCTCAGCTTCTACTGGATGAGAAAATAAATAAAATGATAATAATTTGGTCACTCAATCCACGACTGTTTGTAGGACACTCCTGTGCGCAATTGGCTGCTGCATTTCGCTCACAAAATATACAGCCAATTCACTTCATGGTATATTCTGCGAAGTGCTTTGAGAAATCGCCACAATGTGATAAGACGCTATATCAAATTCAAGGATTATTATTATTATTATTATTATGTAGACACTTTACAGGTCTTTTTTTGCATTCTTCACATACTGTTGAAGACTATTTTTGCACTTGAAGGCGTTCAGGTAACCCCTGCTCACATGTAGGCACTTCAGAGAGGTGAGGACAAAAACAACTTGCATTTATACAGCGCCTTTCATGCGGGATAGCGTCTTGGAGCACGGTTTGACAGAGTGTGGCCAGCTCCTATGGGTCTTCAGGGAAAGAATATCATTGCATTTCATATAACGCTTTTCACATCAAGCATCTCAAAACGCTTCACAGGATATATGGTAAAGTGTAGTGCTGTGTAGTAGTTATAGGTTGACCCAGCAGCCAATTTGCATACAGCAAGAACACTCAAACAGCCACAAAGTGAATTAACAATTTTTGTAAAATCTGGAACATTGTTGGTCAGGACACCGGGAGAAACTCCCTTCTATTTTCAACCAGCGCATTGGGAACTCTGCAATAATTGTGCTGTTTGCTGATTCTTTTCTTCTAGGCGTTACGAAAGGGTGGTACATATAAGATGGGAAAAATTGAACCGCAAAGTCTTAAGTAAACTGGTGTTCAGATTGTTGGAGCTCTATGGCATTGACCCAGGTAGGAATGGTCTGTGAACAGGCAAATACTGGCCAGGTGGATGGGTTTTGTGAGCTAAACGCTGTAAATTATATACTGTAGTGAAAGATTATAATAGTATATTCCTGCTATGCAAATACATAGTGTCTGTGTATTTGTATACACAGTATATGGTGTATATGGTGTACTTGTTGTATGCCCTAAACTTATCTATTATCCACACTTCCTTTCCACATGCTGTTGCATCAGTCATTCATTCATAGAAGGTCCTTTGACCCCAATTGATGACATCCTTTTGGAATATCTCACCTCCCAGCACAGCATCAAGCTGTTTCTTAAATACGTTCATCTTCCTGGACTTAAACCACCCTTCCTGGGAACCCCACCTTAGTCATTAATTACTCTCTGGGTAAAGAAATACGTCCTGGTGGCTGTCCTGAAAATGTCCATTGAACCCTGACCTTGTATCCTCTTGTAATGCCACTGCCTTGATTTATCTTGTTTTGGCTTTATATTCTCATTCCCGTTTAAGATGGTCAGTGGAGAAAAACAGGACTGATTTATTTCAAAACCTCTTGCGTTTAGTAAAGACACATTGTGCAGGATACGGTCTGTCTGGGTTTGAACTGCAGCTCGGGAGAGGCTGGAGGTGAGGATAGCATTGAACAGGCAGGGCGGACCGGCTCTTTGGGAATTCTTCCATGAAAATAGCCGCGCCATCACCTGGTCCCCAGGAATGGTCTGACAGACACTAACCCTTTGCACAGCCACACATCGGCCTTACAGGCACTTGCGCGCTGCGAAGGTGACAGGGTTGGGAATGATACCGATATGGGAGGGCGAATCCTGAATACTTTCGGGGGGCCAGCCCGCCCGCCCGCCACTGACGACACTTTGTCTGTAGTACAGACTCGATTTACTTTTGCTGCGCAATGCGATAGGTATTACAGTACAAAGCTTCAGCAGCAGGGGGCAGGTTAGGAACATTCACGGACCGTCTCAGTGCCGAACAGGTTATTAAAGAGAATCTCTTAAGTGCCGGTACAAAGCGCCGTCGGTGCTTTGTTTTGGGCCTCACGTGACCCGCGGCAGGCTTTTGGACACAATTCCAGAAGGTATTTGTTTTGGAAGTGAAAGTGCCAGAGGCAGACTATCTGGACGGTTGCATGTCTGGAAGATGGTGGAATGTTTCCCACATTTGACAGCTCTTCCCAGCAGCAGCAGAGACTCGTATAAACACTCCTGTTTCTTTTTGCACCCATGTTGGGGTTTATTGTGCGACCGTTTCAAACAGGATTCCTTAATAAGACACGCGGAAGCGTATCGCTGACCAGCGGGAACATCTCCCTGATCATAAAGAGTAGAGTCTTCCCCCAGATCAGCCGCACATGTTTCCAGTTACCAGAAGGAGATTTTAAGGAATCCTGTTTGGAATCGCTGCTTTCTTTGATGCAGTCTGTTAATGTAACGCTAAGTGGAAAGTATTGGAGGAATAAGTCAGGATAAAATGTTGCTTGCGCTTTTTGAAAAAACACAGGGAAAGAGGGAAATAAATCAGCCGTGAATCACCAAAGCATTGTTTAAAGCTGAAAAACCTGAGAATATTTAAATAAGAATAAGAGGATCTTGTTTTCTTGCTTCCTGCAGCAATCTGCCCAAATGTAGTAAATCAGCGTTACCTGGCATCTGTCAAGTATCTCTTACACAAAAGGTTTGTGGAGGTGAGTCCAGTTCACTTTGTATTTCAGTGACCTAGATTTCAGCACAACATAGTTTGATGGCAGGTTACATTGGCCTTAATGTAATGTTGTGTCTTGTTCCTCTGGTTTTCTTGGTGCTCTTCGCCAGGTAGTGTGGGGAGTGTCAGATAGGGTGAGGCACCGCAGGCAGGGTGGGGTCAACGGGTATCAAGGACACCAGCAGCTCTCGTTCTGTTGGCAGTGAGGAGTCAATGAGTCTGTGCTGTGCCTGCTAACTTCATTTTCTTCTTCTCCACGCAGAAGAGTATGTCCGAAGAGAATTGGTCGGAACATATCCAGGTCAGTCAGTCAGTCTTCTCGTTTTTTCGATACGTTTTGGGGGTTAATTTGAAGCTTCAGTTGCAGCAAAGTCTGAAACGTCTGCAGACAGTTTCGCTCACAAAATATACAGTCAATTCACTTTAGAGTATATTCTGTGAAGCGATTTGAAACGTCTCAACGACATGATGAGGCGCTATATCAAATGCAAGGATTATTATTAGGGTATTGGACTCCTTTAAGAAATGGCTTGATGCTATAATAATGATTCATAATAATCCTTATATTTCATATGGCGCCTTATTACATCATTGTGATGTTTCACAAACGCTTGACAAGATTTACTGTAAAGTGTAGTGACTGTTCATTCTATGAGCAAATGCGGCACAAACAGCTATGAAGTGCAAGGCCAATTGTACCAGGAGAATTGTTGGCCATAACACTGGGAGGAAACACCCTTTGTCTTTTTGAATAGTGCCAGGGAATGATTAACATCTGAATAGGCAGACTGGACCTCGCTTTAACTGAAGGAGGGCACCTCCGACAATGAAGCACATGCCCCCAGCAATGCACTGGAGTGTCATCCTCACCCCTAGACTAGGATTTCTGGGGCTTGAAGTCACAGACTTCTTTCTCAGAGACAAAAGCGCTACCAACTGAGCCAGGCTGACACACTAATGGGCCAAAGGGCCTTCTTCATTTGAAAAGTCTCTTGGGATCTTGTGGTTTGGCTACCTTTGTCACTCCGTTAATAGAGAGCAGAATGCACTCCAGTTAGTTCAGAACAACTGCATTTCCAGCTGTGCCCTGTATCCAGCTGCCAACAGCCCTAAAACAGTGGATCCATACTAATTACAGTCTCCAGTGGCATGAGATCCGCTCTCGATTAGCGAGCCCAGTGTGCAGACTCTGCAAGCGTTTACACAGAATAATTCACTCTTCAGAAGAAAAGCAGCTAAGTCTCTTCTGCCCATGAGGCTTAAAACCGAATAACAAGGTGTAGATTACCCAGCAGGGGAAAAGCCGATTGAATTGGCCAGAGAGCTTCTGAAATGCAAGTCCCATAAATCCTAATATTAGGATTCGTGTTGTGCTGTTTGCCAGTATTGCCCCTGCCATTTCTTAGCTGAAATACCAGCGCTGACAGACAATGCTGGACAAAGTGGACATGTTAGATAGGTTTGGAAGCGTCAACCTTGCCCACTCCTGTGTGAGGTGTTGCCTGAGTTCCAAGCTGGACAAGCAGCAGGAACCTTGTCCAGTTGTCCCAATGGACACTCTAGGGCACACAAGCCTTGACCAACTTGCACTTAAACTTTCTGGAATTAGGTAAAGCGGTGTGCGTCCTTCCATTCAGGACACAGCGAAAATTTCAATAAACAGTTGGCGCATTTACACGGCATTTTGTCGAGTTGGATATTCTCTAAGCAGTGGTTTTCCACATGTGTCAGACACCAGAGCAAAAAAAAGACCTGTATCCCCACACGTGGCTGAGAGAGAGCCTGGCTGCTTCCATTGCTCCTATAAAACAACAACAAGGTACATTTATCAACGCCTTTAATGTCGGAAGGACGTCCCAAGGCGCCTGACAGTGAAAGGCTGGGGGTTGGAATCAAGGGGTGGGGGTGGGAGTGTGACCGAAGGGCACGGCCAAAAAGGAAGGTCTTGAGACGAAGGGATTCGAGGATGGAGTTCCAGAGAGTGGGGGCAGAAAAACTGAAGGCTCAACCGCCGATGGTGGGGCGGAGCAGGCCGGTGCCCGCCGAACGGAGGTGGTAAAAGGTGGTAAAAGGTGGCGGAGCACGACTGCGTAGGGCTTTAAAAATAAAACCAACGATGAGAGCTGCACGGGACCTTTTCAGGGTAACCTTCAATTTGGAGTTTCCTCCACTTCCTACGGGAAGCGTCTGGCCTACACTTGGCACCGTCCTGTGGCAGCTCGGCTGAGATCGACACTGTTTGTTTTTGAAAGCAGCGCTCACTGCCTCCCACTTGTTGTTTGGTGCACAAACATTGCACAACCCTTAATGACCGAGGGAATGTTTTGTCGGGATTACAAGGTCCTCGGGTCTCAAGAGTCGGCTTAACACTGGATCGGTAAATGCTGCTGGCGATCAGCAGTCTGGGTAGTGTCTCCGCTTTGCTCTGGGAAAATCACTGAACCACAAAACAAAAGCAGAAAATCTCTCCCCCCCCCCCCCCCCCCCACTCCCGCTCCCCCCACCCAGCTCCCCTCCCAACAACTGACCCTGACTTCTCAGCCCCCCCCGCCCTACAACCCAGCAAAAAAATAGAGGAGACATGAGTCAGTGCATTGGTACACACACAAGGAAGTAATTCTGTTCCAAGTTCTTTACATAAACGGAGCAATTTATTTTGTTTAGATAATAAATAGGTACAAGTTAAGGAATGGGTGAGAAACACGGAGTGTAAAACAGACACATCTGGATCTTGTGATAAGGCGTTATATCAAATGCAAGGATTATTATTATTATCTTGGGATGAGATTTACTTCTCATCCCAAGATTGGTGGAGTCCTGTAGCTCAGTGGTTAGAGCACTCGCTTTGCAAGCGAGAGACCTGAGTTCAATTCCAGGCAGAGGGCGAAACCTTGGGCAAGTTTCCTTACTCCACACACCTAATAATAATCCCTTCAAAACCAAAACCAATAATAAATTGGTCATTTTCAATCCACGACTGTTTGTGGGACATTGCTGTGCGCAATTGGCTGCCGCGTTCGCCCACAAATATACAGTCAATTCACTTTACAGTGTGTTCTGTGAAGCGCTTTGGGACGTCCTCCCGACGTGAAAAGCGCTATATCAAATGCAAGGATTATTATTATTATTATTATTATTATTATTACTTAATTCAACTCAGTTGAAATGCAACAGGCATTTAATATGTGTTTGTACAGTATTGTATGTCTATTCATCTCTCTCTCTGTTTAAGATGTGTATCTCTCTGTGCATATCTGAGTGTTTCTGTGTGTGTATATGATATATACATCTTTTTTTCTCTCTTCTGTACTGTATGTGTGTGTGTATATATATATGCGTGTGTATTTTGCATTGTCTTCTCTCACTTTGCTTGTATATTGTGTGCATTGTAATAAATAAGCCTTGCATTTGATATAGCGCCTTATCGCGTTGTTGAAACGTCTCAAAGCACTTCAGGTTAAAGTGTAGTCACTTTGTATTTGTAGGGCAATTTGTTTGTAGCTATATCTTATGTCCGTTTCCTCTTGTTTTTCTGTGTAAGTTGTGTGGATCATTTGAGTATATGTCTGTCTGTGTCTCTGTCTGCATGTCTCTGTGTGTTTGTGTTACTCCCTTTCTATCTCTGTGCCTGTGTGTATGTCCCTGTGTTATATAACAGCAGAAATTGGTTACCTGCAACGATAAAAGTTGGAAGCGTTTCAGCGAACTAGAAAAATGTGGTTGAGGGCACTGAGTGCGTGGAAACAAGTAGAAACCTGTTCTTTTTTGGAATACTTTAGTTACAGTTCTGCCAGCCGGCCGGGACCCCTCGAGTCAGAAACATTTTGTTCCTTCACAAAACCATATGTGGTTCATCTGAGAAAGGCTTCCTGTGGATATCATATCAAACGCTAAACAGTTGCTAGAATTCAAGTGAACGACTGAGCTAATTACTGAACAGCAGCGCTCTGGAAGCGAAGTGTAAAGCTGCTATTCTGTTTGATTTTCTGTTTATTTTTGAGGTGCCAATGCAGTTCTCACTGAACGAGCTTTGTGAGAAAGCACCCTTTGAACTTAGCACCCTTTGAGAAAAGCACAAAATTCCATGGAGTGATATAGCACGGAAACAGGCCATTCGGCCCGACTAGTCTGGGCCAGTGATTGTACCCCACACCAGCCCCCACCCCTCCTATTTCCTCTCTCCTCCTCTATTCCCTTCACCCTCGCATATGAATGCGTTGATGTTATCAATCACAGTGAGTTCCACATTCTCACCCCCTCTGAGTCTGTGTCTGTTTGTATGTCTCTTGTGTGTTTGCATGTGTAAGGCTCTCCTTTCATGTGTTATCTGTTCAATGATAACAGTCACATAAAATCCCTTCCCCCATGGCCCCTTCCCTTTACTTGGCGTCCGACCCTAGTCTTTGAAAAGTTCTCCACGAGCTTATCCTGTGAGTTAGGTGCTTTATTGACCGGTCCCTAACAGTGTGGAGAAACTGAATGTAGAATTCCATGAAGCAAACTGCTTCCAGTTCCACAGCCATTGGATAGAATTGCATCAACCCTCGTGCAGTTAAGTGCATTGGTGTGGACTCAACTATCAACAACAACAACTTGCACTTATACAGCGCCCTCCATGCAGGGTAGTGTCTCAGAGCGCTTAAACAGTGGTGGAGCCTGAATATCAAGTAGCGAAAGCATTGAAGTTAAATCTCCTGATCTGAACCCTGAAACTTTGGCAATGCTACTCTCTGCACAGGAAGTGATCTATCCACTGCACAAAACACCTATGGAATAACAGCTCCAGCTACAAGCCTAATCCCTTGTTGTATAAAGAGTTGTGTTAGGTATTTTCTACTGTTTTCATATAGATTGAGTTACTGAAATGAGTGTTTAAACTGACTGGTTTTGTCTTGCAATTCGGATTAAAGAAATACATTTCTCGCAAAACTAGTTCGTCGGGATGGACGAGAAAGAATGGAAGGAGATTTCAATGGCTCCTTGCTCTTAACTCTGCAGGGTTCAGTATTAAATGTCCACGGCCATTGTGTCGGCAAGTGCATGTTTGTGTGTGTGGGGGAGAACTATTCTGAGGCAGCAAAAGGTGGACCGGCACCCAAAGAGTTAACCAGAGAGGCAAGCTCTTCATAGTAATTAATCCTAAAAATGTCAAAATTGACCACTAAATGGAAAAGATTAGGGAGCAATTCGTAAAGACGTTTTGCCTTCAATTGAGGAGAAAACGAGTTATCGACAGCCGGCAGGTTCTGTAGCTTGGGATTCCTGTGTAAGAGCCCTGAAGCTGGTTATAGACCTGTTTCCTGGGCCACACTGCGGAGGTTTGTCTGGGGCTATTTATCAAGTTCTGTCTCGAGGAATTGCAGGAATGAACGTCGGCCGCCTCTGGCAGCATTCCACACATTCAGACTGTGTTTGTACTTGCACGGTCTCAGGAGAGTCTTGTGGGAGAAAACAAAACTGGTGTGGGAACTAATTGAAACACTAATCTGTGTCAAACCAGGATCGACCGATTTGTAGTCTTGCTGATGCACCGATGAAAATACAGTGTCAAAACATCTCAAAGCACTTCACGAGGTTTTCTGCACGGGCTGCGTAATTGTAGGCCAACGTGGCTGCCAATTTGCGTAAGCAATGCCCCACAAACAGCCAGGAGGTGAATGTCCAATTTTACCTTTTCCAATAGTGTCTGCTCCATGTCCTCCGCCCGGCCCACCCCACCAAGAGTGGTCAGGGCTTCATCCTTTCCGCCCCCACCTTCTGGAACTCCATCCCACAGTCCCTTCGTCTTGCTTCCTCCCTTGCCTTCTTCAAGGCTGGTCTCAAGACCTTCTTTAACTGAGCCTTTGGTCACCCTCCTACGCTCACCCTCCCTGACCTCCAACCCTCCTGATCCCAACCCGCAGCTCAGGTGCAAATCCTTGACTGTCCAGCGCCTTGGGACGTCCTCCTGACTTGTTACAAATGTAATTTGTTGCTGTGGTGTCACAGGATCATTAGCAACCCACACGAATGGGGAGATGGGTCCTCGGTTTAGCGTCTTATCTGAAAGACGGCACCTTGCCCTTGTGATTGAAATGTGCTGCAGGAAATGCAATGCATCAAATGCATTGCAGCGGACTGCACAGAATATCTCAGTTCTGTTGAAAGATTTTCTATAGTAAGTGGTTACTGTAAAAGGAAAGGAGTTCCTCTTGATGTCTGATCTCCCAGATAAAATTGGTCACTCACTTCGTGGCTATTTGTGAGACATTGATGTGTACAAATTGACTGCCCCGTTTGCCCCAAACCTCTTAATATGCTTCTTTTTTCCAACGTTTCCCTTATTCCCTTTTACAAATTTATGGAAAAGCGCCAATGTTAAGCATATCCTCAGCTCCCATCACTGAACACAGATTACTGCTAACACTGTCTTAACTTATTTATGTAATGTGTTCCAGTATGTAACTGGACAGATCAGTGCTGAACTGAGAGCAAAACATGGTGTTTTGCAGTACATGTCAGCTCTTGACAATTCCAGATGAGTGTTTACCTTGGTATTACATTCATAATAATAATAATCTTTGCATTTGATGTCGTGCCTTATAATGCAATTAAAACGTGTCAAAACACATGGGATTTACTGTAAAGTAATGACTGATTTGTAGGGCCTATAATGTGGAAAAGCATGCCAACCAACTTAGTACAGCTATGTTGAACAAACAGTGGCCAATTTTATCTGGAGGATAGTCACTCAGGATATCCCTTCATATCAGCAGAAGGCGAGACTGCACTGACAAGCCAGGTTACCTATACAGTACTGGGTTCCTGTATACTGTTTAGCTGTTTAATGGTGATTGTTTGTCCTCATTGGAAGAGGCCCTGATGTGCTTCCAACAGACCATTCTATGACCATTGCTTAGCTCGTAGCTCTTTCACCCCTCGTTCGAGCAGCTGATGGCGAGGGCGTTCTTTTACCTTCTCCAAATGTTTATGCTTTTCAGGCCACAATAGGGCAGAACCGCTGGTTACAGGAGCAGCTTGTCAGCCTGCTAATGAGGTACACAGACCTGGACACTGTCGCTCGCTGGGCCTTGTGGTTCAACGTCCCCCGAGAGAACCTGTCCTACAGTGTGGGCAAGCGGCTGAAGGAGCTGGAGAAAAATAATGTGTGAGTGATCGTTTCCTGGTTTTCTAGCAAAAATGCTCCAAAGTTGGCTTCCCTCCCTCTCCGCTTCCACAGATGATCAGAATAGGGATGGGATTTACTGCAGAGGTCAGTGTCACCAGGAGTTCACAGGGAACGTGAGTGTTGAGAGGACTAAGCACGGAAAGGACATCTGGGAGGTTGTATGAGCATAATGATCGGGTTCTGAGGTCCCAGTAGCGGTGATTTTCAGACCACCCAGGACTGTAATCTTATTGACCAGAATCTTATTGATGAGCCATTAAAACAGGAACTTGGATTACTTCAGATCTGCTGAGGATTGCTCAGCTGCAAAGGTTCGCTAATTGAGACCCTTGCTGGGAGACCCTCGCTCACCTCTCACCCGCTGCTTGAGGGTGAATGTTGTAAACGCTTGTTTGATGTTGTAGGACCGGTCCTGAGAGTGGTGAGGCTGTAGAGTCCTGGCAACTGATCGAGAGCAGGAGACGCTGGTTTTACCAGCTGCCCATCTCCACAGCGAACATTCACTTCCTGCACAGTCTGGACCAGTTGAGGAGTTGTGCACCTTCTCTGCTAAAGGTCAGTCATGCACGCTAGCAGCAGGCTTCATCCTGTCTTCTAATTGATACAAAAATATATTCCGGCAAGTGCCACGTTGCAGAGAGGGATTTACAGGGATGCTGTTGGTCAGGGAGTTGTATACAATGTGGTTTATGTGGCAGGTATTACAATGTGTGTGTGGGTTCTGTATGTGTGTGTGTATGGGCACATTGTATCACAGTGTGTGTGGGTTTGGTATGTGTGTGCAGGGTACATCAGTACCTTTCTGTGTGTGTGTGCGTGTGTGTGTGTATATGGGCACATCATTGTATCACAGTGTGCATGTATATAGCTTGCAGTACTTCTAATTAGAAGCCTGGACGGTGGTGCTTGGCTACCGTGCAGTTTGCTGTGGTCCCCGGCTCACTAATAAACGTTGCCCGCATGGGGTTCGGTGTCCTTGCTGCAGGCTGGTGCTGTCCTCGGGATCGACATGGAGTGGAGGCCAACGTTTGGAGTGCTTATGAAGTCTCGAGTGTCCATAATGCAGGTTGCGTTGAAGGACCGGGTGTACCTGATGGACATGCCACAGCTTGTGAACCAGGCTGAGACTGAGGGCCGTGAAGCTGAGCTCATCCACTTCATACACACGTTGTTCACTGATCAAACAATAACTAAGCTAGGTACGTGGAAGCCAACCCCACCCCCGCCCCATGATATTTTTAATGCCAAGTGAACATTCAACAACAACTTGCACTTGTATAGCACCTCTCACGAAGGGCAGTGTCTCAGAGCACTTGACAGAGATAGTGTCGGAATCTGAGCAAGGTGAGTGGTATTTTAGGAAGCTCAAACATACTAAGAGAAGTAACAACACAGTGTAATGTAAGGGGCAGTGTTATTGGCCTGGCTGACCATCGCTGAAAACCATTCAGAAATGACCTCTACAGTGTGATTTAAACCGTAATAACATCATTATAATATTAATAATCCTTGCATTTGATATGCGCCAAAATATGACCTCGCAGAGCAAGAGCTCATAGAATCATAGAATCTTACAGCACAGAAGGAAGCCATTCGGCCCATCGAGCCTGTGCCAGCTCTTTGAAAGGCCTACCCAACTAGTCCCACTCCCCCGCTCTTACCCCATAGCCCTGCAAATTTTTCCTTTTCAAATACCTATCCAATTCCCTTTTAAAAGCTACTATCACATCCGTAGAATTCTTTGAGTTTGTCAGTTTGGGGCAGTTGGGTACTCAGAGACCAGAGCTGTTCACTGCTGAGATGAGAGTTTGTTGCTGTAATGTACCCGATTGAATTCACAGTTTATCCTCCTTGTATTTTTCAGGTTACGGGACAGCAGGTGACCTGCGAAGCCTCAGCTCAGCCTATCCCTTGTTTAAGGATATTATGCACCAAACTGCTGGAATGATCGATCTTCTGATCATCCATAAAAAGGTTCGTTATCAGCACCTATTTGAATGCTTGAATTCTGCTCATTATATCCATTTTCTCTGCCGGAGTCTCTGCCCTTCCTCCTGGGTGTTTTACCTTTACCCAGGAGCAGGGCTGAGACTCTTCAAACGCTTATCACGTCAGATTGTTTTCAGTTTCGATCCTCTAGCAACAGAGCAGCAGCAACCACTGATAATAATCCTTGCATTTGATATAGCGTCTTATCACGTCTTCGAGATGTCTCAAAGCGCTTCACAGGATATATTGTAAAGTGAATTGACTGCATATTCACTTTGAAACAGTAACCTTCAAACAGAGCATTACAAAAAGCCTGAATAAAACACAGCCTTACATTGTTGTGAATGAATGAATATGACCTTGGTTGTTCTTGGACGAATTGTGAATCACTTCAATTTGAGATGATTTGAATGACCTTTTTGTTTTGCTCTGTGCTCAGCTGCAGAAAGTACCAGACAGAAGAGCCGGCGGGTCTAGAGAAGTGGACGTCGTGGCTTCGGGTCAGGAAGATGTGGACCTTGTGACGAGGCAGTCGGAGAAGGGGCTCAGTCTTCTTGTGCGCCATGTGCTGGGGAAACCGCTAGACAAAACAGAACAGTTATCCAACTGGGAGAAGCGACCACTTCGACAAAACCAGATTATTTACGCAGGTTAGCAGCTAGCACTCGCCTCGCAAGCGAGAGACCTGGGTACAATTCCTAGCAGCATGAAACGTTGGGCAAGTTTCCTTACTCCACACGCCTCTGTTTACCTAGGAGAAAGTAGGAACCTGGTTGTTAGTCGATTGGCGGATCATTTTTCCGGGGGTAATAATTCCTTCCAAAATAAATAGTAATAATAAGTTAGTCACTCAATCCACGACTGTCTGTGGGACACTGCTGTGTACAATTGGCTGCCGCGTTTCGCCCACAAAATATACAGTTAATTCACTTTACAGAATATTCTGTGAAGCGCTGTGAGACGTCTCAAAGACATGATAAAGCCCTGTGTCAAATGCAAGGATTATTATTATTACTTAACTGTGTGCAGCGTTGAGGTTTGGTGTAAATCTGAAGGTGTGAGTGAGTTGGGAGACACAGTGACTGGATCACTACAGGTCGCCTAAATCAGGGTTGTTTTAAATGTGTGAATAGGTTGATTTATTTTCTATTTATAAGCTGTGGTTCTTGGTAGTGCCCTCACACCTGAGTCAGAAGGTTGTGGGTTCAAGCCCCACATTGGAAATTTGAATTCATGTAGTCTAGGCTGACACTCCAGTGATGGGAGGAGTGCTGCAATGTTATTCTGAGGTTCCACCTACCTGTTCAGGTGGTCGTTAAAAATCCCAAGGCTCTACGCCTAAAGAGAAGGGAGTTTCAACCAATCCTCCAGATAAAATTGGTCATTTACTTCATGTCTATTTGTGAGACGTTGCTGTGCGCAAATTGGCTGCCTGTGTTCACCAACAAAACACACAGTCGTTAAACTTTACAATATATCCTGTGAAGCCCTTTGAGACGTCCTCCCGTGAACGAGGCTTTATAAATGTAAATTGTTACTGCTGTTGCGAAGCCTGACTAAAGTAACTTGAAATGCTCCTTTTTTATGCAGCCATCGATGCGTACTGTTTACTGGAGGTTTATGAAACCCTCCTGCGGGAGCCACAGCAGTTCGGCCTGAGCTACAGCCTAAACGACAGCCTCGTGGGGAAGTCAGAGAAGAGATCAAAGGAACAGAAGCGAAAGAAAAATAAGAACAAAGCTGGAATCTCAGAACAGGTAGATAGATAACATTCCGGGCAGCGCGAAATGTTGGGCAAGTGTCCTTACTCCACATGCCTCTGTTTACCAACGAGTAAATAGGAACCTGGTTGTTAGTCGATTGGCAGATCGCTTTCCGGGGGTAATAATTCCTTAAAAAAACAATAATAATAAATTGGTCACTCAATCCACGACTGTTTGTGGGACACTGCTATATGCAATTGGCTGCCACGTTTCGCCCCTCAAAGACGTGATAAGGTGCTATATCAATGCAAGGATTATTTTATTTTATAACAGCAACATCTATAAAATGTGCACCAACATCTGACTCCAATTATTTCAAGTTTATGTTGCTGGAACATAGGTATGTAGAGGACCATAAAGGAACCACCATCTCTACACCATCTCTCCCTTTCTCATGTAATCCACTTTATAATATACAATAATAATCCTTACGTTTAGTGTAACGCCTTGTCATGTTGAAATATGATAAGGATGCAGAAAAAATGTCATAACGGAGTGAGGACAGAACCGAGTGACCAGGATTTAAATCTCAATCACTCTGTTCAACAACAACAACAATTTGCATTTATATAGCGCCTTTCACTTAGGGAGGACACCCCAAGGCGCCGGATAATCGAGGGTTTGCACCCGAGTTGGGGGTTGGATACCAGAGGCTTGGGGGGCAAAGGGTAGGGGTGGAAAGATGATCAAAGGAGCAGGTCAAAGAGGAGGGTCTTAAGATAAATCTAGAGATAGATACATGTTGTTGACTAGTTGCCAGCTGCAGGCAAGGTTAGCAATGGACACAGAGTGATGTCTATGTGGATATTTTCAAGCACAAGTTTTAATTCTAAGTCTAATGTGCTTATTGTTGTTGGGAGACTATAAAATTGGGCTGTGTAACATCCAGTAATAATAACGCAAGCTTCATTCCAACCATAAATTTAATAACTCCTTTTTATTACAGAGACATGAGAGGACGTCGCTGCCTCTCCCGGATGACACTGCGCCTCTTCTGGACCAGGTTCTGCCTGTGCCAGAAGAAGCAGACGCGCCAGCTTTCCTTCCTGTACCACCCTCAGAGTTCAGTGTCATCTGTGACAGCATGCTTCAAGGGCTGGGTCGCTATCTGCGCTGTTTGGGAGTCGATGTGAAGATGCTGGAGAACGAAGATGACCACCGGAAGGCGGCTGAGGTCAGGCACGGGGGTGGGCCGGGCAATGGGGATTTGCTAAAGACTTGGTACGCACCGATTAGGCTGATGCTCCAGTACAGCGCTGGGGATGTGCTGGGTTGTTAGAGGTGCCATCCTTCAGATGAGGCATTAACCTGAGGTCCCGTCTGCCTGTAATAATATTACCGTTATTTTTATTGTGGTAGCAGTCGTTGGGACTTTGCTGTACACAAGTTTAGAATAATAATAATAATCCTTACATTTGGTTTAGAGCTTTGCACGTCAAAAGGATGTCTCAAAGTGTTTCACAGGACTTACAGTATAGGCACTGTTTCATGGTGAAATTCACAAATACACAGTCCCTACACTCAGCACTTTGAGACATTTCTATGTTATCATTCGTAGGTGTTATACCAATTAACAATGATAATAATCCTTGAATTTAATGTGTGCCTCATCACGTTGTTGAGATGTCTCAAAGCACTTAACAAAATGTACTGTAAAGTGAATTGACTGTTCAGAATGTTATTATAATTTAAGCGATCCGAGACCCCATCTGACATGAAAAACCCTATATAAATGCAGGTTGTTGTTAATATAATTGATACTAAAGTTTACTGACCTGCAGTTCCGAGACATTCTGGGATTCCTGAACGTACTTGGCAACAATATAAAATAATTTAATTAAAGCTCAGCTGGAAGAACAAAACAATACATGGGTGGTAGGCTCTAGCTTACTATCTTCATTCTGATCAGACATTTGTTTGTGGAGACATGTCGGAAATAACATCTGAACCATGAGACCAGCCATCGACTCCCCCAAAGTCCCAAAGAGTTTCTTCAGAGAGTATTTGAGAGGCACAATTACTGAGATACCTAGTTCGAATGTCACCCGAAACACTGCAGTTGACCTCGGTGCCATATTGGTTTGAGCTCCTGTTAACCCTACAAGAAAAACCCTAACAAGTAAAATGGTCTGAGCTGGACAAACAGCTGGATATATTTTGCAATGGTTAGCTGGTTAAACTCCCAACAGTTACCCCAACACACAGTCTAGGCTCTCGCCAACCTACACCAAACTCTCAGGGGATTAGGGTGTGTCCCTGTGTGGAGAGAGTGCGAACTCTACACCAGATACGTAAGGCAGGTCAAAGGCTGATCTTGTGGTTTAGACGTCATTTACCACACGTTCCCACAAATACAGCGTTGGATCGGAATGATGGTAGGAGATTAGATCCCCTCCTCCTCGTTTGTTTTTTTTTATCCTTTCAGCCGTGCTGTTGTAAAATGATTCAGGGAAGCAGCTGAATTGCTGCCAGCACTTGCCATTATGGCTCACACTGTTTGGGCAAGTCATTTTTTCGGATCACCATGTGGGAGTCTGACGCGAGCAGGAAACCCATCACCACGCTGAGAGTCTCTAAACCAGACTGGCTGCTTGCTCAGTCATTGGAAGGTATTGATACAAGGAGCTGGAGGCTGTCAGTTTCCCACAGACCCATGTAGAAAGCGATTGGAAATCAACAGTTTCAGCAGAGGAGGAAAATAGGGGAGAGAATCCGAGAAGGAAAGCATGCAAACAAATCTTCATAAAATAGAATAAAGACCAGAGTGTTGCTGTTAGTCATATTGTCCTACGCGAAGCAGCAATATTCTCTCTTTAATTGATAAAGATAAGCTTTGTGTAAAACCAGACTGACCATTACCAGCACTGGCTGTGCTGTTACTCACGAAGGAGGAACTGGTTACACAGTGGGGATGGTTGTCTGGAATGTGATTATATTTGGCCTTTATGAATTACAACTTCACTGGCTTCAGTGATTTAATGTCCTGGGTTTGTCGATCGCAACCTCTCTACCTTTCCGACTTGCTCACCCCTCCCCACTCAACCACAAGCTGCCTCCGCTTGGCCGGCTCCGGCTTCCTGTTCGTCCCTCGTCCTCTCCGCTCCACCGTCGGCGGCTGTGCTTTCAGTCACTACGTCCCGAACTCTGGAACTGCCTCGCCCCCTCCCTCTTCAACTTCCAGACCCCGCCTAAAGACCTTCCTTTTTGATCGTGCTTAAGGTCACCTAGCCCTTCCCTCTCCCCCTGGCTCGGGGTCAGACTCCGTCACTGTTAAGCGCTCCGGGACGCTACCCAGAGTGAAGGGTGCTTTATAAATGCAAGTTGTTGTTGCAATTGAATGTGCTTGTAAGCGCACACAGGAACTGTTGGTGTTCGAGTTTTCCAGTATAGAATAGAAGGATTACTCCAGTGTGTTTAACGCTGGAATGGGAGCCCTGGTGTGAAACATTTCATTGTAGCTTGCGCTTTAATCTGGGCGCTCTCTCTAACTCTCTCTCTCCCCCCCTCTCTCTCTCGCTCACAACCCTGTTACAGCATAAAGTACAGTGGAACATACCTTATAACCATAGCAAATGTGCATGGACTGTGAAAGTGACAAAGAACATTCAGTGCTCAATGGATTAGGTTACAAGTGGTCACAACCCAACCATTTAATTTGGCCATTCAGTGAAAACATTGTTTAACGTTTTAATGGGTAAGAGCTGGGAAATAATGAAAAGGCTCGGGAGTAAAACAGAGTTTAATGACTGAAGTGCAGTATTGGTGACTTGGGCTGTCAGGCACTGGCTGCTGCTTCTGCTTTCTCAGGGGTTGATACTTGATGTAATGTAATCTCTCCACCAGAACAGTAGGTTATCACACACGCATTCTTAGGTGTAGTTCAGCCATTCCTTTTGACGATGAGACACTGAACTGATGTCTCATCTGTCAGGTTCTGGGGCCTTCTTCGAAAGGTAAGGGAGTTTCTCTCTCCCAGTGTCCTCAAGGGCAATCCACCAGATAAAATTGGTCATTCACGTCATGGCTGTTCGTGAGCCGTTGGTGTGCGCAAATTGGCTGCCGCATTCACCTACAAAATGCACAGTCACTACACTTTACAGTATATCTTGTCAAATCCTTTGAATTTGACCTCATGTCAAAGGAACTGTATCAAATATAAATATTAATATGGTCATGAAATGGCTTGCGGGCAGTGCAGCGCTCAATAAATTGGGGGAATAGGTTAGGAGGCAAAGTAGACAGACCCCCATTGCATGTTCTGTCACGGTATGTTACAGACCTGTTACTGATGGAGGGCCACAGATCAAGTAAAGTGTCTGACCTCGACTGCACAATCATGAGCTACAAGAAACTTGAATCTTACACCCGAGATACCACCTGGCCTTAACCTTCAGACCATTGTGTTAAATTTTAAGATTGAGCTCGGGATTTTGTAAAATTCCTCAACTCAATTTGAAAGCCGGTTTCCGCCTTCCCTCAAAAGATGTCTGGAAAGAACGATTTCTCGGTTGAGACTGTATTTAAGAATGTTCCGAAATCCTGCACGACCTTGAATTTCAATACAATCAGTTTACAACAACAAGAACAACAACTTGCATTTATAAGGCCTTAGGGTTAAGACCCAAGTGGGCATTGAGCGACGAAGCAAAACCCTTCCGATTCGGTCACTTCTCCTGCCCGCTGTGTTCACACGGACTCTGTCGCAGCGTCGACGAATTCCTGACAACCGGAGAGTGTTTGATGTTTGCGTTCCGTCACTGTTTAGCACTCAGCCTCATTCCGTCAAAAGTCCATTGGAAGTGCATCTGTTCTGCGTGTACGTTGCGCAGCTGGGAATGTTTGTTGACTGCAGAAAAGGAAGCTCTTTGGGCAACCGCAGATAGAGAGGAATTCTGTTTGGGGGACATTCCATTGCAGCGAGCTCCGGGACCTGCTTTGTTTTTGCAACAGAACATTTCACTTCAAAGTTGGGAGAGAAGTGCAGAACATAGGCCTTGAACTACTGTGTTGCAATATCAAGTTTTTCTCACCAGAGGACACTAGAGTATTTTCATTGCTTAATAGCAGTATCTAGTGGTGGATATTCAAAAGATCACAATATTAGTCCGGATGAAGAAGTCCCTTCGGCTCATCTAATCTCATCGCTCCAGAACACCCACCCTACAGTCTTTGCAACCTACGCATCACTGCATCAAGCTGCTCTTTAGAAGAGTTTAGTGTCCCGGCCTCTACCAACTTTCCTGGCAACTTGTTCAAGTTTCTGCAGAAGTCAATGGGGGTTCAGTATACCTGTAGATTTCATTGTGGTTCTTCGATCTGTCTGTCTGTTTGACTCCTTGCTTCCATCAATCAATCAATGTCGTCTGTTTTGAACAGTACCATGGGATCTTTAACATCCACCGGAATAGGCAGATGGGCCCCATGTTTAACATCTCATCCAAAAGCTAGATCTCTGGCAATGCACACCACTGGCTCAACAACAACAGCTTGCACTGATATAGCACCCTCCACGCCGGGTAGTGTCTCAGAGCACTTACTATAGCAAAGTATCAGCCTGGATACTCAAGGCCTGATATGAGTCTTGAACGTACAGCCTTTTCACTAGGAGACGAGAGTGCTGCCAACTGAGCCAAGCTGACATCAATGCCTTCAAACGCCAAGCTTAATATCAGCTAACCTCTGCTTCTTGACTTGACCAGATTCTTTGCTGCTATTTTGTGATGTGCCTCATCCCTTTTTATGATCAGCCGGTGTCTGACACACGGGGAAACCCATCACCGTGCTTAAGAGTATCCAAGCAGATTGAGAGTTCCACATGTGTAGCCCACCTAAACATGAACATTTTGCTGCGTCTGGAATGGAATGCGTACTCTCCCTGGAGTGAACTCGTCCTGATCACCTAATTTCAGAGAGTCACCGATTGACAAGACCTAGGGCTTGGAGACCCCAGTACAGCAGCGGGGTAACTGATGGAGTTTAACCGGCCGCAATCACATAGCTTGACATTGATGTCTAGCAAGATCATTAACACGGCTAGCGAGCTTCCCACTGCTGGGCCATTAAGACTTTGGCTTACAGCGTGAACGGGAGCTGAGTGGGAAGAATCCATGCCCCTTCCAAGTTCTGGTGCCAATCAGCAAGGCTGGCTGGTCTGTCATCAGTCGGTGGTATTCCTGTTGCACCCCTCCCCCCAGAGCATCTTCACTTTCGTTCTTTATAAGATTAAATAAATTAGGCATTTATCTATTTGTTGGCCTCTTGTTAGTCTCTACACCTTATATCTCAGCTCATTGAGTACATCTCCTTTGTCTTTTTCTAGTTTTTGGTTTTCTCAAATTGCCCTTCATCCCCTTAGGCAATGGTTCGTAGATTAAGCTGTCAGCCTGTACTTCAACTATTGGTCCAATTGAAGTATTCAAAAGGGAATTTGATCATTTCCTAGTGCAACGCTGGGTTGTTGTGAGCTTGTGGAAGGAAAAGATTGATTGTCAGCCTGACTCAGTTGGTAGCGCTCTCACATCTTGAGTCAGAAGGTTGTGTGTTCAAACCCCAAGTCGGGACTTTGAACTCACAGTCTAGGCTGACACACGAATATTGTGCACAGAGAGCCCTGCATTGCTCGAGTTGCCATACTTCAGATAAGACATTAACCCCAGGTTCTGTTTTGCCTTTTCAACTGGATATTGAAGATCAAATGATAAGAGAAGGAAATTTCTCCCGATGTCCTGGCACCACCCCCCCACCAAAAAAATTAGTCACTCACTCCATATCTGTTTGTGGAAGGTTACCCTGTGCAAATTGGCTGCTGCATTAGCCTACAAATACACAATCACTACACTTTACAGCATATCCTGTGAAGCTCACTGACATGTCCCCCTGAGCTGAAAGCTGCTGTGTCAAATGCAAGGGTTATTTAATTTATCATTTAGTGGAAGGTCTATTTTTTGCATTCAGATGCCAGGGCGTGGATCTGTAGATGACTGTGAAGTCCTTGAAACTGATCCGCTGGGAGACGGGGAAAGTGGAGCCTGGTGAGGACTGGGGTGAAACTCTGGAATTCTCTCCCTCAATCCTCCCGCCTTGCCTCATCCTTCCCCAGCTTCAGAGCGCGACATAAATGCAAGTTGTTGTTGTGATGGTCATGCGGGGTGTAGATCGGCTGAGCTGCAGAGATTTCCTGCACTGGTGTTGCTCAGGGATTACGAAGGTCACACTGTACGTTCACTGTGCAATGGAACCAGCACTGAGTTCACCTTTACACATAAGGCTTAACAAGCATTGACCCCAGATAGCAGGAAGCACTGGAGACCTTGGCAGCAGGTGAAACAGGAGCGAAGGCAGGACCTGTAAGTGTTAATACAAAAAAAAATGTAGATTCCAGCTACAGTGGTTCAATTAGTTCCTCAGCGAGCTCTCAGTAAATCTCTGCCTTGGTGGGCTGTTGGATGGCTGCCTTGCTCTCGGTGACTGATAGCATTCCATTGCCAGATGGCTCGGCTATATCTCAAACTTACAAAGGCATTTCCTGAAATCTGCCCTCTCTGAGGACTTGAGTGAGGCTGTGAGATCATGCAGTGTCAGGGAGCTGCAATTGGGTTGGGTGTGGGGGGGTGGGGGGTAGGAGTTGGGGGGGTAGGAGTGGAGGGGAGGCAGACATTTGGTGGAAAAAGACCTTTGAAATCTTCTTTCAGGCCCGTTGGAAAGCATTTTTATCAGCAACTATTAAGAAAAATAAATGCGGCTTTGAAACCAAATGAACATAGCTCCTCTTTTAATGTCAGTGCCCTTTTTTTTTTGCTGTTCTCGGAGTCTTGGCAGGCACTTCAGTGCAGTGGTGGGGGTGGTGGGGTGGGGAGCGTGGCATTTTAAGAGTGCTGTCCGTTGGATGAGATGTGAAAATTGATTGCTGTGTCTGCCTACAATTACAGTCACTACCCTTGACAACAATTATCTGTGAAGCCCTTTGAGACCTTTCAGCATTTTTGGCACTTGTATCAAATGTATTATTATAATAATAATAATCCTCGCGTTTGATATAGCGCCTTATCATGTCGTTGAGACGTCTAAAGCTCTTCACAGAATATATTGTAAAGTGACTGAGTATTTTTGTGGGCGATACGTGACAGGCAATTAGCTCTACTGGATTGAAATCTTGTAAAAATTACCCTAATAATCATCTATAGATGTATAGACTCTCTACCCCCTCTTCGCTCCCTCCCTTCCCTCCCCTCACCTTGACCATTTCCCCCCAATGCTCGGGTCCTGACCCAACTGTACAGCGCCTTGGGACGTCCTCCCGACGTGAAAGGCGCTCAATAAATGGAATCTTGTTGTTGTTGTTGTATAGAACAAACATTTCCTCCTGTGGAAAGTGTGGCAAGAGCAGGGTGTGTGAAGATTGTGACCTAAAGTGCTGTCATCTTCATTACTAACCAAGAACTAACAGTTACACTGACGCAACATCCAGTGGTTAGAGGTAAAGTCATTGTGTATCATCCTCAAGCTGTGGTTTTGATTCCTGGTGCTGTCTTGACAATAAATATTGGCTCCACCACTGCCTTTCCTCTCAGGCCACCCTCATCTATGAATTTGTAACATCAAGGCTCGACTACGACAGCTCCCTGCTTGTCAACCTTCCCATATGGGAGTGGGAGGTTTCCAACTCCTGCCTGTCTGCCCAACTCCCAACGTGCTATACGGGCTGGACTAGAGTCAGTTAGTTGCTCTACCACAGGGCAGTGAGTCTTACCAACCCCAACAAGTTACATTTGTACAGCGCCTTTCACGGCAGGAGGATGTCCCAAGGTGCTGGACAGTCAGGGATCCGCATCCGAGCTGATGATTGGGATCAGGAGGCGGGGAGGGTAGGGGTAGGAGGGTGACCGAAGTCACAGTCGAAGAGGAGGGTCTTGAGATGGGTCTTGAAGGAAGGCAAGGGAGGGGAGGGATGAGGCGGAAGGACTGTGGGATGGAGTTCCAGAGGGTGGGGGCAGAGAGGCTGAAGGCCCGCCCGCCAACGGTTTACAACAGAGTTTACGACAGAGTTCAGGGTCCCTCAGCTTAATTTCCAAGATCAGATTTGAAATCTGGGTGCATTTGGCAACGTGCTGTTGCTAGTTTGTTTATCTCAGCCGTGGGAACGCTCTATGACTACCTGTGGGAACGCTCTATGACTACCTGTGGAAACGCTGCTGTGTTCTGCTCAGAGCTGCAGAGAGGAGTTCACTGAAGTACGTGAGACGGGGCGGGGAATACATTGCTCACTGAGATTACAATGAGGCGCGTGCATCTGAGGATTGGAATGCCAGTGGTCATTGTGACAGTTCACCACAAGAGCTTGGCGCAAACTTAAAATCGAGTTGGTCTCGAGCCAACAAGTCTTTTTTTTTCCCCTTCGTGGTAGTAAGATGCTTAACTTCTGTGGAGTGGCAGCACTTACAAGCCTAGTCAGAGCCTGACACAACCAACTGCTGCTGAGATTGAGAGACCTGCTGCTACCCTCTGTCACCCATCTGTGACCATGCCACCCGTCGTTTCAGAGGAAGTGTTGGAACCTGTTCACCTCTGATTGGCATTGCCAGGAAAGGGTGAAATGAGTTGCTAGCGGTGAAATGGTTAGAAGACGGGTCAGTTTGCACTGTGACCTGCGGCAGAGCCAGTCTTACGAAGGTTCTTAATAATAATCCTTGCATTTGATGTAGTGCCTTATCACGTCTTCGAGACGTCGCAAAGCGCTTCACAGGATAGACTGTTAAGTCTAGTGACTGCGTGTTTTGCGGGCAAAACGTGTATCTCGTATTAAATGGGTTTGACTGAAACCTGGAACTCCGCACCCAACACCATGTTCACAGGGCCTAAAGAGAAGTCCCAGCACCATCATCTGCTACAGAGCGAGCTACCAAGAAAGATTGGACAGGTTATAATTTTTCTCTCTAGAGTTGAGACTATTGACAGGGAACCTGATAGAGAGGAGTTTAAGAAAGAATTTCAAAGGCTGCATGTTAATGTTTGCAGTGGAGTCCATACTAGAGGATGTGAGTAAAAGACTTATAAGTGCTCCAAGGCCCTGCCCCGGGTGAGGAGCGTTATATAATGCAAGTTGTTGTTGGAGTAGTGAATCTAATGGGGAGTTTAGGAGGAGTGTCTTCAGGCAGAAAATGGTGAGAATGTGAAACTCACTGTCAGAAGATGTGACTGAAGCAAATAGCATCAATTTCTTTTAAGAGAAAACTTGGTACATGGTTAAGGGAGAAGGGAATACAAGAGTGAGGGTGGATGGGAATTTGCATGGGGTATCTCATGGAGGTCTCAAGACCCTCCTTTTCGACCGTGCCTTCAGCCACCCTCCTACCCTGCCTGCCCTTAACCTCCCTAATCCCAACCCACACCTGTTCGGGTCCACAGCCCTGACTCCAGCGCCTTGGGACATCCTCCCGACGTGAAAGGCGCTATACAAATGTAATTTTGTATTGTCTCTTGTATACACAGCGGTTCTGTGCTGTATGACTGTATGCTCTTGCTCGTTCGGTTGGGCTGGATGTTACCAGGCTGCTTGAGCCCATCTGTGCTCAGAGAAATCGGAGCTGAGAACAAGAGGCACAGACTCCGCAGCCCAGGCTGTGTATTGATGCCGGAACACAACAGCCTCTGCACCTGCACTCCAGCAATACCAGGGGCGACGTTCCACACGCTGTCGCCCCAGGAATGCTCTCCCGAGATAGTGTGCAATAGCTCCTGGCCTGCAAAGCTGTCCCTGTGTGCAGAAGGTCATAACACAGGCAAAGTGAACCGTCATTTGCTGAATCAGCATTGTTCGAGCATGCATTAGGCCATGGGAATGCTCAGGGCTTGCCCCTGGGGACCTCAGCACAAATACCTCAGCTCTTCTGTGCTTTCAGCAGGCACCGGGATCACTGTTCTGGAGCATCTGCCTCTCTCTACTTTTAACTCTAGCTGAACCCTCTGTCGTAGCTGCTTAATCGTTTCGCCCACAAAATACACAGTCAATCCACTCTACGTTTTATATATTCTGCGAAGCACTTTGAGACGGGTTCAGCAACGTGTAAAGCTGTCACGTTAAATGCAATGATTGTCATTCAGCCCCTCACGCCTGCTCTGCTACAGCCTATTCCATGGACCATTCACGAAAATCTCCCCCTAATCCCACCCCCGCCACATCCATCAAATGCCAGATTATTATTATTATTATCTGAAAGCACGCCATAGTAATATGTATTACATGTAGTGACTGCAATAGCTGTGTGTCAGCTTGGCTCAGTTGTAATTTTATCTGGAAGCTCCTCAGCCAGGCCTTCTCTTTTCGAGTCGTGTCAAATGTTCTTTAACCGGCAGACACCGGCTTAACATCTCATCTGAAAGGCGCCAGCTCTCACACTGCAGCACTTGCCCGCACTTCGTTTGGTTTGTCGGCCTAGACTCAAAGCCCTCGACACAAAATGACTTGGACCCCTCAACCTTTTGACCCAGAGACAAGAGCGCTAGCGACTGACCTGAGCAAAATAATAATAATAAATGGGTCACTCAATCCACGACTGCTTATGGGACGCTGCTGTGCGCAATTGGCTGCCGTGTTTCGCCCACAAAACAACCAGTCAATTCACTTTACATGATATTCTGTGAAGCGCTTTGAGACGTCTCGAAGACTAGATAAGGCGCTACAGCAAATGCAAGGATTATTATTATTATTAATGTACTTTCTCATTAAAAGTCATCCATCAGCCTTGGTAATGTACGCGTTAGTGTAGAAGACTGGCATTGCTCTTGCAATGAGGATGATGATGATGTTACCTTACTAGGGAAGGGGGGAGTGTGGGGGGACGATGGGGGTGGGGGTGTAAATGGAATTGTACACATCTCTGCATGAAACTGATTAGAATCCAACAGTAATCGCCTCGAGGGATGATCTGACTACTTGCTGGCCCACTGAATGGAATGTTGCTACTGGCATCACATAGCAAAATATGAGCAGAGCATAAACTCAGGAATGGAAGCAGAACCAGAAGATTCTGCTTAGCCCGGGTTGAGAAACTGACCTCATGCTTGTGCTGTGGGAAAGTCCTTAATTTCTTGTTCTTTTTGGCAATTGCGTTTTTGTGAAAGTGCCCTGGACATTCTAATCTTAGTACAGGATCAGAGCTGGACAGTGTATACAGCCTGCACGCTCACAGGCACTTCACAATGGAGGGAGAACTTTGTTGACGGCAAAGGTGATTCTGCGACCACTCTCTGTGCTGGCAGGAACTGGCGAGCCAGCCCACTTGGGGAGTAATGACAGAGAAGGTGGATTTGGGCACGGGGTTTAATCCAAGTGTTAAAAGACGTCCCGATCAACGTGAACTCCCTGAGTGACGAAGCCTTTTTAGTTCAAAATCTGTAGATTATTCCTTTCAACTAGCATCTGCCAGCTGCATGTTTTCAAAGAGAACTATTTAGAGGGGAAAAGTCCCTGAATATCTTCCCTGCTTTTAAGCCTTGGGACTTGTTAGGCACCAGAATCTAATTGAGAGGATGGACAATTTACATACATCGATACAGTAATAATAATAATAGTATTTGCATTTGGCATAACTCTTTATCTCATCATATTAGAGATGTCTCAAAGCGCTTCACAGAATATACTGTAAAGTGAATTGACTGTATATTTGTGGGCGAAACTCAGCAGCCAATTACGCACAGCACAAACAGCCGTGGATTGAAATGAACAATTTATTATTGTTTTTTGAAGGGATTATTACCCCGGAAAAGCGATCCACCAATCGACTAACAACCGGGTTCCTATTTACTGCTAGGTAAGCGGAGGTGTGCAGAGTAAGGAAACTTGCCTAAGGTTTTGCTCTGCCCGGGAATTGAACCCAGGTTCTCTCGCTTGTGAGACGAACGCGCTAACCAATACTCTGCAGGACTCGAAACATCCTTGAAGGAATCACTGCCGCGTTCGCCAACAAACTACACAGTTTCCAGAATATTTTAAGAAGCGCTTTGAAATGTCCTACAAACGTGAGAGGACCCGATATCAAATGCAAGGATTATTATTATTACTTATTATTATAATTTAGATAACCTGGAACACTTTTATTTGTCCCAAGTCCCGCAAGAAGTCCCTACCGAGAGTTTTATATCTGGAGGAAAATAGTACTGAAAGAGTTAAGTGCGAACCTGCAAGCCTTGTGAAAAAGTGTTGAATGATCTGATCCTGTAGGTGGGCCTTTGATCAGAGACAGCTTTGGTTTGTTTGTTTGCTGTCCCTCCTTCGCACCCTTTGATGTCGGCAGCGGTATTGAAAGAGAAAGCGCTTCAAACCCGATCATATTGCTGTTTGGTGTTTTCTCAGAACTCCTTCTGTGGAACATCAATGTGCTTCCCCTGCCAAGACACCTCGACTGCAAAACAAGAGTTGGTTCAGGAGATATGGAAGTCCCGTAGCCCCAGATTCCCTTGCGTTGGCTGGGGAGTTGGTGACCTCGCGACCCTGTTTGATCCCAGGGCAGTGGAGGGTAACTCTTTCAGTTGGCACTTTGTGATATATTAGGCCAGTCCCCATCACGGAGCAGGAATGCAGTGCTGTGATCTGCAGTCAGGGGATCAGGCAGCTTGTGGAATCCCATGGGATGAGGTGTTGCTGAAGCTCCTCGCTGGGCCGCTCGACAGAGGCAAACGGATGCCGTTTCCTGAGGCAAGCCAAAACACGGCTTCAGAAAGGGTTGGTCACAGTGTGGACTTTCCAGGGGTGGAGGCTCACTCACAGAGCTGCCACCTGACCCCACAGAATAGTAACTGGCAATGAACTGGTGATGGGCAGGACAGGGTGACCCAGTTATTAAGAGCACGGGTTCACTCATGACGCAGGTGACCTATGGACATGCATTTACTGTCATGTAGCACCTGGCAGTCTATATAACTGCTTTGCCCTGTATCATCTTTTGATATTCTCTTCTTCACGGTGTATCATGTCAGGTGTCAGCCCGGCTTAGTTGGCAGCGTTTTCGCCTCTGGGTCAGAAGGCCGTGGGTTCAATCCCTGCATCGAGACTTTAAGCTCAGAGTCCTGGGGCCTCAAGCGCTGGCTGCATTGTCAAGAGGGCCATCGATCAGATTAGCTGTTAAACCGCTCGTTGCATTTGTCTGTTCAGGTGGTCGTTAAAGATCCCAAGACATGATTTGGGGGGGAAAAAAAAGGGGGTAAATTCAGAAACACTACTTCAGTGAGCGAGCAGTAAACTTATGGAACAGGCTCCCTAAGGAGACAGACGATGGGAGCAGAAAATGTCATCACTTTCAAGAACAAATTAGATAGATTTCTGCTACAAAATAATATCTCGGGGATACAGCAACAACAACAAGATTACATTTGTATAGTTTATATGTACAGTATATAGTTTGGGACTCGACATGTCAAGCGACTGCCAGGATGGTGGAAGGCAAACTAGATGGATCTTGGTCTTCTGTCGCCCAGCAACTTCTTATGTTCTTATGAAAAGAGAAGGAAGTTTTGCAGCGATCTGTCAACAATCCCTCAGACACGCCATCATAATTGGTGATTCATTTTGTGGCTGTTTATAGGACACTGTTGGGCACAAATACGCAATCACTACACTTAAGTTTTTAAGATATTGCTGGGGCAATTTTGTGCTATCGGAGGAGGAATGTCAGCTCTCGGGAATAGAATACGTTATTACATTTTAGAGCTGCTTTCGACATCAAGCAGTTAGGCCAAGAAAAGTATGCTCATTAAAACTCCCTCTGGACTATCTCAAAATAGGCAATAACTGCAACGTCAGAACAATCCCCTCTTTAATAGGACGTCCAGTACCCGACTCTTTAAAGAACATCCAGTATCTGACTCTTAAAGGAACATCCAGTAAGTCTCGGAGCTGAGTAAGTGTTGAGCAATTTTTTCTCAATCATGCACTTCAGTTTTCACTAGGTTTAAACACAATGGCACAGAAAATGTCTGCTGCATCCCATTCCTCATCTCTTGCATATCACTTAACATGGGCAAAGTAACCAATGTTACCCAACTCGGACGAATCAAAGGAGATTAAGATTTTCTGTTTACATCTTTGAAAACCTTTCTACGGTTCCTCTGGAATCTCGGTCTGTGCCAGGGTCAGGCTTGAGAAGTAGATTCCAGAAACGCAGTTCAATGCTGGGGCAGAGCTTACTGCAAGTACCATTGTCACTGATCAGATCGACAACTTGCATTTCATTTGCCATTGGATCGAGCAGTCAGTGAATGGGCATTTCTGCTTTACAAATGCTTTGAGAAAACAGTGCCATCGACCATTAAAGGGTTAACGAGGTGCCCCACTGGACATTTGTCCCTTCACTATCATTACATGGCCTGCGAAGTCTGTGAAGGCCGTGGGGTGGGGGGATGTTACAGGAATGCTTTCGTTATAGTAACTGAGCAACAATCTTCTAAAGATGTAATAAAAGTACCTCAAGTGTAAAGAGGCGCTTTGATCAGGGCTTTGTAAGTCCAAAGAAGAAAGAAAATCCCTGACTTTAATCCTGTGAATGGGAATTGAAAAGTTTAGGTTGATCATTAGCTCTGTTGGGCGAGCACATCAATGCATGGTCCCGAGAAAGGAAGAGAGTGGTGGGTGGGGTAATGAATGCAATTCAAAACGTACATGTGCATGAATAGCATATCCATTAGGGCTACTAAGCGCATCACATACTGCAAAGATGCATATCACATCCTCTGTTGCTTTACACATAGACGCACGGTTGGACATGTGATTAACGTATTTTTTTCCCCTCTCTCAAATTCCTCCTAGTTTGTAGAAATCAGTCATTTTAGTCTTGTGAAAAATAAAATCACAGTCCCCAAAAAAGAAAATAATAGTAATAATCTGGTCACTCGATCCACGAGTGTTTGGGGGACGCCGCTGTGAGCAATTGGCGCCGCGTTTCACCCACAAAATAAACAGTCAATTCACTTTACAGTATATTCTGTGAAGCGCTTTGAGACGTCTCGAAGACTTGATAGGCGCTACATCAAATGCAATTTTTTTTTAACGTGTGTTTAAAAAAAAAGATTCAGCCCGCTTGCTCTGAGTGGTGCAGGGGAATGATTTCCTGCTGAGTTCAGTTAATAAAGTGATAGCTGGTGTGCCCTAGGATTGAATCGCAACCTGAGTATCCTCAGGGCTGAGTGCCCCTGGGCAAACAGAAGGGAAAACAGACAGAATTCCCTCTCCCGATCCAGGAGAAAATAGCCTTTTAGAAACTGCACCTGGATTAGACATCAGATGATCAGATGACCAGGCTTCACGACAATGAACTTCGTTGTCAAATATCTTACTTGTGGATCTTACCAGCACTCACTGTCCAGGCTCCCACATCTAGAATTGCCATTGAGCGAAGTGGCAGTGACTCACACTCTGTATGAGAGAAAGAGAGCAAGCAATAATAGGGGATTTACACAGAATTACACAGAAGAACGTTATAGCACAGAAACAGGCTATTCGGTCTACTATATATACCCTTGTTTCTACTCCACGTGAGCATTCACCTTCTTCCATACCCTCCTCGGCGCGTACCAGTATTGGACAAGTCCGGTGTTCTACAGCAGGCCCATGGGGTCCGGAGGGAACATTATGCAGAGTTTCATCCAAAGGACGGCATCTCCGACAATGCAGCACACCCCTAGTATGCATTGGAGTGTCAGCTTAGACAACGTGATTCAAAATCCCAACTTGGGGCTTGAATCCACGACCTTCTGAAACAGGGGCGAGAGAGCTACACATGGTGGGATGCGCCAGGCTGACACATGGTGGGATGGGAGAAAAAGCCACGGGAATTTCCTACCGTCAAAATTGTGACACACAAAATATAAAATGGAAGTGGGGTAGAGATGCTGTATGTGGTTTAGGCAGCTGATTGTATCACTGCACGTCTACAAGCCTTGCTAAATTACTTTGCTATTTGTGCTTTAAATCGGTGAGAATTATCTTCAGCAAACTAAACACTGAGGAGTTCACACACTCTCAATTACTGGCTCCAACAGGGTGGTCCACGTCCCACTCGGCAGATTTTCTAAACTGATGAAATGAAGAGGACTGGAGGTTGAGGGGCTGTTCAGGGTCGGCGATCATTAAGCACAAGTTTGACTGTATTTGAGATTAGCTGTTAACACAGACATAACAACGCAGTCTCTGTGGGAATGACAGAAAATGTGTCACTGGCAGGGCTGGCCTTTCTGAGATCAGCTGATAGACTTCCACTTGCTGATTCTGCGGATAGATCTTGTGGTTGTCAGTGGAGGCCTTTTGTGTTTTAACCCTCGCGATCTCAATGACTCTTGAATGTAGGTTTCTCTGAATCCCCCCCAAATAAGGAGTTAACTTCACTGAGACTCGCGTCGCTTCCAGCGTCTAGTCCACACTCCTTGACATTGGGGCTTTCCAGTAATCTGGCAGAAAAGATCCAGGTCTAGATATGAAGTAAAATGAACATGTAAAGTGAATTGACTGTGTATTTTGTGGGTGAAACATGGCAGCCAATTGCGCACAGCAGTGTCCCACAAAAGTCATGGATTGAGTAACTAAATTATTTTTGAGGGGGCTTGGAAAGCGATCCGCCAATCAACTAACAACCGGGTTCCAATTTACTGCTAGGTAAACAGAGGCGTGAGGAAACTTACCTAACCATTCCCGGGCGGGGCGAAACCTTAGGCAAGTTTTCTTACACCTCTGTTTGCGAGGCGAGTGCTCTAACCAATTCTCTGCAGGACTCCTGGAAGCGAAGAATCCAGCACCATTTTCCATGAATTGAGTTATTTGCACTGAGAACGTGATGGGTGTTGTCTGTTTTTTCCCAGGGTGACACCTCATGTTAACAGCGTCAATTGCATGCACTCATCCAGCCGCGGCGCCTATTTCAAGCAGACTGCAGTGAGTCAAAAGGAATTAGCATCTTCCATTACAAGTGAAAGCTTGCCCATCATGTCACAATAAAAAATAAATGCTATTAATTTGCTCATAATTCCTGATGAGTTCGTAAATTATTTTTGCACATTCACTGTGTTATCATCAACCAACGCAGACTGGCTGGGAACCTAATGGTTCCTGGTCTTAGTCATCTGGCTACTGAATACATTCTACAGTGTTATTAAAACGTGTCTTTCTTTCTTCCAGATCGCTTGTGAAGAAGGGAGAGTTATTCTGACCTGTGGTTTACCCTATCAAGTGGTGGGTGTCTTGTCATATCATGCTATTGGTATATGTGTCCGAGTAGAAGGGCTAATAATAGACAGCGGAGTGGGTTACTGGGCTAAAGGTACAAACTGTGCTACCACTCCAGTCTACATAGGTTTTGGAAGGGCTGCTGAGAGCGGAGAGGGCTGTGGGGAAGACGAGAGCAGTTTCACCCAACTAAGCACAGGGTGTCAGGAGAAGTTGAGCGGCCTGCTCTCTGGCCAGAGGACTGATTCAGACTGGCGAGCGTTGGATTTGCCGAGGGTTGGGATCATGGAGACACTTGGACATCACAGACACCTTAGGCACTCAAAATTCAGTCATGGCAGTGATAAAATGGACCCAAAATTGAATAGAATTACCTCTGTAAAGTTCTCAGGATAATAATAATAATCCTTGCATTTGATAGAGCACCTTAACACGTCTTCAAGACGTATGAAAGTCTTCAAGGCCGGTCTCAAAACCTTTCTCTTTGACCGTGCCTTCAGCTCCCCTCTCGACTCTCTTCCCCCTCCTCGCTCCCTCCCTTCCCTCCCCTCACCCTGACCATTTCCCCCTCCTTGCTCCCTCCCTTCCCTCACCCTGACCATTTCCCCCCTCCTCGCTCCCTCCCTTCCCTCCCCTCACCCTGACCATTTCCCCCCTGCTCGGGTCATGACCCAACTGTGCAGCGCCTTGGGACGTCCTCCTGACGTGAAAGGCGCTTTATAAATGGAATCTTGTTGTTGTTGTTGTTGTTGTATATAATATGAACAACAATTTGAGTTTATCATAGCACCTTATATCCGGGTAGCACTTAACAGCAGAGTGGCTTGAAGCCAAGATGGAGGGGAGGGGGGGTGGTTATCTGATGTCTCTCCCATTGGTTGAGTGTGTTAAAGGCACTGCTCACTGCAATATTGGGGCATCCATTCAGGCCCTGGTCAAATCCCAGTCAGGGATGGAATTTGCATTACCCATACTCTAGGGTCCCCAAGCCTCAGCCCTCGCCAACCTTCACCTAACTCTCCCAGATGAGATCCCGAGGCACTAATTTCTGCCAGTATTGTTTTAAAAGGAAGAATCATGTAAAGGAAAAAACATAGTTTTCCCTTGAGCTTTCTCCGTCATCACAGTCCTTCTCTCTTGTCCTTCAGCTGCGATCCCAGGTGGGTGAAGGCCGGTGTTTCTCTGTGAACTGCTCGGATAAAGCCAAGGACCAGGCCATCAAGGTGCTGAAACACTTCAACGTGCAGGTGACACCTGCGGACATCTTCAGCCGCTGTCAGGTAGGAGTGCGTGTGGGCGGGGAATGGAACGGGGGAGGCTGTCTGGGTTGGGAGAAGGGGGTGCGGAAACCCACTGATGAATTCTCTGGGGGGGTTTCAAGTGTCTTGTCTCCAAAGTTTTCTTCCTTAAGCCAAATGTTTGATGCACAAAGCTGGCGTCTTGAGAGGCAGAAACAACACCACTCTCGAGAGGCTTGTCACCACTGTAATGTCCGTGCACAAAGAGAGACCGCCAAGCCGTGACTAACAGCAGCAAATGTCCAGAGGCTCAGGCCTTTGGACGCGTTTGGTTACGGAGCAACCTTTCAGCCCATCCCTTGTCAAAGCAACTCGCTTGCTAGTAGAGTAGACAGGAAGTCATTGCTAGCTTTAAATCCGTGTGTGTGTGTGTGTGGTGGAGATGTTGAATGGGATTACTTCATTCAGGAAAATGAAGTGGAACAGCTGCTTCATAGCAATGTGTGTCACAGCGCGAACAGCAATGTCAAGTGTGTGGGCAGCAGTCAGCAACCCGCCTTGTCAAAGTGTCACTCTGCATGCCACGGGCCACTGCTATCTGTATCCGCTGGCTCCTGTCTTTCTGAGTGACAGGAGAGGGCACGTACGTGTTTGAGGACTGGAGTGGAGAGATATGGTGCTTTTGGCCGGTTTAACTCACGAAAAAGTCCTTGCAATCCTAAGGCATGGGTGTTCGAATCCTTTTTGTTTGAGGTGACTGGCACTTTTCAGATCATGTGTACAGATCAGCTTCCAGCGGCTGCTGGCTGGTGCCAGCTGTGGAGGCGGGTGCCTGGCTGGTCTGCTGGTGGATGTTGTGGAGTGGTACAGCCTGCCTCGCGCCCTGATCTTGAATTTACAATACAATACAATCCCTGCGAAGCGTTTTGAGACGTTTCAACAACCTGATAAAAGCTCTGCACCAAAGTTCAAGGATAAATATATAAATATTAATTATACATTTTGTAAGCTACAACATTTTGATGTCGGAGCATGTGGGCAGATTTGGGGACACAGATTCTTGACGCACACTGTCTTGTGGAAGGTGATACAAGTGAGAGCAATGTTACTCTCTGGGCTTTAACATAGTTAAATTGAAGTTAGATGTTAAATGTTCCTTACACCCAACCTCTGACTGCCATTAATTACCGAGTGTTTAGCCTCTCTCTCTCTCTCACACACACACACACCTGCTGGGAGCCTTTTTTTTGGCACTGTTTATACAGTAGTTCTGGGTTAGAGGACAGCAGCCTTAACAGGTAGGAAAAGACAATTGAATGATAATGATTGACCTTGGCAAGCATCCCTCTGTCTCTGTCTCTCAGTTCCAGAGTTCAATGAATACAGTCTCCAGGCAAAGTAGCACTTACACTAGAGATGACTACATGTGGAGTAAGGAAACTTGGCTAAAGTTTTGCCCTGCTCGGGTATTGAACTTGGGTCTTCTCGCTTGCGAGGCGAGAGCGCTAACCACTACAGAGCTGCAGAGCGCCTCAATGAGACAGGTATAAGCGGTGCCGTTTTATTCGGGGTAAGATCTAAATGACGATCTCTTGCAGTGAGACAACTGTGGTCTGATGATGATAATAATAAAAATAATAATCATTGCATTTAATATAGCGCCTTATCATGTCTTCGAGACGTCTCAAAGCACTTCACAGAATATACTGCAAACTGTAGTGTAGCGGTGCGGGTTCACATTTCCCCTCTTCCTGCTGCGCTCTATGTGTGCTTTGCTGCAGGACAGGCTACATCAGCAAACACTCCATTGTGGTCGCTGATGCCTTATAGCAGACCCAGGTTTACGCACCGTTGCTTGAGAATGAGGATTTGCCTCCCCCCCCCAAAAAAAAAATCAGCCCTTAACAAAGTTCAAGCTGCAGGCTTGGCTTGGCTCAGGTCAGGTCAGGTCGGGTCAGGTCTCTCCCAGGTTTGAAGCTCTGACATCAGGAACACACCAACTGAACAAACAAGATCAGCGTTAGCCACCTGAAGTCACAGAGCCCCAAACCAGACCAATCGCCCTCACTGTTTCACGAGCGACAGTAACTGGGGGCTGAATAGTGCCCATTAGACCCAAAGAATATCGGGGAAAATATGTTGATAATATTGAAAATATGTGGATAAAATATGTTCAAGCTCTCCGAGACGCTGGTGAGAAAGGTGCTGTATAAATGCGTTGTTGTTGTTGATAGAATTTTTACACCTGATTCATGCAGTTCTGATTATGTTATTTTATTTGTAGTATTACTTTGAATGGAAGGAAATTCAAAACTGCTGTGAAGGGGATATTAGTGCGGAATTGGAAAACGTTTCAGTCACTGATAATTTAACTTCCTGTGTTTATACACAAAATGTAATAATAATAACACTTGCACTTGATATAGTGTCTTTCGTGTCGGAGGACGCCTCAAAGTGCTTCACGCGATTTTACTATAGCGTGTAGTGACTTGGTATTTTGTAGGCGAATGCAGCAGCCAATTTGGCTGCAACCAATGCAGTCAGATCCTTTATAGTTTTGGAACAAGACACTCGCAATAGAAAAGGTAAAGAAAAGAGCAGCACGACTGATTCCAAGACTGCTGGGGGTGGGCTGGGAAGGAAGATTAACGAAATTTAAGCTTCACAGTCTCAAAAGAAGAAGTTTAAAGGAGACCTCACCAAAACAAATACAATATTGAATGGCGTAGATCAGGGGAAGCCCAGACTATGACATCAAAGTGACCCGAGAGGGAGCGGAGGGCATAAATGATAGGAGAAAAGTACAATTTGAACAGATAGCATGCAAAATCTTCACTTGGCGTGCAACAACCAAGCAGCCAGATATTAGGCTAAACACTGGAATTATTTCCACTACAATTAGTTACACTAACAACAACAACTTGCATTTATATAGCTCCCTTCATGCGGGGAATTGAACGTGGGTCCTCTCACTACGGGACTCCACAGTAGTAGTGACGGAGTAGCATCTACTTTTAAAGCCGCAAATGGAACGAATTTTAAATGTCTCCTTCGGTTAATTTGGGGTTGTTTCTCAAGAACACTCCTGGTCGCAAGGCAGCTTTACTGCCAGCTGTGGGGGAGGCCGGGGTGGGGACAGAGAGAGAGGGAGAGAGAGAGAGAGAGAGCACACTCCACTTCTGATCGTGCGCGCTGTTTTGTGCAAGCAAAGCACAAAGCACATCTGGTACGCCCTGGCACTTTGCCACAATGGCACTGCTCAGGCCCATGTGCTGTTCAGGGAGCTGCAGTGGCTGGTATTCCAAATGCAGCACATCCAGCTCCACAGTGCTCCGTCGCACCCCTCCTTCAGCTCCCGCCGCTCCCCCCTCCCCCCACTCCTCCCGCTTTTCCTTTAATGAAATAAACTGCTGCTGATGGGAAGCTCAGTATCCATGGCCTGGCGGCTTGTCAAAAACGTAGTCACTTCCCGCTTGTGGAGAAGGGCCCCTATGGTCTCCAGGCAGTGCTGTTAGACTTCTCAGAAATTAGCATGTGGCTAAGCTCTGGCAACTAGCACCTAGACAGCAAAGCCTTTCACATAGGAAAGTGTCTCAAAGCGCATCACAGAAACAGATGGGAGCTCGAGCAGGAGAATGTATGTGGGTAGGAGGCCGGAAGCAAAGAGAGAGGTTTTTAAAGGTGGGTTTTGGAAGCTGAGAGAGAGCAAGCGAGGGGGAAGAATTTAAGGAGAGAGTTCTAAAGTGGCTGAAAGCTCATCCACTGATGTTGGGGTGCACGTGATTCAGACCCGTGTTGGCAGAGCGGAGGGAGAGGGTAGAAGGTAGTAGATCACAGAGGGAGGGTGAACCCTCTGGTGCCCAGGGCTGTATCTCTGTACCTCGGAATGAGTGAGAGGGAAGGAAAGTGTCAGCCGGGTCCCTAGTACTGATCACTGTCCTGTAAATACAATAGAATACAATGCAAATTACATTTGTATAGCGCCTTTCATGTCGGGAAGACGTAAACCCACAGACTGTGTATTCTGTTGCATGTATGTTGAGAACAGTGCAGGGCCAGTTCGGGGTCTACTGTAATGTCCCCTTGGTTGCACAGCCACAGTAATCCATCGAACAGTTAATGCCTTTGAGAAGGAAGAGGAGAAAATTGTCTAAAAGAAACCTCAGAAATGTCACTGAGTCTATCTTTAAAGATCTCTAAATCTAGCAATCTTTCCACTGCGTCACGTCAGAAAGATGCGGGGAACAGTTTGCTATTTCTAGCCGTAGCCATTGCCCTGATGGCTGGAACGTGCTGAGACGCCAGTTTCTCAAGAAAGGGCATTCTTCAGCTGTGTCCGAGCTGGTGTGGCTTTTGGGCTGGAGGTGAACAGTTCAGGGCTGGAAACGAGAAATCGTGCAGAATAGCACCCCTCACACAGAATAGCGTCACAGAGAACTTGATAGTTGTGTAGTCAGGGGATGGGGCGAGTTTGACCGTCAGTACAGTTGAAGAGGAAGGTGGAGTGATTGAGGGAGAGTGTTCCAGAGTTTCGGGGCGTAGTGGCTGAAACCCCGGCCGTCGGTGATGCAAAGGAGGGGGCAAGGGACAAGCAGGAGGCCGGAGCTAGTCGAAAGGAGGTGACGGGTAGTTGATTGGGAAATACGTAGGTCTCAGAGGTAGGGAGGTGCCAGGGCATGAAGGGATTTGAAGATGAGTGTGAGGATCTTGAAATCAGTGTCAGCCTGACTCAATTGATAGACTCTCGTCTCTGAGTCAGATAGATGGTTGTGGGTTCAAGCTTTACAACAGCAGTTCGAACTCAGAGACAAGGCTGACACTCCAATGCATTGCTGGATGAGACACTGCCTTGCTGGAGTTTTGCTGGGCTTCAGATGAGGTGTTCAACCGAGATCCCATCTGCCAAGTATCCTGGCCGACAATCCTCCAGATAAAATATTTTTTTCACTTCACAGCTGTTTGTGGGACATTCCTGCACACAAATTGGCTGTCGTGTTAGCCTAAGAAATACACATTTACTACATTTTACAGTAAAATCTTGTGAAGCACTTTGAGACGTCCACCTGATGTGAAAGGCCCCATATCAAATGCAGGGATTATTTATTATTTTAGAGTAACGAATACTTGTGAGTGATTTAGGGGCTGAACTATAATTGAGTCCTGAAATTTCTCGTGGTCTTAACCATAAGACTAGTTTGTTGGTATTCAAGAATGTGCAGAAATGATGGAAATGGCTTCAGTTCTGTGTTAATTTGACACCTGGTTTTACGCAATTCTTAAAAAGATCAGCCTTCCGCCCCTGGAGGGTGCTCCGTGGAATAATTACAATAATAATCCTTGCATTTGATGTAGTGCCTTATCACATCGTTGAGATCCCACAAACAGTATCCCAGTATCCCACAAACGGTCATTTAATAGCCTCCCAATACCTGTGGAAGCGCAATTGTTCCTTCACTACACTCCAAAGTGTCATAGTGTGAGATTGTGTGGTTATGCCTCCGAGGATAAGCAATAAGAACTTTGTTTCAAACCTTCAATACAAACCAAAACACCTTCCTTCCAAAACACTGTCTGCAGGGGCTTAGTCCCTGGGGCCATACCTGTCCTGCTTCGAATTCCTTGTCTGTCAACTCGCTCGGCTGTTTCCCCTTAATCCTACTCCACCCTTCCCCACGGCTAAAATTGGAATAACATTGTTTCACTCCAGAGGTCAGCCGGCTTATCCTGCAAACTGAGTGACAGCCCTATCATTACAGCAAGCCAGCAGAGCCTCAGGCACTCCAAGTTTGTTCATGAGAATCGATGTCATCTCCAGCCTCCAACCGGCACGACTTCCTTGCTTGCCAAATAAATTGTTGTTGAGCTCGCTTTTGCAGTTAATTGGCATTCTTTTTGTGGCATGCAAAGTAACTGGTAACCCCACGAGCGGGATAACTTGTGGTGTGATTTCGCCCACAAAATATACAGTCAATCCGCTTTACAATATATCCAGTGAAGGGTTCTGAAACGTCTCAACGAGGTGATAAGGTGCTATATCAATCCTAATCCTAATCCTTGCATTTGATATAGCGCTTTTCACGTCGGGAGGACGTCCCAAAGCGCTTCACAGAACACACTGTAAAGTGAATTGACTGTATATTTGTGGGCGAACGCGGCAGCCAATTGCGCACAGCAATGTCCCACAAACAGTCGTAGATTGAAAATGACCAATTTATTATTGTTTTTGGTTTTTGGAGGGATTGTTATTAGGCTCTGTGTGGAGTAAGGAAACTTGCCCAAGGTTTCGCCCTCTGCCTGGAATTAAGTGCAAGGTTTATTATTGTTGTTATTATTAATAACTGCCACTCTCAAGTCTGGGCGTCTTTAAGTATTTGCCCCGAGGAGCAGTGTCACTCCGAGCACAATCAGACTGAGATCTGAGGCAGCAGAAAATCAGCAGGAAAACAACAGACAGCGCTGGATAATGGGGCTGGGAGATCACTTTGACGAGAGTTGAAACAGTGGTTACCTGATCACTTGGGATGTGAATGGTGGCCAGCGCGGAACTCCAACCAAGGCATGCAACACATGAGGCCTCGCCGAGCGAGCCCTGTTCTCACAAGAGCCCAGTCAGCAGCCCTGTTCCCACAGCTCTTAAAAGAGTTTCCTGCCAAAAATTTAGTGTCTTCAGAAAGCCACTGGAGCATGAAGGTCAATGTGTGAGAATAAGACAGTCGGGATCTTAGCTTTCACCAGAAGCGGCAGCTCGCTGTATCTATAGCTCGAATACTCAGTGAGGAGGTTCTGGGGATGGCAGGCTCTATATTTACACTCCTCTACTTCACAGTGTCAAACGGGCATCAGATTTGGTCGGAGTTTATTAGAGCCCTCAGGCTGGGCTGTGACTTTGAACTACTTTTTTAAAAATGTTAGCTGCTTTTGTGGCTGCCTCCTGCCCTCTGCCTAACTCCAAGTGGGCTCTTGTGACAGTCAGTCCCAGCGACATTGCATGAGTCGTACCCTAAGCTCCGTGACTAACCCCAGTCACAAGTCCTCTGTAGCTGTTATTACTGCTCGTGTTCTCTTCCTCCAGGAATCCCAATTGTCACTGAATTTTCCCGCATCCCAGTGCTTGGAAATAGGACTTTGTGCCCCTTCCTCTCACACACACATAGCCACTGTACACATTTAGGCATGTTCACACACAACACGCACACAGCTTGACTGAGGTTCATGTACATATGTACCAACAACAACAAAATTACATTTGTATAGCGCCTTTCAAGTCACACACACACACAATTACACACACAATCACAATGTACACACTGTACATATACATACATACACACACTGTATATACATTGTGATAGTATATATGCATAGTGTATATATATAACTATACATATACACGCATACACACACGTATGCACACGCACGTACATACTGAATGTACGTCTCGGTTGGTATCACTCTCGCCTCAGCAAGTTGTGAGTTCAAGCTCCACATCGGACTTGAAACTCAATGGTCTAGGCTGACATTCCCGTGCAGTGCTAGGGGAACGCTGCACTGTTAGAGGTGCCATCCTTCAGGTGAGAGTTTCAACCGGCATTGGCCATTCATGTCAAGGCTGTTTGTGGGACAACAGTGTGCCTGGGGGGCACAGCCCTTTCCACTGTGCCATGGTTACAGCTCTGTATGCGTATCCCAACCTGAAGCTATGATGCACTGAGATGCAGGAACAGCCTGTGGAAACTACAGTCCCTTTAGTTTGACCTGCGTGTTTGGCCGGAGCTCAGCTCTTCTTCACGGTGGCACTGCTGTCAGGGGAACTGACCTGCTTATGGTGCTCAGAGCATCAAACACAAACCCCGTGCCATCAAAGCCTGGCTCTTTGCCTTCAATAATTTGCCCCGCAAAAAAAATAAATACCCTGTTCTTAAAACATGCCTCACAGTGTGAAGGATCGGAACCAAGCCTTGAAAAACAATGTAGGGACTTTTTTATTCTGCTTTGTTTCACATAACTATTTCTTGAATCAGGAATGAGAAATATGATACTTTTCTCCAAAAAAAATTGTCTGGTGTTACGGCTTAAAGATGTTTTAATGGATCCCATGTCATAGTCATTGGCTGCATCAGTCTTTGTGTGTGCTGATCAGAGAAATCGGCACAGAATCTAGGCACCTACCGGTCTTTGTGTTCCTGCACCTCTGAGTGTCGGGTATCCTTTTAATTGCACATAACATTGTGAGAGGAGCCTGGAAATGTGAAAACATTCGGCTCGGGAACTCCATTCATAACCAACCTCGCTCTTTCCAATTCTGCGGGAGAGCGTGTATGTTTGCAGATTTATATTAATTCGGATCTCAAGTTACTCTGCAGGAAACGATTGGGTATTAAGCAAAGCCGCTCTCTTCACCTTACATGACTAAACTTAGCAAAGTGAAAAAAATATTATAAACCAATTTTCTTTTCGGCAGCTGGGTGTCTTGACACATGCGGAAACCCAGCATCACCACGCTTAAGAGTATTCAAACCAAACTGAGGATTCCATGCAACCCACCTACACATGGAGATTCTAGAGATAGATTGTTGGAATGGGGTGAGCATTCTCACCTTGAAGGGCTGCATCCTGTTTGCCTAATTCTGGAAGGCATTAAGCGCAGGTTGGCAGGAGCCAAGACTTGGGGACCCCAGAGTGTGCGTTGGGGCTCTGCTGCTAAAACCACATAGCTTGCCGATCGATAGCACTGTCACGCAAACCATCCTGCTGTTTGTCCAGCTAGTACCACCCTATTCATTAGGGCTTTGGCTTGCAGGGTTCACAGGAGCTGTGTGGGAGGAGTTGCTACCCCCAGTGACTGGTCTATCCTTCCAAGTCCTGCCGATGAGCCTGTGTTGTCATGTTATAAACCAACTTCCACTTTTTAACAGAGCGAATTGTGAGGCTGCGCGCATAAATTAACGAGAGTCGCCAAGTCCTGCGGGCCTTACGAAGGAATCTTTTATTTATTTCCCAGCATGTTTCTTCACAACAACGCTGAAGTCGTTTTAAGGAAGTTGGCTGCATGGAGAGACTGGGGTCATTTCTAACTGTGGAGTATTTCTGTAAAGGACACATCCTCTCTGGCTCACAAAGCACGTTGATGTTATTCAGTCATGCTCAGTCGGTTACGCTCTCACCCCTGGGTTAGAAGGTTCGCCTTCTAAAACTACCCAGTCACTACACTTCACAGTAAATCCTGTAAATTACTTTGAGATGGCCTCCTGTTGCGATAGGAGCTATTCCAGCGCCTTGGGATGTCCTCTCGATGTGCATGGTGCTATAATTATGCAATTTGTTGTCTTATCAAATATATTATTATTATTTATTATTATTAAGGTTGTGGGTTCAAGTCCAACGTCACGGGACTTTGAGCTCACAGTCTAGGCTGACCTTCCAGTGCAGTGATGGGGAGCACTACATTGTTGGAGGTGCCATCCTTGAAATCCAAGGGCTGGTCTGCCACGTCAGATGGACATTAAAGATCCCACGGCAATACTCGAAAGGAGAAGGAAGTTTCTCTTTGTGTCATTGCTGTTTTGGGGACATTTGCTGTGTGCAAATTGGTTGCCACGTATTAAATGCAGGGATTGTTCATTAGATAGTGATGCGTGATTCACGCTGTGAAAGTTAAATTGAGTGTCGGACACCCGGCTTTCTCAGCACCTTTCTCCCCGAGCTGCAGCGTGTTCCTTTCTTTCACACAAAGGAAAACTCTGCGCTGACTGAGGATATTATCAGTTTCAGCCAGCCCAACTTTATGGCGGAAGCACAAAAGCTGAAGCGATGGCGTGGGGCTACTGAAGAATCCAGCTCCTGACAACAGGACATTGGCAGGTCTGTGCGGTCACAGGCCTTTGAGCCCGTGATTTAATGACATCATGGGAACACTGGCCTGCTTTGCTGCAGAAGCGTCTCATTAAGAGGCGTTGCCATGAGAAACCACTCAGGTCAAAGCTCATAAAAAACACTCAGCCTGGTCCGCAGGACAAGACTAAAGCATTGTAAGAGGATCCAGGAGTCAGTGTGAAGAGCTGCTTCAGCAAGGGGAAAAGGAAAATTCTAATCATGCTCAATTCTCCTTCTACGAATTACACAGTCACTACACTTTACAGTATATCCTGTGTGAGTATTTTGAGACTCCGTCCCCCCCCACCCACGTGACAGGCAACATATCAATTGCAAGGATTGCTAGGATTTATTTTTATAAATAAACATGCTTTCTGGGTGCAATGGAAATAGCTGGGCCCGTGTTTAAAATTCCATCTCTTATTCTTTTGGAAAATATCCCGAATGGGATTTGGTGACGGAGCCGTTGGCGGTTTCAGCATTACCTGTCAACGTGAGGTCCGTCCGTACCTGGAAGAATCCGAGACGGCAACTAATTGGATCTGGACCTGTTGCTGCCTATGAAAATTAGTTTTCACAAAATAATAAATAATAAATCACAAAATAAGATTTTGAGGCTTGAACCCACAACCTTCTGAGGCGAAAGTACCACAGTTGTGAGCCAGGCTGAACTGGATATGGCAGCCTTCATGCTCTCGATCAAAAATAACAACAACTTGTATTTGTAGAGCACCCCTCACACAGGGTAACGTCCCAGAGGGGTTGACAGCAGTGGAGCACAATGGTCGAAAAGGAAAGTCTCCAGGCTCCTGAAGATGGGAAAGGAGGGAGCAAGGCGGAGGGATAGAGGGAGAGTGTTCCAGAGTTTTGTGGTGTTGTGGCTGAAAAAGCTACTGAAACTCCTGCTGGGAAAGTGTAAGTGTGGATGTTGCATGAGAACAGATTTCAATGCCAAATAGCCTCCGGCACTTCCTGTATTGGTTCACAGGTAGAAGAGCCCCTTGGACAGGTTGCCTCTTCAGATTGAGAGGCAGCAAGTGCGCGGGCGTGCCCTTGTATTGGAGCTTTGTTACACAGGCTTGGCTCTCTGCTTCGCTCCCTTACCAGGGAATCACATTAATCATCTTTATTTTGGCTTTGCTCCGCCAAAAGAAATTGTATTCCAGGCCAAAATCAACCTTTACACAGCCGACAACACAAATAGCCACTGTTATTTTCTGTCTCTGACTGTGTCAAACATATTCACCATAACCTCTTGATCACTCGCTACTGTTTCATTCACGGGCCTTCGGAACGCCTTTTCCCCTTCTCTTCAAGGTCCCTGGGGTCTCACTATTATTCAGCAACCTTTAAACCCACAAATAACAATTCCAAGGACTATGTTCCATACAATTGTGAGGACCAGGTAATGATAGAGATACTATTCCGGTTGTGGGAATCTACTACTCGGACTTATTCTTCCACTTATTCCAGATCCATGTACCTCAAGAGCAACAGACTGTGTAAAACAAGGGGCTGAGAGTGTGTCTCACACACAGTGTTGCACGGGATTGAGAGCAAACAACAGCAGCACGATGGTAGAGTGTGACGGTGGAGTTAGGTCACAGTGTGTTAATAATAATTATAATAATAATCTTTGCATTTGATGCAGTGCCTTATCATGTCTTCGAAACATCTCAAAGCGCTTCACAGAATATAATGTAAAGTGTAGTGACTGGATACTTTGTGGGCAAAGGTCACAATGTCACAGTGTAGTGGTTGAGCTAGTTCATGCTATATCCTTGGCTGCAGGCATTGCTAGGTCCCCAGGTACAGGTGATGTCCCCTTCCTCTGTTGGATGTTAATCAGCATTCACTCTGCACAGCTCACCCTGAAGCTTTGTCTTTGAGGAATCATTGGTGTGAGTGTGTTCTCCCTTCTCATTTTTCCTGCCCGCCCCAGTCACTTTCTCTTATGCTTTGGATGAGTTCACATCAGTATTTCGCACCTCCCTCTTCACTGCCTCCGCTTGTTCCGATTATTTCCGACGTCCTTCCTTGAGGGATGAGCGGGGCCCTGCTGTCTGCTTAACGCAAAGTGCTGACCTGGGATTAAGTAGGTCAGTGTCGGAGTCTGGTCCTCGGCCAATCCCACCGATTATTTTTTGCTTAATTGGTGCCGGTGAGGAAAGTTTAGGTTTCTGCAGGGTCTGAGAAGCTGAGCTGCAGGAGTCCTGCTGTCTGCCTGACCAATTAGGCCACAATATCAAAGAGAGGGCTCGGGATGGAGGGCCCAGGACGTGTCATTGTGAGCAAACTGAAGTAAATGCCAAAAGCAGAAAAAACAGAGATAGGTAGAGAAAAGAAATCCCTTGAGCTCTTGTAAAGAGTGACGATCCCTTTGTACTGTCACCCAGCTGGGAGAGAAGGAATTTTTTCATGCCTCAGTCATCTCAGCCTCCCAGGAAACAAAAGGCAAAGCTATAAACCATTGGGCTTGTGAGAGTCCCTCACCTTCTCAGGATAGAATCTTTAAGAGATGCCATTCTTACCGCAGAGGACAGCTTTGGTAGAGCAAAGTGTGAGAAATAAAGATCTCCAACCCCAATCAGTTAGGTGGGTATCTGACACTTGCATAAATCCATCACTGTGCTGAAGAATATCCAAGCCACACTGAGAATTCAGTGTATGTATGTCGCCTACACATGGAGATTTCCCTGGGTCTGGAGTGGAAGGTGCATTCTCTCCCTGGTGGGACAAGGTTGTGTCGCTAACTTTGCCTACATTTGCTTCATTTCTAATTAATCTCATTCTGTGAAATACTTCAAGATAATAATAATAATCCTTGCATTTGATATAGCACCTTATTATTTCTTCTAGACGTCTCAAAGCTTTTCACAGAATATACTGTAAAGTAAATTGACTGTATATTTTAAGATGCCATTTACATGAAAGGTGTTGTGTGAAGATCTCTACAAATATACTGTAAATCCTCTGAAGTGCTTTGAGTCTTTTTGACGAGGTGATGAAACACTATTATGAAATACATAATAATAATAATCCTCATGTTTGGTATAGCGCCATATCACATCAGATGGACGTCTCAAAGTGCTTCACAGGATTCACTGTGACATGGAGTGACTGTATTTGTACGCAAATGTGGCAGCACAATTGCACACATCAACGTGTTCATGAAATGATGACCAATTTTTTTTGTGGGGGGCGATTATCGGCCAGGACACCAGGAGAACTCTCTTCCTTTTTTGAGTAGTGCCACAGGATCTTTAACGTCCAACTGAACACTGGGACCTCAGTTTAATGTCTCATCTGAAAGATGGCACCTCCGACAATGCCACACAACCCCAGCACTGCATTGGAGTGTCACCTTAGACAATGTGAGTTCAAGTCACGATGTAGGATTTGAACCCTCAACCTTCGCACTCAGAGGCGAGAGTGCTATCACTGAGCCAAACTACCATACATGTATTATTATAGGTATGCCATAACTCAACTTATCCGCCTCAAATATATTACCATCTCTAACAGAAGGCCCACAGATCTTATCCAATCTGCAATGTACATTATTTGGCACAGTGAACAGCTGTTTATTGCCAGACATGGGCGGATTATCTTTATTTCATCTGGTCCAGAGTTAAGTGGGTCACATGCAGGTGACATTGACCCCTCAAATGCTTTTCTCATCTGATGATGCTGATTCATTTAAAGCATGGATCCCTCAAGTAACTGCTGTAATTGACCATTCGTCCTTTATGCTCTGGGCAGAACAACAGCCTATTGATGATAATTCAGTCCTTAGCTAAAAAAGAGAGGGAGTTATTTACAGAGATCAAGTCTTTAGCTGGTTAAACTCCACAGAATCCCGAAACACACTTTAGGGTCTCCTAAGCCTTAGGTCTTACAAATTGAGCCTAAACATTGCAGGGTGAGGTTAGCAGGGTGTTCCCATCAGAGAGAATGTGCTCAGTCTATTGCAATAAATGGAAATTTTAATTCACATGTGGAGGCTTCATTAGTCTGGTTTGGATGCCTTTAAGCCATGGATTTCCGCGCGTGTCAGAGTGAAAAACAATTGCACTGATCAAGAGCCATCTACATCGCTGGGCTTTATCAACAGATATCCATCAGATTTAGAGAATATCTCACCAGAGATCAGTATTTCCTTGTTCATGTGCCAAAACTATTACTCCATAATTACTGTAGGTCAAGGAAATTAAAACTGCCTTTTGGATAAGTGAACAATGCCTGGAAAGAACATAGTAACTGAAGATCTTCTAAATGGGATTGAGAAAGTAAACTCAGAATGGGCAATTGAACAAGAGGGCACAAGTTCAGGATTGGGAAGTGTTTCTTTATACAGTGAGAAATCAATAATCAGAAGGGTGTTTGAGGCCAGGACACTGGACTCATTTAAGAAACAGCTTGATGCTGTGATGGGAGGATGTGGTAGCATCAGTATTCTGGAAAGATGAGGTCAAATGGACTGAAGGACTTTCTTCATCCAAACCTCTCTTGTGGGGTTGGGTGCTGTGTATATGACAGAGACCGAGTAGTGTGTATTTGTATTTGAAAGATCTATATTGTCGGCTGTGGCACAAACCCTCTGGTTATTGCTCGTCCCTGTTTATCTGTGTTTGGCTGAATAATAATAATAATCCTGGCATTTGATATAGCGCCTTATCACCTTCACCAGGCTGTGTTCCTCTCGGGCTGGGCTGGGACAGGAGAGAAAAGCGTTGTAAACTTTCACTACTTCTGCAATTTGGCACATCAGGGATGTGAATTAACTGAAGCTGTGTGGCGGCTCGCAAGCCTGTATTGTCCTGCTCTTTCCGGCGTAGACGAAGAACGTAGCCCTGTAGGAATAGCAACGGCAGATGTACAAAGCAACACTGGGCAGAGGGTTAAATCGAACAAGCATTAGAGTCCAAGCCTACAGTACGTTAATAGCAGTGGCTGTGAATTTAATGCGAAATGAAAGCATTGGGTTAACACCAAGACTTTACTCTCAGTAATTCACACAGCGCATTTGTGTATTGGTATAAAAAGAGGTCATCAGAGGTATAAAAGAGAGCAAGTTAAAGCTCGCATTGAGTGGGAATTGACCTTCGACCCTCTATTGAGACATAATTGAAAGTGTCCCAAGTTTACTTGTGAAAGAAGTAAATGTCTGGAGCTGTATTTTCTCAGTGACTCCTCAATAGCTGCTGTGTACACAGCCCTTTCCCTGCCCTGGCTTTTTGTTGACCAGTGAACAGCTTGATCTTTAAATCCATAAGTACCTTTATACAAGGTTTCGGCAGAATTCAACAGAGTCTTGGGCAGGACTGAAGAGATGAAGGAGCTGGCTCGGTCTTTTTTCTTTTAAGACGTATCGTTAAGAAAAAGCTCTGAGTGTCTTGTACCATTAACTGGACAACATTGGAATGTCTTCAAAATTGTTCACCTCCGCTACATCCATTACCACTGTGCTTAGCTAAATGCTTCAGTGTCAAAGTGTGATACGTATGATTGTTCGTTCGTTCATTCAATCTCCACAGATAGATTAGAGACTAGGGCTCCCTTTGATAGCTCAGCCTGGTTATTCATTCAGTAAGTGAGCAATATAGACTGGGACACTTCAATAATAAATCAAATTCCTTGCATTTTATATAGCGCCGATAATATAATGAGGTATAATTAAGGCAAGGATTACTATATAGCACCTATAACATCACAATGTCTCACAGCACTTTGGTTTTTGTAAACAGTATTGTCTGTCTATTTTCTGCTCCAAGATGCTATCCTGCGCCACATGAAGGGTGCAGGATAAATGCAAGCTGTTGTTGTTTGCAGGCAAATGCAGCAGTCAATTTGCGCAAGGAATAGTGAATAAAAAGTGAATAACCAAATTTATCTGGAGGTTTGTTGGCCAGAAAACTGGGAGAAACTCCCTTCTTTTCAAACCGTGGAATTTTTAACATAAACCTGCCATGGGTTTGAACTCACAACCTCCTGACCCAGAGGCCAGTGCCTTGGGACGTCCTCCCGACGTGAAAGGCGCTATACAAATATAATTTATTGTTGTTGTTGCTACAAACTAAGCCAGGCTCTCCTGTGGTTCCAGATCTCAGCTGGGGCAGCCTTAAAGGCATTAAATTATTAATAATAATATTAATAATATTAGAATTGTCCTCGACACCACAGGTGAAGGAGGTGAAATGTTAACCAAGGTCCCAATTGCTATTCAGCAAGCACTTTGCTACCTGCACAATACAATACAAAATTACATTTGTTTAGCGCCTTTCACGTCGCAAAGATGTCCCAAGGTGCTGGACAATCAGGGATTTGGACCCGAGCAGGGCACGATAAGTGAGAACAGGATAGAAATCAACCGTGATGCTCCCAGCAGTTGCAATAGCCACCAACGAGATGGATTCACCAGCCACCACACACAGCTTCAGAGCAGTTATGCTTCACGTATCCTGCAATATAAATGCGCCGTAAAACTGTTGCCCTGATTCCAGCAGGGTGCTCATGCAATGGTCCCTTTGCCCTCCACACAAAGGGAGAAGGTACAGATAAACAGTTAAGGGTGCGATCATTGAGTTATCTCAGCCGGCAACACGAATGCTTAATGGAAAAGCTATGTGTTGATGAGTTATCCCAGGATTTTGCCTGTGAATGGGGGTCGGAGTGGTGGTGTGTGACCGGGTCGGCTGTTGGTTACATGCTCACTTGATACTTTGTAATAGCCGAATGGACTTGTGAGAAAGGGTCTGTGGCCCTATTGATATGCAAAGGAGACCGAGGGAGCAGGAAGCAGGGCTTTCTTCAAAACGCAGGAAATGTGAAGGCAGCCGGTTCTGGGTGAGAAAGCAAAGGGATCTTTGGGAAGAGATGGTGAGAAATTCCACAGGCAATAATGAGGCATTCGCGACCGAACAATGTGCACTATAGCTCCCATTGTTGGGACAGGTTTAGACAGTATTCAGCGAGTGACAAGAAAAATTCCTTTCCCGTTTTACCGTGGAGCTAACCGGCCAACCCTCTCCTCTCTCCCTGCTCTCGCACCAGGGCTGTCTGCCTTTGACGTCGCCCGGTTAGACATCTGAAGGTGGGCATTTCAACGTACACTGAAGTGGAGTTAAATCCAGATGATGACATTCATTTGAATTACATCCCCTCCCTCTTTGAATATAGGTCAGTCTAGTTTGTGTGTCAGCCTGGTTCAGTCTGTAGCAGTCTCTCCCCAGAGTCAAAAGGTTGTGGGTTCAAGCTCCATATCGGGTCTTTGAACTCATCGTCTAGGTAAGACTATGAACTCAAAGTCCCCGCTACTGAGAATGCTACCGATTGAGACAGGATGACACCTATAGTATAATAACAATCCTCACATTTGTTACAGCGCCTTGTCACATCTTCGAGACGTCTCAAAGTGCTTCACATATACTGTAAAGTGAATTGACTATATTTTGTGGACGAAACGCGGCAGCCAATGGATTGAGTGGTCAATTTATTATTACTTTTTGAAGGAATTATGACCCCCTGGAAAAGGATCCGCCAATCGACTAACAACCGGGTTCCTGTTTACTGCTAGGTAAACAGAGGCGTGTGGAGTAAGGAAACTTGCCCAACATTTTGGCCTGCCCGGGAAATATTGCTTACCGGATGATAAGCAAAGGGCTTCTGGCTTTAGAAGCCTAAATTACAAGAAAATGATCTGCACGTTCTGACATGAGAACTGCCACGTTACCAGGCGAGCACAATGATGAAGGCTCTGCTTTGTGTTCTGCACATCAGATGAATGTCAGTGAGCACTGCCACAGTGAGAGCAAACCAGGCATGGCAACGGGCTGCAGAGCTTTCGTGACCAGAAACAGAGTGAGTCACGGAAACAGGTCCACTTGGTCCAACCAGTCCGTGCCGGTGTTTATACTCCACACGAGTCTTCACCCGTTCCTTTACTTCTTCCCATACCCCCCCCCCTTCTATTCCCCTCTCTCTCTCATGTGAAGGTCTGGCTTCCTCTTGATTGGATCTACACTTCGATTCAACCACTGCTTCCACATTCTCACTATCTTCTGTGTGAAGCAGTTACTCCTGAATTCTCTTTAAATCCCTAGTCACTATCTTGTCCTCTGCTTCCAGACTCCCCAACCAGTGGAAACAGCCTATTTATGTAATCCCTTTATAATGTTATACACCTCTCCCTGATAGCAGTAATCTGCCAGTCCTATGATCCTCGTAAACCTAGATCTTATTCCGTCAAGCACATTGAGATGTTTCTTTTACGTGAAATGCAGCAATGTCTTGAAGCGTTTTACAAATGTTATAAAATGTTTAGTGTGGAGATGGACTATTTTGTCTGACGGAGGCAGAGTGGAGGAAGCTTCATTCCCAGGGCCACTCTCCCACACTCAGTCACAGCCCGGTTCACCATTAGCGTTGGCAGAACCCTGACAGTGGGTCAGTATCTGCCCTCTTCTGCGGCTCCGAGACCGAAAGAGGATGGAAAGAATGTTGAAAAAAATATTTTTAGAAAGAGCAGTTCAACCTTTTTTGGGGAGAGAAAAACCTACACTGAATGCAAAATAAGCGGCGGCTAAAAATAGTTCTTTTTGTGCAGTTGTACAATATTTTGCTGCGGGTTTCAGATCTCCTTGAGGCAAGTTACGTGTTTAACATCTGGGTCCCAAGCTACTGTGATGTAGTCATCAACACAAGGCAGGCTAGGCATGCTGCTGCCTGTCAGCTTATTACAGCAGAGACTAACTGACTACAGCGCAAGACATGAAGGCACTTGTTCAAGTGTACTGAGAGCATCACAAATCAGAAAGAAAATTTCATATGGAGCGCAAAACATATTTAATAAAAAGCCTGGTAGCCTGGGACAACAACTGTCAGTTCATCTAGATTCCACCCCCTCCTACCAATTTAATCATTTCTTGATATCTACATCAGCGACTGTGCATTGGGTACCTCTGAATGTTTTATTAGAGCTTGTGTGAGAGGATGATATGATCTCTCTATTAGCAAGCGGTATTCAATGAGTGGATTATGGAGATGGAGGTGGTTTGATTTCTCCATTAGAAAGGGAGCATCGCTTCTTATATCAGCGAATGTTATAGCGCGACTGGAGAACAATGAAATCAGTCACACGGCTCACCGATGTGAGAGGTTATTGACCTGTGTCTCCCGGCAGGATACAGCCTGCATCTCCAATTCTCACGTAGCTTTAGCAATTTGCTTGTAATGTATCCCAAAGTGAGATCTCTTTATCAGCTCGGAGTTCCCGTGGAAATTAATTTCATTCAGGAGACTCTGAAGATAGTTTGTCTTCACAAACACAAGCAATAGTAACAGTAACACAATAATAAATGAGCGTGTGTGTATATCTTTGTGTAAATGTGTGTGCACGCATGAATGTGTAGTATATTTGTGTGTGTGTTTGTTTTTATAAATGCAGTGTATTTTTGTGTATGAATATTTGTGTGTGTGTGCATGTATGAAGTATTTTTGTGGATATGTTTGTGTGTATTTATGTGTGCATATGTGATGTGATTGTGTGGTGTTTTTGTGCGTGTGTGTGAGAGGATATATTTTTTCATCCATAACAATTCCATCGATTGTCTCTTGAAATAGCTATTTTAGTACATGTTTAAAACTACAACAAACATCGTTTGAAAAATCTGCCGGGAAGTTTGGAGGTCCCAAAAGTGCATTTGCTATCAGCGACTCGCACATTGTCACAGCTGAAGCTTTCAGATCAAAGCGGTGCCAGTGAATGCGGGAGTCAGCCTGTGTGAATGGGGCACCATTTAATCCAATTGATTTCTTCTCTTACCACCCCCAGCCAGCCCCCCCCCCCCAACACACACACACACACAAAAAAAAGTGTTTAAATACAGCCTGAATTGGCCAACAGAAGAGAAGACCGTGACTTTAAAGAGTGGATTCAGCTCTAATGAAGATAAACAGGTTGTCAGCTGCCCTATTCATTTGTTTACTGAGCCCTTCCCCCACCGTGTGATTGATGGCAGTGGATCACGGTTTTTGCCCTTTAGTAGTGAAGCTCTTCTCTCAGAAGAGGGAATGTTAATCCATTTTGATGCACTTTACTGGTATAATTTTCCACCAACCCTACTGTCGGGCCCAGCTCAGCATGGGGCCATTATTTCTGCATATTTGGCTGACTGTGAAGGGGGAGACAGAGGGCCCCAATCCCGAGGGAAAGAGGGGGCTGCATTCCGGCCCTTGGGGCCTGGCTGGCTTGGAAAGTATCATTAACTAGGAAAATTTCAGAAGGCAGCAGATGACACCAAAAGGGCATTGAGCTGGGAAGAGGGCTGGTAATTGGCTTGCAAGCCAAAGAGTAGGCGGACCGGGGCCCTTAGAAGAGCCACTGGAAGAAACCGGCCTCCTAACCCGGCAAGGCATGGTTGGCAGATCATGGGAGCGAGGGATGGGGATGGGGTCGAAGAAGCTGCTTTGCTGTGTGCTCACTCGCTCTCTCTCCTCTTTCTTGCAGCAGGATGGGTGGTCCTGGCTGGATCGCAAGTGGGAAAGCTTGCCACACAGCGATATCAATGGCAAGCTATGTTGTTTAAGCTGGTTAGACTCCAGCAGTTACCCCAATGCACATGCTGGGATCCCCAAGCCTTGGCTCTTGCCAACCTGCGCCTAGTACATAGAATTTTCACTTGTAGGTGGGATATGAGGAATTTCCATGTGTAGGCGGGATGTGTGGAATTCTCAGTTTGGTTTGGATACTCTTAAGCACAGTGATGCTGATGCCAGACACCCGGCTGACCAAAAAAAAACTGCAGCAGTATTTGCGGCTGAGATCAGCCTTTGATCAGTTGGCATCAGATACCTGATCCAACAGATACCTAATCCAACCCATCTCAGAATCAGATCCAGAGCCCAAGACACTGCTGCTCTTTCAGACTTGATGTATATTGGTAAACAGAGGCGTGTGGAGTAAGGAAACTTTGCCCCGCATAGGAATCGAACCCTGGTCCTCTCGCTTGCCAGGCAAGTGGTCTAGCCACTACGCTATAGGTCCCACTGGGGAAGTAGTGTGTGCACAGCTCTGATACACAACAAGGCATTTCAGGAAGGGGCTGATAGTGTGGAACAAGATGACAGACGTAAAGAAACACCCAGTTTTCATCATACAAAGATGATGAAGGCTTGCACCCTCCGCATCATACTGTTACTGCATTGAGTTAGTTTACAGAGACTGCCCTGGCAGCTGACTATGAAAATTCAGTAGTGAACAGAGGGAGGGTGATCTGACAATACAGTCTGAATCACTCCTAGGTCCGTCCACTAACCGCCGGGCCTGCAAACCATTTATTCCCATAGTTATTTATCACCGAGAGGGTTAAGTAGTGGAAACAGATGACCATCCCTGACAATTCCTTGTCGATTTGCTTGATCTGACATTAACTTTAACTGCCTGGAAAATCCTGTGACACTTGTGTGACATGGCGTTTAAAGAGCACCGAGGAGCCTGGGAGAGTCTGGCTTGTCTCAGTGTGACAAGCACAAACCCGCTCTTCAGGAGGTCAGCTCCAGCATGTTTGTAACATCAGCCAGGGCTCACATGCTGTCAAGCTCCTCAGAATCCAACCTCCTTCTGTTGCTACAAATGGCCAAGTGTCATAGTGCATCTGATACCATCTTTCATATGTCAACCTGGTTGGGAAGGGTTATTCAACTCCAGGGGAGGGAATCACAACCAAGTCAATCCTTGAGCTCACAATCTAGGTTGACATTCCGTGGCAGTGCTGGGGGTGCACTGCATGGTCTGAGGTGCCATCCATCGGATGGACCTTAAACTGAGGTCCTGTCTGTCTGTTCAGGTGGACATTAAGATCCCATGGCATTATTGAAAAAGAGGAGGGAGTTACTCCCAGTGTCCTGACCGACATTTCCCCGAATAATAATAATAATCCTTGCATTTGATATAGCACTTTATCATGTCATTCAGACGTCTCAAAGCGCTTCATAAGATATGCCGTAAAGTAGTTTTTGACGATGTATTTTGTGGGTGAAATGCAGCAATCAGTTTACGTACAGCAATGTCCCACAAACAGCCATGGAGAGAGTGACCAATTTTATTTGGCAGATTGATAGCCCGGACACTGGAAGAAACTCCCTTCTCTTTTTGAATAGCGCTGTGGGATCTTTAATAGCCATCTGAACAGGCAGACGGGACCTCGGTTTAACATCTCATCCGAAGGGCGGCACCTCCAACAATGCAAACCATCCCCCAGTGCTGCACTATGTGATTCCGTATCCCGACGTGGGGCTTGAATCCACAACCTTCTGACCTAGAGGCAAGAGAATGCCACAACTGAGACTGGCTGACACACAAACAATAAGACTGATTGTTCACTTTGTGGCTGTTTGTGTGGCATTGATGGGTGAAAATCGGCTGCCTTGTTTGCCTACAGAATACCCAGTCACTGCACTTTACAGTATATCCTGACATCTTGATGAAATTATAAGGCGTATAACCATTTTTGTTACTCAACATGCATCCTCTAGAGCTCTGGAGCTTGATGGCTGGATTCCAGCAACAATGGACAAATGGTTGAGTCAATAGAGAGCTATCGATCGGCACTTGAGACTATCAATTGGCTATCAATATGTATCAATACTATCAATTGGCTGCCGTGTTTCACTCACAAAATATATAGTCATTTTTTTATTATTAACATATCAAGTGTGATCTGCGATTTTAGTGATTTTATCCCAAGAGGATTGCAGAGGTAGATCAGTGTCTGTCAATTAAACCATACACACAGAACAGCCTACTTTTATACTAAATACATTTGTTCTTAGTTCATCACTCGTACAATTAAGATTTTTTTTACCCAAATAAGATTTTATTTGCAAAAAAACCACATTGATCAGAACGAGGGACAAACGCATGGGGTAATGAAGTCTGATGACGATTTAGTCTCAGCTTTTAAAGGATGCTACGTGCAGAGACGTTTATGTGACTTTGGTCCTTGACGGGTGATTAATGGCCCGAAATAGAGAAATAAAAGGTCCAAGGTCATGGGATGCTCCCCAGCTGAAGTGGGAGGGGCCTGGTTGGAGCGAAACAGCTTGGTCCTTAACAGTGAGTGGCACAACATGAATGGGAGAAAGTCTGTGCATTCATCACTCTTGCTGTTAAGTGCAATTACTGTTATCTGGACTGTTCTTAAGCCTGTTCTGTTTCTCAGGCCTGCTTGCTGCAGCACACACTACATTGCACTGGCTGGATTTGCCTATTGAAGCCTGCGAAAGGTCACCGGCTATTAAGGGTTAAGATTCTCATGAGACTCCCAAGATCTCTACTTTCTGCTTGGGTTCCTCTTGATGTGTTGATTTTTCGTGCCTCTGAATGTTGACCTTGGTACCTTCGGAGGAGGTTGTAACCCCGGGAAGAGCCACTCGTGAAGAAGGCTGAAGTTTTGTTGCTATCCAGTTCTTTTTGTTTGGTCAGCCAGTGTCTGGCATTAGCGGAACCTCACTAGACTTAAGAGTATCTAGACCAGACTGAGAGTTACACAATTAAATGAAAATACCCTTAGGTCTGGACTAGAATATGCACTTTCACCATCTTGCTTACTTGCTTCTAGAAAGTATTAAGCCAGGCTGCCAAAAGCCAAGATTCAGCTTCGGAGCATTGCACTTTAGCTTTGTTAACATCGTCTGACAAGCTTCTCTTTGCTTATCCAGTGAAGACCATTTTAGGATTTTGGTTTTAGGGCTAAGAAAGCCAAGTGGAAAGAATCTCAGCTTCCCAACATCCAGTTCTATCTATTTTTGAATCAATATGTTCATGTTGGGTGATATATATAAATATGTTGCTATTTGTCAACCTCAAGAGGTTTTCACTCCAGTAATACAATAATCCTTACACTTGATATAGCACCTTATATCGTCAAGACGTCTCAAATTGCTTCACAGGAATTTGCTGCAATCAACAGCCAGAAACAACTTGCATTGATATAGCGACCCTCACGCAGGGCAGAGTCCCAGAGCGCTGAAACACAAAGAAGTGAGTCCCCATGTCAGGGCCATGTCTCCCACACAGTTGTTGCATGAGGATTTCTGCCCCACTGAACTTGCCCAGTTCCATGCACTGGCTGCCTCAGGCTATTTGACCAATCTCTCTAGCCACCTGGAAGAGCCATAACTATCAGGAGAACATGACACTAGCAGCCAGTGGCTTTTACATGAATGAATCTCTTTACAACTTCCAGCCTCGGGCAGAACACATTGCACCAGGCCTGGGATACTCACAAAGTGTTACTGCAAAGAGCTGGGACCATTTTTGTCTGCACCAGGCAACAGAGCTTTTACAGCAGGAAATCTTCGGGGCAGCAACCTGTTTGGCCAGTTTAATTGGTGCTGGTTGGCTGATTGTTTTATTGATGGATGCCTCCAGCCTGGAGTTGTTCTGAGTGTGGAAGATGAAAGATTCCCAGAGGATTTTCAGAGGCGGTGGGTGATCCCTCTGCTAGCTCCAGTGTATTTTCATATCAAATGCTTCCTGAACTCTTTGGCTTAATTGTTGTTTCTGTGAAATCTGGAATAGCTCATAGCACCTCAGAAACCCAAAGCAGGAGGGCACTTGATCCCTGTACCTGAGTGCTGGTGTTTGTTTCGGTAATCCCAATTCCCTCCTCTCCCCCCCCCCACATATCCTTCCTTCAGATCTGCCTATCTAATTACAATAATAATGACTTTGATTGATATCGTGCTTTATCACGTCGTTGAGCCACCACAAAGCACTTCACATCATTTTACTGTGTAGCGACTATGTATTTGTAGGCAAAGACGGCAGCTAATTCGTGCACAGCAATGTCCCGCAACCAGCCGTGGAGTAAATGGCCAGTTTAATTAGGCGATCGTTGGCCACATTGCTGTACGCAATTGGCTGCCGCGTTTCACCCACAAAATATCCAGTCAATTTATTTTACAGCAATATTCTGTGAAGCACTCTGAGACGTCTCATCGATATGATAAGACGCTGTATCAAATGAAATAATAATAATTATTATTATTGTGTCCCAAGGTTGCGATGCCTTACCCTGAATACGGCTTGTAAGGGGGGAGGGAAAAAGAGACAGAGGATACCATGCACTCAGCAATGCTGCTTCATGGAATGCAGTGTGTTCAGTTGCTCTCTGACCTGATATATCATTTGGGGATAATTGGCACTTTGGCTCAAGGCTAGTGGTTATTCTCTGTGTCTATCCTTAGGGAAAGTCTGGAGGAACTTTGTTTTTGGAGCTATGGGGGGGATGCTGCTCCTTGCTGAGTGCGGAGACCAAGTCGTTGTTTATTGTGCAACAGTGATCGGCCTTTTAACCCTTTCTCACCTCCAAAGCCAAATCCAGGGAGAATCTCATTGTAGGTCCCCCCGATAGCATATTCCACCTCGATACGTATCTCATTCAGTACCATGGCTTGTATAGCTGGGTACCTGATGCATTTGATGTCGTGCCTTATCACATCGTTGAGATGTCTCCAAGTGCTTCACAGAATAAAGTGAAGTGACCGTGCGTTTTGTGGGCGAAACATAGCAAAGCGATTGTGATTAAAGACAGGAAGAACTCCTGTTACTGTCACTGATCGCCTCCTGGTAACTTGCTAAGGAAATGCTTGAACATTTGCAGTGATTTGTGTATGTTCCCAAGTAAATTCACCTCCCCTGGCTTGCTGACCTGTGTTTTGTCTACCTGTTCAGGTGGACGTTTAAAGATCCCATGCCACGATTTTGAAAAAAACAAGGGAGGAGGGGTGGAGGGTAGGGACGGTAGGGGTAGGAGGGCGACAGAAGGCGCGGTCGAAGAGGAGGGTATTGAGACGGGACTTGAAGGAGGCAAGGGAGGAAGCGAGGTGAAGGGACTGTGGGATAGAATTCCAAAGGGTGGGGGCAGAGAGAGACTGAAGTCCTGACCGCCGATGGTGCGGCGAGCCGGGCGGTGGATGTGAGGCAGGCCGGAGCCTGCTGAGCGGACGTTAACAGGTCACAGAGGCAGGGAGGAGCTGAGCAGCGCTGGCGTGGATTAGCAAAAGGCACGGCCGTGGCAGGAGCGTGCGAGCAGCCTGGTGCCTTTCTTGCGGAATGCTACAGCTCTCAGGGGACTCTCTGAAATATGCTCAGGGAAGTGGCATTCCAGAGCAAGGTAGGATCCTGGGATTGTTGTTAGCCTTGAGCTGACAGCTCTGTTTGGGGAGTGGGTGGGCGGAGGGAATCTCACAGAGCCGGAGCCATCACCCCTCCCCTGGTATCCTATTGACGTCAGAGGACATCCCTCCTGAAGTGTAAATGGCCCTGCCCAGGAAATGGATTTCTTTCAGGGGTGGGAAGGCTGTTTCAGGAACAGGAAGTGGTGTGGTAGCTTGCCGGTATCCTTGGAGCTGTTTGTTTTTGGGATCAACAGCATTTTATTTCATATTTTGATTGTTTTTTTTTCCCCCCCAAAAAAAATATATTTCTGAGACTGGGATGAAAGGACTTGGTTGGCGTAGGCAGAGAAGAGGTAGGTAACTTAGCAGCAAGTTCAGTGCTGTAATTGGCTTGAGTGATGCTCAGCACTGCACACAGGGGTGGGGGAATGGTTCTGTTCACTGGTACATCCCTTTGCTTCTCCAAATTTTCAGAGATCGACATAGAAGCCAAAAGGAGGATGAGTGCAGTGCACCTGTGTCTGTCCATGAGATTGTGAGCGCTTCGAGCCAAATCCATACAGGAATCCATTTGAGTTTTGTTTTTATGGATGGTTTTCTGAAGGCGGTGGCACCACAGAGGGCACGGTGTCACAGAAGTTAGCCAGTCTCTCATGCAAGGGATAATTTATGTGACCGCAGACAGTGACTGTCTTCAGGATGCCACTAGCAGCGAGGGAGGGAGGGAGCAGGGGAGGGCGGAAATCGAAGAGATCTCACAGCCAAGTCCATTGCTGTTCTCGTCCAACTGGATAAGAATGTGAAGCGGAATCCTGGTTCCTTATTCCTGTTCCCATCCCAGGGGAGAAATACAATCTTGTCAAAGTACAGATTCACTACAGTCCCACACAGTTAATAAAAAAACAATTTCCTGTAATAATCTGTAAATGCAACTCTCGGAGACCAACCGATAAATAAGGAATCAACAGCCTTAAACGTGACAAATCTCACTAATGAAATGAATGAACTCTGTTGGCTAACTGAGCGATCGAGCCCAGCAATAGTGACTCGTCAGGTTATCGAAGTGCGAGAGTCCGAGAATCTCCCTGTTCTGATGCCAGCAGCCCTTTCTCAGGGAGCGACTCAGACCTCACCAGCTCCTTTGTTTGTCCCTTATCGCCGGCTTCTTCGTAGCGTGGGAACTCGATCTGAAATCTATCTGCCAACCAAGTATATTTAAAACAAATGAAAACATTACAAATGGCAAGGAGGCAGCAGTGTGACCTGAGTCTCATGCTTTCTGCTGCCAAACTAGTACAGCAACGGTGAAAGGCCGGACCTGCACACTTCATGTATTTGTCACCAATAATAATATTAATAATCCTTACATTTGGTAAAGCGCCTCATCACTTTGGAAGGATATAACAACAACAACAACAACAAATGACATTGATATAGATTCTTGCAATGCTACTGAGAAGCTGTACACAGTCAATCCACTCGACAGTAATATTCTGTGAAGCGCTTTGAGATGTCTCATCAATGTGATAAGGCGCTATATCAAATGCAAGGATTATTATTATTTATTATAAGCTGTTGCAGTGAAGGAATGCAGAATGGCTGCTCAGTCTAGTGCAGTGGATGTGTTAGTGCTGACCTTTCGTGTACGGGTGGGGCTGGTACAGCTCAGAAATAATGTTGCCGTTCACGCTGTATTGATTTGTAGGTGGCCCCGAGCCAGGATTGTATGTGCTGGGGACAGGAAGGGTAAAGTGGTTACTGTTTTGCAGCCACAAGCCATCTCCTTTCAAATGCTGGGAACTTCTGCCCAGCCAAGCTGGAGGCTGTGCTTGTTCTTGGCCGAGGTTCAAAAACCGTGGGAGACAGACACAATAATAACTGCGTCAGATGTGGAAAGGCTTCCTGCACCTTACGAACTGCTAACTACTGTGTGAGAGTCTGTGAGGCTTCAGTGAAACAGGAATCACATTACTCACTGGACAGGAGGCTAGAGAGCGCCATGAAGTGTGCTAAGCATATGAATATTGGCCCGTGTAGTAAAAGGAAGAATGCAGGAGACTATGTCTGGCATGTATCTGTACTCTCCAATGCTTTCTGATTCTGGCTTCAGACTCGAGTGTCAGCCTGGCTCAGTTGGTAGGATTCTCGCCTTTGAGTCAGAAGGTTGTGGGTTCAAGACCCTACAGTCTAGGCTGAGGCTTCAATGTAGTAGTGGGGTGTGGCATTGTTGGAGGTGCCGTCTTTCGGAGGAGATGTTAAACCAAGACATTTTGATTCCTTTACTGCGATGCGATTCCACGAGAGCGAGTTGCCCACACACCGGGTAAAGCAATCACTTTATTAGAGTGCAGTGATCTTCTCACATCTCTGCTCATCACCTGGCCCTCTGTGCGTTTGTGTCGAGTTAGAATACGCATTAGTGAAGCTATCAGGCAAGGTTTTACAATCTTTACAACATTGGTGGATCGCTACTTGGCACGAGCAGTCATTGAGTGGAGATAAGTAAACGGAGACTCCTTGGAGCTGAACTGATGTGCCTGGTAATGGAATGCCAGAATCCCTAAATCTGTGGAATTCTCAGTAATCCAGTTCCTGTATAGGTGGCGTACATATATGGAGCGCTCAGCCTTGTTTGGATACCCTTAAACAGGGTGATGGGATTCTGCATGTGTCAAACACCCGGCAGACCCAAGCTACATAAAAGAGACTGTTCGATTCAGCCCCCAACCACTTCCACTTGGAAGGCCTTCAGTGATGAGATCACAAAGCTGGTGCCACATGTAAGCAGATGTCAGTGCATTTGCCCTCAGGGCTGCAGATTTCTGCAAGTGTTTATAAGAAGCAGCTAAAGCAGTGATTATTAAAAACAACTGAGCAGCGAGCACGTGACTAAGCATTGCTCAGTCTCCGGGTCCCAAGTGCTGCCATAAATAGCTTCAGATGGGCTGTTACTGTCTGACTTCCCTTCACTAACTTACCCGCTGTTGCAGGCGGATGGGCTCTGTTATAATACGGTGGATTAGGGCCGTAAAATAAGACCATGCATTACAACAGACTGTGTTATAATAATAATAATCCTTGCATATGATATAGCGCCTTATCACGTCTTTGAGACGTCTAAAAGCGCTTCACAGAATATACTGTAAAGTGAATTGACTGTGTATTTTGTGGGCGAGGCGCGGCAGCCGGGACTGTTCCAGACAGAACTCCCGAGTTGTCAAGTTCACGGTACCTTTACTGAACCACACGCGATGTGGGAAGACAAGGGGTCAGTAAGAAACGCTCATGAATGTTTTCCGCAGGTGCTGGGATAGCTGCGTGTTCTGGAGGCCTTCTGCAACTGCATATTATGAGCGGGAAGCCAGGCAGGCAGCCAGCACTGAAGTGTACGCATTCCAGTACACACCCTTGTTACATACAGACCTGCAGGATACCGCAACGTGGTATAACCGTATCTGCGAAGTGCTTTGAGACGCCCTCCCAAAGTGAAAGGTGCTATGTGTAGTCCTGTAGCTCAGGGGTTAGAGCACTCGCTTTGCAAGCGAGAGACCTGAGTTCAATTCCCGGCAGAGGGCGAAACCTTGGGCAAGTTTCCTTACTCCACACAGAGCCCTAATAATAATCCCTCCAAAACCAAAAACAATAATAAATTGGTCATTTTCAATCTACGACTGTTTGTGGGACATTGCTGTGCGCAATTGGCTGCCGCGTTCGCCCACAAATGTACAGTCAATTCACTTTACAGTGTGTTCTGTGAAGCGCTTTGGGACGTCCTCCCGAAGTGAAAAGCTCTATATCAAATGCAAGGATTATTATTATTATTATAATAATAAATAAACTCTCCTTGCATTAGATATAGCGCCTCATCACTTCCTTGAGACGTCTCAAAAGGCTTCACAGGATATATACCGTAACGTGCAGTGACTGTGTATTTTGTGGGTGAACAAGGCAGCCAGTAGTGCACAGCAATGTCCCACAAACAGCTAAGTAGTGAGTGACCAATTTTATTTGGGGGAACATTAGCCAGGACACGAGGAGAAACTCCCTTCTCTTTTCACATTGTGCCATGGGATCTTTAACATCCACCTGAAGAGGCAGATAGGACCTTGGTTCAACATCTCATTCAAAGGATGGCACCTCTGACAATACAACACCCCCCCCAGCACTGCATTGGAGTATCATTTTACTACATGATTCCAAGTCCCGACGTGGGGCTTGAACCCACAATCTTCTGACTCAGAGACGAGACTGCGCCAAGCAGACACAAGCTGTATCAAATGTTAGGATTATTATTATTTATAAGGCATGAAGACCGTGGAAGCCAGCAGACCTAAATGTGGTTACAATAAAAGCCGTCTGCATCGGCAACCTACAGGGAGGGAATCAAATTAAATATATCTGACAGTGCAGTCTAAACCAGCAATCCAATCGCACTCTGTTTTCTCTCTGAACCATGTGTTATTCTGCACATGACGTGGCAATAACAGCACAGTAAAACATAAATTATAATGATAATAATTCTAGCATTTGATATAGCGCCCTATCCCGTCTTCGAAACGTCTCAAAGCGCTTCACAGAATATACGGTAACGTGAATTGACCATATATTTTGTAGGCGAAAAGTGCAGCAGTCAATGGGGCACAGCAACGTCCCACAAACAGTCGTGGATTGAGTGACCAAATTATTATTAGCAAATGGATCTGTGTGAGTATGTGGGTGCCACATCGCCTGACTCAAGGCCACATTCCCGAGTATTAGGCCCAGAAACCGTAGTTCGCTCAGTGTGTCGCTGCTTGGCCTGGGGACATTCAGTAGGGAGGGAGTGACGTCAGGGGTTTTACATGCACCAAGCCCTGTGTCAATTCCTGGGAGTTCCACCGGACTGTGGGAAAAATATTGGACTCAACAAAATCTTTTGTGTCGGTTGCCAGCTCCACCCAGTGCAATGTTATGGCTCTAAACGGTAGAGTTAGTTATTGGTTTTAGAGTGTATATTTTTAGATATACTGTATTTAATTTGTTTTCCCCATGCCTCTCTCTAAGCTGCTGATGCACGACAGCTTTTCTTTTCACCGCGCTTTGCTTTGGTACTGACTTTTGTCCACAGTGCTCATCCCTTACAAATAATAATAATAATCCTTGAATTCGATATAGAGCTTTGCATGTCAAAGCCCTTCACAGATTAAAACTATGAAGTTTAATAACTGTATTTTGTAGGTGAACCCAGCAGCCAATTTGACCTCAGCAATATCCCACCAACAGCCATGAAATGAGTGACCAATTTTATTTGGGGGGATTGTTGGACAGGGAACTTTAACACCCACCTGAATGGGCAGACAGGATCTCAATTTAAGTTCTCATCTGAAGGATGGCACCTCTAACAATGCAGTACTCCTCCAGCACTGCATTGGAGTATCAGCCTAGACTGTGAGTTGTAAAGACCCAATGTGGGGCTTTAGAGCACTCTCCAGTTGGCCATCAAAGTAAATGTTTCTTGATTGAATATGTCTTGATTTATAACATGCTGTTTTGTTATTTCTATGATTATTTTGTTGTCCTGGCCAACAATCCCCCAAAATAAAATTGGTCAATCACTCCATGTCTATTTGTGGAACATTGCTGTCGTGAAATTGGCTGCTGCGTTCACTACAAATACGGTTATCAAGCTTTACTGCATCATCCTGTGAAAGCCCCCCAAAAGGTTGGCCATCAGTGCTTCAGAGCACCAACGCAACCCTGTGACTCAGAGGTGAGGGTGCTTCTGACTGAGCCAGGCTGACACTACCCACTGATGTAAATAAAAAATCTTCGGCATAGTCACAAGATTGTAAGTTCAAATCTGCACCTCAACAATCAGTCAACCTCTTTCCCTGACGAGATGATGCTCTCCAGAGAGATGAGCTGGTCAGGCACATTCTTTGGGGCTGCCCAGGGACCTTTGCAAGTGGAGCATGTGATGTGCGATAAGCGATTTAGTGTCTGACACCACAGCTATTAATGGTCTCCAATTGTTGGTGGGTGGGATCTGTTCTCCTCACCATAACACTATCCTTGTCTCTGCTTACATTGAAACTAACTCCTTTACTTAATCAGTCTTAACCAGCTCCTGCGCTACGTTGGTTAATCTCTTGTAAAAGGAAGAGTACGGAAAAGCCGGCCCTGAAATTCCATCTCGTCTTAGCCTGTGTGGCCATCTCAGTTTTGGATTTCATGTCATGGCTGTTTGAGGGATGCTGCTGTGCACAAATTGGCTGCTGCATTCACCAAATTGGCAGGAGCTATCTCAAATGCAAGGACTCTAATTAGCTCACAGGGCACTGTTCAAAATTCACTGGCCAACAATTCACCAGATAAAATTGTTCATTCACTTCATGACTTCGTGCTTGGTGAGAGATTGGATCCAGATAACCGCTCCCGTCTGGTTCCAGATTGAGGTTTGTCTGTAGTCACAGCTCTCTGATTCTGTTGTTGAATCTAAAAGTTCTGTTCACTTTTCCTCTTCTGAGCTCGATATTTTAAGAAGAGGTAGAGAGAGTGTCTGGCCATCCACGAGCTGGTGACGAGGTTGATCCCTAAGATCCTTCACGAGCTGCTGGGAGTGAATCTGTTTGTGAGTTTTCAGGTCAACAGTCACTGATGGCATAAATGAATTCCCACTGATGATTATATATCCTCTCTATATTCCTTCCTTCCTTCCTTTGAGTGACTCACTGCGGACGGAAGAGATTCCGCGGCTTCAGCGAGCTGTTGGCAGCCGGCTTCTCCTGATAAATTCTCACCATCTCCTCCCAGCAGTGGCTCGAGTGCGAGCAGAGGTCAGTGCGGGAGAGACGTGTGATTCTAAGTCCGATGTACGGAACATTTCCTTCTGTTCACACCACTGCTGCTGCTGGCCTCCTAGTAACTCGCCAAGTGGCCAAAAGCTCCCCAGTGTCAGCCCGACTCAGTTTGTAGCACTCTCACCTCTGATCCAGAAAGCTGTGGGTTTAAGTCCCACATTAGGAATTTAAAATCACATAGTCTAGGCTGACTAATGGATGCTGGAGGTGTATTGCATTGTTGGAGGTGCCGTCCTTTGGCGATATGTGAAACCAAGGTCCCATTTACCTGTAGCTCAGTGCTTAGAGCACTCGCTTTGCAAGCGAGAGACCTGAGTTCAATTCCAGACAGGGCGAAACCTTGGGCAAGTTTCCTTCCTCCACACGCCTAATAATAATCCCTCCAAAAAACAAAACAATAATAAATTGGTCATTTTCAATCTATGACTGTTTGTGGGACATTGCTATGCGCAATTGGCTGCCGCGTTCGCCCACATATATACAGTCAATTTACTTTACAGTATATTATTATTACCTATTCAAGTGGATTTTAAAGTTCCCATGGCGTTATTTGTAAAGTGAATGGCGTTTCCTCACCTCATCCTCACTTACAAGGCCATTCACGGCCTTGCTCCCTCCTACCTCTCCAACCTACTATCCCCCTACCTACCTGCCCTTACCCTCCGTTCCTCCGGCTCCGGTCTGCTCCACGTCCCCCGCCCAAATCGCCCTACCATCGGTGGTCGGGCCTTCAGCCTCTCAGCCCCTAGGCTCTGGAACTCTATCCCCCAGTGCCTTCGCCGCCTCCTCCCTCTCCTCCTTCAAGGCCGGTCTCAAAACCTTTCTCTTTGACCGAGCCTTCAGCTTCCCTCTCGACTCTCTTCCCCCCCCTCCTCGCTCCCTCCCTCCCCTCACCCTGACCATTTCCCCCCTCCTCGCTCCCTCCCTTCCCTCCCCTCACCCTGACCATTTCCCCCCTGCTCAGGTCATGACCCAACTGTGCAGCGCCTTGGGACGTCCTCCTGACGTGAAAGGCGCTTTATAAATGGAATCTTCTTGTTGTTGTTGTTCTTGTTTCTCTCTCCCAGAGTCCTGGCCAAAAATCTTCCAAAAAAAATTGGCCACTCACTCCATGGCTGTTTGTGGGACATTACCGTGCATAAATTGGCTATCATGTTTGTCCACAAAATACACAGTCACTACATTTTATATTATATGGAGTCGAAACAGAACTTCGCAAAAGTTGGCAAGTGTCGTGACTGTATTTTTAGATAAATTGGAAACAGCAATATCTTGCAAGCAACCATGAAGCAGATGAGCTTTATTTTCTCTGGAGGATTGTTGGCCAGTACACCAGGCAAAACTCCCTTCTGCTTTCAAGTAGCACCATATTAAGGTCCATCTGAACTGGCAGAAAGGACCTCAATTTAATGTGTCATCTGAAGTACATGACATCTGACAATGTGGTGCTCCCCTAGCATTGCACTAGACTCATTATGTGGGACTTGAACCCACAGCCTTCTAACTCGGAGACGAGAGCACTACCAGCTGAGCTTAGAGGGGAGCAGGAGATATTATTTTCTGAAACGACTGAGAGAGCAGCGCAATTCTCAGGACATTTCTTAAACGCGAGAGGTGCTAATGCTCGTTTAGTGGAGAGGAAGGTAGTGATTTAATCCTGTACATTGCTGCTTTTGCCTTTGGCTGCAGTGAGAGGAAGGCAGTAAGTAAACATTGGCACCATCTGAACTACAGCTGGAGAAATGAGTCAAGAATCTGCCGCTCATAGCAGGCTCTAATGGCTTCATTTCCTCTCTTATAGACACACAGCTTCCTGCCAATAAAAACACACCGAGCTCTCACTGCATACATCGCTCCCCCTCAGGAACCCCTGCACTCTTCCCATCTAATTCTCATTGATCCCAAGCACTCGGGCTTGCTTCACCTCAGTGAAAGCTGCGGAATTACCACCTACTCCGCTGGTATCTCTGTTAAAATAACTAATATCCAGTTCTGTGAACTACCCCGGGGTGGGGGGAAAGGTGGGGTTGCAGTATTAAACTTGACTTGAATTAGGCTTGTAATCAGCTCGTTGATGGCCGGTTGATAATAATAATAATTATAATAATCCTTGCATTTGATATAGTGCCTTAACACATCTTAGAGACTTCTCAAAGCTTTCACAGAATACATTGTAAAATGCATTGACTGTATTTTTGTGGGCAATAGAGGCTCTGGGCAATAGAGGCCCCTCTACTGGGGCCTTTCGGTTCTGATGGTTCATTTCCAAGTTGTATTATTCTGATCCCTTTTCCCTGGTGGCCTCTTTGCACGGTTCCTGATTGAAGGAGTGGTACAGGAAGCCTCTGCTAATGTGCTTCTCTATGCACTGACTATTGCAAAGTGAAGGAGACCCTCCCAACCTCTACCTATTATTATTATTATTACCTCCACCCCCCACAGACACACACACAATCCTATTTTCTACCCTTTCCTTGAGAGGACGTAGCAGACATACTCTCTTTCATACCAGGGTTTCATTGGGATTCAATAGGTAAATTCAATACTCTCAGCATAAACACAGGACATGGGTTCAGACTGGCAAAGGACAATTTCAAGACAGAAACTAGGAACTATTTCTTTACCCAGAGGGTAATTAACGATAATTCAAGCGCTCCGAGACGCTACCCTGCATGAAGGTTGGCTACATAAATGCAAGTTGTTGTGGTTTTAACAACTGGAACAGGCTAAAGGGAAGAGTGGTTGAGGCCAGGACACTGGACTTATTTTAACAAATAGCTTGATGCTAGGTTGGGGTGGATGTTCTGGAGGGATGAGATCAGTTTGATTGAAGGATCGTCTTGATCTGCAACTCTCACGATCTTGACAAGATGGTGTGCAAAGATTGAGAACTCATGTTGTGTTTTGCCCAGTTATCACCCCGCTGACAGTTTGCTGGAGAGCCTAACCTCAGTTATTGAGTAGCATTAATTTCCCCTGTGGAACAGCCTACGTTTTATAGCATTTTAGCGATGAAAAGGTATTGTGATTGTATAATAATAATCCTTGCATTTGGTATAACACCTTGCATGTCGTCAGGACATCTCAAAGCATGTCACAGAACTTACTGTAGCATCTAGTGACTGTGTGTTTTGTAGGTGAATGTATGTTCAACTTTTAGGAATAATTGGGTTTACTTACTGAGCCACAAAACAAAATTTTCTGATTAAATAGTCTGCGCCTTATTCGGGTTCAGCAATAAATCAACAAATGCTAGCAGTGAAAACCAAAATAGTGGACTGGGCTGGGTTTTGCTCAAACAGAACAGATTCTGTTTGTGAAGGATTCAGAGAAAAGTGAGAGTATGAGAAATGTCACTAACTCTAGATATGAGAGTGTGAGATTCACACATCAAGAGTGAAAGTGAAATGAGATCAGTTACGACAGATTCTGCTATAAATGCAAAGAAAATGTCAGTCCTGTATTACAGTAAATTCACGATAACTCGACTCTGGCTTAACTTGTTGCTACCACTTAAGTCTTCATGCCGTCAATAGTTATACATTTATTTATGTATTTCTACATATGTCTAATTCGCCACTCCTGATAACTCATCACTGAGCCCTTTCCCCTTTTCCCAAGAGTTTATGTATAATTTATGTATAAACTCTTACTGTAAAGCTTCAGGCATTTCTGTTGCTGCATTGCTGATGGTCTGGCATGCTTTTAACATGCACAAGAGTGCTTGATGTTTGACTCCTGCTGTGTAATTGTGGCCTGCAAATTTACACACCAGGGATTTCTAACTCGGTTGCAAATTTGTCACTCGCCCTTCTGTGCAGTGGTTCACAATGCTGTACAGCAGCGTGGAACCACAGAGTCTAACCTCAGAAACCTGCCCTTTAATTCTCAACTAATTCCAGCTTGAGGAAGCAGCATTTCTCTTAAACATCATCTGCGGGTCGAGGCTGTGTGCTGAGCGTGAGACCTCTCTGCAATAAAAAGCATTGAAGTGCATGACCAATTAACCCTAGGAGGATTATTGGCCAAAACACTGGGAGAAGCTTCCATTTGCTTTTCGAATGGTACCAATGAATCTTTAGAACGTCTACCTACACAGATAGACAGGACCTTAATAATAATAATAATCCTTGTATTTGATATAGCGCCTTATCATGTCTGAGACGTCTCAAAGCGCTTCACAGATTATACTGCAAAACGAATTGACTGCACACCTCGGTTTAACATCCAGTCCAAATGTCAGCACCTCCAACAATACAACACATCCACAGCACTTCATTGGAATCAACCAAGACTGAGTTCTAATTCCCACTGTGGGACTTGAACCCACAACCTCCTGACTCAGAGGTAAGCGTGTTACTCTGAGCCAGGCCGACACCTAACGGCAGAATCCACAACCCAGTCATGCTGTAAACAAATCCATGTTACAATGAAGCACATTATAATAGGTCTCCACCATCTTAAGGCAAGAAAATAAGACTGGAAAAAATAAGTGAGGAGTAATTCGTGAATAGGCTAAAGTCTTCACTCAGAAGAATTTAATGCGTTTTGAAATCATCCGCCAAGGAAGATTGAGTTTATTCACATATAATTGGATTACTCTGGGTCAGCAAAGTTCATGGACTGCAGGGGTAAGTTTCTGTGGCTTCCTGCTGCAGTACCTNAAAAAAATCTGGATCATGTCCCCGTTACTGTTGAAACCTTCCTTACCCCAATTGGAAACCCTGTTCCCTGAGGCTTTCCCCAAACACTCAAAATTGGCCAATCCTGGAGTATTCAATCGACAGCTTGGAGGACTGATGTTGGACTAATTCTCACTCTCATCGGTAAAAGAAATTGTATCTATTTGACTTTCAGAGTTTCAACGATTTTCAGAGCTTCACAGATTATACTGTAAAGTGTGGTTTTATAGGCGATCGCAGCAGTCAATCTGTGCACAGCAGTGTCTGACAAACAGCTGTGAAGTGAATGACCAATTCACTTAATGATAGCATTAATCCCCCTACCCCCCACCCGCCAAAAAATAAATGCCTTATTTTATTCTCTGTCTGGTCTTTAACGTTCACATTAATTTCTGGGTTAATTGGTTTTTTTCTCTCCTTAAAAACAAGCGCAGAATTTGCCAAGCCAGGAACTGCGCTGAAATGCTTTGCAATTGGAGCTGGTGCCAGTTGAGCGTGAGAGTGGAGGCTGACCCAACGCATACACTGTTTGCATTCTCCAGAGATTCTCTGGGCTTTTAGGCCGGTCACGTGATGGTGTCCAGCCACATATGGGAACCTTATTGTGTTACATTAGCCAGGATCTGTGTAAAAGAGAAAAACGTTCGCTTGCAACAGAGCGAGCTTGAAGTGACTGCGCATGCCCACGGGGAATTGAGCACTGACAGCTAGTGCGTGCCTGAGATCAGAAAGGAAATTCCCGAACCGGCATCCACTCCACTTCCAAAAAAAACTCTCCGGCTTGCACTCCCGGGCATCGGATATATAAAAAAATTAGAGGCCAACTGATAGCAGCGATTTTGACAGGCACCTTGGTCCCCGAACTGAAATTCAGATTTCCTCTAATCCCAACCACATGTTATTCATTAAAATCGAATGGTTCTGTTTGAATTGACACTCTCCTCTCTCATTGAATTCTCTGCCCTCCTCTGACTGAACCCTAGAGTACAGTCACTCTGGCATCTAGTTCATGTGTAACCCTAGACACTGATTGTGGGCAGGTTATTTGACAGAACAGAACTGGAAAACCCCAGGTTTGACACCTGACCCACGCTGAGTTTGCAGCGTTGAGGAGCTGAATGGGACTTTGTTGGCCTCTTAACTGGACGGGGCAGTTTTTCGGGTGTTTCTGATCACTGTCCAAGAACCTGCAGGATGTCCGAGTCAAGGCATAATCTGGCCCTGCAGTCATGTCTCCCATGGTCAGACAGCCTGCCAATGCTGACTGTCTCGATTTCCAATTGAACTAAAGTCATTTGAGTCTGATACTGTAACCAGGCCAGATGGAAACACAACTGGGCCCCTAAACTGAGACTAATGTTGGAGGCGTGTGGATGTGCTTCTACAAGTCACAGGAAACTGTACAGAGAGGATAGGAGCATTTCCTTTCACATAGAGGGTTGTTAGAATGTGGAATATCCTAGCTCTAACACTAATTCAGACTGAATCTTAAGAGAGAATTAGATATCTGAAAAGGAAAAATATAAAAGGTATTTGGGGAGGTGAGGGGGAAGATTGGGACTAAACGGGTTGTTCTTTCGGAGAAACGGGACAGATACAAAGGGCCGAATGGCCTCCTCCTTTGCTGTAAATGTCCATGGCTCTATGAAGAGCTCAGTTGATATCAGGGGGAGAAAGAATGATTTTGCCTGTATAGTGATGGACGTTCTTGACATTTCCTCAAGCAGCACAAACAGCCAGCTTCTAAAAAGCCTTATTCTTCATAATCCATTTGTGTTCCATGCGACTACCAGGATGATCTGTGATACTCTCTTGACTGAGGAGCACAGTGTTAGAATGGGGAGAAGCTACAGAAATAAAGTAACAAGTGAACATTAATTTGATAACTAGCCCCATACCACAAAGCCCTGAAGCGAGGGCTGGTACAATCCCAAGGTTAGAACAGATGAAGCAGGCCTAATTAGTGTATTTAAGCGTCATTAAAATCCAATTGCACACTGTAATGAGCTCTTGGACATCTATTTTCTGTACAAAACAAACTGATAAGAGCAAACCGGCTGATTTCTCCTCTCGGCTGGCTTCCAAATGGCAATTATCCCCGTGATATTGCAGCTCTCATCCCAGTCTGGTTCCAGCATTACACCAGACTGTATCCATCACTGCTCAGCTCGCTCTTTTCCCATGGACTGACTGACTTTATGGCAATAAATAAATTCAACCCCAGATTCCATAAATTAGCCAATATGTTACAGCCACATCTGCATTGCCTCAGCCCTCCCAGTGCACAATGCACCCTGCATTGAAACAGCAACGAGCAGAGCAGAGTCCAGACAGCTCTGACACTTGAGTATCATTTTATTGCACCTAACACCACCCAGGAATCAAATTATTATTTTCAGGCATTTAATGGCATTTCTACTGCTTCCTCTCGAAGGCCCTGACTCTTGCTGAGCTGCGGTTTTCCTCTACTTCAGCTATTCCTTTGGTGTCAGCCCAGCTCAATGTCAGCAGTGCATTCAATCATTCAGGCCTAGCAGTTTAGCCTGATAGCACTCGTATAATCCTTGCATTATATATATATACACATTAATTATATGTACAGCAATGGCAATGGCAAATTCTTGGATCCCCAAGCCTTGGCTCTTGCCGACCTGTGCCTAATCCTTTTTTTTCAATAATCCTTGCATTTGATATAGCACCTACAGATGTTGAAATGTCACAAAGTGCTTCACAGAGGTTTGCTGTCACGGATAGTGACTGTGTATTTGTGGGCGAACACTTTTCAGGAGAGGTCACTGCATATCAGGAACCAGAGTTCTGGCTGGTTTCTATTCCAAGCCACTGAGACTCTTTCCAGCCGACACACACACTGCTTTGGGTTTAAGCAGCGGTAGTGGTGAGAGAAGTGTGTAAAAGTGAGGAAGGGGTGTGACCAGGGAATTTTGTGAATGTGGACAAACCTGATGAAGAGGTTGTCAAGGGAGAGTAGTAAAGCTCCTGGAACTATGGGTGAGATTGGAGCGGAGAATGTTGTCAGTCTACTGACAGAAATTATCCATGTACTCGTGAATTAATGCTGAGCAACAGCACATAGGTGAGTAGTATGAGAAGACCAAGGAAAGAGCCTCTGTGAATACCAGGTTATTCTTGTTATTATATTGGGTACACAGCACTGTCTATACTGGGTACACAGACACTATCTATAATGGACGTGGATTCCTGTTGAGACTTAAGAGTTTTCACATAAGCACATTTGGCTTTGGCATCTCTGACTCCCAGGCCATTGAACTCAGATAATCAGTGATAAAAAAACACTGACTGCGCTTGTTACTCCAACAAATCTCTGTTGTAACTTCTGCCGATAACTGGAACGGCAGAATATGCCCCCAGATCATGTCGGCACTATATTTTGGACAGCCAGGTGTAACATTTGTAGATACCGATTACCATGCTTAAGAGTCTCCAAACCGGGCTAGGATGCCACATACACATGAAAATGTCCCTTTGTCTGGAATGGAATGCCACTCTCTCCTCAGAGAGCACTCTGCACTCCTAATCCCAGAAAATATTAGACGCAGATTGGCAAGAGCCAAGGATTGGCGACCCTAGAGTGTGTGTTGAGGTGTTGCTGGAGTTTAACCAGCTAAAACCACATGGTTTGCCATTGTGAACACTGTCTGGCAAGCTTCACAGTCTAGGGACCACCCTACCTATTAGGACTTTGGATTTGCACGTAACAGCAGCTGAGTGGGACGTGAAAGGTGTTATACAAATGTAATTTTGTTGTTGTTGGTGGTGGTGTTATGGGAAGAATCCCTGCCCCAGTGACTGGTCTGCACATCCCAAGTCTTGCTAATGTGTCATCAACAGGGCTCCAGTGCCCTACAGTGGACCTGCCTGGCTGAGGAACCAAGACTGGTACAAAGAATCGACTTGATTCTGATATTGTATTATAAGACAAGTCACCTGGAAGCCAGCTCATGTGGGTCATCTTTTTAGAGATGCTGACACCTAAGACAGTTCCTGTGTGAAATCAGGCGAGGACTCGAAGTGGGGGGGAATTAGGCGGTGGTCACTGAGATTGACCTGGCTCAGAGTGAATCTCCTCCCACAACAGTCTTTATTGTACCAATAACATATACAGTCGTACTTGCAGCTGGAAATTTACCTCATCACTTTGCATTGGCTTGAATATCCAGTAAACATCTCTCTCTCTCAATCACTCTGCCTGTTTGCTTGGCTCTCATTGTTCTAAAGTGCTGGATGCGTCTATTTATTCTTGTGACAATTTTTTTTTCGAAATCAAAATCTGCCATCTATTATCTGCTGAATAAACAGGAACTGTGCGCTGCAGTACAGAGAAGGCAGGGAACTCGCTGTTTAACCCTTCCCCTGCTGGATAAACAGGAACTCCACGCAGCTGCACAGTGCATAACCCTTTCCCTGCTGAATTGATAATAACTCCTACTTAGTTACCTTGGACTCGTTTTTCCCAAAGTCTCACCTTATATCAAATGAATGGAGTTATCCTGACACCGTATAGCAGCACAGAAATGTGAGGATAAATTGTGCACCCCTCCCCTCTCCCACCCCCAACGAACACTGTGAATTTATACTATGGTTCACACCGAGACTTCAGATGATCAAAGGGGAGAACACTGGATGGGAACAGCTCAGTTTCCTTCATTCACGCGCAGAAAGAGAACAGCGGGAAAGTTCTGAGAAAGAAAGAACTGTAAGGGTTTGCTTGCCCCCATTACTTCACATTAGCTCCAGAGTCAGGAATTGATGAGTGCCTCTGGACTCATTAGCACAGACCCGCTGATCCAACTCAGCCAGAGCTCCCAACTAACTATACCTTTAATCAGAGAACAGCCCCAGTCAAATAGGAACCAGTTTTGAATCTGTTTATTGCAGTGACCTTGTCAACATGGGTCTTGTGGAAAGTCCAGTTGTTCCTAAGCACTGACACGTCAAAGAAAGATTTTAGCCACGAAGTGAGTTCTTTTAATTCACAGAGAGCTGTCGTGATACCTCGTTGCCAATCAAAACTCGTCTTTACTCTGCGCACAAGAGAAGGTTTTGATATTGAGAGCAGAGAGCAGCTTTGACCACTGTGTTGAGTTTCTCACGATGGCTGCCGTGTTCCGCCACTCTGTACGAAAACAGGCTGTTCCTCTGTTAATGAACGTTTCAGCACAGGGGTTAATGCAGGAAACTCTGATCAGTCACCAGTAAGATCCCTTTGTAACAAATCTTCCTGTGCTGCAATATTGTTTGAGATCACCAGCGACTGTAGCCTACTGTGGGATCTCTCCATAGTGACAGCCCTTTGTATCCTGCTCTGTAGTGATTGGATTGTGTGTGTGCACTTGTGTGCGTACGTGTTTCTATCAGCTGGTAGTGGCTTGCTTAACTTCCACCGCCCTGCATGCCCCACCATCATCATTCGAGCTTTCAGCCTATCTGCACCCACTCTTTGGAACTCCATCCTGGAGTCTTTTTGCCTCGCCTCAAAGTCCATCACCTTTGCCTATCACCCCCACCCTCCCTTGGCCCCCATCCCTCCCCAATCCAACCCCCAGCTCAGGTGCAGATCCTTGATTTTCCACCACCTTGGGATGTCTCCTGACGTGAAACGCGCTACATAAATGCAATTTGTTGTGAGTGTGTGTGTGTGTGGACATTGGGTGAGGACACAATTTGGCTTCAGGCCTGTGTATGTGAGTGGGTGTATTTGGTGCACAGGTGTATGGACTTTGGGTGAGTGCAGAATCGAGCAAGGCTGTAATGGCCAGCTAGATCTAACACCCTCCAGACGCTTGCTGTCTGGTCTCTGTAACAAACTGGACAAGGTAGCGTAGTGAGTCTTCCAGGTTTCGTGCCCTGGCACTAGTACCAATGTTGTTTATAACCACATACACACCCAAAGCAGAGCTGAGCTCACCCACTTACAAACACACGCAAATTGCTGCCTGGAAGGCACATACTGCAGTTGCACAGGAGCAGATACTGTGGGTTTCTGGGCAAACAAACTCCTGTTGGTGCATAAGAGGCTGATCCCAGGAGATTGCCCACAGGGAACGATGCGTCAGTTTTCCCAGTGGCATGGCTAAGCTTCTATTCAGAAAAAAATATGGTACATTAAGCTCTGCTGTTAGTGCCCGTGGGTGACGTCTTGCGTGAAAAGCCTGTCAGAATGGTATTTCCTGTTTTGTTTCCTTTTCCTTTCATCCTCCACTTTTTTTTTGGATGTTTTTGGCTTTCTGCCGTTTCTTTATATTTCGGGGCTTTTAATGATCTCCGCAGAGCGACTTGCTCTATGGCAGGCCCGGCTGGAGTGACCTGAGCAGTTTCTGTGTGTGCTAATTAAGGCCGATGGGCAGGCAGGCCCTCACAGTTCACTTCCTGCCAGGATTGCAGTGTCAGACCTGCCATCTCGTGGAAAACAGGGACCCCTGGATCAGCTGTTATAAAAGGAATGGAAAATTGCTTGAGAAAGCTCTCTGGCCTCCGAGGAACCAGGTTCCCACAGATATTTCACTGCATCCTTAACTCTTTGCACCCTCCTCGCTTTGGGGCATTGTTGTGGTCAGTGTTTGACTGCAAAGATAGCTGATCGAAGAACCCTCGCACCCTCCTAAACAAATTACTTTCTTACTCGGAGCAAGCCAGCAAAACCAAGTGAAATTACAGTGTTCACGCTTATTGTAATAGGATGCATTTGTGTAGCAACCTGCGTGTAATAAATAGCTTGGAGTGCTGTGCAAAATCACATTCATTTGGAAGGAAGGTGAATGTTGAGCTGGAAAGATCAACAAGGACAGGTTTGATTAGTAAAGAAAATATCTACAGCTGCGCTTCACAAACTGGGTACTAACCCCCAGAGACTCCTCGAAAAGGGAACTTACACTGAAATATTTAGTGATTGCATATTTGCAATGCGGCAACCGATTTGCGCTCACAGCGATGTGCTCCAACCAGGCATGAAATAAATCTTTAGTGTTCGCTTCTCCCACCCTGCGCCTCACAAAAGGCCTGATCCTGTGCTCCCCCCAAACTCCCCTCACAGACCTTCAGCAGCGCTCCCTCAGCTCTCCCTCCCTGACCCAGGGCCACTGAGGCCTATTCAATCTCCCACCGCTAGCTTGGCTGAGCTAGACCTGTGATTAAAACTGGAAGCCGGATGGCTCAACTGTCTCCTGGGCTCTCTGGGAAAAGTCTGCCCATCAGAATGGTCACTCCCCAACCCCAGTGTCAGTCAGTCAGTCAATCACTCCTTGCCCCGACTCGGCTCGGCTCAAACCTCTTTGCGTCCATTGAAAACAAAGAGTAAAATCTCGGACGGAGCGGGAGATTCACCCTGATGGTTCGTGGCTAATTGTACCACAGGGTGTGGCACTGAGCCGCACAGGCTTGGAAGGTCCCCATTTTCGATCTCTACAGGTTGCCCAGTAACACGCTGTGAAAGAAAGCCTGAGATCTCTACACTTCACAAGTTGTAGGCAAGAGCTTGCCGTTGTTCCTTTGGGACCCCAGCACCCTCACAAGCTAACTCACCAAAACCTGAATGGAACTGAACCCAAAACTGTACAGATTAATTGGTCTTTCAGTTGGTACCTGTTTGGGCACTTTGCTATATAAAATGCAAATGCAATGTAAAATAAAACATCTATTGTCTACAAGAAAAAGCTCACTTGACAATAATCACTGTGAAGCATTTAGTGGTTTCTGACATACAGGGCACGATAAAAGTTATTTCTTCTTAATTTATTGGGTAATTTCTTGTCTGTGATTACAGTATTGTTATGAAGAAAGATCCACCCTGTGTAAAATGCTGCTTAAAACCTGTACTCATAGATTTGCATATCTGCAGAACCTTCTTTTTCAATGCAGCCACTGTTAGGTGAAAGCGTGAGTCAAGCAGTCAGTGACTCACTGAGTGAGTGAGTGAATGATTGAGTGATTGAGTGAGTGAGTCACCCAACACTAAAAGGCTTTCAACACTGTGCTGCTGATGAGAGGTGCTATATAAATGCAATTCGTTGTTGTTGTTGTTGAGTGACAGTGAATGTGTCAGTGAGTGACTCACTTAGTGAGTGAGTGACAAGAGTATTGTTCCATATTTCCCTCCTCCGAAGACTCTCAAACACTGATACCAAATTCCCCCCCCAAAAAAAACTTTATTTCCAAAACAAGTCTGTAGAAAAGGGACTGAATGAGTGGGCAGTAAGCTGATATATCCAGCCCGGCTCCATTCCCAGGCCTCCACCGTACCATTCTGTGTGACAGTGATGTCTTATACAGTCGTGCACTTAGAGACATAGAGTGCTGATAGGCCCAGTTTCCCACACTATCGGTTGCTGGGTCACAGCAGAGACAATAAGGACTGATCTGCCCAGGGATTTGAGGGACTCAGTACAAGAACATTTTCGAGCCCTTTTCTTCTCCCAGTACCTTTCCTTTCACGAGGCTGGTGACCTTTTCCTCCGAAGCTTTCTCTCACTAATTCCCGATTTTCCCTCGGAGGGCACCGTGTTTGTTATTCTGTTCAGTGACATGTCTGCACTTTTATGTTTTTTTGAAGTTGGTGGTGTGGGGGGGGAGGTTGAGGAGGGCTGATTTCACATGGCCCTCTGAAAAACGTGACCTTAACCTTCCAACGTCCATCGACCCCTTACACATCTGTATTATCCATTTAACTCATTTCGTTTTAAAGAAAAATTCCAGATAAAGAAAGCCTTTCCTCTTCTCCTTTGCCATCTCGAACCTTGGTCCGTTACTATTGATGAAGGAAGGACCATCTCTCTCTCTCTTTTATGGCTGTTCGTATGATTCAAAAATAATATTTGACCTGTTTTTGACCTGTTTCCTTAAAGGGAACTTGTGGATTGAGAGCTGTTTTAACTTTCCACAGTTGAACGTCAGCAAGACCGAGGCCCTCCTGATTGGCTCCTGTCAGAGCCTCCACACCGCAGGCACTGACAGCACCACCATCCAAGGATGCTCCCTCCACCTCACTGAGCCAGTCCAGAACCTTGGCGTCTTGTTTGACCCTCAACTATCCTTTCTAACCCACATCCGTGCCACGTCCCGCTCTCCCTTCCCCCACCTCCTCAACATCACCCGGCTCCTCCACTATCTCACACCGGAGGCCACCAAGACCTTCATACACGCATTTATAACATCCAGGTTCGACTACGTAAACTCCCTGCTTGTCGGCCTCCGCAACTCCTCTCTCCATAGGCTGCAGATCATCCAAAACTCTGCAGCCCGTGTCCTCGCCCGCACCAGGCTCCGCGACCCTGTCACCCCCATCCTCGCCCGACTCCACTGGCTTCCCATCACGCAGAGGATACAGTTCAAGATCCTAGTCCTCACCTTCAAAGCCATCCATGGTCTTGCTCCCCCCTACATCTGCGACCTCCATCCCTTAATCTCTCCGCCTCACCCCCTCCCTTGTCTCCTTCAAGACCCATCTCAAGACCCTCCCTTTCGACTGTGCCTTCGGTCACCCTCCTTCCCCCCCTGCCCTCCACCCTCCCCGATCCTGAACCCCAGCTTGGGTCCGAAACCCTGATTGTCCAGCACCTCGGGACGTCCTCCCGACGTGAAAGACACTATACAAATGTAATTTTGTTGTTGTTTTGCAGTGAGGAGGCATTGATCAGAATGCAAGTGGTTCTCAAGTGCTGATAATAATTTTTGCATTTGGTACAATGCCTATAATATTGCACTCTCCCACTGAGGGATACTTCAATGAAGAGACTCCAATCATGTTTCTATCATCTATCGTCTCAGTTGGTAGCACTCATACCAGTTGGTGAGACAGATCCAAGGTCTTTCAGTTTGTAGTCCAAGCTAGTGACACACCCCAGCTATTCAGAACAGCATTGTCAGAGATGCCTTCTCTCAGATGTTAAATAGATGTCCCACATACCTGTTCAGGTGGATGTTAAAGATTGAAAAGAGACGGGTGTTTAGCCCAGTATCCTGACCAACAATCTTCCAGATAAGTTGGCCAGTCACCTTCTGGGTGTTGGTGGGACATTGCTGAGCGCAAATTAGCTGCTGGATTTGCCTACAAATACAGTCATGACCCTTAACAGTAATTACTGTCAAGCTCTTTGAGACATTTCAATGTTATGGGCGCAGTATCAAATGCAAGGCTTATTATTACAGTACTTATTATTTAAATGCAATCTATTCCTATTGCCACTGTCTCAATTGTTCCAACACTCAGCCTGGGAATGGAGACAAAAAATAATAGTAATAAAAATCCTGGCATTTGATATAGCACTTTTCACGTCTTCTAGACGTCTCAAAGCGCTTCATAGAATATGCTGTAAAGTGAATTGACTGTATATTTGTGAGCGAAACACGGTAGCCAATTGCGCACAGCAATGTCCCACAAACAGTCAATGAGATCGCTATCATTGGGCTACAACACACTAATGGAGTTCAATGCTAATCTCTCTTTTATGAATTTGCTTTCTTTATCTTTGAAAAGAGAAGGGAGTTCCTCCTAGTTTATTGGCTGGTAATCCTTCAGATAAAATTGATTGTAACTTTTGGTAAGATCTGGCTGTGTGCAAGTTTGCCTAGAGATATACACTCACTACACTTGACAGCAATGGCCTGTGAAGGAAAATCTTTGACCGCTTCAGCGTTATAGATGCTGTGTCAAATTCAAGGCTTATTGTTAGTAGCCTCCATTTTTATTTGAGAGAAAGAGGTGTCCCTGATAAATGACTCTGAACTGAAAGCCCCCAAAACCACTGTCACTATCATCTCATCTTGCAGCTGGAGATTCCTACTTTTACCATTTAATGTCCTGGTAATACCGTCATAGTAATAGCATTTGTGCAATCCCTTTCCTATCCTGTCCTGTGTCTGGTACAGTCAAGCTTTCAACCAGATTCTTGTTCTCATCTCTATCTGTGGCATCTTCTTGGTTGTATCGCTCTCTAGGATGCTCGTATACAGTAGCTCTCTCATACATTATAACCTTAGACAAGTTTACTGAGCAGTAAGTAGGAATCCAGTTGTTAGTAATTTGGCGGATTGCTTTCCGAGGGTAATAATCTCTCAAAAGAAATTGGTCACTCAATCCATGACTGTTAGTCTCTCATGTCTCCAAGTAGCCATCTACAGAGTGGCGCGGGTAGGGGCTTCAGGGTAGGCACTGCTACCAAGCACGGGGAGACCTGAAACATGTGAAGGGCCTTATTACACCGCCTTTCACGTCGGGGGGGGGTGGGAACGTCTCAAAGTGCTTCACAGGATACACTGTAAAGTGGAGTGACTGTGTATTTTGTGGGCAAATGCTGCAACCAGCTTTGCACATGGCAGGGCCCCACAAACAGCTATATTTCGGTAGTTTTATTTGGGTGATTGTTGGCCAGGACACTGAGAGAGAGAGAAACTCCCTTCTCTTTTTGAATAGTGCCGGCCGTGGGATCTTAAAACATCCAATTTGCACAGGCAAACGGGACCTCAGTTTAATCTCATATAAAGCCACAGACCTGGAAGTCTCAATGGATAGAGCTGGGCAGTGGTCTTGCAGTTTTGACTGCTTCTTGCAGGGAAGAGTGTGGGGGGAGAGGGATGGTTCAACCATGCAGTGCATTTAGTGCGTTAGATTTGTGTAGTAGTCAGCGTAGTCATGGTGTGCGAGGGGGAGATTGTTGTAATGAACGTGTTAATATGATGAGGTGCTAATTTACTGCAAGCAGGTGGTTTCCTGTTGGTGGAATTGTAACATGACCCTTTATTGTAGGTTCGTGCTGGAGGATCAGGACAGGATGATGTAGAGGGGGGATTATTTACACCAGGACTTTGCAGTTATTGTAGTGTAAACTGGGCACGATTCCAATCTGTAAACACACCTCAAACCTCCGTGGATCCAGGGTACTACAGAGCTACTCATTCCTGACGTGCATTTCAATGACATTAATGAACAGGTTGGGCCACAAACTTCAGCTGAACTCTGAATAAGCGGTTGCTCTGATGTGAATGAGCCTTATTTATAGAGGTTGGATGGGAAGAGAAGGACCATCTCTTTCTCACACACACAAACACATACATTTATGATAATAATAATCCTTTGCATACGGTATAACGCCTTATCTCATTGGTGAGACGTCTCAAAGCGTTTCACAGAATATATTCCACAACTGTTTGTGGGACATTGCTGTGCGCAATTGGCTGCTGGATTTCGCCCACAAAATATACAGTTAATTCACTTTATATTCTGTGAAGTGCTTTGAAACATCTCAAAATGAGGATTTTTGTTAGATAATAGAGTAGCTGAAAAATAAGACTTTTTGGTCACCCTAACCCTAATATAGGATGACATTCCTCTGTAGTGCTGGGGAGGATGTTGCTTTGTCGGAGGTGCCTTCCTTCAAATGAGATGTTAAACCAAGGTCCCGTCTGCCTGTCCAGTTGAACATTAAAGATCCTGTGGCACTGTTTGAAAAGAGAAAGGTGTTTATCCTGGTGTCCAGGCTAACAAAATAAAATCGGCCACACACTCCACGGCTGTTGGTGAGAACTTGCTATGTGCAAATTGGGTTCCGTTTTTGCCCGTAAACACACTTTGTAGTATACCGTGTGAAGGTCTTTGAGACATCTCGACAACACAATGAGACACTATATCATTCGAGAACTATCATCTCAAATAAAAATATGAATTATTGGATATAAATGATATAAAATCGAATGATTCTATGATAATAATAAAAAATGCTAGTAGTAATAATCCTCGCATTTGATATAGCGCCTTATCACATTTTCGAGAGGTCTCAAAGCGCTTCACAGAATACACTGTAAAGTGAATTGACTATTATTTTGCGGGCGAAATCTGAAATATGAATACGACATATGAAATATGAACCGCCGGACCTGTTAATGGTTAAAACATTTATTTTGTGTTTTAAAAAAAATGTGGTGGTATCACGTTGTCTGCGGCCTGCCTGTCGGTACCTTTTCCCACACTGCTGTCTTCTTGGAGAGCAGTTTATAACCTTGGCATGTAAGGGGTTTGCGCAAACAAGGGTTATAAATGGCTCTGTAACATTTGATCTGGGCACTAAGCTGACTCTGGGCTGTCACACTCCATGACCGTTTGAGTGCAGACTCTTCAGGGCTCTCAGCTGCTCGCTGAGATTTGTGTACAGACTTCCTTGCCGAGTGATAGTCAAAATGTGATGATGGATTTGGGTGCAGAGAGAAGCACTGCTGGATTGCCACACATTTGTTTCAAGTGATGTGTAACAGAAGCTAACACGTTTAGCTGTGAGAACAGGAATGTGACATTGATACTTACTTATACATCAGCTCACTGTTCTGTTCTGAAAAGGGGGCGGTGGGGGGGGGGGGGGTGGGGGCGGTGGGGGGGGGGTGGGGGTGGATATCTGTTATAATCAGATTCACACTGAAAAATCAGTCTGCTCCAGAATGCTACCCTGCATTCAGGGCACTGTGTAAACCAAATTGTTGTGGTGGTGGTGGTGTTGGGATGTGGGTGTAGAGGCAGAGTTCGTTGTAGGTAAATTCAAGAGGGAGGTGCACGAAAGTTAGCGGCTTGAAGGGATAAGGGGATAGGACAGGGCAGAGGGATTAAAAGTACAATTTGCTCTGAGAGCCATTGCATACTCAATGGGTCACATAGCCTCCTGCTACGCTGTAAATTTACAAAGATTTATAAAGAATGTACAACATGGGAACAGGCCACTCGGCCCAACCAGTCCGTGCCAGTGTTTATACTCCACGCAAGTCTTCACCCATTTCTTGCTCCCTCCCACACCCTTCTGTTCCCCTCTCCCTCATGCGGAGATCCAGCTTCCTGTTGAATGCATCTACACTATCCGATTCAACCACACTCTGTGTGAAATAATTCCTCCTAAATGCCCTAGTCGTTATTGTATATCCGTATACCCTAGTTACAGGCTCGCCAACCAGTGGAATATGATTTAATGTCTTGTACGCAAAGAATGTGCTCTTGGCTCAGGTGTTTTCAGCGCCTTGGGATGTCCTCACGACGTGAAAGGCGCTCTATAAATGTAATTTTGTTGTTGTTGTGTTAAACTGAGGTCCCATCTGCCTGTTCAGGTGGATGTTAAAGAACCTGACACCATTCAAGTAGTGCTGCAGCGAAGCTCCGTTCTCTTCCTGGCTGTTTGTGGGGCATTACTCTGCACAAATTGGCTGCTGCATCCCTATAAATACAGTCATTTGACTGCGATTTCTGGTGAAGAGCCCCTTTGATGTTATCAAATTCAAAAATATATTCAAATTATTTATCTCTTCCAGCTCTTTCACTCTCCTCCTTCCTTCTTTCCCTCCTCTCACATTCATTCTCTCTTCTCTCCTTCTGTCTCCTCTCTTTTCTCTCCCCCTTATTTCTCTCATTCTTTTTCTTCTCTTTTACTCTCTCTCTCTCTTTCTCTCTCTCTCTTTCCTTGTACCTGACCATCTATCTCCCGCTACCTGCTCTCTCCTCGCCTCGTCCCTCTTTCAGTTACCAGTTCATGAGAATCTGGCTTAGGAGAGTTTATTTTTAATAAAAGCTCATAGTCAGCTCCCAGCAAAGTCTTTTCTTCCGTCTTCTCTCTCGGGCAACAAAGAAATACTATCAGGTACTTAATCTGGTAGCAAAGGTCTTACCATCAGGACCTGTCCCTGTCTTTGTGTGAGGTTGAGAGAGGTTTGTGAGTTTTTTTTAGCAGGGAGCACAAGCTCAGATACATTCTCCCTCCAGTAAGAACAACACTGTTTGTTTTCTCAATTATGTAAGAGCCTGGAAGGAGGTCAGAGGACAGCGGCGAGGGGGAGAGAGAGCAGGGCTGAAGGCTGGGCAGAGCTCACGTTGTCAGCCCCTGTGTCTGTTCCTGTCCCGAGTGACACCATCATTGATGAGAATTTATGCAGAGGGGTTGAGGGTCAGGAGCAGAGCGCCAGGGAAGATAAACCCTCAGTGACTCAGGCCACAACTGGTCATGTCATGGTGCCTTACAGCCCGTACCACACCCTAGGGGCAACGAGCTCTTTAAAAACATGTCTCCTCCACTTCTCCCCCCCCACCCTTCCTCTCCCCAACATACTCACGTTGGTGTATGGCTTTGTATAGTCTTTGGTACTTTGTCCGATGACAGTCTGTGGGAGAACCAGGCAGTGACAGGAGTCTATTTGACACAGGTGTACATCAATGTTGAGCCCCAATGGTGCTGCACACCTGACCTGCCATGGATTTCAGTAAGCTCGGGGTTTCAATAACAGTACGTGTGGAATCAGCTCATTCTGTGACTACCCAACACTGGGAAAGGCTTAACATTGGACTCGTTGTTGACCATGCTTTTGTGAGGGGAGGGGTGCCTCATTTGGCTTCAGTCCCCCAGTGGAGAGGGGAGGGGAGTAAGAGAGGGGTAAAGGAGCTAAGATCCCACAACCAAAGGCTGTCCAGTGACCCTTGCTGGGAATCGCATGGAAGTCCAGCAAATACAGGATCAGGCTTAGCTGTGGTTCCTGCCAGTGTTGAGTAGTCCGTTCACATCTCTGTTAAAACTTACCGTCCAGGCTTAAGAATAGACGAGGTGCTGGAGGGTGACTGGTGCCAGTGAAGCTAGGCTTCAACCCCAGGAAAGCAGGGGAGAGAATATGGTGAAGTGAACCTGGGTCAGTATTGACAGGCTGAGGAGGCTGAGAGCTGGCAGATGTTTTGTCTATGTCGGCTACCCTCAGTGGCCTCTCCTGTCACTCTATGTCAGCTGTCAGGACTGACACTCATTAGTCTTCCCTCTGGGTATCAGCCCGACTCAGTTAGTAGCACTCTCGCCTCCCGAGTCAGAAAGTCGTGGGTTCAAGCCCTGTGGTCGGGACTTTGAACTCATGCAGGGGCTGCGTTGTCGGAGGTGCCGTCCTTCAGATGAGACAAAATTCTTTGTACCCGCCCAGGTGGACATCAAAATTCCCGCAGCACTATTCGAAAGGGAGTTTCTCCTGTTGCCTGGCCAACAATCCCCCAGATATCATTCACTTCATGGCTGTTTGTCAGACATTTCTGTGTGGAAATTGGCTGCTGAGTTTGCCTCCAAACTCTTCACATTTTTTTGCGCTTTACAGTGAGCCCTTTGAAATACTTCAGATACAACCGTCCTGATGCGAAAGGCACTTTTTCAAATGCGAGGTTATTATTTATAATGAACTATATAAAGAAACCAAAAGACCCAAAGGGGAGATGAGGAGAATTTTTTTTTACGCAGCGAGTTGTTACGATCTGGAATGCACTGCCTGAAAGGATGGTGGAAGCAGGTTCAATAATATTGGATATATACTTGAAAGGGGGAAAAAAAATTCTAGGCTATTGGGAAAAAGCAGGGGAGTGGGACTAATCTTTCAAAGAGCCGGCACAGGCACAATGGGCCGAATGGCCTCCATCTGTGCTGTAGGATTCTATGATTGTATGAACCTCCCCAGTTCTGCTCCCTTTTCCAAACTCAAACCCTCCCCAGAGCTGGCCAGGGAGGAAACCATCTGCTGACTCGATCAGGATTGTGACAGGCTGTCTCGTGTCCTGCTCTCTGCTGTAAAGCACCTGGCATTTTTCTAGCATCTCATCCACAGGTCAAGTAGCCTCTTTGCCAACTCTGGTCCTATTTATTGAGCTTTTGCTTTAAAGTTACTCATTCCCGCTTTTCCCTCTCCCCCTCCCCTCGTGCATCACAGTTTCTCCTGCCTCTCTAACCCAGGGACAAGGAGGACAATTCTAGCTGCCTCCCTGGCTCCCTGGCTCCCGGCTCAGATCAGCTCACAGTCCTGCCCAGTACGGTACGAAGAGAAATCAAGGGAAGAAATCTGAAGCCAGTAATGCACAGAACAGCCCTGGTGACACACAAATACAGGCGTTATTGCATCAGCCAAAGAGGCACCAGTTAAAGCTGCCATTGTATCTCAATGGGAGTGAGAACTGACCTTTGACTCTCCATTGAGACAGAGTTGTTAGAGATTGAAAGAGCTAATTAAATGATTGCAAACGAAATAAATGTGTTAACTTCCTGTATTTTCTACTGGATCACCTATTCATTGCGCAGTCTCATTGTGATGTGCAATGTGTATTGTAAAGCGTCGCTCAAATAGAGGCCAGCTTCTTAAAGAGCACCAGTGCTCCCATCTTTCTTCCTCGTTCCCAATCCAGGCTCGGATTACTGACATTCCCCCTGAGAAGACAGGAATAGTGATGGCTAATTGTGCTGATGGAATATTTTCCCAGGCAGTAAATTCAGTAACTCTTTCAGACAGACCTACAGCTCCTGCTTAAATGTTCGTGTAGCTTTGAGGCCAGCCTGCGCTAACTTGCTGTTATGATATGAACAGAGAGGCCAAGGGTAGCACTGGCACATAGTCGAGCAGTTTATATTGTGCAGGAGCTGTGTGGCGATCATTTCCAGGTGTGCCCAGCTCTCTCCTCCCTCCTTTCTGATGCTGAGCTGTGAACCTGCCTTTCTGTACTTACAGGTGAGCTCATTTATTGCACACACTGTCCAGGGGTGTGCGTGGTACCTGCAGTTGCTATAAGAGCTGCCTTTGTTATTCCTGAACAATCATTAACTAAGTATTTGCACTGGTGAATTTGACGTGAGTGTGATTCAGTCAATCCTCCCTTCACATTCTCAGCAGAGATAGAGAATACTATGAGACTGAGAAGTGACCAGCTTGTGAAAATGGAGGAAACCTCATACGATGTGGAGTAGTCTTAACCCACGCGGGAACCCATCACCGTGCTTCAGAATATCCAAACCAAATGGGAGTTGCATTCATGCCACCTACACATGGAAATTCCCATAATCTGCAATGGAACACACACTCTCTTCCCCCGCTAACTCAATGCCGAATACCCACTAGCACTGCATTGGAGCGTCAGCCTATACTGTGAGCTCAAAGGCCCAACGTGGGGCTTGAACCCACAACCAACTCAGCGAAGAGAGCGCTCCCGACTTAGCCAGGCTGAAACCACCTGTGTTATTGTGGAGCTGGGAGTGAGTTGTGGCTGATTTGGTCTCAGTGGCAATATTTGTTTGGATCAAGGATGAGCCAGTTGTATAAAGATCACAACAGGATGTCTCTCCCCTCACTTTCCCTGGATAGTTACTGCAGAGTTTGTATCTTGTCCCAGAAGCGCTCAGGGTCGCTATCCTGCATGAAGGGCTCTGTATGAATGCAAATTGTTGTTGTGTCTTTTAAGTTGTTTTGGGACTCTCACCCCCCCAATGTCTACCACATGCCATGTTTGCAGGTTTAGCTCCCAGCCTGCTGAAGTTATCTCAGTCTTGATTCCTATTAAGTAAGCAAGTAGGAAACCTGGTTGTTAGTCTACTGGCGGATCGCTTTCCGGGAGTAATAATCCCTTTATTTATTTATTCATTATTTATTTATTCAATCAATCAATCAATCAATCAATCAATCAATCAATTAATCAATCAATCAATCAATTAATAAATAAATAAAAATATTTAGTCACTCAATGTACGACTGTATGTGGGACACTTCTGTGCGCAATTAGTTTGTGCGTTTCGCCCACAAAATACACAGTCAATTCACTTCATGCTATATCGTGCGAAGCGTTTGAGACGTCTCAGCCATGTGATAAGCCGCTGTATCAAATGCAAGGATTATTATTATTATTATTCTCTGCCCAGAGTGTAAGGCTTAGTGTTTTTCCCCCATCCTCTGGCCTCTCAGGGCTGTGGAAAACAGATGGCGGTTGGCCCCTCGACGCCACTCCAAAAGAGGCCACTGGAGGGCGAACATGAGCCGTCCGAGGTCAGCTCCAGCTGCAAAGCTACTGAAGGTCCATGTCCGTCCCAGGCTGGTCTGGGCACCTCCTCTCTCTAATCCCCAGATTGGTTAACCTGGGAACGCTACGTGTTTTAGAGTCGCCTCGGGGTTGAGTTAGTTCCAAGATGACCTGCTACGCAACCGAATGTGGAATTGAGTCAACCCTCTGTAGAGGTCTCAGTAGTCCATTTCCTGAGCAGACTGGTCACTAGGGCAGGGATTCTTCCCGCTCTGCTCCTAATAACCCTACAAGCCAAAGCCCAAATGGGGTAGGGTGGCCCTAATTGGACAAGCCGCGGAGAGCTTGCCACAATGCTCATAGGTACAAGCTTTGTGTTTCTACCTGGTTAAACTCCCAGCAGTTAATCAGCGTACACTCAGAGGTCCCCAAGCCTTGGCTCTCGTCAACCTGCACCTAATACTCTCAGGGAATAGGTAAGCAAGGGTGAGTCCTTCCAGGGAGAGAATGCACACTCTATTTCAGACACAGCGAAAATTTCCACGTGTAGGTCACATATATACATATGAGGAACTCTCCTTGGTTCGGATAACTTTTAAGCATGGCGATGGGCACATGTCAGACATCCAGCTGATCAAAAGAAAGGCGGAAAGTCGCTTCAGTGATGGAGGTGATTGAGACAATAACAATAACAAATTGCATTTGTATAGTGCCTTTCACGTCGGGAGGATGTCTCATGGGGTTGGAATCTATCCCTGTGTATGCGATGGTGAAATAACTCCAGCACACTGTGCGGGTGTTACACTGGTACAACGTGGGATCTGAAACCCCACCTGTGTGTGGGGGTGGGGTGGGGGTGGGGGGTGGTGGGGCTCAGTGTCTCTCTGAGCATTCAAGACTGATTTGGAAGCTCAGATGCTCGCTCATGGTGCTCCAGCTGCTGATCAGATAAAGTAGCTTCCACAGTTTGCACTGAGTGGCCTCACATCCGTCCAGGGTACACGCGATACACGTTTTGCAAAGTGCGTCACGTTTCTGTGAAGCGACTGAGTGTTTCCCACGAGTCGATGGACCGGGGATCATGTGATGGGTGGCAGCCAGAGTAATTAATTCCCCAAAGCGAGGGGACGTTACTCTGAGCCGTGGTCCCTGCTGGTGATTCACGCTGCCTCTGAATACAGCCCAGGGCTCGGCAGCACAGAACCAGGCCAAGGAGTCAGTGCATGTTGGGATGAAGGTGTGGGTTATGCATCCAAAGCTGGACTCAACATTACTACATCTTGCAAACGACTGTCCCTACATTCTTATACCAATGCTGTGTTTGTCCACTACCACCAGTGCAGTCTTGCTCCAGTGCAGTCGAATGCTATAATAATAATAATCCTTGCACCTGATTTAGCACCTTATCACGTCTCAAAGCACTTTGCAGTAGATATTGTATTGGATTCACTTGTGGATGAAACGCGGCAGCCAATTGCGCACAGCAGAGTCCCACAAACAGATGTGGATTGACTGACCAAATATTTTTTTGAGGGATTATTACCTCCGGTTGTGAGTTCAAGCACTTGTACCAGTGCAGTTTTAAGCTAGTGTTGGTGCTATGTTAACAGGCTTTTATAGTGCAGTCTTATACTAGTGTCCTCTCTGCATATTACCAGAGGTCATGCAGTGTTTCCAGCCCGGTTCGGCTCAGCAACTGATTGTGCGATACAAACCTGCAGATGAGTATCAGCCGGAGGTGGGTTGCGGGGAGACGGGAGGTTTGGGTTGCAAGACACCCCAGCGAGAGAGAGGAAAGGGAGAGAATACATTTGACCTCTCCTGAAAAGTGTGCATGTTAAACGGTGTTTGTGAGAACCAACCACTTGTCTCTGTTGAAAAACCTGTGCCTTTTGCTGAGAGCTGTTTCCTCGTAAGCAGAGCCTCCCCCTCCCCCTCCCCATTTTCTTTCCTTTTCTAAAGTCTGAAAAAAAAGCAACGAAATTCCCAGCGCCCGGGCACTCCTTCCAAGTGCAGACTTTTCCCACTGTGCTGCTCTGACTAAGCCGCTCTCTGATGTCTGCCCGCCCATCCCCCCACTTTCCCACAGTGGCTGGGAGTCAGCAGGTTCTCACACACCGATCCCATGGGGCCTCCCAGCTAGCATGCAGGCATGTCTGCCTGTCCTGGAACTTCCCACAGCATGGGAATCCGGCACCTCAGCAACTGGCCGACAGTCACTTTCTCTCTTTAGCACGTCGTGAGCCGGGGAGGTGCTTGGAACCGTGCCCGCGGGGGTGTGTGGTGGGGGGAGACGTTTAGAAAGGAAGAGTGTCGGAAGCGACACGTTCCTTATTTATTTATATATATATTTATATATATAAAAAGCTGGAGCTCGGTGGCTTTTTCTCTTTATTTCTCCCTTTTAAAATCCTGTCTGATCCATTTTGTTTTTTTTTTGAAAAAGATGAAAAAAAAACCTTCTGTGCAGTCACCCACTTTGTTGAGGCACGCGATGGTGTCTGAAATATCTGCCACGCACAGGCGGGCGGGTGGGTGGTTGGGCCGTCATGGTTTCGTGCGCTCGGACATTGAGCAGAGATACGCTCAGCGCTTTACAGAGGCTTCAGGCATCCAGGCGGTCAGTTTCTGGGAAAGGCCCCAAACACCCCCCCCCCCCCCCCCCCCCCCGATTGCATCAAACACCCAAAACCACAGTCTAAAAATATTCTGTTGGAGTCACTGTAAAATAAAGTAAACTTTCTTTTGTTACTGTTTCTCTTCTGAAGTGCTGACTTGATTCTGCTGGACTTACAGCCATCGCTGACTGTTGGGTTCTAATACACTAATCCTTGCATTTGGTAAAACCTGTGAACCTCATGACACTTTACAGTAATTATAAGTCATGAACCTGCAAATTTTATTTGGGGGTTTGTTGGCCAGGACGCTGGGAGAAACCCCCTTCACTCTTTTCGAATAGTATAATAATAATAATGATAATCTTTGCTTTTGATATAGCACCTCATGTTATTGAGGCGTAGGAGCCCCAGGTGATTTTTTCCCCCTTCGTAATTATTATTATGATTATTATTATTAGTGGTGCCTCGGCCAATTGTAGTACAGAGCGAGATACAGACAGAACTTTCTGGTCTGTGAGTCCAAATCCTGGGCCATCAAGAGAGCCTCGGAGATCAGCTGTGAATGTCCGTCACCCATTTTACAGTTCCTGTTGCAAGTTTAACCATCGACACAAAAGACACGCACACGTTTTATACACCACGCACACTCACTCACTCATAAGCAAGCACACACAGAACCAAATATGCACGGCATAACTCGACTTACAATTGCTCTCACTTTCTGTGTTTAGTTCCTATTGGCAAGCTGCCCTATCAACCACCTACTTTATGCCAGGCAGTGCAACAGTGTAATGTGGTTTGCAAACCTGGTAAATTGTGATTTCACAAGAGTTGCTTGGTTGATCATGGCATTTCCGCCCATTTGACTTCTACCTTCCACAATACTCACTTACCATCTTCTCATTACGCAACCAAGCTGTTTCCTTCTGAGTGTTTTTTGTTTTACCAGAAAATCTATGATTTATTTTAAAGACAGAATGCAGATCTGCTTCAGCCCATCATGTCTGTGATGGGTCTGAGAGAGAGCACCTTCCATGTAGTTCCATTCTCCTTCCTTTTTTCCGCATCCTTTTATGTTTCGTCTTTTAAGGTTTTATCTAATTCTCTGCTGCGAGCCAATACTGATTCCATAATAATAATAATATTTGTTGGATTTGATATGGCACATTTCGTATCAGGAGGACACCTCAAAGTGCTTCAAAGGATTTACTGTAAAGTGTGGTGACTGTAAACATACACGGCAATCAAATTGTGCACATCCATGAAGTTCGCCCACAAATATACGGTCACAAATATACAGTCAATTCACTTTACAGCGTATTCTGTGAAGTGCTTTGAGATGTCTAGAAGACGTGAAAAGCGCTATATCAAATGCAAGGATTATTATTATTAAGTTTTATTTGGGGGATTGTTGGTCACTGGGACAAACTTCCTTCGCTTTTCAAATACTATCACAGGATCTTTAATGTCATTCTGAACAAGCAGTCGGCAGCTCGGTTAGCATCTTCTAATAATCCTTGCATTTGATATCGCGCCTTTATCAGGTCTTCGAGACGTCTCAAAGCATTTGACACAGTGTACGGTAAAGTGAATTGACTGCATATTTTCTGGGTGAAACGAAGGACGACCCCTCCAGCAATGCAGTGTAACCCTCAGCACTGAAGTGTCAGTTCAGCCTATATAAGTTCAAAGTCTCAACGTGGATCTTGAATGCAATCACTACTTTCTCACTGAAATGCGAGAGTGCTGCAAACTGAGCCAGGCTGATATTCTGCCTCATGACCCAGTTTGGACTTATACCTGCCATTTCCTCTGAAGACTTGAGGTTATGGGTTCAAACCCCACGTCAAAAAAAAAAGTTTCCAGTGTCTTAACATTGCTGCGATAATTTACACAATTATGCCAAGATATCCGGAGCTCCATTTAATACAGGTGGCTGTTTTCTGGGAACATAAAGCGATATTAATCATAAATAACAAACTGGTTAATTCCATCTGGTCTCACGTATTAAGAATAATGGCTGTCGGGGTCAAAGTGGAGGGCGCTGGTCTCTTTAAGAGAGGAGAGGGTGAAAATCCCCAAATATATGATACACTGACTCTCCAATCCCTTAGCCTTGACATGGCAAAGCTGCTCTGCATCTTGCAAATTCAACTCTCTTCAAATTGCCTGCATGCGTTATGGCAACACTGACTCACACTGAGCACTGTCCAGGCTTGTGCTAAGTATCCCCATAAGTGCCGCATTAATAGGGAAATAATTCCCTCATCTGTAGACAGAAATTCACCGGCACATTCACACTGCCCTTTGACCCGAGGGCCTAGCAAAGAATTTCCTCTTTTAAATTCTGTTTGGAGAGGGGTTTGGTTTCCAGGATCGGATTCGAGAGGTGTTTTTTTTTCTCAAATACAAATGAAAACATGAGTGGCTTTGAGTACAAGGCTAACATTATTTTAAGATAACTTGTGTAAACGATCATCGCTTTGAAGCCTCATTTACAAGAGATAAGTGTTAATTATTACAAGAAAGCGNTTTTTTTAAAAAAGAGGACGTGGGAATCTTTGGAGAGAATAAAATGGCTGTGGACAAGCAGACATGTCCGAGCCACAGGTTATTAATAATAATAATAATAATCCTTGAATTTGAGATAGCGCCTTATTACGTCGTTGAGAGGTCTCAAAATGCTTATATAATATTATTAGATGTTAAACCTTGGTTTAGCATCTCTATTACCTGAAACCTCGGCTAAGTCCTGACTGCAACACCTCTTCCGACATTAATTACCCTCTGGGTAAAGAAATACTTCCTGGTGTCTGTCCTGGAATTGCCCTTTGCAATCCTGAACCTGAGTCCTCTTGATCTGTTGTCTCGGTGCATCCGAAAGTAGCTCACTGCACAACACTGGCCTGGAGAGCGCACGAGACTGCTCACTGGAGATTCACAGTTGGAATTGGACAATTGGAAGAGGAACGGATGGGCTCTTGTACTTAGAGACCAAGTTTCAGGGACTGACTGAGTGTGACATTCCTGTAGCTGGGAGGGATCGATGTGTATGTTTGAGGTGGTTGCTTTTGGCTGGATATTAAACAGCTACGTTATAAGAAAAGGGAACAAAGCCAGCACGGTCAGTCAGTCAGTGGAAGGGGGACTTTCAGTGACTTTGATATGACTGTGGGCTTGAGGTACCAGACTTGGTGTCGAGATAGCTGGTTCCCACCAGGGGACAGGCTGTGAAATGCTGGATCCTTCAGCTGACGGTGAATGGGCTTTAGTTTGGAGAGCTGTCACTGTGCTCTCTGAACTGACAAGGAATCCTGCACACAAAGGTCGGCCTCCAATAGCGCTCCCTCCAGAGCATCTTCTCAGGGCCTGGAGGGCGTGACACCGAGCTCCTCACGTGACCCTGCCCTGCACTTGCAAAGGAGTGTGAATGGTTGAGCACGTCTGGTGTCTCAGAGCTCCGGTCAGTTCCCACAGAACCCCGGCAGCAGCCTGCTCAGCACTCAGTGCCCACACAAGCCTATATAGAGTTACACAGAGCCGTATGGCACAGAAACAGGCCATTCAACCCAACTAGTCCACGCCCGTGTTTATCGGACTCCACTCTCGGATACTCTTTTCACTGAATAGTTATCACGTTTGTTTGTTTCTTGAGAGTTTTGCCCGTTTTGTGTATCTGATCTGTTTAGAGGAATGGACGGCTTGTCGCTTACTCTGGTAGTGAGTAATGGAACTCACACAGCTCAACAATAAGCAGCGCTGGAATTTGTCCCCCTGAGACTACCCTACGTGATAGTAGATCACAAGATAGTCAATCTTTCCAGAATACCCACCCTAGTGTCCATCCATCTTTCAACTGTTTCTTAAATGAATCCTGGCTTCAAACGCCCTTGCTGGTATCTAGTTCCAGATGTTAATTATCCTGATCCAGATGTTTACCCTCTGGCTGATGTACCGCTAAGGACATGTCTACATATCCTCAATGATAGCCGGTTGACCATCAGCATTACTGTGTCTGAAATCGGCCTCGCCAGATGTGTTCGCTCAGTGTTCACATGTGCTGGTGTTTGGATTTTTTTTTAACGACATATTTGTTCAATTAAAGGGCTGAATGGGTGGATCCAAGGTTCTAGACCCAAGTCTTAACCCCCAAGATGGAGATACCCAGGAGACTTGCTTGAGAACTCACCTACCTTGACACTCTACTTGAAATGAATCCTATAATCCTTATATTTCGCATCTGGAGGACATTTCAAAGTGCTTTACAGGATATCCTGTAAAGTGTAGTGACTGTGTATTGTGTAGGCGAACCCGGCTGCCAATTTACACACAGCAATGTCCCACAAACTGCCTGCTTGCTTGGAACCAAAGTCTCAGTTACTGAATCCCCTGCTAATTTATTTTTGTTAGCTCTTTATTTAAAAGCAGTTACATTAACATGTTGTAATGTTATTTTCCGGGAGCTGGTTTTGTGTTATTTTTAAATGTTCAAACTCCTCTATAATCTCACAAAGCAATCTACGGGCGATGTCTGTTTGCACTGGCCAAAGGCCACTTTGCTGGACAAAATCCAACGTCAAGTTGGACCTGTTTTCTGTGGGAAATAAAAGCAAATTGCTTCATATAGCCATCATCCGGTTGATCAGCAAATCAGTAGGTAAGATGTGGGCACTCGACTTCACAGACACTTCACCCTTACTTCAGCGAAGTGCCCCCTATTGCAAGGGTATAACATTTTCCATCTCCTGCCAAGACATTTTATAATCTCTTGGAGATCAAAGCCACTGCAAATGAAGGTCAGTATTGTTGGGTATTTTTTGGTCAGCCGGGTGTCTGACACATACAGAAACTCATCACGGTGCCGAAGAGTATTCAAGCCAAGCTGAGAATCCATGCATCCCGCCTACACATGGAAATTCCAGAGATGGATTGTTGGATTGGAATTCACGCTCTCTCCCTGGAGGGACGCATCCTGTTTACCTAATTCCGGAAAGTATTAGGCACAGGTGACAAAAGCCATGGGTCAATGTTGCGGTGACTGCTTTGGACCTCGTTGTCACTTCCCAAGCTAATCTCAGACAGAGAGAAAGGAATTTTATTTCATTGCTGGACTGGATTTGAACACATGCCTCAGCGACTAAAAGATCACAAGGGAGGTTGGATGAAGAACCCAAACCCTTTGACCCATTTAATGTCATCCTTCCAGATTACACCTTACAGCTGCCCATTACAGTATCAAGCTGTTCCTTAAATAAGTCCAACTTCCTGGCTAAGTCACCCTTCCTGGTAATCCGTTCCAATCATTAATTGCCCTCTGTGTACATACTGTACTACCTGAAATACTAAGAGTGTCTGGCCCACTGAACCGACCAGTCATAGAGGTGAAAGGACCGTATATAACCCTGTGTTTCTCACATTCAAATGGCTTTTTAAATGGAGCAATACTCGTCAGCCTGACTCAATTGACAGCATCTTCACCTTTGATTCAGAAGTTCAAGGCCATGTTGGGACGTTTCAGTATACAGTCTAGGCTGACTTTCCAGTGCTGCGAGGGAGTGCTTCATTGTCAGAGGTGACATCCTTCGGCTGGGACTTTAAACTGAGATGCCGTGGTGCCTGTTCAGGTGGACGTTAAAGTTCCCATATACGACTCAAAGAGAAGGGAGTTTCTCCCGATGTCCTGACTAACAATCCTCCACATAAAACTGGTCATTCACTTCATGGCTGTTTGGGGGTCATTGTTCAATGCAAATTGTATGTACTCGCCTACAAATACACAGTTGCTACACGTTACAGTAAAGTGCTTGAGATGTTTCAATGGCACGATAGACACTCAACGGGTGTTTGACAAATGCAGAAACCCATCACTGTGCTTTTAGAGTAAAGGATTTTCCTTTGAGCTCCCTACAGTAACTCTCTAGCTGTCACCTGATGCATTCTTCTGTTGTGGGAGTCAAGCAGGTTGCCTGTTGATTGCTTGTAGGTAATAATTTGATGGTTCTTTGGAACTTCCCCGCTTGAATGGGACAATAAGTCGGAAGGCAAAGACAGAGGGTAACTCTGGTCAGAATATGACATCCTTGAAGTAAATAACCTAAAAGCTGATCAATGAACAAATGAATGTCTGTCAGGTGTGGTGAATCTGGCAGAGGTGAATATACATGGAGGCTAAATGGACTATTGCCAGCTTTTACAAGCCTGTGAATTTCACACCCTCTGTGCCATTCAGCTCATATAACAGCTAGCAAACCCAGTCCAAATATTTCCAGGGGCCAGCTGAGCACCGATAGTCTGTTTATCTAGAGACACTAAGCGCTGGCTCACCTGTATGGAGTTATATAGAGATACAGTTTTGATCACTGAAGGTGGTCCAAACCTACACAGTCTGGAACTGAACAGATAGCTCTTACAGAGAACCATCACAGGCACAATAGGCTGATTCACCCCCCACTTCAGTGCTGTAAATTTCTATGGTTTGATAGCGTAAAAGGAACCCATCAAATTCAGTCGAGTCAGCGATGGAGAGGAGACTTTACTGCACCTGAGATATCCTTAAGTCACCCATTCCAACTACATTTCTCAGTCTTTCACACTTACCTGTGAGAGCGCAATAAAATCTGGTAGAGAAATATGACCAGGGACACCTGTGTATATTTGTATTTAACAGGGGCTGACAGGGTCATTTCTCTGCACTCTCCTATATACAAACATGCATTACTGTTTAAGTGCCTTAACCCCGACCACAGACCAGACCTCTAGTGTAGCAATGTACAGTTCCGCACCCAGTGCAATCTGAATTGGGATTGCTGAGTGAATTAGGGGTGAGTTTGGTGTGAACGCACATCCGCCAAGAACTCCGACATCTTAGTTTATACGGATATACTAGTTTAAGCGCTGTGGGACACTATCCTGTGTGTCGAGGACACAATGTAAATACAAGTCGTCGTTGTTGTGTACAGGATGACCCACTTATAACCCAGCGTTTGGGTCTACAAACTCATGTTTACGGAATTTATGTTATAAGGAGGGGTAGAGGGATTCTTCCCACTCAGGATTCTTCCCACTGTTAACCCTGCAAAAGCTCTAATGGATAGGATGGTCCTAGCTGGACAAGCAGTGAGAAGCTTGCCAGTGGTTTCAGCTGGGTAATGCAGTGCACACTCTGGGATCTCCAAGCAAATCTCTTGCCAACCTGTGTCTAATACTCTGCGGAATTAAGCAAGCAAGGGTGCATGCCTCCAGTGAGAGAGTGCACATTCCATTGCAGACAGGAATTTCCATGTGCAGATAGCAAGCGTGGAACTGTCAGTCACTCCTCCAAATTGCCAACAGTAATCTGTAAGTCTTTCTTACAGTACTTCCTGGTACAGTTCACAAGAAGAAAAATTGTCTTGATCTTAACCGAGATCTACATGATCATTGTCAACAACATCAACAATAACAACTTGTATTTATATAGCGTAAGGTACTGTCAAGGTACGTTTCAGGATTTCAGCCGGGATAGGGTTAAAAGAGTTGTCGGAGAGAATGGGCCGCAAAGTTTTCTTTAATATTTATTTTATGTCTTATCACAGATGGGCCAGTTCAGGCTGAGTGTGAAGATATTAAGATTGGACTCTGTACTTTCCCAGGGTAGTTAAGCAAACAGAAGGTTAGGAAGGGTGCTGAGTGCAAACAGCACACCTACACTTTAGATGCTAAGCACCGAGACAGAACCTGCGTTAACCCCTTCGTGATCAGTGACTGCTGGATAATTTCCTAGCAAGTCACAAACCCGATCCATCTATTTGAGTCATTAGTGCTCTTAAGGTGTTACTGTGTTACTGCGTGCAGAATGGCTGCCATGTTCACTGCAGAACAACGACAACTTGCATTTATATATGGCACCCCTCATACAGGGTTGCATCCCAGAGCGCTCGACGGTGGCGGAGCACGACACTGAGCCGGGGGGAGGGGGGAAGGTGACCGTAGGCACTTTTGAAGAGGAAGGTCTTCAGGCGCGACCTGAAGATGGGGAAGGAGGGGGAATTGAGGGAGAGAGTTCAAGAGTTTCGGGGCGTGGTGACTGAAAGCACGGCTACTGATGGTGGAATGGAGGGCATGAGGCACAAGCAGGAGGCCAGAGCCAGTCGAGCGGGGTTAACGGTAGTATTTGTATTCAAAATGCAAGTCACTACACTTTGCAGTAAATTCTGTGAAGTGCTTTGAGATGTCCTCCTGGTGTGAAAGGCACGATATCAAATGCAAGGAGCTTTGCGGTAACACTGCCTACGCAGACTACATTATTCACAGCAATTGTACCCTTTGAGCTGTTGAAATCCAGAGCATTTGCCTTTCACGTAGGGAAACAATTCAAAGCACTTCACATAGATGTAGTGTGAGCCAGAGCAGGGTAGCAGATTGGAGGAAGGAAGATGACCAGAGAGGGAGAGGGTTTCAGAGAATGAGGGTAAAGCAGCTGAAAGCTCGCCCTCCAATGGTGGGGTGAGAGATGTGGAGGATTGAGTGGGGCATAGGTGGATTTGAAGGTAAGAATGAGGTCTGAAAGTCAGTTCTCTGGGAAAGAGAGAGCCAGTGGAGGGTGGGGGTGTTGGGCGAACGGATCCTGGTGCGGGAGAGAATGCTGGATGATGTGGATCTTTTCCGTGAAGGAATCAGATAAATATCTGAAAAATATTTGAGAAAAGACCAGGATTAATAGATAGCCAGGACAGGTATAGTGGACCAAGTGGCCTTCTTCTGTGCCATAAATTTCCATGGTTCTGTGAATATGACTAGATCCAGGATAAATGGATCCACTGCATAACCAGAAACAGTTAGCATCTGTTATAGAAGCGGAAACACTTGCTGAACTTCACTTAGGCTTAGTTACTCAATGCATTTTTACACCCCCTTGCAGTACAGGCTCCATCATTAGTGCAGCGAATGTTACAAGTTCCCACGCTGTGTGGGTAATTACACCATCAAACAATGTCACAAGAAGAACGATTGCAATTGTCATCCGGCACTGGAGAAACCAGGGAAATCCGTGTGGGAGATTGTCCTCACCCTTCTAACCGGACTCAATGTTACACTGAGACAGGGTGGGTGCCTTTCAGATTTTAGCAGTGACACTTTCGTATAGTCTGATATTAACAGCGACACCTCTATTTAGTCTGATATTAGCAGTCTGCTCTTCCTGGCCCTCTAAGTCAGCACACGGCTTGGGACGTAGGGGAAAGTGGGTAAATTGTTCTCTGTAAGCAACAAAGAGACCCACAGCAGATACCCAGCAACACTGCCGGGATGGAGTGGACTAGGTTTAGTTACCAAATGCACATTGTTCCAGTAGCTCAGCCTTTCTACCCGCATATGCCGTTGAAGCCCTGTGTGCAGCGATCACTCTCAATTCAAGGCAACTCGGCATCCTGTCCCACTATCTCTTTGCATAATAATCGTGGGTTGTATTCTGTTGTTTCGGCTCAAGAGCGAAAAGAGCTGAAAGGAAGCAAGCTCTCAGTGTGTGTGAAATAGATTGTCGTAGAGCACAATAAAATGTAAATGTCTGGCCACCCATAGTGTGCAGGGGGAAGGTCTGGAGTCGGACTTTACGGAATTCTATCCCCATTTATCCCAAGTCCCCTCGGTCTGGTCTCTGGAATATAGTACTCTTCAGTCTGTTGTGTAGGAAAGTTATAGTCCCATTGGTTCATCTGCCACAAATCTTAATGTTGCTGTTGCTACCAGAGCACTCTTGCATCTGAGTCAGAAGATAAACGGTTCAAGCCCAACATCAGAACTAGGAACGGATAGTCTAGGTTGAAACTCCAGTGCGGTGCTGGGGAAGAGCTGTATTATCAGAGATGTTGCTAGTCTGGTTCCTGACCTCTGCAATACTCCACGCCGCCGTTGATTATGGTCCAGTCCACCTGGCCGGTCAGCAGGACTTGAAGCAGCTGACCAGTCACTGGTGGCAGGGTTTCTACCCACGCTCAATACCTGTTAAGCTCCTGCAAGCCAAAGCCCTGGGCAGGGTCCTAGCAGGACAAGCAACAGAAAGCTGTTTTTTTTCCGATCAAACTGCAGAAGTTACCCCCAGCTCACCCTGTGGGCTCACCAGAGGACACGGCCTGAGATTGAAAGGGGGTAAATTCAGACCAAATTGGCGGAAACACTTACTTCGGCGAGCGAGTAGTAAACTTATGGAACAGGCTCCCGAGGGTAGACGGTGGAAGCAGAAAAGGTCATTTATTTCAAGAACAAATGAGATAGATTTCCGCTAGAAAATAATATCTCAGGTTACAGTATTTAGTTAAGCGACGGCCAGGATGGTGGAAGGCGAACTAGATGGACCTTGGTCTTTTTTCACGTAGCAAATTCTGATGTTCTTATGTCTGTGCTGGTACAAAGGGTTAAAATATGTGAAGGCTGGAGAAGCCAATGGAGGGTGGATTTGGTATGAGCCGCTCTCTTGTTCAGTCTCACCATCGCGGGGCGAATGGACTGGAATTCCACAGTGCAACAGCTTAAGAAACTCCCAGGCTGGGCCTGCCCTCCGGGATAGTAATCCGATCCTGCCCGCCACTCAGCTACTTGCAGACCAGAGGTTAGTGTAACCACCAGACAGATCCAATTCAGGTGCGATCAACACATCTGAACTAAAATTACAGGCTTGTACTATGCCATTCATGGTTGGTTGCATCAGCACAGACTGAAGGTCTGAAATTCTGCCTCGTCTTAGCCTGCAAAACCTTTTTGCAGAATCGTGGAAAATTTATGAAATTCAGCTTTAACTTGAGCTGCCAGCTTCCACGTCAATATCGAACACAAGAATTCTCCACAATTCAGGGCGATCTTAAATTTGAAGAAAAAATAATCTAAAGCACAGTAGAATTTTGTGGCCTGGAGTGTTTTTATAAACTATGATAGGCATCCTGTAAAGACTGAGCACTTAGTTCACATCAGGAAGGTGTCACACTACAGGGAGAAATGCTAACGATTTCTATTGGGTCAGACGAATGACTGACATACGTGGAAACCCATCACCGCGCTTAAGAGAATCCAAATCAAATAGCAGGAATTGAGAGTTTTACACATGTATGAAAATTTCCCTTTGCCTGCAATAGAAAGTGCGTTCCAAAATTCAGAGTTGAGCGGCTCTGAGCACCCAGCATTGACCATGAGAGAGAGAACTTGCCCTTAAACTTTCGCTTAGCTGGCTGTAATTCTAGCCGGCTAAGTGAATTAGCTATGTCCTACATCAGTATCTTGCAGCAGTGCATTCCAGGAATGTAAACCAATTGGACACGATATTGCCTTGTGCGGAATTATAAATAAGTGATTTTAGAAACACTTGGATCCTTTTTAATTGCCTTAAAATTGGAGATTCTGCAAATTGTGGAAACTTCTTCCATCTTGTCCTGGTTTGGAAAAAACTGGTGTTTGCGTGGTTCTAAAAGAGCTGTGAAACAGATGATCAATTCTGTCTGGAGAATTGTTGGCCAGGATACGGGAAGAAACTCCCTTCTTTTTCGAATAGTGCGACAGGATCTTTAACGTCTTGATCAGGCTTGAACCCACAACTTTCTGACTCCGAGGTTATTTGAGACTGAGCCAGGCTGACATCTCAGTGATGATGTCAGCAAAAGCCAGCTGGTCAAAAAGCCTTGGTGTCCCATGGACTGCTCACTCTAAGTGAACCCAAACCCAACTGGAGCACATTCTAACAGAGCCACATTGTAGCACGAGCCAACCATCATTGATAGCTGAGAGTCAGAAGTCAAATCCTTCAGGCTCGGTTATCGATGACTCCAGTGGATGGTAGTCCCTGGCACATATTGTACTGCACCTGTACGACCTTTCTCTTTCCCACACCGCTTCTATCAATAGTCTCATTAGTGCTGACTTATGGCGGTTTTATCCTGTGGTCTCTGTGCCATTAGCACTTGGGCGAGACTGCAAAGCAAATTTGACTTCAAACACATCTTAGCCATCTGTCTGCGTTGGGTTAAAAAACAGATCCCAGAGGTGAAAGGGCAGAAGAACCCTTCGCTCTCACTGGTCCTGCAGATTCACTTCATTTGCATTTGAGTAAAAATATCCATATGGCAGCTAGTGCAGAGATATTAATGTTGATAATTATCACATTGAAACTGTTATGAACAGCGCAGCCCCTATCGTGTAAAAGGATATTGCTGTTATCTACCTTAAGTGTTCCGATCTGTAGGAGCTCAAGGAGAAAGGTGACTGAGACAAGATCACTCAAGTCTTGATGTGTTCTCACAAGCCTTTGACTGAATTTGATTCCCTCCAAGTTCTCTTGTGGTGGCCTGTAGAGTATTGGTTAGCGTGTTCACCTCGCAAGCGAGAGGACTCGTATTCGATTCCTGGACAAGGTGAAACCTTAGGCAAGTTTCCTTGCTCCACACACTTTACCTAGCAGTGAGTAGGAACTCAGTTGTTAGGTGATTGGCTGATCACTTTCCGTGTGTAATAATCCCTTAAAAAATGAAAATTTGGTCACTTAATCCACGACTGTTTGCGGGACACTGCTGTGCGCATTTGGCTGCCGCAATTCATGCACAAAATATAGTTAATTCGTTTTACAGTATGTTCTGTGAAGCACTTTGAGACGTCTCAATGTGATACGGCATTATATCAAATGCAGTGATTATTATTATTGTCTGCTGTTCAGTTGAATGTTAAAGATCCCATGACACTATTCGAAAACAGAAGGAAGTTTCTCTCGGTTTCCTGGCCAACAAACCCACAGCTAAACTGGTCATGTCTGTTTGTGGGACGTTGCTGTGCACAAATTGGCTGCCACATTAGCCAACGCGTACAAGCTCCACACAGTAACTTGTGTAAAGGCAGAAATGTTGACACCATGAGAACTTGTAACGTTAAAGGTTCTGTATCAAGTGTAAGGATGATTATTCTAATCTCTTTTGCTAGATCCAATTGAGCGATGCTTGTCGGGCCAAAAAACCTCCAGATTAATTGGCCATTCACATCTTGGCTCTCAGTGAAACCTGCTTGGCACAATTGGATGCCACATTTGCCCACAAAAAACAGTCACAGCAACCTGACAATAATTACGCGAAGCATCTTGAGATGTTTCGGCGCGATTAGCCACTATGAACATACTTGTAATAATCCTCCCAGCTGATCCAGTGTCGAACCGTCTCAAACCAAAGGGAATTGCTGTGGAGCGTAGCGACTGCGCGTTTGTAGATGAACGTAGCAGTCAATCTGCGCACCGCAACGTCTCACGAACAGCCAAGAGGTGAATTGTCCTCCATCCAACAGCCAAAAGGCATAATTCAGGCAACGGAAATCTGGTGCCCACTGTGTACACAGGGTATGTGTAATGTTATACTCACTTATGATACAAGGCGTTGGGTACGAAGGCTTTGGCAGCCTCCACTAAATCGCTATTAAGTTCTTCTTTGTTGCAGTTTGAAAGTGGGTCCTGCAGTATTTGGAGTGTACGTCTAATCAGCCGGCCTCTAAATGTAATCATTAAGAACCAGCTGTTTTAGCTGGAAGCCTTTCAGAGGATGTTTGGGATCAGCAGCAGCTTGCCAGCGCTCTCTTCATGCTGTTGGGGAGATACGAGTTGCGGTTGCGGTCGTGCTCAGCATGTTCTCTGTTGTGGAGCTATTTGTTTGGGGGTGGGGTTGGGGTGAGGGGCAGGAGGGGGCCTGTTTCCATTTACACTTCACAGCAATCCATGGGAGATTTTGACCGAGTATAAGGTACTACATCAAATGTAAGTTATTTGATTATTATTATAAATTTTGAGGCTCTTTCCCTCCACCTCTCTCCTTCCCTCCACACTGAGGGGAGCACTGCATTGTTGAAGCCCGGGATCAAGCGAGCTCCTGTCTGCCTGTTCAGGTGGACGTTAAAAATCTCACGGCACTGTTCTAAAAGAGAAGGGACTTTCTCCCGGTGTCCTGTCCAGCAATTCTAATCCTCCAATTACAATCACCTCCGACACGTGTAAGATTGCTCTGTGCAAAGTGGCTGCTGTCTTCGCCTATACTCACGCAGTCGCTACTCTGAACAATAAGTCCTGTGAAACGGCTTGAGATGGTTGAATGGTATGGCCTGTGTTCAGCTGAATGTTAAAGATCCCATGACGTTATTCGCAAAGAGAAGGAAGTTTCTCTGGGTATCCTGCCAACAAACCCGCAGCTAAATTGGTTCTGTTTGTGGAACTGTTGCTGTGCACAAATTGGCTGCCACGTAAGTCAACACGTACAGAGCCACCACACCATACAGTAACTCGTGTAAATGGAGACCTGCAAATGCAAGGATCATTATTGGATAATATTCTAAATTGGCCTCATCACCGGAAGCAGTGACCGTGTGAGGTGAACGGTGTTTGAAGTTAACGGATAGAACAATAGCTCCTGAGAACCCGACTCCCAGGACCCTGGGGCCTGGCTTGACATTCTAAGCTCTGATCCCTTTCCCAGGCCAGCGGGCTGGGAAGTTGCTTTCTGTGAATGGAGTGCGAGTGTGCCTGGACATTGCAGGGCAGGGGTCGGAGTTCGAGGGTTCCCCACACTCAAAGTCAAAGGTTAGCATGGAAATGTTAGTACTCCAATCAATGCCAGGGGAGTTTATAGCTCCCTTTGGACAATGGAAGGAGACAGTGCTCCAAATTAATGGGATCTCCTTCAGCCACCTCTCTGATTACACAGAACAGCCCCATTTTACACAAGGCCTGTCGATTTAGGTTACATGCTGATCAGCAGGCGACACACATTAAACAATCTGGTACATGATCTATCTGGTACATTCCCTTCTTAAGGACTGCTGTAAGTTGCTTAAGAAAGAAGTAACCTACATTGCTGTTTCACTTGTGCAGCAACATCCACATTGCATAGTATGTGTGTAAGTCTAGACTGTCAACCACATATAGAAGCTGCTCTACATTGCCCTGGTTAACAACCCTACCATTCTTCCCCCTCCATCCACCCAGGCAAATAAACTTGATCATTCACTTCATGGCTGTTTGTGAGACGTTGTTGTGTGCGAATTGGCTGCCATCTACACCTACATAATACACATTTTACAGTATAGGCTTGAAGCACTTTCAGACAGCCTCCTGACGTGAAAGGCGCTAAACCAAATGTAAGGATTATTATTAACATTGGTCGGAAGGGTGACGGACACACACAGAAACCCATCACTACGTTTAAGACTCTCCAAACCAATCACTGAAAGTTTCACCTATGTCTGGTTTCTGTTTGTCTGGTATGGAGTGCGTACCGTGTTCCCGGAACGATGCACCCTGCTCACCTAATCCCCCAGAGTTTTGTTGGCAAGAGCACTTGGAATGTGAGGCCAAGCTCGAAGGTCCTGGGAGATGCGTTTCAGGAGCTATTGCTCTCTCTCATTGACTTTAAACACTGTTCACTTCATTGGAATTAATGACATGGTCACTAGTCAGTCTAGACTGTGAGCATGGGACATCCTCCTGATATATTATATATATGTATATTGTGTTTATTGCTGCATATGTACTGAAGTGGACTCACGTTCCTTGGGAGAGGGAAACAGAACTTGAAAAAGAAAGGTAAAGGAACATCACCATTTCCCCCTGCAATATAAAATTAGTAGATAGCAGGAAGATTGTGACAGACGGTGCTGACAGGAATTTATCAGTAGGTGAGAGCAAACCGTCCCTTTCAACTTCTTTCACAAGTCTCCCAGTTTACTACTTTAATAAGAGGGTAATTGAGTCGGTTTTCACACCATCGCGGCACCTGAACATGCCAAACAATGCTCACGGTGAAACGCTGAGAGGCAGCTAATGAGACAGACATTCCTTACAGCTGCTATTTATTCCTGTTAAGAGGAAATGGGCCTTTGGTTGTCTGCCTTAAGGGGAAACATCAGTGTCACTGTAATTGCAACGTAATATTGTGAAAGTGCTTCAAGTGTAAACGGCTCTATCGTAATCGTCTGTGCTGTCAGACTCAATACACAGTCACTTCACAGTAAATCCTGTAAAGCACTTTGAGATATCCCCGCAACACCAAAATGCACTATGCACTTGGGCTTCCAAAAGCTATTATTATTAATATTATTTCTTATTGGATAATCCTTGCATTTGACATTTGCGCCTTTTCAAAATGTCGCCATATCTCTGAGCATTTCACAGCATTTACCATAAAATGAACATCACATCCAACGGATGGATTCTCTCTGTTTACGGAGTCCTGAAGGGTATTGGTTAGAGTAAGCGAGAGGACCATTAATTCTGTATGGATTAGACCACTGTCACAATGGAAAGCTTTGGGAACCTCAGATCCAAAGTTGCCAAGTTCTTCCAAGCATCCTACACTTGTCATGTCTCAGATTACTCACATGCTGTATTGGCTTCCAGGCCGGAAAGAGTTAATTCTGCTTGTGCCTACTCCCACATGGTAACTCTGTTGGCTTCTGTGGGTATGGGTCAGGCAGGCAGAGAATCCACAGCCCTGGGGTTAATAAACAGTTCTTAGCCCTGAGCCTCTTACAAATCCAGGCCTGCCAGATAACATCGGCTGAAGCACATCTAATAAAAGCAGGCCAGTTACAGGGAACGGAAGTACGGATTTCAGCAGATTAGTCCCCGTTTATTAGTTCTAACATTTGTCTCGGTTTTATTAACTCTTTGAAAACTTCAAAAAAATAATGAGAGCCAGAACTCAGCAGGAGAAAGAGATCGATGCCCTTGAGTCTTCAGTAGCAGCACTCGTTCCTAAAACTGATGTGATTGTAGATTTAGATTCTAAATCAGAATGGATTGAAGTGGAGGCACACAGTGGCAAGCGCACTGGCAAATCAGGGCACTTTGCGACTTTGAACGCACGGTCTAAGTTGACCCTTCATCGCAGTGCTCCCCTGACACCCACGCTGCATCGTGAGACATGTCCTTCGGATGAGGTGCTAAGCCAAGGTCCCGTCTGTGCCTGTTCAGGTGGATGTTAAAGATCCCATGGTGCTATTTGAAAAGAGAAGGGAGTTTCTCCTGATCAATAATCCCCCATTTAAAAATAGGAAATTCCTTCTTTCCTTCATTACTGTGTGTAGGACATATTCTGTGCACAAATTGGCTGCCCCATTTGTCTACCAAATACACTTCACATTGAGTCCTGTGCAGTGTTTTGAGACGTTTCAAGGATGTGATAACCTTTCCAACGAAAGGTTTATTACATGCTTAACTATGCATTAACTATCCCTGAACTCCAACTATACTCCTGTATAGCAATCTGAGACTTAACTACGTGAAAGATGATTATGAGCAAGTTGTTACAGTGTGGTATCTCTGAGGGATGTTGTAATAATAATAATAATCCTTGCATCTGATGTAGCGCTGAATCACATCATCAAGCTGTCTCAAAGTGCTTCACAGGATACACTGTTAAGTAGATCGGCTGTCTATTTTGCAGGCGAAACAGTTTGCGCACAGCAATGACCGCAAACAATCCCCTCAAATTTTGACTTGAGGTGATTGTTGGCCAGGACACCGGGAGAGAGAGAGAGAGAGAGAGAGAGAGAGAGAGAAAAAACTCCTTTCTCTTTTCAAATCGTGCCGTGGAATCTTTAACTTGAACAAGTAGACAGGACCTTGTGGAGTGGTATCTCTGAGCAGAATCAGCAAGTTTGCAGAATATACTTTATTCTCGTTCAATGTCATTTCTATTTATAGCACTGGGAACAAGTTCCCTTTTTCACACGCCCGCAGCTCATTGTGTGGGAACGATCTCGGGTAAGCATTAGAATTATTGAGCATGGAGGATAAACCGCCCTTGATACGCACTGACTGCCAGTCACTACGCAACACGAGATTCTCACCACTGCTGCGGCTGTCACGAAACAGGCAAGGGCCGTGGCAAGGTGCTGATAGAGCCCTGGTGCTGTGGGAACGACATTGTCGGAGGTGAGAGCTGCTGGGCTGACTGTTAATCGCGTGTCATAAACCTCGCTTCCTCTCCCCAGTTTTCTCACCTCCTGGCCTGAAGGTGCTGATCGAACAAGGATGCTATTCACTGGGTGTCAGCCAGACCCACAGTACTTTGGCCAAATGGGATAGTGAAAGACTCGACCGTGCAGATCGGGTGGGGGCGGTGGGAAGTGGGGGGTGGGGGGGGGGGCCTGTTGGGGTGCGAGTGGGTAATGTGAAGAAGGTTGTGAGCGCCTCCGACAATGCAATGCAAACCCCAGCACTGGCCTGGAATACCAACCGAGACTGAGCTCAAAGCCCTGACTTTGGGCTTGAACCCACGTTAATAATAATAACAATCCTTGCATTTGATGAAGCGCCCTATCATGTCTTCGCGACGTCTCAAAGCGCTTCACAGAATATACTGTAAAGTGAGTTGACTGCATATTTGTGGGCGAAACGCGGCAGCCAATTGGGCCCAGCAACGTCCCACAAACAGCCGTGGATTGAAGTGACCAATTTCTTATTGTCTTTTTAAAAAATATTTTGGATATATTTTGTATCAACGTTGTAAGGTTTTGCTCGCTGGCGCTGGGCTTATATCTCTGTTATGTTACTGAACAGCAGAGCTTTTAGGTGCTCGAGAGCAACACCTTCTGCACTGCAAAAAGAGAGAGATTGTATCACTGCTGGTTCCCAGGCCTCCAGCACTGCTGGCAAGGTGCGATAACTTTATCATTCACACCTCACTAGCCCTGGCAAGATAAACTGTGGGAATTCCTGGTGATTTCTCAACAAGGAGTATTTATTATGGGATATTGGCATGTTCACTGTTCCCAGCTACAGTACCGGAGACGTGGGAAAAACAGCAAATGGACCAACAATAAATGCCAGTTTATTATGTACCTTTCAGCATGGATACAGGATTATTCAAGGATTGTATACAGGAAAGCATGCAGTGTCTACAGTGTGTATATACTTTCCCCTTCCCCCCACTCCCTTGCTCAGCATCCAACCCCATCCTCGTAACACACGTACCAATACGGTACATGTAGGATGTTTTGTAATTGCAAGCTGATATTGTTTGTGTACTTAATAGCCTCGAAACTCTGGATCTCTCTCCCTCTATCGCTCTGCCTTGCCCCGCTCTTTGCCCCTGAAGACTCTCCTCTTCGACCGTGCTTAAGGCTCAGTGTCGTGCTCTGCCACCGTCGAGCGCTCTGGGACGTTACCCTGCGTGAGGGGCGCTATATAAATGCAAGTTGTCAGTTATAGACGAGACAGCACCACGGGTTACAGTGTGCTATCGGCAGAACACCATGTAGGTTGAAGTGTGCAATAGACAGGACAGTCCGCAGACTGCAGTGTGTTCAATTATGATGTTTTAATTTTGCCTATTATGACATCCCCCTTTCCTGGTGGGACAGGTCTTTGCCTGTGTCATGCGGGCACTCTAGGAACACTCTGGCGAGTGAGCTGATTTGAATCACTTAGGCAACATTTGCGATCAAACCGGTAACCTTATTAAAAAGGTTAAAAACTAGATGTGAGCAGAGCAGATGGCGCAGTAGCTGGGATTGCCGGGCTATGAAGGTGGGGACATTTTTTTAATCGGAAGCCAACAGAGGCTAAGGGAAGAGATTCCATCGTTAAAGAACAGATCATGAGCCAGTTAAAATAGTGGGAAAGTAAGCAATATGTGAGTAACACATCCTGTTGCCTCTCTCACGGATGACTGTGCTGAGGACTGCTGGAGTAGAACACTGACGTAAAGCAAGTCATTACATGGGAGCTCAACGAATCAGCCTGAGCAGGTATTGGAATATTTTCAAAACCTGTAGTTGCAATGAAAGGATTCTCACACATTCACAAACATGCTAGTGCTAGTACAGATGGAGTCCTGTGGCTCAGTGGTTAGAGCGCTCGCCTGGGAAGCGAGAGACCTGGGTTCGATTCCTGTCGAGGAGAAACACTGGCAAGTTTCCTTACTCCACACACCTCTGTTAACCTCGCAGTCAGTAGGACCTGGTGGTAGGTCGATTGCTGGATCGCTTTTCCGGGGGTAATAATTCCTTCAAAAAAAATTGGTCACTCAATCCACGACTGTTTGTGGGATACTGCTGTGCGCAATTGGCTGCCGTGTATGGCCCACCAAATATACTGTCAATTCACTTGACAGAATATTCTGTGAAGCACTTTGAAACATCTCGAAGACGTGATAAGGCGCTATATCAAATGCAAGGTTTATTATTATTAGTTCCTTCTGAGCACATCACCTGTTTGCCAAAGAACTGTTAGCCTGGTCTGTCTCAGAGTGCCTGTCAGGTTAAATCTCCCACCCCCCACTGTCCCTGGTAATATACCAGGGTGGGGAGAAGAGGGTGTTTCTGTTCGCTGTGTATTGTGTCTGGAAATAATCGAATTACTTTGCAGTGGGTGATTGATAATAGAAATAATCATTGCATTTGATATAGCGCCTTATCACGTTGTTGAGACGTGTCAAAGCCCTTCACAGAATATATTGTAAAGTGGATTGACTGTGTATTTTGTGGGCGAAACGCGGCAGCCAATTGCGCACAGCAGTGTCCCACAAACAGTCGTGGATTGAGTGGCCACATATTTTACTATAATGGTCCTTAAATGGAATACCTTACCACGTTGTTGCAATGTCCTAAAGAGCTTCACAGCATTTACTGTAGTAAACGTAATGACTGTATTTTTGTAGGCGTACTTGGCAGCCAATTTATGCCCAGCAAACAGCCATGAAGGGAATGATCGATTTTATTTGGGGGATTGTGGGCCAGAATGCGAATTGATAAGCAGTTACTGAATGAGACAGTGTACAACCGATCAAGAAACACGTTTCCGCTTGAGTCGAGTGGATCTTTCCCGGACTCCTCAGGCCCTGACGCCACTCACCTTTGTCCTTTGATCCTTTGGGATCGTGCCAATCCCGGAGCCAGAAGGCAAGAGGGACAAGTGGAGCAGTTCAGCAATGGCGAAAAGGACAGGTCACACAGCACTGAAAATGATCCATACAGGAGGAAACGTGAGTTGGGATAACAAGGCAGATGGTGTCACACGCACACACACACGCACACACACACACACAGCCTAGAGGCTAAATCACTACCAGAGCTACCTTGATAGACAGAAAATGTGCATTTTAATAATGTTTTTCGCATCAAAACATCTCAAAATACTTTACAGTAGCATAATAATAACCCCTGTGTTTGAGACACTGACTGTTATGGCTACTTGTCTCAAAGTGCCTTCATTGACTTTTTCTGGGAATGTAGTGAACTGGATTTATAGGTGAACACAGCCTGCAAAAGTCCTACAAACAGCCATGAAGTAAAGAAGCAGTTTATAGGGAGGAGTGTTGGCCAGAACACCAGGAGAAACGCCCTTCAAGTGAAGTGATTGTGTATTCACAGGCAAGCGCAGCAACCATTGACCGATTTATCTGGAGGATTGTTGGCCGGGACAGGGAGAGGAAATCAACTCTCTTTTCAAATAGCGTTGTGAGATTTAGCGTCCAAATAGCATCCATCTGGACGGGCAGATGGGCCTTGTTGAGTCTCGATGTTGGAGGTTGGGAGAGGGATCTCTGATTGTGTTCCTGGAAATCAGTTACAAGAACAGAGAGAGAGAGAGAGACCTGGAGCACAACAGACAACCTGTGTCCCTCGCTCTAATGGAGAGGCATTTCATAACCTTAGGAAAGAAACGTGCTTCTTAAGGAACCACTGAGAACGAGCCCAAACCTCACTCGCTCCTGCCATTGCCGCCCTCCTCCTTATGACCGGATGCCTGTCGCATCGTCGAGACGCCTCAAAGAGTTTCACAGAATATACTGTAAAGTGAATTGACTGTGTATTTTGTGGGCGAAACCCAGCGGCCAATTGCACACAGCAAGTGTGACGAGAAACCATGGAGCACTTGCATTGAAAGCAATTGCCTTGCAGTTTATCTCTCCTTTACAGCTGTGTTACAGTACAGCATCAAAGGGCTCCTCTGTGGCAGTGCAGTTATGTAGTACTAGTTCTAAAATCCAAGCCCTCAGGCCTAATCCACCCCATTGAGTTCTAAGCCTTTCTCTTACAGGGAACCTGGGGTTAAAGGGGGATTGTTTCATGTGCAGATCCCTGTGAGTTCAGAGATGAAGTAATGGCAGAGGTTACTGATCAACAGCAGGATCTATATTCACACCCACAGCTTGAGAAATGCCACATAACTACAAAAGGGGCTTAAACTATGGGAAAGGACAGTTCAAATGTTAAGTTGCTTTGTTCCTCTCAATTGTTGCGAAGGCTTTTTCCTGTGTGTGTGTGTGTGTGTGTATGTGCCTGGTTCGACACACAGTAATTCAGGGATCCGTTAATTCCCAAAGCTGTTTCTGACACATTGAATAGACAGAACATTACTGGAGGCAGAGACAAGAGAAAGCTTTGGACTGTATCTGTTAACAAATCACCTCTGTGGCCGTGTGTGTACAGCGCTTTACAAAGTGCTAGCTGTCCTCTCTATCTCTCTCTGCTGAGCCTCTAAACCCACACTATTGATTCTGTTTAACCCCGTGAGCTCCGCGGATTCCGTGCCATTGCACCACGTAAATAAATACCCCCAAAATATTTTACAGTGTTAAGCAGTTAGCTGGCGCAATGCCAACCCAAGCACATCTCTGCCAGGTCTCATCTCATTGTCTTTCTCATCTCTTAGAGCAAGCTGGATCAGAGCCAGTCTGTAGTGAGCTTGACGATGCCAAACTCTGCCAGCCCCATTGCACTCTCATTCTCTCTCACCCCCGGCCTTTATAACACGTTGGATTGCCGCCAGGTCCCACTGAGGCCCATTCCATTGTCTTTTCTTCCATCTGCCTGTGTGCGCCTCTGGTCCTTTTCTCTCAATCTCTTCCCAGTTGGTAGTTGGTAAATGCCTGACAACCCCTCCGCTCTGCGTTTTCCCTCGCTTTCTAGCAATACGTGCCGTGACGGAGAGAGATTGCCAATTTCGTGCCAAATCATGGGCTCTGTTCATGCTGTGATATCCCACTCACTGGAACCTGAGGCCACACTGCCCTGCCCATTCCTTTGCAGGTAACAGAAAGGGAAGTGGTCTCCTATCAGCCGTGGACAAATTAAAAAGCTATCTCTGGAGTAGAAACATCAGGGTGTAATCAACTGCACTATTCAGTCTCAGAGATGATGCCAGTTTGTATAACAAACTACTCTTTACACTGCATAAATTATGTGGTGGGAACAGTAATAGACAAACATATTACTGATGATATCAAACTATAAGTCACAAGAAACAGACTGACAAAATGCTCAGATAGGTTAGAGGATTAGGTTTGCAAATTTGCAAATTCCATCTTTATACATAATACAAAGTGATGAGATTGCAGAACAAACAGTGAGAATATCAGTTAAATGGATAAGGTCTACAAGAATGATTTGCTTGGCGATGGAATCTCAGAATCCGGTGAATCCTCTGCGGAAGTCGCAGTAATCAGACAGGTCCACAGTACTCCAGAGCAGTGCTGACAAAAGAGCAAGTCACTGGAGTTAGGGATTTTTATCAGCTCCTGTTAACCCAGCAAGTCAAAGGTTGTGGGTCAAGGCTGATACTCTCTGTGGTGCTGAGGCAGAGATGCCACCCTTTGGATAAGTTGTTAAACCCGGGTCCCATCTGCCTGTTCAGTTGGACACAGTTCGACGCTATTGCAAAAGAGCAGGGAGTTCCTCCTGGAGTCCTGGCCAACAATCCTCCAGATAAATGACAAGCAATAAGTACTCTTGTCAGCATGCACTGGAGTACACTAGGATACTGTGTACCAGTGAACTAGGGCAATGTTTTGGCAATCATTGGATACTGTGTAGGCGTTCACTGGATACTATACTGGGCCCTGTATTAGCAGGCATTGGCACTGTTATTATTACTTATTTTATCAGTAAATAAAATAATAATAATTTGGTCACACAATCCACGTTTGTGGGACACTGCCGTGTGTAATTGGCTGCTGCGTTTCGCCCACAATCAATTCACTTCGCAGTAAATTCTGTGAAGCGCTTTGAGACGTCTCGATGACGTGATAAGGCGCCACATCAAGTGCAAGGATTATTATTATTATGCACTGGGGCACTGTGCTGCTGTGCATTTCGTAAACCTTTAGGCTGGATTTGGGCCGAATTCAAAGCTTCCAGAAGTGAAAGACAATGAAAGCCTCTTGAGCTACCTGAGCTGACAGATTGAGTTCATTCGAAGCCGATACCCCGATCATCACTTTGTAACTGGGAATGTTTTGCCACATTCGCAGCCCTTCACTGTCACGGAGTCTCAGGCCAGGTTGGAATGTAGGAGACGGAGTGGCGGTGGGTAATTTGGCTTCTTTTGAGAACTCTGTTAAGTGGCTGCTGTGGACTATTCGAAAAGAGAAGGGAGTTTCTCTCTAAGGGTGTCCTGGCCATCAATCCTCCAAATAAAATTGCTCATTCACTCGAGGCTGTTTGGGGCACATGGCTGCGCGCGAATTAGCTGCCACGTTCGCCCACAAATGCACAGCCGAGGTGGATTATTATTACGATGATGATAGAGTTTCCGAGCTGCAGCCTTCTAAGGGTTAACATGCATGCTTGTGTGTGGTGTTATCAAGGCCAGTGATCAGTATGTAAAGGGTAAAGTCAGGTGCAGCGAAGGTGGGAACATTATTTTCATTTCTGATCAAACGCCAAGGGCCAATGTAACTGAGCTGCAGGAACATTCCATCATTTTGACGTCTTCTTTCAGTGAAATCGGTCTATTTTTCTTTCGCCTCCCAGCCCTTTCTCTCTGACGTGAGGTGCCATCTTGGAACTCTGGTATGCTTTCAAAGCCAAGAGATAAGGTCTAATAAAAATATTTTTCTTGTTTTCTTTTGGCTCTCCGCTTGAGCCCGAAGCTTTAGAGGAACGGGAAGGGAATCACATTGTCTCGTCTCCAGGTGGAATGGAATGCTGTAACACCTGCAATCACTGATCACAGCATCCCCCAAGGGCCTGCATGATCAGAAATGGCTGCATCTACAATGTCTGTAGTCGTGGAGAGGGTAGGAACATAGGTGGAGTCCTGTAGCTCAGTGGTTGGAGCACTCGCTTTGCAAGTGAGAGACCTGAGTTCAATTCCCGGCAGAGGGCGAAACCTTGGGCAAGTTTCCTTACTCCACACAGAGCCTAATAACAATCCCTCCAAAACCAAAAACAATAATAAATTGGTCATTTTCAATCTACGACTGTTTGTGGGACATTGCTGTGCGCAATTGGCTGCTGCGTTCGCCCTCAAATATACAGCCAATTCACTTTACAGTATATTCTGTGAAGCACTTTGGGACGTCCTCCCTACATGAAAAGCACTATATCAAATGCAAGGATTATTATTATAGGAACATGAGTAGGCCATTCAGCTCCTCAAGCCTCTTCCACCACTCTATTAGATCATGGCTGATCTATACCTCAACTCCAATTACCCGCCTTTACCCCCATATCCCTTGATACCCTGACCGACCTAACAAAATTCTATCCACCTCAGTCTTGAAAATTTGAATGGATCCAGCATCCATAGCCTTTTAGGGGAGAGAGTACCAGATTTCCACAACCATTTCTGTAAAACAAATGCTTCCTGATTTAACTCCTAAATGGTCTAGCTCTAGTTTTAGGATTATGTATGACCCTTTGTTCTGGGTTCCTCCACCAGAGGAAATAGCTTCTCTTTAGCTACCCTTATCAAATCCCTTTAGCGTTTTAAACATGGATAGGGTAGACATGGTAAAGCTCTCGCCTGCTGTATTCATGCCTATGTATTCATGCAGATATGTTTTGAAGACAGGCAAAGAGGGGGGCAAGAAGGAGGGATTGCGGCAGGGACTGTAGTAAGGATGCTATGTTGTTGTATGACTGTGTAGTTTGTGGGTGAAAGCGGCAGCCAATTTGCAGACAGCAATGTCCCTTTCACAAGCAACCTTGAAGTGAATGACCAATTTTATTTGGGGTATTGTTGGCTACGATGCTGGAAGAGAAACTCCCTTCTCTTGCCAACTATGAACGTTGATTACAATAATGTTAGTGTTTGTGAGATAAAAATTCCAATCAAACCGGGAGGCTGATTTTTCCAGATCTGCGGTTATTAATTAATATTGACACCTAATAATTAATAGGTAATTAAAGTTATTAATTAATAATTAAAATAATGTTTAAGACCAAAATACATTTTAAACAATCTTAAAATTAGAAATTAAAATTACAGGTGCTTTAAGGGTTAAACGCACCAACAGCGATGGGAGTGTGAGAAAAATAATTCAAGCCGAGGCTTTCAGTACATATTGCACAAAAGATTTGGGACGATATCAGCCTGACTTGGAGACCGGGTAGGGGTGGGGGTGGTGGGGGGAGCTGGGGGGAGGAATCTGAATGCAGATACTGTGGAGATTTCTTCAAATATCTTTCGTGTCCAGAAGAAATTTAGCAGAACAGTCCCACAGAAGATTAAATGGAGTCGACAATGGGGCAGATTACACTGGGCTCCGAAAGGAGCTCGATGGAGTTTATTCTGACTGGTTCTTTCTGCTGTTATCTCTGCCACAAGCTTGCTGTGCTCAGCTCCACTGCATCTCTCTCTCTCTCTCCGCTTTATTTAGATAGCAGGGAGTCTGATCAGCTATCTCTTATCAGCAACAGCATTGACATGAACCTAATTGGCGACCTTTGACATTCGGCTAACTTTATTGATACAAAGAGCTCAAGTCAGATATCATTACCTTACCCCTTAAACTTGTCTCCTGGCTTCTATATGCACAGAGATTAGCGGAACTTATTTTGTCCTGTTTGTGAGTTGACCTGGTTAAATTCAAAGTAAATTATCACAGCAATCCTTGAATTTGATATAGTGCCTTTCACTCCAGGAGGACATCTCAAAGCGTTTCACAGGATGTGCTGTAAAGTAATCGTGGCTGTTTACAGCAGCCAATTTTCGCACAGCAATGTCCCACACACTGCCTTGAAGTAAATGACCAATTTTCTCTGGGCGATTGTGGGCTAGAAACTCCCATCTCTTTTCAGGCAAATTGAAAGAGCGATTTCTTTAATACGAAAAAGAGAAGAGTTTTATCCAACTCTATTTGCTTTTTTTTAAAATAATAATCCTTGCATTTTTAATGTAGCGCCTTATCACGTCATTGAGGCGTTTCAAAGCACTTTGCGGGGTTTATTGTAAAGTAGACATGACTGTGTGGCTGTGTGTTGGCTAAACGTGGCAGCCAATTGCGCACACAGCAACGTCCCACAAAACACTCATGGAGTGTCATATTTTTGGGTATTACAAAATAACTTCCTTCCGACTTACTTTTTCTCACAGCCTTAGGTTTTGAGACCCAGAGCACGGGTTTAAACTTCACGGCTATGCAGAAGTTTGGAAAATTCTTAATTTCAGACGTGGAATAGAAGCTGCTTTGTTTGCCGGCAAATTACAGTCGCTACACTGTGCAGTAAATTCTGTGAAACTCCCTAAGATGTCCTCCCGACATGAAAGGTCCTATATCAAAATCCAAGGATTATTGTTCCTGTGAAGTGCTTTGAGACGTGATAAGGAGCTCTATCAATCAAATGCAGAGATTATTATTATTATACGAGAGGGTCCTGTTTTCAAAGGAACGGGAGGAACTCAGAAGCACTAGGGAATAAGAGAGTAAGTTATCGGAAATATTAGATAGAAAGTTTAAAATAAAACAAAGGGGGAAAGAGATTTAAGGTAAGGCAAGCCAAGGTGAACAGAAGAAAATGACAATTTTCTTAATGTAAAACTGTTTTAAGTGTTTTTGAGCTAATGCACTGAGCTAATCTTACAGCAGATACAATTGTTGTCAGTTTATTGCTGTAATATTAGTATCTGTTTCAGTATCAAAATGTGTGGGCTTCAGATTCTTTTTTAGAAATACAAGGGCCAGCCTGGGGAGCCTGGATATTCCCTGGGTGGAGGTTTAAGGGTTTTAAGGGTTAAACACGTTAATGAAGAGAAGTAATAATTAAAGGCGTGGATTTCAGTGTATTTCACACGCAACAGGGGCAGCTTTCCCAGGTACAGATCATTTTTCCAGTTTGCTCAGTGATATTGTTCCTGAATGTCAGAGGGGATATTGTCAGGAGCAGAGTAATGTGTGCTCCATCAGAGCAGGGCGTTATACACCGCTGGATGTGCTGCTGATAGAGGCAGAGAGCTGGCCCCTGACAAACCCACATGACTTCACCCCAAAGAAACGTACTACTCATTCAGCTTTCCACACTCCAGTGCCTGCACTGCCTCTCTCACCTGTGCACACTTTCCTTCCTTCCTTCTTTCCGAACACAATGACTACTGCAGTTAATGCGAATAGAAAAGGACAATCAAGTCTCTAGTCTGGTCTGAGTCAGTCGGGTCCACAGCCACTGTTGATGATGGATGTGCCAGCGTGGCTCTCTGGCAGGACCTGGAGGAGCTGACCAGTCGCTGAGGAAAGGGATTATTCCCACTTGGTTTCTGTTAACTGCAAGCCAAAGCCCCAGTGGGTAGGGTTGCCCGAGCTGGACAAGCGTTGGGTAAATTGCGAGAGGCAAGTGGCGAGTTTAGCTGGTTAAACTCTTGCGCACCCTGAGGTCCCCAAGCTTTGACTCTTGTGAATCTGCGCCTAATACTGAATAACAGTAATAATAATCCTTGCATTTGATATCGCTCTTTATCACCTCCTCAAGGCATCTCAAAGTGCTTCACAGAATATACTGTAAAGTGAATTGACTACATTTTGGGAGCGAAATGCGTCAGCTGATTGCGCACAGCAGTGTCCCACATCCTGGCTAACATTCCAATGCCGGGCAACCAATTGCGTTGTTGGAGGTGCCTTCCTTTGGATGAGACATTAAACGCTGAGGTCCCGTCTACTTAATCAGGTGGACATTGAAGATCTCATGGCAATATTCGAAAGGAGAAAGGAGTTTCTCCCAGTGTCATTGGAACTCTCAGTTAGTTTGGAGACTCAGGAACATGGTAATGGGTTTCCTTGGCTGAGACCCTGATCTGGGAGAATGGCTAGCACGGATGGGAATTAATGAATTCATTAAATTAAAATTAAAGGGAAGCACTTGCCAGTGTTAAATTTCACTCTCTGGTTGCTGGAGAGCAGTGGCAGGTGAGACTAAGCATGTTTTTTGATGCGGTGCCCAGATGATGATATCTACCCAAGTTCTGAATTCAATACAACGCAGCATTTTTCTCATCAGGAGAATGTCTTCACACAGCTGCTTGAGCCCGAAGCTTTAGAGGAAGGGAAAAAGAATCACGTTGTCTAGTCCCCAGGTGGAATGGAATGCTGTAACACCTACAAGCACTGAACACAGCATCCCCCCAAGGTGCTGAGTGATCAGAAATTGCTGTTGTGGAGAAGGTCGGAACGTAGGAACAGGAGCGGCCATTCAGCCCTACGAGACTGTTCTGCCATTCTATTAGATCATGGCTGATCTGTACCTCAACTCCAAATACCTGCCTTTGGCCCACATCCAGCGCCTTGTGACGTCCTCCCGAAGTGAAAGGCGCTGTACAAATATAATTTTGTATTGTATATCCCTTGGCATCCTTACCTAACAAAAAACACAAAGAGGTCTTGAAGTGGACTTCAAAATTGGGGTGGGGAGTGAGAGGGATTCCGGGATGGGAATTATTTCATTTATACAACCACACAATATTCGTCTCAACGCAGCCCAGGCACCGACATCATTATACAAATCTTCTCCTTCAAACCATGCATAAAAGACAGGGTAGAGATTTGATCGAATTCAGTATCACCACTGCAATCATTTGAATTTAATCCCTTATGGGATCTCAAACTACTCTTGTTCTTCGTCAAAGAGTGAGCCCGAGGAATGTGTTTTCTGAGCAGTTTGGTTTGAAAATCCTAGCAGAGCAACATTTTGGCTGGCTGGGATTTAGCAGATACTGAATAATGAGGGGTTAGTCTGACCCCTTTAGATGAACAATTGATTGATTAGCATTTACAAAGGTGAGAAATGAGGGTCAGTGACCCCTTTCTGAAACTCACAATGTGTGCGACTGCGACGCTTGTAAACCCAACCAAATTTTACACTCACCAGATAAGGTGACGTCTTACTGGAACTCACACAAGTATAGTTGCACATAGTCACAGTCTTATCTATAACCAACATCAGAGCCGCAAAGAGCAAATAGTCTACTAGGACACAGGGCTGAATTCTGTCAAGTTGACAGGCAAATGGTCATCAGCCGGTTTGTAGCTCTGCATTACTGGGGAGTCACAATGGGACGCAAAAAGGAGCTTGTGGCTTGATCACACAGTGAGTCAGTACACTCCACCATCTGCTACCTCCTGTGCTACTGGCTCATAATATTGGTTGGAGCGCTCGCCTCACAAGCGAGAGGACACGGGTTCGATTCTCAGGCAGGGCAAAACCTCAGCAGGTTTCCTTACTCTACACGTCTCTGGTTACCTAGCTGAAAGTAGGAAACCGGTTGTTAGTCGATTGGCGGATCGACTTTAATAATTCCTCCCCCCAAAAATAAATTATAATAATTTGGTCACTCAATCCACGACTGTTTGTGAGTCACTGCCTTGACAATTTCGCCCAGAAAATATACAGTCAATTCACTTTACAGTATATTCTGTGAAGCGCTTTGAGACATCTCAATGAGGTGAGAAGGCGCTATACCAAATGCAAGAATTATTATTGTTATTAATGATCTGGCAGACACATACAAGAAAAATATAGGACAGATCATTTTTAAAAATGCGGTCGGCTCACACAGTGTTGCTCACACTGTCAGCCTGGCCTAGTGGGTAGCACTCTTGTCTCTGAGTTAGAAAGTTATGGATTCAAGACCCTCACTGGGGCTTTGAGTTCATAGTCCAGAGCCTAGGCTGATGCTCCACTGCAGTACTGGGGGAGCTCTGCATTGTCAGAGGTGCCGTTCTTCGGATTAGTCGTTGAACCGAGGTCCCGTCTATTTGGATGACATTAAAAATCCCGTGGCATGACTATGGGAAAACGTGGCGTGCAGTGTGGCTGCCACGTTTGCTTACTGCTGAATTCGTCAACAACAACTTGCATTTATATAGCGCCCCCTCCCGCCGGGTAGTGTCCAGAGCGCTTGAATTCTCCATATGTCTTGAATGGAGTGCGCATTCAATGCATGGCAGAGACCGAACACTGCTTACCTAATCCTGAAGCGTATTAGGGAGTCACCAAGTCATGCATTGAAAGTACTGCTGGAGTTTAACCAGCTAAAGTTTGCCATTGCAAACTGTCTGGCCAGCTTCCCACTGCTTGTCCATCTGGGAACCACCCTAGCCATTAGGGCTTTGGCTTGCAGGGTTAACAGGAGATGCGTGGGAAGGATCCCAGTTCTCAGTGAATGGTCTGATCCTCTGCAAGTCCTGCTAACAATCCAGGTTGGCCGGTCTCTGATCAGCAGACCCATTGCTGAGATTGTGAGAAAAATCAGCTTGTCTCATAGATAGACGAACCAGGTGTAGTTCCTTCTCGCACGGTTACAAGCATGTGCGAGCTGCACACACGTGTACACACACGAACACACGCATTCTAAAATGTGGTTTATCACAAAACATTCTCGGGTTCTGCAATTGCGTCTGCGTGATGACTGATTCAGGGCAGAAATCATTTCAGGACTGGCACCTACTGACTGTTTGAAGTGGAAAGTGTGCGGCTCAGATCACTGAGGCCGTGTCTCTCTCTCTCTCTCTCTCTCTCACCCAGGTGCTTTTTGCAAGCAATTGACAAGCTGTGGCCTGGAGTTGGAGTGTGGGCGCTGGTTCTCAGCGAGTGACTGAGCAGTGAGTGTGCTGCTGCAAGGTGTATTGTGAAACCACACACCCACTTGAAGACTGATAATGACAGAGCGTGAGATAACTCTAGCCTGGGTGAAGTTCACACAGAGTGGCACCCTGCTCCCAGCTATCACTGAATGTAGGGCTGTAATGTGCAGAGTCTGAGGAAGATTAACCTATTGCAGTCTAATCAGCAACAAGGGAAACTTTGTTAAAGAGCTATCGGCTGGGTCCAATCCAAGATCAGTGGCCGAGCCTTCAGCTACTACCCCCCCCTCAACCTCTGGAACTCCTTCCCGCTACCCCTCCATCTCGCCACCTCACTATCCGGTTTTGTAGACGTTTGATTACATTTTTCAGTACAATTCCATGAAGTGCTTTGAGACGTCCACTTGACGTGAAAGCAGTTACATCATATGCAAGGTATTATCATCTCTCATAAGAAGACGGGAGTGAGTCTCTGGCAGTGTTACTCAGTGTATTGATGTACTGGGCAGTGTCAGATTAAATGGTTGCTGAATCACAAGAAAAACAGGGATAAAACATGCAGAAAAGCTGCCATGTTCACGCATGTATTGAGACCTTGAGACCTCTTGATGTCACTTGCATTTCGTCAAACACAAAGATACTTATCGTATTTTTAGCATAAATACTTTATTTTGCATTTTAATAACAAGTTGTATTGTTTCTCTTTTCCACTACTTCTCCTTTGTATCCTTTTCCTAATATCCTTCCCATCTGCGTCTGTGTGTGTGTGTCTTGTGTGTTTCTCTCTCTAGCAATGACTCATTGTCTTGTTTCTCCCTCAATTGTTTCCTTTTATCTCTTTATCTCACTCTTATCTCCACGTGTCTCTCGCTCACCCACTCCCACTCTTTTACAGGTTTGCAATGGGAACAGGTATCTGAAGCTGCCCGTGGATGAGATGGCAAAAATGATGAAGCTGAAACCTGACCGAACTCGAGCAAGAAGTGCAGGTACCTGGAGAGAGGGTTTGGGGATTTGATGTTATAATAATATTAATAGTAATAAAAATCCTTGCATTTGATATAGCCCCTTACTGCGTCTCAACACGCTTCACAGAATACGCTGTAAAATCTAGTGACTGTATTTTGTGGACGAAACGCGGCAGCCAATTGCGCACAGCAGTTATCAGAGGTGGATACCGATGGTGGACAGAGGTGCGGACAGACAGTTTAGCAAAGATGGGGACAGATGAGACAGAGGTGGGAACAGGCAGGAGATGGAGGAGGTTGCACCAGAGCTTTGAGTGCCACCACTGGTTACTGACGCTCAAATAATAATCCTAACAGTTCATAAAGGGCCTGAATCACATCAAAGTCACACAACACGTGCTGTGCCTGCACAGCGTTTAACCTCTATGTGTGCATCTCTATACAGCGACATCACATTAACAACTATACATGACCAATTCATTAATTATTATGACATTGTTGAGAAGTTATAAATCGGACAGTCCAATTTTTTAATGGATTACTTCGTTATCTTCTTTCATTGTTTCTCGCTCTCCCCGTCTCGCTCTGAGTCCCTGCTATCCAATTCCCCTACCCACACTCTCTGCTCTGTCTTTGCCCCCTACTCTCTGAAACTCTCTTCCAAACCCCCACCTCACACCTTCCCTCTCCACTTTCAAAATCTCTTTGACTGCGCCTCCTTTTTTCCCTGCTCCCTCCCTGTAACACACTTTTTTCTCTTTACGGGAAAGCGTACAAATAAGTGCACATTTCTCCCACAAAACGTACAGTCAATTCACTTTACAGTATATTCTGTGAAGCGTTTTGATAGGTCTCAGAGTCGTGATAAAGCGCTATATCAAATGCAAGGATTATTATTAATAATAAATTTTTGTTCTTTTAACACACACACACCACCCTCCCCGTACAGTTTTCTCCTCTTGTTGTCATTTTCGAGAGGCCCAGCATCACACTGTGGAGTACAGCTGTGTGTTCCTTAGCACCTCAAGACCAAGGGTAGATTACACAATGCTGTACAAAAACCCTCTCCGGTGCTAAAGTTTAGCTGAGGCTGCTCGCAGCTGTACTTCTTGCACAGACTCCGAAAGCTTCACTAGTCAGTTTACATGAGAGAGTTTTTTGAAAGTTGTCTGCCGCGCTGACAAAGAGATGAGATGGCAGGGCCATGTGTGTGTCTGAGGCTTCTCAGCCAGACCGTGGGAACCTTCCCCCGAGCCCGGGCTTGTGACACGTTCACAGGCGCCTGGAAGAGGCCACAAGACCACATGAATAGATGGAGCTCTGTGTGCAGCCTCTCTCTGCTGTTTGCAGCTTTCCTCTTGTCTAACAGCCTCCACCCTCAAATGTGGAGGAGGAAGGCTGAGAGGGGTGCAGTGGACGCTGCACCACCACCGAACCTGCTTCCACAGCGGAGACGTCAGCGATGATGATAATCGCAATTATTACAAACAATCTCAAGGCGCTGAGAGTTGACAGCAACTGTCAAGTGTAGTGACTTGTGTATTTACAGGATTATTGTTATTAATAATACTTACAATAATTTAACGCAAATTCAAAGCGCTTCTCAGGATACACTCTAAAGTGTAGTGGCTATGCATTTGTAAGACAAACACAATTTATACATGGCAACTTCCCACTAACAGGTGTGACATGAATAGCAGCTTTCATGTAGCACCCTCACGTAGGAGTGCTTCATAGTGATGGGGTCGGACATGGGCCATGCAGGGAGGGGGGTGGGGGAAGAGGGAGGTGACCGTAGGCACGGTCTATCAGGTAGGTTTGAAGATGGGACTTGAAGACAATAGAGAGGGGATAAGCCGAAGGGGTGAAGGAAGCAGTTCCAGAGATTAGGGCTGTAGAATCTCAAAGCTTAGCCACTGATAGGGCAGGGGACGTGCAACAGCAACAACAACAACTTGTATTTATATAGCGCCCTTCATGAGGGGTAGCGTCCCGGAGCGCTTGACAGCGAGCCCGAGCCAGCCAAGCGGAAGAAATGGGGTAGGTGGAGGTCAGAGAGATAGGGAGGAGCCAGGGTATAAACGGATTTGTAGATGGGGGTGAGGGCCTTGAAGTCGAGGGGGTGATTGGCATCCGGAGTTCGTTCCAGGTGAGGAGACGGTCAGTGTCAGCCTGGGCTGTGAGCTCAAAGTCCTGACATAGGACTCGAACCCACAAACTTCTTTCTGACTGAGAGGGGATCGTGCTACCAAACTGGCCACGGTTTGTGGAAGGAAGAAGTGAAGCTTCCTGCAGCGTGTGAAAGACCCACTTCCTCTCTCTCTCTCACAGAGATGCTGTTTGGAATTTAGAGGAGCCACGCTCAGATCAGATCAGATACTTGTCTTTCCCTCAATGCCTCCTCTGCTGAGACCCTGGATTCTTCATGGTCTTAGCCTTAAAATTTTAAGATGTTTTCAAAAAATCTCCCTGACCAGACAATGAGTGTCCCACACCGGGGCGGGGTGGGGGGATCTGTTACCATCTGTGTGTGTGAGTGCAGGGGTGAATGTTTGTGTGTGCCTGTAGGGAGCTGTGTGTCTGTAAATTACAATGCTGTCTGTACCTGTGGGTACTTCTATAGCAAACAGTATTTGGGTGTGGCTTTACGTTATTGTGCTGTAATCTGTATTTGTGTCTGTGCAGTGTGTGTTTGTACAGTTTCAACTGTGAGACCTTCCTCTTTGACCGCCCCTTCAGTCCTCTCCCCCACGACCGTGGGCAAGCTCCTTGCCCCCCCCCCCCCCCCGACTCCATCCCGCAGCTCAGGTGCAAACTCTTAACTGTGCAGCGCCTGTCCATCTGATGTGAAAGGCGCTGTATAAATGCAATTTATTGTTGTATGTGTCTGCACAATACCACAGTGTAGGTATGTGTGTCTGCACGTATCTACCGCACATCATCGCTTTTCTTCACTTTTGCCACATTGCCCACCTCTGCACAAACACCCTCATTCACACTTCTGTTACCTACTGACTCGACTGAAGCACTCCTCACCAGTCTCCTTCCATCTACCAACTCCAGCTCATTCAAACCTTCACCACCCGCGTCCTCACCCCATCACCCCAGTCCCCGCAAGGCTCCCAATGGATCAACTTAAAGGTCCTCACCTTACCTATAAACCACTACCTGATATGGGTCCTTGGGTATAGTACAGTGCTTTATGTATGTAGATCTTTGCAGTAGAATGTGCATCAGTACGTGTACATAGCTGTTGTGTCTGTTCCCAGCACAGTGAGGAGGTGTGAGATCAGCACAGAGAGAGACTGTAAACACAGCCACCCCTTGCGGTGCTTCATGACTTCGAGCTGTGGTCTGCGCACAGGCGCTGGCTCACTCTCAAGGCAGTGTGAGCGAGCATCTTAACTCTTTCCCAGCCAGCACCTTTCTACTTTGGTTTCCTCAGTCTTTCGATTGCTCAGATTGCGGTCAGTGCAGGAAGGAGAGTGGATGTAAACACGAACAGCAGGTTACAAAAGCAGCCTTGAGTCAGACTAGCTGCTGTGTGACTGAGGGGAGGCAGCGAGTACAAGTGGCAATATTCTCCAGTATTTGTGGTCGATTGCTAACTTTGGTGATGGGCACTGCAGAGGAGAGGGAATATTCATGGGGGGGGGTGGGCAGCAGTGCTGCATTGCTGGAGGTGGCGTCCTTCAGATGAGATGTCAAATTGAGGTCCCGTCTGCCTGTTCACAAGGACGGGAAAGATTCCCGTGACATGAGGGGTGCTATATAAGTGTAAGTTATTGTTGTTGTGAACGAGGGGAGTGGACGTTTAGCAAGAAAGCTGCACCGCAGGCACAGGGAGTTTGAAAAACAAAAGCGCTCACAGAAAAAATAAACTACAGCACCTTACACTGGAGAAAGTACCCTGGGCTGTGTAAGTGCATCCTCACTCACTCTGTCATGCAGCGTTCACGCCAGCCTGTTAATCCGCTTGTCAGAGCTGAGTCCGCGGAGATTGAGTGACGTTTGATCAGTTTCCGGGAGATGGATTTTATCTCTCAAGGCGTCTATTCCCTCCGGGCCACTCTTTCAATCCCTGGGGAATCACACCTCACTCCTACTTATAGGACAGGAAGGGCAAATGGCAGAGGGAACGAAGCACTGAATGGTACATTCGAGCCCGGTTAATGGGGACATTATAACTGGTAAGCATGACCGGATAAAGGGGAACAGAAGTTGTTTTTGAAGCTGTTTTCCTTTTGGAGGTATGTGCCTGTCTCTTTTTTGCAGGTCGGTAAACTGTGCCAAGACTAGGTACACGGTGTCCCGAACGTACCTGTCAGCTGCAGGCTCTCACTCAGCTCTTTTCTACCTTTGGGAAAACCGCAAATATTTGAGAGGCAGTTAGCCTTGCAGTGAAAGGTGTGTCATCTTTGCACAGTGCATTCCTTCAGGACTAGCTCACATCACGTGCTCACAGGGCTCCCAGCATTCGCTGCAATTGGCATCCTCTCTCTCTCTCTTTGACACAGGTGGGGGCGGGAGAGGGGCTGTGGGCGGCGTGGGGTGTTGCCACCTGTATCAGTTTTAACCCCCCACCCCCCCCCCCCCAAAAAAAAACACAGTACACATCGCTCCTCAGTTCTCGGCTCCCAGCAGTCGAGATGGAGCTGTTTAATCTCAAGAGTTTGGGGAAGAAAAGAGCGCGAGAAAGAGAAAAATCATCTCTTCGAGACGGTGTGAAAGCTTTCCCCTTTCTTTCTAGACTTAGTGACCTTTCCCCAGCGCTTTGGCACCAGCCCCTGTTTGACTTTTGCTGGAGCTCGCCAGTGAGGACAGGTAGCTTTTTAAACAAGTTACAAAGAAATTCCTGAACGGCTGAAACAGGGACAGCACTGAGGTCGGCCGGCTGGCTTGTCACGGGAGCGAGTACAGTAATTTGATTAGCGGGTCATGAGGCAGACTGGTGGATTCAGTTTCCTGCAGAAGGTATCTGTAACCGCACCTCACAGTGCCTCGTTCGCTTATTTATGAGCCTACGCAGCTGATCTGAACATCTTTTATAACACGGTTGCCAGAGCTGAAATGTAATTACCTTCAAAATACACAGCCACTGCACTGCACTTCACAGTAAATCCGGTGACGTTCTCGTGAGACACTTAGATGACGCGATAAGGCGTTTGATCAAATGCAGGGATTATTATTTTTACTATTATACGTTCAGAATTAATTTCACGGCTGTTTGTGGGACATTGCTGTGCTCAGTTGTGCTGCAGGGTTTGCCTACAAATGCACAGTCACTCCATTTCACAATAATTGCTTGAAGCGCTTTGAGATGTCCTTTCGGTTTGCTAAAGCGCTCTACCAAACCCAAGGATTAAGGATGATTTTAGGATTGGGGTGTGAGAGAGGAGACAGTGGATAGAACATTACTGGAATGATTCCCATTCACAACACAGAGCACTTGTTATACAATCTTGTTCAAAATCATCCTCCTTGACCTCAGTGAATACAATACCTAACAATAAATTGGATTTATATAGCGCCTTTCACCTCGGGAGAACGTCGCAGAGAGCTGATATAGACAATATATTTACTATTTAGTAAAATAGTATCAGAACAATTTGATTCTTTTCAGCCTCGTAGTCTGAGTCTCGAAAAATTTAGTAGGAATATGCAGGGAAATATAATAATTCTTGCATTTGATATAGTGCCTTCTCTCACATTATTGAGACATCTCGAAGCGATTCACGGAATATACTGTAAAGTGAATTGACTGTATATTTTGTAGGTTAAACGCGGCAGCCAATTGCGCACATCATTGTCCCACAGTTGTGGAAAAGAGTGACCAAGATATTAGTATTTTTTTGAAGGGATTGTTAGTCCCGTAAAGTGTTCCACCAATCGTCTAACAACCGGGTTCCTATTTACTGCTGGATAAACAGGCATATGGAGTAAGGAAACTTGCCTAAAGCTTTGCCCCGCCCAGGAATCAAACCCAGGTCCACTCGCTTGCGAGGAGAGTGCTCTAACCAATAAACTACAGGACTTGTAACAATCCTATGACACTGCTGGAAAAGAGAAGCAAGTTTCTTCCGATGTCTTATCTGATAATCCCCCCCCAAATTAAATTGGTCACTCACTTTATTGCTGTTTGCTGGCCAATGCTGCTCTTAAATTGGGTGCCAAATTCACAGTCGCTGTACTGTACAAAACCACTGTTAAGTGCTTTTTGAAATTTTCGGTACTGTATCAAAGGCATAAATTATTACTAAGTATTCAGGAAGAAACGGTCATAAGTGGGTTAAGGAGAGGGGATAGGTGCAGGCTCATAAAATAATAATACTTGCATTTGATATAGCGCTTTTCACAAGACGTCTCAAAGCGCTTCACAGAATATACTGTAAAGTGAATTGAATATAAATTTGTGGGCGAAATGCGGCAGCCAAATTGCGCACAGCAGTGTCCCACAGACAGTCGTGGATTGAAGTGACCAATTTTTTCTTGAGGCGTATGGAGTAAGGAAACTTGCCCAAGGTTTCGCCCTGCCGGGAATCGAATCCAGGTCTCTCGCTTGAGAGGCGAGCGCTCTAACCACTGAGCTACGGGACTCCACAATGTACACCGGCACGGACTAGTTTGACTGAACCCATTGCTGTAACGTTCCATGTGATTTTATATGCGAAGTATTTTGTTATATTGTTGGGCAGGGTGCTGGGGGAATTCCTCATCCTGCTTGAAAATATTTGTGGGATGTTGGATAACATCACCAGAACGGGCAGTTAGGCTCAACATCTAAATACAGGGAGAAGCTGTATAATGAACAGCAGAAGTAGCCCATCACAGTCAGTCAGACTGGGAGACTTGGACCATCTAAAACATCGACACAACTAACACCGAGACAAGTTCTACTCCCCCTTTGGTACTGAGCTGGGGCACGCTCGCTCCTCAGCCTTGAAAAGGGGACCTCATAGAGGTATACAGCCGAGTCTTGTTATATGTTGGACTACGTAAATCCCAGCCAGTGCTATAACAAGGTGCTATCGCCGGTCAATGAGCGTGTACAGAGTAAGTAGGTTGGCTCCATCGGCACGTCAAAACAGGAAGCCTTGTCGACGGGACATCAGATCGCTGCTGACCTTTGGGCTGATTGTTGGCCAGGATAAATCGCTAGTTACACCTCGTTCAGAACATTGTGTCCGGCTTTCCTCACCCTAAATTGAGGAAAGATGTCAAGGCGACAGAAGGGGGTGTGGAGGAGATGCGAGGATTATTGCTGTCCTTTTTTTTTTGATTCTTTTAAGAAAATATATCATTTTCCAGATGCAAAAGGAGCGAGGCCAGGAATGAGCTGTGAGGAGGCTGGATCCCGGGACATCTCTGCGCGGGCCCTGGAGGACAGCGGCCGTGGGCAGCCAGGACACTCAGCGTACAGACCAAACTGCCACTGGGTAGAGCGGTCCTGGCTGGACCCTGAGACCCTGCGGTTCACTAGCGGGGCCTCTCTGCAGGTGGGGGCCGTCCCCCCCGGCATCCTGGACAAGGTTGACGTGTTTTACTGTTGCACCGGCTGCGGCAAAGTGTTCTGGGAGGGATCGCACTTCGGCCGGGTGGTCTCCCAGTTCAAAGAAGTGCTGCACATACCGGACGGGGCGACATTTTACAACTTGTAGTGCGGCTGGGGGTTAGGGGCGGGGGGGGGTAGTGCCGGGGGCTGGGGGTGGGGGCTGTGCCCATTGGGTAGTGTCTGAACGTGGGGCCATCCCATGCTCAGACCCCACCCGCCCCACCCCAATCCCTCCAGATAATGGAGTGAGAGATTATGTGACTTGTCATACAAGAACTATCAGATCCTTTTGATTATCTTTACATACGTCCCCCTCTCCTTACATCCCCCCCACCACCCCACCTCCCTCCCCCCCCAACCTGACGTCAATCGAGGCAGTTAATTTTTTTAATGAATGAATCAATCAATCTCATTGTTTAATTAAGAGTGTTGTTTGTATTTTGTTCACATCCAATCTCAGTTCCCGTCGAAACGGTTCAGCCGGGTGGCAATCAGTCCAAGGGCACCAACCAGGGAGTGTGCGTGGCTGGCAGCGGTGTTGTCTAGAGGCCCCAGAGAGAGCCCTTGGGTTCAGAGTTCGCTGATCTCCCCAGGATTACTCCAGACAAACCCAGTGTGCCTGTGCTAAGCTCAGCCAGTGTGGGTGTGATACTTACATTGGCGGCTTGCAGGAGGCAATGCTACACAATCTGGCCTAGCCTAGCCAGTCCAGGACTCCCTGTAACTGTGACGGCAGCTGGACTAAGCAGCTTTCCTTCCCAGTAAGTCAAGCCTCCAGGGCGGAGGGATAATACACTAATGGGCTCATCTGCAAGCGATGAAGAGGAGCCGCTCGGAGCTGAGTGGAGTGGGACTGTCACAATTGGCTGCTTCCTCATGCCTCCCGGCCTTTTTCACTGATTCAAAGCCAAAGCTGCTCCTGCTTTTTAAGCCTTTCCTCTCTTTGCTTCTTCCTCTTGTAATGTGGTCTCCAGGGCCAGAGGCTATTCGGGTCCGGAACTCTTATTGGATACCATTTCAAATCAATATTTGGTTTTTCTGTGAAACATTCCATGTAACGTTTTAAATCAATAAAATGATCCGTTTTCAATAAGGACTAGCAGTTTATAATAATAATATAATAATAATCCTTGCATTTGATATAGTGCCTTATCATGTCTTCGAGATGACTCAAAACGCATCACAGAACATACTGTAAAGTGAATTGACTGTATATTTTGTGAGTAAAACACGTCAGCCAATTGCGCACAGCAGCAGTCGTGATTTGAAGTGATCAATTTATTATTTTTTTTAAGGAAGTATTACTCCGGAAAAGCGAACCGCTAATCGACTAACAACCGGGTTCCTGCTTGGTAAACAGAGGCGTGTGGAGTAAGGAAATTTGCCCAACATTTCGCCTTGCCGGGAATCGAACCCAGGTCTCTCGCTCGCGAGGCGAGTGCTCTAATCACTGAGTTTCTAACCTGACCGGGTGGGTGGGGTGCAGGGAGCCACACACAGACTTCACTGAGAGGCGGGTGAGAGAGGAAGACTGTGACGAAGTAGCAGGTGCACAATTACAATTTGGGGATAGGAGCAAAGACGTCTTTGGCTTAAAGAATGAACTAAAAGAGAACCATGGAGGATGGTTCCACAGCTGCCAATAACTGTCCGAAATGGCTATTCTTTATTTGCGAGCCTGGATTCTGAGTATCAGCGTCAGGCAGGCTGCTGTGATGTTGTGGGACATTACAGTTGAGTCTAATTCGGTCTTCAGCCAACCTCCATACTCTCGCCTTCCTCCAGATGTTATGAAGATGTCCTGACTACCAATCCTCCTGATAAATCACTGGCTGTTAATGGAGCCAGTGCCACTTTGCGCCAATTGGCTACCTGGTTTATCTACAAGTCACCACCCTCGACAGCAAAACCTTTCAGACATTTGGACATTCTCAGCACTCTATCCAGAACAAGGGGGCATACATAACCTTAAAATTAGAGCCAGGCCATTTAGGAGTGAAATCAGGAAGCATTCTTTCACACAAATTATATAGCGCCTTTCATGGGGGAAGGACGTCGCAAGGCATTTTGACGTCTGTTTTGATGGGCTGCGAGCTGTTTTGATGCGCTTAATCACATCCAAACAGCTCACAGGACTTCGAAGCAATTGAGTGTAGTGACTGTTTTTTTTATCGTACAGCCCAGCCTGACAATGGAATTCATTGTCTGCCAGATACATATTCGCTGCAGGGTCCCCAGGTTACCCAATGTGGTTCCGGGTGCGTAACACCCAGTGCAACACCCTTTCTGCTGAACACACCAATACCCTCAGAGGCTTGAACCAACCCCAGCCAAAAAAGTAATCTGATTTCGCCCATGTGAAGGAATACGAGCCAGCCACTCATTTTACTGCTGGAAGGCTGGGTGTGCACAAAGAGCGAGAGAGAGAGAGAGAGAGAGGGAGGATGAAATCTTTCTGGCTATGTGGCATAACTTTATCGGAAATAAGCCCCAAGGCATCCCTAAAAGAAACATTTGCCAGGTGTTTTGAAGCTAGAGGTGAACAAAATGTTTGGATTCTCAGCGTGTTTGTTTAAGATGAATTGTGGATGACTCTGGCTCAGGGGCAGTGTGGTGGGTGTTGGTGTGGGATGCAACGACTTGTAAGTTTCAACAGAAAAGCAAAAGCCACTGTTTTGGAAACGATTTGAAACCAAAAGGTGATAGCACCACTTAAAGGCAACCAATGTGACAGAGGGTCACAAAGGAACTATTTTAAGCCCCCCACCACCCCCCACCCCACCACAAAAAAAAATGACCTCTCATACAGGAACCTTCATTCCCTCAGCAATCGGGCCAATTGGATCTACAATAATAATAATCTTTGCATTTGATATAGCGCCCTATCACGCCTTCGAGACGTCTCAAAGCTTCACAGAATATACTGTAAAGTGAGCTGACTATGTTTTGCAGGCGAAATGCGGCAGCCAAGTGCACACAGCAACAACAACCACTTGCACTTTATGTAGTGTCCTCCGTGCAGGGTAGAGTCTCAGAGCGACTAACAGTGGCGGAGCCTGACTCCGAGCTGGGGGGGGAGTTGGGGGAGGTGACCGTAAGTACGGTTGAAAAGGTTTTCAGGCAGGACTTGGAAAAGGGGAGAGGGGGGCAAGGTGGTTGGATTGATTGAGTGTCTCCCACAGATACACAGCAGTGTCCCACAAACAGTCATGGATTGAGTGACCACTTTTTTTGAGTGATTATTACCACCGGTAAAGCGATCCAACAATCGACTAACAGCCGGGTTCCTACTCACTGTTAGGTAAACAGCAGCGTGTGTAAGAAAACTTGCTTTTTTTTACATTTCGCCTTGCCTGGGAATCGAATCCAGGTCCTCTCGTTAGTCATCAACATCGCAAAACAATGTTTTAAAGGGAAATCCTTGATCAGCCTTTATCCTTTAACTACTTGAAAGCGCTCCTCAGCAGTTGTGAACAGTCTCAGATTCCAGATGATGCCATAAACCTCTGAACTCTACCCTGTCGATTTTGTTACATCCTTGCTTGATGATCCTCCATCTATTAGCCTGCCAAGTCTGCTTCAGTGATGTGCTTTTTTTTGGTTAACTGGGTGTCTGACTACGCTTCGAAACCCATCACCCTGCTTAACAGGTTCCAAAGCAAACTCGTGAGAACTTTGCATGCGTGTGGACATTTCCGCTTGCCTGGCGTGGAGTGCTTTCGTAAGATGTATTTGGAAAAAAAAGATTCGCCTTCAGAATGTGGAGTAAACAATGATAACCTTTGCAGTTGATACAGCACCTTTCACGTTCGGAGGATGTCAATGGCAAGCATTGTGGTGTTAGCTGGTTAGGCTTCAAAACGCACTCCGGGGTCCCCCAAACGCAGGTTCAAACACAGCTAAAAAAAATTGTGTCTGGACACATGCGGAAACCCATCACCGTGCTTAAGAGTATCCAAACCAAACTGAGAATTCCACGCATCCCACCTACACACGGAGATTCCAGAAATAGGTTGTCGGAATGAACGTGCACCTAATTCCGGAAGGTATTAGGCTCAGGTTGGCAAAAGCCCCTTGGCTTGGCGACCCCTGAGTGAGTGTGCGTTGGGGGTGACGGCTGGAGTCTTAAGCAGCTAAAACCGCGCAGCTTGGATAGGATTGTCTGGCAAGCTTTCCCGACGTGAAAGGCGCTATGCAAATGTAATCTTGTTGTTGTTGTTGTTGTTGCTTGTCCAGCTAGAGACATCCTGCCTGTTAGGGCTTTGGCTTACGGGGTTAACAGGAGCCGAGTGGGATGATTCCTTGGCCCCTTTGACCGAAAACATGGCTATTTGAGTGAGATGGGTGGGTGGGGGGAGCGGGCATGTAGAGACATTATAGAAGACACTGCCCCCCCCCCCCCCCCCCCGGGGTCAGCTCACAGCACACGGCAAGGACCGGAGCTACCGCTGTAACGGGTTCAATCTGTTCCGCTCTGATCAAACAGCCCAGTTCGCGAGTGTTATTTCCTTTTACCTGGCAAGTGTTAAAATTGCTGTTGCATTGTTTGCCAGGTTTATTATGTCTTTGGGATTACCCACTTTTCCCCTTTATCATCGATGCAATTCCCCCCCACCCCCCCCCACCCCCCTTTCTGATCCCTGACACTGACGTGTAACGTGTTGGGTGTTCAAAGCTGCGAGAGTGGATTGCTTTTGCCAAAATCCCAAGCAAAAGAAAAAAAAATCTCTCTCTTCTTATCCTGCATGATTATTTCCCTGCATTTCAGCAGAACGTGTTCCCTCTCCACCTGCAGCCTGACTCCACTTCAAGCCCCCCCCCCCCCACCCCCCCCAAACCTACCCAAACCCCCCAAAACTACCCCCACCCCCAGCATTGCCCAACGCTTGGCGACTTCACTGGTTGAAACCTCACTCATTCATCAACCCACTTGCACTTGTCTCTGCAAAAAAAAATCTTGAGTGATACAGAAAGAGACACCCAGACACAGGGCACAGTATTGTGCATTAACTCCACAGAGCGTTCCAGTTTGTCGTTGTAGTCTTTTCCCCTTTCTTCTTCTGCCCCCCCTCTCCCCTGTCCCATTCCCTCCCCCTCTCCCCTGTCCCATTCTCTCCCCCCCTCTCCCCTGTCCCATTCTCTCCCCCCTCTCCCCTGTCCCATTCTCTCCCCCCCTTTCCTCTGTCCCATTCTCTCCCCCCCTCTCCCCTGTCCCATTCTCTCCCCCTTTCCCTGTCCCATTCCCCCCCCCTTTCCCCTGTCCCATTCTCCCCCCCCCCCCCCTTTCCCCCCACCCCACCTTTATCTCTTCCTTACACAGGTGCCTTTGCGATGCTGTGTGTGTGTGTGTGTGTGTGTGTGTGTTACAGAGATGATCAGAGAGGCGCAATGTCACAGTCCACAATGGTCGGTTTCTGACTTGAACCCATCAAAAGTCAGACGCTGTCACTGTACCGTTTGATCAGAAATATCGGGATTGTTTTTTTTTTGAATTCGGTGTGTATTCACTCCTCTGTGTGTTTGATCGCCAACTGTGCCATTTTTTCCTATTTGTCGGACTCTCCTGAAATGTTTTTCCCCTTTCTGCTATACCCCCTCTTCCCTGGTTTCTTTCCTCTCTCTCTCTCTCTCCATCCCTCCCTCCCTGTATGTGGGCATCTCTCTCTCTTATTGTTGTGTCTTTGTGTGTGTGTATGTATGTATGTGTGTGTCTCCCTCTCTTCCTCTATCAGTCTTTATATGCTTATATGTCTCTCTCTCCCTCTTCCTTAGCTGTGTCTCTGTGTGTATATCTCTCCATCTTCCTGTGTCTGTGTACGTGTTTCTTCTCTTCCTGCATATGTGCCTGTGTTTGTATCAGTGTCTGTATCTCTGGTCTCTTCGTGTACCTGTCTGTGTATATGGGTCTCTGTCTGTCTCTTTTTGTATCTTTGACCTGTATCTGTACCTTCGGTTTGTATCTGTGTCTGTATCTTCCTGTATCTGTGTCTGTATCTTCCTGTATCTGTGTCTGTATCTTCCTGTATCAGTCTGTGTCTGCATATATGTGTGTGTGTGTGTGTGTATTCTCTCTCTTCCTGTATCTGTCTGTGTTCGTGTGCGGATCTGTGATTTTGTCTGTGTGTATCTCTCTCTGTCTCTTCCTTTGTACATCTGTGTGCATGTATGCATTCTCTCTCCCTCTCTGTCTCTTCATGTATGTGTGTATCTCTCTCCCTCTTCATGTACCTGTGTCTAAGTGTGTGTGTGTGTGTATCTCTCTCCCCTATGTATGTATGTATGTATGTATGTATGTGTGTGTGTGTGTGTGTGTCTCTCCCCTCCCTATGTATGTATGTATGTATGTATGTATGTTATGTATGTGTGTGTCTCTCTCCCCTCCCTATGTATGTATGTGTGTATATGTGTGTGTGTATGTATGTATGTATGTATGTATGTGTGTATGTATGTATGTATGTATGTGTGTATGTATGTATGTATGTATGTATGTATGTATGTGTGTATGTATGTGTGTATGTGTGTCTCTCTCTCTCCCCTCCCTCTGTGTGTGTATATGTGTGTGTGACTCTCTCACTCAGTGGGAAGGTCTGGCCGCCTGGTTCCCACGGTCCAGAATTTTTAATGAATAAACCCCCGGCCCCGCCCCCCCGGGAGCCACGTGGGGCCGCGGCCAATAGCCGGCGCGGGGAGGCGGGGCGGAGGGCTGCGATTGGCTGCCCGGCTCGGAACGCGGGGAGCCGCGACGTTCCATTGTTATGGTAATTTCCCGCGTAGCGTAAAAAGCGGCCGCGCGGCGGGAGCGGAGGGCAGAGCAGAGCTGACAGCGAGAGGGGGAGTCAGACACAGCCACAGAGGGTCACAGACACACAGACAGACACACACACACACAGGTTTGTCTGTGTACCGTGTGTGGCTCCGACTTTAACCCCCCCCCTCCCCTCTCCTGCCCTCTTCTCCCCCCCCACCCCCCTTTCCCCCTCCCCTCTTCCCCTCCCAAACACACACAACACACACTCTCCCTCCCACTCTCTCTCTCTCTCTCTCCCTCTCCCCCCCCCCCCCCCCCGGATGCCCTTCCCGCAAGACCAAGGCAATCCGCACTCCACTCAAGGCAACCCCTGCGGTCAAGGATTTGCAACGCGTGTGTCCGTGTCTGTGTCTGTGTCTGTGTCCGTGTCTGTGTGCGGGTGAACGTGTTCGGGAGACGAGAAGAGAAGAGCAAAAGCAAAAGCAGAACAGAACAGAGGAAAGAAGACTTTGCGGAGTGTAAACCAGGGGGGGAGTTCTTGTGCCGATCTTCATCTCATCTCTTCTTCCCCACCCACCCCCCACCCCCCACCCACCACCGCCACCGCCACCGCCACCGCCTCCTCCCTCCTCGCAACTCACACCAATCCCTCTTTGAACTCCTGCCTCCCTGTGAGCAGCGTTCAGATCGGATCGGATCGGATCGTCTCTCAGCTGCTGTGCGTTTTCCCTGCAATTCGCTGAGGATCTTTTGTGTTTGACATCGCAAAAAAAGCAATCTCGACTGCGAGAGGAGAGGAGAGAAGAGGAGAGGAGAGGAGAGGAGAGGAGAGAAGAGAAGGAGAGATCGACATAACCTCCCAACTACCTACTACCTACCTACTACCTACCTACTACCTACCTACCTACCTACCTGGCTAACCAGCTACGGTACCTGTGTGGTGTGTGTGTGTGTGTGTGTCTCTCTCTCTCTCTCAGTGAGTGAGTGGGTGAGTGAAGATGAGTCAGACGGAGCTGTCCACTTGCTCGGCTCCTCAGAGGGTCTTCCAGGAGGCGGTGAAGAAGGGGAATACAAAGGAACTCCACTCGTTGCTGCAGAGTATGACGAACTGCGAGTTTAACGTGAACTCGTTCGGGCCCGAGGGCCAGACTGCACTGCACCAGTCGGTGATCGACGGGAACCTGGAGCTGGTGAAGCTGTTGGTGAAGTTCGGGGCAGACATCAGACTGGCGAACCGGGACGGCTGGAGCGCCCTCCACATCGCAGCCTTCGGGGGCCATCAGGACATCGTTCTGTATCTCATCACAAAAGCCAAGTACAGCTCCAGCGGTCGGTAATGCTCCCACACATCCCCCCCCCCCCCACCCACCCACCCTCACCCCCTCCCACCCACCCTCACCCCCCACACACACCCCCACACCCCCCCCCCGGAGGCGAGGTTTATTCTAATTAATATTATTATTATTGTTATTACTGTGGAAGAGGATGAGGAGGAGGAGGAAGAAGGAGGAGGGGGAAAAAAAAACAAAAGTGGTTCTGTGGTCCTTTTTTTTTGCATTCGTTTCGTTTGGGGGGTGTTTTTTTTTCTGTGTGTGTGTGTGTCTCTCTCTCTCGTTTTGTTGGTCCCTTCCCCCCTCCCCCCCCCAAAAAAAAACAGCTGCTCGGAATCCACACTATTATTATTATTATTGTTATTTTTTGGGGCCAAACGAGAAAGAGAGAGAGAGAGAGGGAGAGAACAAAAAAAAAATCCTGGTGTTGTGGTCTGGTCTCTGATGTGGTGGTGTGTTGTGGAGATCCCTCGTCGACACTCACACACACGAAATCAAGAAGAAGAAGAAGAAGAAGAAGAAGAAAGCATTGCTACGAACTCTGTAGAGCTGTCAGAAAAGAAAAGAATTAAGAAAAAAAAATCTACTGTAATTTTCTCGCCATCTACCTCGACTGTACAGTATTTCCTTTGCCCCCATCGGGATCGGGACTCTTTTTTTTTTGGAAGCAATCCACAGCCTGGAATCACTCAGACACGACCCCAAACATGGGACAGGTTTCAAGAAGAGACAGAAAACAAGAACGACTTGAGACGATGTGCCTTTTTTTTTCCCCCCTTTCTCCCCCACACACACCCTCCCCCCCACCCCCCCACACCCCACCCCATCCACCAGCTCCTTGTCTTCTTGTCTGAACGCTGTGGTGTCTTTTCTTGTTGTTGTAAGAGCTTTTCCTACAAAAACCCTCTTTAAAACTCTCAGTGCATTTCATTTCGTTTCGACTCTTCCAACACAATAAAAAGTTCGCCTTTTAATTCCAGATCTGCCAAACTTTTTTGGGGGGGGAAGTGGGATGAGATGAGGTGTGTGGGGGGGGGAGTGGGGTAAGTGTTTTTTTTTGTTTAAAACCATATCATACAACAATTTGAAAACCTGTCCTGTTTTTTTAAATATATATATATTCCAACCATTGCCTGACCCGAAGTTTACAAACTTTAACTCAAAAAAAAGTTATTTTGTTGGTTTAAACCTATTTTTTTTGTGTGTGTGTGTGGGGAAGGGGAGTGAAATCTTATTTTTTTCCACAAAAAAAAATCTGGCCCCCAAAATGAGATGGTAAAATGTCTTTTTTTTTTACAAAACTTGGGGGGAAAAAAAACTTTTTGCAAAACTTGTTAAGAACTTTCAGTGCTTGTGATAGACTGACAAAACCGGTCTTTATCGACTGGAGGAAACCACAGTGGGTTCTTATCGACCTGTGAACGTGAGATCAGATGCTTTGAAAATATTTTTTAGCAGATCGATAAATAAAAAATAAAAAAGCAAAATAAAATTCATTGAATTCCTGAAGTGGCCAAAGGAAGACAACAAAAAATGAATGAAATTAGGCGATCTGTTTATTCCCCACCACCCCCACACCCCCCAACCCATCCTCCCCCCTCTCCCCTTCTCTCCGGTGATTGTGTTTCGATTGGAGATGTTTCGTTATGTGTTTTTTTTTCACAAAATATGTCTTTTTATCATTTGTCAGAAGAAGAGGGTTGTGTGATTAAAAAAAAGAGTTTGTGCGGTGACGGTGGCGTGGAGTGCGGGCGCCACCTCGCGTCCGCGAACGGCATCGCACCCAGTGGGAGGCTGCAAAACGCAACCAAATCGAAGAGAGAGATCAATAAAAAAAAATGGAAAGAGATAAAATCCACATTCTGGGGGGAATGCTGTCGTATGCAAAACCTCATCGAACTCCCCCAAGAGACTGCACCTGGGACACGGCAATGCTGCTTTTTATTCCCCCCCCAAAAAAAAACGAACCCATTTTCTGTTCCCAGAGTCGAAAAAAGATGCAAAAACACACACACACACACAGAGACTTCTGCAACTGCTCTTCCCATCTCCTGTTTGTAACCTGCACTAAAATCGCTTGATCACTGCCGACTTGTGCTTCCTTTTATTTTTTTTTAACTCAACTCTTAAGAGTGTGTAATGTTCCACCTGCTAAGTGTCTTGTCTGTTGGTCCCAATTTTCTTTTAATGTTTAAGTAGATGCATTTTTTCCCCCCCTGTCTTGTATTTTTTTTCTCTCTCTTCCATCCCCCCACCACCCACCCACCCCCCCCCCCCCACCCTCAGCATCCCAAACCATCCCAAACCATCCCACAGCTGTAGCCATCATTTTGTTCTTAAAAAAAAGAAAAAAAATTAACTATTTATCGAGTGTAAATACTTTGTTGACAGGTTTATGTGACAAGCCTGTGTGTGGGTGTGTGTGTGTGTGAGTGTGTGTGTGGGTGGGTGAGTGTGTGTGTGAGTGTGTGAAAAAAATGTTAAAAGATGGTCAAAGCAGTTTTTTTTGGGGGGTGGGGGGGGGAAAAAGGATATATGTATTTCGGTGTTTAAACTTGACCATGTTTGCATTGCACTGAATGTACTGCTTTTTTTTTTGGCCTGTGTTTTTTTTTGTTAATAATTTTATCGAGGGGCTCTTGTGTAGTTCTGGGTAAGGTTATTGGATTTTAAGGAAGTTTATGTGACAAAAGGGATTTTCTTTCAAAAATGTCCCCCCCCCCCCCCAAAAAAAATGTTAAGAGAAATGTGAGCACTTTTTGCAGGTGCGTAAGAAAAAAAAAGGATAATTCTGATAATGTGTTGAAGTGTCTATTCAGACAGACTCCACACAAAAGAATAGGATTGGCTTTGTCCCCAGTCTTATCCTAAGGCGTTAAAAGTGTTTTGCATCACAAATTACCTTGTGTAAGAATCTGGTGTGTCTCACTCCATCCTCGATGGTTTCAGTTTGCTATGCAACCCCTGACTCTCTCCCTCTCTCTCTCTCTCTCTTTTTTTCTTCTTCTTCTTCTTCTTTGGTTGAAAAGAAGGCTTATTGAAATTCAATTCAGATCCCCTCACGTTGCTGACCTGCCCTTGCCAGAGCCAGAGGGTGGAGAAGAGATGGAAAGAAGGGAGGGGAGAGAGAGAGAGAGAGAGAGAGGGGGGGTGGGGGGGGGGGTGGGGGGGGGGGGGGGGAGAGAGAAGGAAGGAGAGACAGAGAGGGGCAGGTGGGAGACATAAATGTTTCTACAATGAACACTGCCTGTCATTCACATCAGGGCTGTGTGTGTGTGTGTGTCTGTGTGTGTGTGTTGAGGAGTGGCAAATAAATGTCTTTTTTTGGGGGGGAAAAACATAGAATAAAGTGAATTTCAGACATTGGATACGATGGTGCACAGCTCACACCACTAAGGAAGTCTGTTTTTTTCTGTTCCCTTGAGGCTGACAAAAGTTTTTTTTTAATTATGTTAATTATTGTGAAGAATTCTTTGGGCTTTATTGAAGCTGTGTGTGTGTGTGTGTGAGTGAGTTGTGAGTGTGTGTGTGAGTCATTATTTGATCGATTCTGACTGGATTCTGTACAGTGCAGCGATAGAGTGTGTAGCTGAGAAACGTGGAAAATGTATGAATAAAAATGTTCATTGATTTTTTTAAAAATACGAGTCTTTTATTTGAAACGCGAAAAGTATTTTCAGACAACAGCTAAACAGCCCAGAAAACTTCCAGATTTATTACTATAATAAGTTGGGGGGGTGGGAGTTTAATAAAAAAAAGGGCTGTGTGTTTTGCAATCCAGGAGGTGAATTTGATTTTGAAAGCAGACGATTTCGGTCCTTCATCATTAATAATTATTTTTTAAAAATAATTATAAATGGTCTTGCATTTGAATTTGATTCAGTGACATACTGTGATGCACTGGGGGGGGGGGGGGGCTCTTCAAAACGATTTTCACATGATTTATTCTCTCGTGGGTGAATTGGTTTGTTACAATACACTTCTTTGTTTTTTTTTAAAAAACGCAACTTATCAGAGTAATAAATCTGGAAGTTTGATGTTTTTTTTATATATAGCTGTCGTTTCAAAATCACTTGAATCCAAATCGCTTGTGTTTCTGACCTGGTCACAGATTATTGTGGAGTGAATACATCAGCAAGATTGCAATTGATTTCTGATTAACAAGAGGAAATATAGATTGTGAGGGGCTGTTGAAGGGAGAAAGTTACAACATAAATGTGTATTTTTATATATACATATATATATAGTAGATATATACATATATATATAGTCCTTCAGCACCTCAATAACAGAGACTCTATCCCCACCATTGCCTCAAACGTGTTAATAACATTTAAATTGTGATTTTGTTTCCTCTACAAAGATTTAGGTCTGGCTCCCGAGCTCTCTTTCTCTGAGATAATTAATTAATGTTTAATCGCTTGCAAAAAAAACGAAATGAGGTGTATTTGCTCCTAAAGGGGAACGGGAGGCGTTAGGTGACTGTTGGTCAAGGGCTCAGTTCGTTGTAACAGTGCTCACCAGGGGAGGAAGAGAAGGAGAGAAGCTTGTGGTGTAAAAGGCAGAGAAGGCAAATCACAGCCTTGCAAAACCTGTGAGGTGGAACTCTCCAAAAAAATAGCCTGGAAATCATTTGAAGAGATTCCTGTGATTGAAACAGTTCTCTTAATTGATATCATCTATAGGGCGAAACCTTGGGCAAGTTTCCTTACTCCACACAGAGCCTAATAATAAACCCTCCAAAAACCAAAAACAATAATAAATTGGTCATTTTCAATCCACGACTGTCTGTGGGACATTGCTGTGCGCAATCGGCTGCCGCGTTCGCCCACAAATATACAGTCAATTCGCTTTACAGTGTGTTCTGTGAAGCGCTTTGGGACGTCTTCCCGACGTGAAAAGCGCTATATCAAATGTGAGGATTATTATTATTATTATTATTATTATTATTATCTATAAAAAAATGGGTGAAAAAAAGAATCAGGTGAGGTGTGTTAAATGTTCAATGAATAAATAATTGTTCAATAAAACTTGGGCAATCTTGGGCTTCTGAGTGTTCTGGGTGGGGGGGGGTTGGAAGTTAACCCAAGATCTATCCAGAACTGGATCTCTGAAACATCCCAATTTAGTTCCCATCAACTGCACTTCGCCACTAGAGGGTCAAAGTGGTGGCACTCAACTGACTCCTGATGTGAGCAGCAGATTCCTCTGAGCAGTCGAGAGATGGGTTTACCCCCAGTCAGAAAGTCATCAGGCAATGCAATACATGGGTATCAGCTGAGCCACTTCCAATCAGTTCGATGAAGGATTGAACGAATTCCCTTTAAGGAGGTTAGAGCTAATCTGAGAGAAAACATCTAGAGTTGAGTTGCATGTTCACTAACTTTGTGTGTGTGTCTCGGTGTGAATGTGAGTGGGTATTAATTTGTGTGTATGTGTGTGGGTGAGTGGGTATTTGTGTGTGCGTGTTAGTGTGTGTGTTAGTGTGTGTGAGTGGGTATTCATTTATGTGTATGTCTGTGTGTGTATATATATATATCTGTGTGTCTGTGTGTGTGTGTATCTGTCTGTGTGTGTGTGTGTGTGTATGGATGTGTGTATCTGTATGTGTGTGTGTGTGTATCTGTGTGTGTGTGGATGTGTGTGTGTGTGTATCTGTCTGTGTGTGTGTGTGGATGTGTGTGTGTGTATCTGTCTGTGTGTGTGTATGGATGTGTGTGTGTGTGTATCTGGATGTGTGTGTGTGTCTGTGTGTATGTGTGTGTGTGTATCTGTCTGTGTGTGTGTATCTGTCTGTGTGTGTGGATGTGTGTGTGTATCTGTCTGTGTGTGTGTGTTAAATGTGTTGAAACCATCGCTATGATATGCAGAGCTGTGTGATGTGAGGCTATGGACTGTCTGCCCAGTGCGATTGCTGAATGAAAGAGCAGGCTGACTGTTTTCCTTAGTGTGTGTGTGAAAGAACTTTTTTTTCCCTCCCTCTTATCCCCCTCCCCTTGTGTGTGTGGTAATTGTGTATTCTCTGGCAGATCCCCTACATCACCACTGCTCTCCTCTTTCCCCCTATGCCCCAACCCTGAGCACAGTATTTCTCCCAGAGCAGCTGCTATGTTAATGAGACCAGGACAGATAACAGCATCCAAAAAGCAAAGCCAACAAAATATGAGTTTCAGACTCTACCCTCTACCCCCCCCTCCCCACCCCCAATCCTCCACACCCTCAAAATAAAACATCCACAACTTCTCAACTTGTTTTCACATTCAAATTAAACACTGGGACCCTCAGACTCTGGGGGGAGCATTGATCACAAAGCGTGAACCATATTTCTGGGGGCGAATACAGCACTTTTAGCACATTTCTGAGCAAACTTTTTTAAGCAACTTTTGAGCAAACAAAAGAAAACACACAGTTGAATAACCCCCCCCCCCCCACACACACACACACTGACACACAGACTAACATTCACACTGTCACACACATACTGACATTCACGCTGACACACACACACACACACACTGACACACACAGACACACACTAACATTCACACTGTCACACACCCACAGTGACACACAGACACACACACTTAAGACAAATACAAGAGATATAGATTTAGCAGACTTAAAACAAAAGTCGTCCTTGCGTTCAGTATTTACTGGGTTAAATCTTCCATACAGTTTCTGTGGCGTTATTGACAGGGTTTAGCCTGTGTCAGACAGACAGACAGACAGACAGACAGACAAAGCTCTCTGTCTCTCTGCAGTGTGAGCCAATCACACAGACAGTGGCTGTGTAAAGGGCTCTGTGTGATGTCTCTCCAACATCAGCTGCACTGATCCCGAAGATCCCTGTTCTCCCTCTTGTAATTGTATTTACCACTTGTTCTGGTGTGGCTGCAAAAATAGAGTTTGTTCAGAAATTATTCATTGGTTGTTTTAGAGAGCCCGAACCCTGGCACAGAAGAAACCTGCTGCATAAAAGTTACTGCATCAGAGCGGCCCTCAATAATAGTGTGTGTGTGTGTCCTTTTAGGATGTCCTTCCTTTTGAATGTCTATGTGCACACCAGTATGTGTGTGTGTGTGACGACATGTGTGTTACTCTGTGCTCATGTGTATGTTAGTCTGTGTGTGGGTCAGTGTGTGTGTGTCCGTGTGGGTTTTACTGTGTGTCCGTGAATATGGGCCTTGGCGTGTGTCAGTACAGGTGTTTGTGTGTGTGGGTCAGGGTGGGTGGGTCGGTGGGTATGTGTTTGTCAGTGTTAGGTGTGAGTGTCCCACAGTCAAACCTTTTTTAGTCTTTCTAATGAGTCGAGTGCTCTTGAATGCTGTTAGCAACTATCGGAGATCAGGAATGTTTCTTCAGAAGCTGTTAACCACTTAGGGAACCCGGAGCCACCTGTGTATATCTGCGAGCAGAAGCGTTTTATTAAAAAAACTCAGCATCTCCTCCGACGGCTCTACAGTACATGCAATGTCAGAGGCATAAGAGGATTTGCCGAGATCTTCACATCAATGATAATAATAATCCTTGCAATTGATATAGTGCCGTTGAGACGTCTCAAAGCGCTTTGCAGGATGTACTATCAAGTGAATTGACTGTGTACTTTGTGGGCGAAACGCGGCAGCCGATTGCGCACAGCAGTGTCCCATTCCCCCCTGAGAGAAGGGTCTGTGCTCGGCAATGCAGGGATAAATCATTGAAGCTGAGCCAGGGGCGGATCTGATCTCCCACTGAGCTCTATTCTCCCCGAGAGATGCATCTTATACCAGGCTGTTACTAGCCAATTTGCTTCTAATCCTCCTCTTTTCCATTGGGAGCGAATGGGTAGAGCTTGGTTGCGATTTGTGCCAATGTCTGAGGTTCTTGTCCACAGGGCGTAGGGCGGCAGACACAATCGTTTGATTGAAGAGTCTCTTTCTCCCTCTCTTCTCTCTCTCTCTCAACCCGTCTGCCCATCTCAATTCTCCATTCACCCTGCCCAGCCACACGGAAAATACGCCTTGCCCCTCCCTCGGTGTCACACGCACAAAAGTGCCAGCCAACATAACTGTTGCTTTTTATTCCCTATAATTGCACACGGAAAGAGGGCCGCTCGCCTCACAGTCGACGCTATCGCTAAACATTTTAATCTAAATCAAAGCTTACTCCAAAGCTTCATCTCTCAGGGGCTAAGTTTTTAACGTCTTAAATCTAAATTCACATTTCAATGTAATTTGAAAGCCGTCTCAATCTCTTTTCTTTAGAAAAAAACGAAAGCTGGAAATGGTTGATGAGCAATAAACACTGACTCTGTTATTCTGTAACTGGACTTGCACTCTGTCTCACACACAGACCTACACACATCCTCAAACACACAACTAGACACTCTTACACACACCCTGGCACACTCAAACAGACACCCTCAAACACACACACTCACACATACAACCAGACACTCTCACACAGGCACAGACACATTCAGACAGACACATTCTCTACCCCTCTCACACAAACATACACCCTCAAACACACGTGTATGTGATACTTTCACATACACCCAGACTCTCACACACCCAGACACGCTCACACAGACAAACACACTCACAAACCCAGACGCACGCTCTCAACCCGGTCACACTCACACATACTCTCTCACAATGACAACCAGACACAAACTCTCAAATATTTGCAGACTGACACCCAGACAAACACACACTCGCTCACACACACTCGCACACTGACTGATGTGCACAGAGCAGCCCTGATGATTATTTCAAAGGCAGACTTTTTATTCTGAATTATTAATGTACTATTGAGACAGCCAGGGTACTTGCTACAGCTGTGTGATCTCTCCACACTAGCAGCTCTTATTCAACCGGTTTCTGGCTAACATTGACAGAAATGTCCCATCGTTCCTTCTGCTCTGAGTTCAGAAAGATCGCGCAGAGAGCTGTGTGCACATCCCTGGGACTGAGACTTTGCTCAGGACTTTTTATTCGAAGATTCGTCGCTTTCCATACGAAACTTTCGCTGTTTATTCTTTCAAGACACAAAGTTTCTAAACTTTAGCAGTTTAGAAACTTTAGATAACACACATCAATATCGCTTTCAGGAGAATAATAATAATAATAATGCTTTCATATGATACAGTAGAGACAGTATATTCTGTGAAGCGCTTTGAGTCGTCTCAAAGACGTGATGAGGCGCTATATTATTGCAAGGATTATTATTATTAAATTGCAAGTTAACACAACGATTCGGGTTTGTGAATGTGGCTAATTGCCCTATTGTATGGAAATGGGTGCAGTGGCCTGTATAGTATATCCATTTCCCCCGTCTGAACTCCATTCACAAAGCTACGGTTTTACTGTATTTACATGCAGTTCCTGGGGTGTATTTAAAATCCCTTTCACTCTGCTATCTGATACCATTATTCTGTGCGGTTGCACACAAAGGGTTGCATATATAACACGGTATTGATCTGGGCTGAATGGCATTCCTTGTTAATACTGTACACTCAGCACAATAAAGGGTAGTCAGACCCAGTCAGAGTTGAAAATATTTTATTCTTGGGAAAGTTCGTGAACTTTTGTGCTGCTTTCTGGCGTCTGATGTACAAATGGAATAGTGTGAATGCGCTCGGATCCCTTTCTATGGGCCTCTCGTATCATCTTTACAGCGCCTCTATGTTGCTCAGCAGAGCAAAATTTCTCTCTCTCTCTCTCTCTCTCTCTTTCGCGCTCTCTCTCTATCTCTCCTTGCACTGCTTTTGCCACACTACGTGTACTTCCAATTACTCCCAGTCCATGCACAGCGCAAACCAGGTATGATCTCAGACTCTCACTGCAACACTAAGCACTGCTCTGAACCCTCCACTCTGTTCACCAAGTCCTTGCCCTGACGGTGCTCTGTTATCCTGGATGAGGAGCTGTGTAATCAGTCTATCAGAAACATGAGATATTCCACAACAATGGGGAAGAGATTTTTTCAACTGTATTTTGGTCTATGGGTAGCCTCCAGGGGTTTAAGATTCCACCCAGTCTCAGCCTAATAAGAGTATTTTGCCTTTAAATGTAAACTTCAGGCTTAATTTAACTTGGTTTAGAAACCATTTCTCTTCCCAAGAACTCAGCAAAACGGCTTCCAAAACGACTGAATTTTGAGACTATTCCACCATCTTATGCTGCCTTAGCTTTTAAGGCAATTAAACGGTCTTCCAGGCTAAGACGAGATGGAATTTAGGACTCGGAAAGGCTCGGTTGGTCGTACTCTGGCCTCTCACACAGAGGATCGGGGGTTCAAGTCCCTCATCGGGCTCATAGTCGAGGCTGACACCAGTACAGTGCTTGGGAAGAGGTGCCGTCCTTCAGATGAGACATTAAACCAAGGTTCCTTCTGCCTGTTCAGGTGGATGTTAAAGATCCCACGGCACTTTTCGAAAGGAGAAGGACGTTTTTCCTGGGGTCTCGGCCAACAATCCCCCAAATAAAATTGGTCTCTCACTTCATGGCTGTTTGTGGGACACTGCTGCGGTTCCCTAAAAATTCTATGAAGTGCTCTGAGATGCTTAAACATTAAAGCGCTGCATACAATGCCCTATGTATTATACATTATGATTGTTATGAATACATTTCATCAGACACATAGTTGGATTCGAGCGGCAAGTTTGCTGTTGATTTTACAAGGATGTCAACCTTATTTCCTGTTTGTCCATTTTCAGTGTTGCTTCATCGACCGAGAGATTGTATCATTGAGCACATCTAACGTGTTCAATCATTCGACTCCTCACCCTGTGCATTCGCTGTGCAGTTGAGTGGATCTGAATATATATTAGCAATAATACTCTCAAGTTGCAGTTCCTCATTATATTTGAGCTGTGGGATTTGTAATTAACAATGCAATTGCGCACTCCAGTGGCCCCGAACTGCAATGACACGTAGCCCCGTCATCTATTTCACTCACACAAATCAGGCTTTGGACCTTCAGAAGATCAAGGCAGACGGCACGTTGCAAACTATCCAACCACACAAGCCAGAGGACCTGGGTTTGATTCCCGGGCAGGACGAAACATGGGGCAAGTTTTCTTACTCCACACGCCTTCGTTTACCCAGCAGTAAGTAGGAACCCGGTTATCAGTCGATTGGCAGATTGCTTTTCCGGGGTAATAACCCATTCAGAAAAAGATAATAATTTGGTCACTCAATCCACGACTGTTTGTGCGACACTGCTGTGCGCAATTAGCCGCCTCGTTCTGCCCACAAATTATGCAGTCAATTCACTTTACAATATATTGTGTGAAGCGCTTTGTCTCTAAGAAGTGTTAAGGCGCTATATCAAATGTAAGGATTACTATTATTATGAGGTGCTTTATCGAATGCCCATCACTGGAGCCTGATGACAAGTTTGAATCCATATTTTGTGCTAAATTAGCTGATTCCAGCTGGGACAGTAGTTGGAATTAGAATTGATCTTTGTATCTTAGCGGAGAGGAAAATACAGCCAAGGTTCTTATCGCCATATAAACACTTGCTGGAAGGAGTGTGAAGGACATGCATTTGTTGAAAGAGTCATATTACCAGAAACTGTGTGGTGGGAGATGTTACAACACTGACGTCTGCTGGAGATAGTGTATAAACACAGGCAGTCAACAAGAAAGCCCTAATGTAAAGAAAATCTATCCGAAAGTTGCCGTTTGTAGTCATTTAATTCATTCCACTAAAGCAGGTACACTGGGCTTGGTGAATCCTTCTAGGGAGAGAGTGCACTTCCATTCCAATAATCATCAAGTAGTAATAATAAATTGGTCACATCAATCCACGACTGTTTGTGGGCACTGCTGTTCTCAATTCGCTGCCGCGTTTCGCCCACAAAATATACAGTCAATTCAATTTGCAGTATATTCAGTGAAGGGCTTTGAGACGTCTCGAAGACGTGATCATGCGTTATATAAAATGCAAGGATTATTACTATTATTACTCAGGAATTTCCATGTGTAGGTGGAATGCACAGAAATCTCAGTTAGGTTTGGATACTCCTTAAGCATGGTGATGGGTTTCCACATGAGTCAGGACTATTTAAAGGTGTCGCTATTGATGTCTCTCAATGCTACTTGTGGGTATATTACATAAAAATCATAACTGAGTGTTTGAGATGTGATCGCAATCACTTCTCGTAAACCTGTCCCAATCGAGGAACTGTACACAGCCAGAAGTTTGATATTCAAATTTCGGGTTAAGAAAGTCATCTGCCGTGCCTACATCTGGGCTGGCGTTTTGTCAATTACCACAAAAAAATCACAATAATAATAATAAGCCTTGCATTTGATATAGCACCTTATCACGTTGTCGCGACGTCTCAAAGCGCTTCACAAAATATACTGTAAAGTGAATACTGTAAAGGGTATATTTTGTGAGTGAAACACAGCAGTCAATTGTGCCCAGAAAACAGTCGTGGATTGAGTGACCAAGTCTGCCAATCGACTAACACCCAAGTTTCCACTTATTGCTAAGTAAACAGAGGTGTGTGGAGGAATGAAACTTGCCTAAAGTTTCGCCCCGTCCAGGAATCAAACCTGTCGCTCACTAAAATGATCTTAAACTGGTAAAACCGGTTTCGATGCACTTGAATGTGGCAAGAGAAGTGACCTGCTGAACAGTGAGTGTAAATCAACATGATGCAGTTAGCAATGAGGATTTACAAACAGCAGCTGGTTTCCTTGAGGAATCCCTTCATATTTGCTGGGGAAACTGAGGTGATCAGCCACAATAACTTTACATTTACACAGCGCCCCTCACGCAGGGTAGTGTCCAGAGCACTTAAGGCAGAGGGATAGAGGAAGAGTGTTCCAGACATTCGGGGACGTAGTGGCTAAAGATTGTCCGACGGTGGAAAAAAAATTCTGAATTCAATTGAATTAGAAATGAAAATGAGGAATTAGTAGAAATTAGAACGGAATCTGGAGACGGTACGTGCTGTTAGCCACATAGTAATCTTTAGCATAAACAGATTACACCTTTCCTCCACCCTCCCGTGGAAGAGTCAGAGGCCAAACCTTATTCAAATTTCAGGACTGTGTCATCTGGGCTGGCATTTGAATGAAATGCGATGCATTTCCTGCTCTGTTCAGCTCCTCTGCTCAACAGGTGCAGGCAAACTTTTGCAGAAGTTAAGAGACTTTTTAACGTATTATCTAGTTTTGTTTTGCTTCATTTCATTTTTCGTTTGGGCACACGCACGCACACACACACACACACACACAACACACGCACCTAACTCTTTACTCTCCCCCACCTCACCCCTTGTCCGTCCAGCCCACTCTGCCTCTGGTTAGGCTGAAGAAGCCATGGCTTACAGAGACCTGATCAGAGATTGGAACAAGGCGACTTTGGCCATCGAACGGGATGAATGGCAGTCGGCTCTCACCATCCTCTCTGGGATCCGGGAAGGAAACTCCAAAATCTACTTCACCATGGGCTGCGTGTACCTGGTGCTGGGGAACCTGGAAGAGGCACTCAAGGTAAGTTAGTGAAGGTGTATGTGAGTTAGCAAGGCACCTCCTCCCTCTCAGTCCCTCCTCCTAGCTCGCAGGGCTCGGGCAACACCAGTACTGCTTTGGTTTCATTTTCTTTGCAACAACAACAACAACAACAAGATTCCATTTATAAAGCGCCTTTCACGTCAGGAGGACGTCCCAAGGCGCTGCACAGTTGGGTCATGACCCGAGCAGGGGGGAAATGGTCAGGGTGAGGGGAGGGAAGGGAGGGAGAGAGGAGGGGGGAAATGGTCAGGGTGAGGGGAGGGAAGGGAGGGAGCGAGGAGGGGGGGGAAGAGAGTCGAGAGGGGAGCTGAAGGCACGGTCAAAGAGAATGCAAGCTTATTTCGGAGAGAGTGAGAGAGAAACGTCTTATTTAGGAGAGCGAGAGAATGAGAGAGAAAACAAATAACCCCTGAACGTTACATTTTTCTAAGCAGTGTCGATAACTGATGGGTTTAGCACACGCACTGCAATTTCAATGCACGACACAGTTTTATCTCTCCCCAAGTTTCCAAGAGTCTTTTTTTTTATGGTTACTGGGGAGAGATTTGATGGGGAAAGTTAGGTTTTCCAATCAGTGTGTGTGTGTTTGTGTGTAAGCTGGAAATTCCCCTCGACTGGGGTGCTGTTTGGCGAATTTCCACCCGTGTCTAAAGTGTAATAATACCCACAAAAAATGTACTCCCGTTAACCTAACTTTTTAGGTTCGTCCAGAATTTGATGGTTTGTTCATTTCAGTCGTAGCTATGCAGTTCTTAAAAGAAACTGACCATAGAAACTTATCTGAATGCTTCCAGAAAATGCTAAGGAAATAAATATCCAGGTGGAATTTCTGATTATGAATGAATCGAAGATTGATGAGGAGGTTAATAATAATAATAATAATAATAATAATAATAATCTTTGCATTTGACATAACGCCTGATCATGTCTTTGAGATGTCTCAAAGCGCTTCACAGAATAAGACTGTAATATGAATTGACTGTATATTTGTGGGTGAAACAAATAATACTAAATAACAGGTTGTGATAACACTGGGATCCAGTAAGTAATGATGAGGCTCTGGGTAACAGAGGTCGCATTTCTGGGAATACAACAGCCTAAGAGTTTTCCAGTTATTCTTTATTCTCGTAAAGTTCTCGTCAAGCTGGTTGAACGGTAATGGTTGTGGTAGTTACTTGGTTGGATGGTGACCTGACTGCGTGTGGGATTCAGGTGCAGTTTTGTGATTTCCATGTCTGATCGGCAGGCATTTGACCGAACCATCGCTAAAGATGAACGTCTGGCTATTGGCTTCTTCCAGAGAGGAGCAATTCACGTGCGCCTAGAAAAGTAAGTAACTGTTTGTTGGTGAGTGTCTGTCTGTAGGAGCTGCACATTTGCTGGGTTCGCGCGAGGTTATTACCGTTAGAATCCCACATAAAGTAACCGATAGAAACCCCTGGAAATCAGAAGCTGGGGGAGGAGGGGGTGAATTAGCTGCTTTACACACAAGGTAAAAGTAATAAAAATAATAATAAATTATTCTGACATTTGGTATTGCACTTTTCACGTTGGGAGGAGTCCCAAAGCGCATCACAGGATACGTTGTAAGGTGCAGTGACTGTGTGGTTTGTGGACAGTTAGTTGGAAATAGATGAATCATCTGCTCGCTCTGTAAAGTCTTACCGTGCTTGCAGCAAAGTTGAAGAGTTAATAATAATAATAATAATCCTTGCATTTGATATTGCGCTTTTCACGTCATCTCGACGTCTCAAAACGCTTCACAGAATAGACTGTAAAGTGAATTGACCGTATATTTATGGGCGTTACTTATGAATTGCAGATATGAGGAAGCTTTGGGAGATTATAAACACGCCCTGAATAATCTACGCGGGAACCTTGTGATCGATTACACACAGCTCGGACTGAGACACAAACTTCACACCTGGGAGGTGAGAAACCGGGTTGAATACTCGGAGGGGAAAAGCTGCAGTTTTCGATCCGACTTTCTCCAACACTAACCCCAGGCAATTCCATTTTGGTAACTTCAACGTAAAGCTCCTAAACTCAGAGCAGGGTTGGGAGTGGAGATGCAGCGCAGGAGAGGAATGAGTCAGCCTGGCAATAATTGCTAACGATTCTGCTCGATTTTTCTCCCAATTTGCTCCTCAAATTAAAATGAATCGAGCAGGTTTATAAGCTTGTCTCATGGCTCAATGGAGCAGAGACGTATCATTTGCGATCCTCCAGGTCAGGTTTCCCTGTTCCGTACTGTTAGCTGATATACACTGGGCCCAAGAGAGAGAGAGAGAGAGAGAGAGAGAGGCTACCTGCCCCTTTGAAGCAGCAATAAACAAGGCAAACAGTATGCTGCTCTACATTGCCAAATCATTTGGGTTCAGCTCCCCAAACCTTGTACTCGTATAGTGAATTGGTCAGGGAACATGTAAAGTACCGCATACGGCAACAATAACAACTTGCATTTATATAGCGCCCCAGAGCGATGGACAGTGATGGAGCACGACTCCATCACGGAGGGAGGGGGGCAGGTGACTGTAAGCACGGTCAAAGATGGGGAAGAAGGGGACAAGGTGGAGGAGGGATTGAGGGAGAGTGTTCCAGAGTTTCGGGGCATAGTGGCTGACAGCACAGACACCAATGGGTGTCCAAGCTCTGGAGGCTGTACAGAGGAAAGTAACGAGTGTTACACAAGTGAACTATATGAGCAATGATCAGACAACCTGGGGCTGTTTGTCTTTAAAGATGCCGAAGGGAATATTTTCAGCCGAAACAATCTTGTGACTTAGAGAGAGAGAGAGGGGGGGGGGGGAGGGAAGGAGGGGGCAAATGGGAGGAAATTCACTAGCCAGGGATCGACACTGGACTTTGGGATAAGGATAGAACTGGTTCCGGGATCAGGTTCGGGTTCTCCCTGTGGTCGTCGAACAGTCGTGTATTGAAAATGACCAATTTATTATTGTTATTGTTTTGTTTTTTTGAGGGATTATTATTAGGGTTAGGGTTAAAGTTAAAGTAAAGTGACTCAACTGTATATTTTGTGGGCTGAGCCCGAGGCAATTACGCACCGCAGTGTCCCACAAACAGTGGTGGATTTAGTGACCAAGTGGGGGATGAATCAGTACCTTAAGGAGCGGAGGAATGATCTTGCAATCCTTTTCTCAGTAAACGTAAAAATGCTGCATCTGGCATCTCCCTGCTCGTGCTTGGATCCGTGTGAATGGTTGTATTGTTTGGCTCGGATAAGGGTTTGACAATCAAATGAGATGAAAGGGAGTGTGTCAGGTATTTCCTTATAATGAACTGGTTTCTGCTGTGATTTATGTTAGAACATTTTACCATTCCCCCGCGCCCCCCCATCGCATCGAGCAATGCTTATGTTCTTATGTACCTTGCTGTGATATCCAGGTGCTGTATAATATAGCCTCTGTGCACTGCAGACTGGGCCAGTGGGAGATGGTCGAGAAAAGTCTGGACCAAGCTGACCGGGTGAAGCCAATCAGCAGGAACATAAAGCTGAATGCTGCTCGCAATTTACTGGAGGTAATGTGGCCTGATACAGAAACCTACTGCTCTAGCGTAGTGCTGTGGGAGCGCTCCATTGGAGGTGCCGTCCTCTGACTGAAACTTTAAACCAAGGTTGTGTGTGTCTTTTTGGGTGGTCTTTGGAACTCCATCCCATTCCACAGTCCCTTAAGTCTTGCCTCTGTCCTTGCCTCCTTTAAGGCCCACCTCTTTGACCTTCAGTCACCCTCCTACCCCTGCCCTCCCCGCCCTTTTCAAGCACATATCCAATTCCCTTTTGAAAGCTTCTGTCGAATTCTGCTTCCGCCACCCAGTGGATTCCAGATCATGACAACTCTCTGGGTAAAATAATTTCTCCTCGTCTCCCCTCTGGTTCCGAATGTTGAGTGGTATTGTAATTGGAAACTGAGCCACCGATGGTGGGTTGGAGAGGATGTAACACTGGGCAGGGTTTGTGGAGAGGAGAGTGTGTGGCCGGAGGAGATGACAGAGCTGGTGTGGGGGAGGAGATGAAGCCATTTGAAACTCTTGAAGTCAGGCAAGGGCTCGAGTCTGTAACTCACCCCTGCCGGGTTTGAACCTGTAATTCACGTAGGGATCTGTTATATGCTGTAATAATAAAAAGTTTCCCAAAAAGACTTAAGTCAGGTTGCACCCCTGTAAGGTACTTCTGACTTGTATAAATGCCAAATGCTATTTATTTCACAGAGATTTTATGTCCCATTATCAATTTGTCTAGCATGATCAACTGTAACTAAGGGTGTTTCCTGAGTTACTTGCACAACAAGGAACTACATTCAATTATGCAAATTGTGAAAGTCCAATCTTAATTGGATTCCCACACCACATTAAGACATTTTGGACGAATACTTTCTTGTCTTGGGCTTGTGGAACTTTCAACATAGTAAAGTAACACTTCACACTGATGAAATAGGAGATAGGAAGGTAAAAGTAAAAGAGGTATTAGTTTTAGATGGGTTATGACTGCAGAGCGAGAACAGGTAAGATGGAAGGGATTTCCACCCTCCATTGGAGATTTTGTCTAAATCTTACTGTGTTTTGCGTTTCAGAAACGTAGTGTCTTTGACCCGATTGAGTTACCGGAGGGGATTGTGTTCAGGCCTCGGAAACACGATGTGGAGCAGCTAAGCATGAAGGACTTCTTGGGTAAACCAATGGTAAATGTCCAACTCACCCCCCCATCCCCTATGCCCTCCCGCCCACGGGCCCCCGCCCTGTCTGATAGGTACGTCCCTCGCTCTTTCCCAGTTAAAAATAACCGAGGGGAAAAAACAGCTTCCAAATCGTATGTGGTGTGAGCACTAAGACCAGCTCCTATTGAAAGGCGCTGTAGTTGCTCATGTTAAGATGTTAACATGAGCAAGAACTTCACAGCCCATTGCAAGGAAGGAAGCCCATTCCAAAGATACACAATGTGAGACTCAATTTGGAATTGTCCAATATTCTGAACGACCTTGAACTCTTGAAGTCTTAGTCTGGATGCTGGTATTTGAGGGGCTGGGATAATAAGTTTGGTGATCTTTTCTTGTGATTGATTCTAAGGTTACAATTCTCTTGTTTTCCTGTGGTCCAGGTCATCTCCTCAATAATTCCAAACGACAGCTATGGGGGGTTTGAACCACTGCGTCCGCAGGTACAGTCCAAGTCTCCGTATGATCCAGGCTTTCCTTTGTTGACTGACTGACTGACTGACTGATTGATTGATTGATTGATTGATTGATTGATTGACCCTGTCATTGGGTAAGTTCTCCGTGTGAGCGATGAGAATGTAACCGCGAGGACTCAATTTCTTTTTATAATTCTATTTCAGAAACCGGATGAAGATACGATGTTGTGAGTACTTGTATCTTTCAGAATGTTTGTGCTGAGTATTATACATTGCTGACTGAGATACCATTTGTGACCTGGCCTCAAACTACAATGGCCTTGGAACGTCAGAGACTGTACAAGTGAACCTGTGCCTCTACCTGCGCTTGATGCCTATCCTGTCCTCTGCAGTGATCTTTATTTCTGCTGTAATTGAGAGAGAGAGAAAGAGAAAGAAGAGGCACAAATCCCACACCAGGAGACAGTAGTTTGGCATTCAGCCGCTGAATCTCTCTGTGAATTCCCCACGCCCACCTCCATGTTGTGGCAGCTAATATAGTTTGACATCCCATTGTGCGCATGTGTGAGGTTGCATCCTTATACTTCCTTAGTAAACTTGCACACAGCTGGACTTCATGTTAATTGCCAGTGCAGTTCTTTTTTTCTGGGCAGCAAGTCAGAGAAGGAGAGAGATTGTTAGAGAGAGACAGCAGCAGAGGGTAGCCTCAATAGGACTTTGGACAATCTTTTTTCCCCTCCTCGTCCCTTGTTGAGTTTTGCTTCTGTGAGTTCTCAATCTCAATGCTAGGGCCAGGAGCCTGCGGAGCACACAGGAATGGTTTCACAGGGACGTAAGGAGGACGGGGTGACGGAGGTGGGTGGGTGAGGGGGTGGGGGGAGGGCAGTGTGGAGATTGCTTCTCATGTTACTTTCCTGCTCTCCTCTGCAATGTTATGGTGCTGACCTTGTGTGTAACTATCTTTTGTAAATTCTATTAGAGGATTGAAAGGATACCACTGGGTGCTGTTCAACTTCAATCCCCAGAGTGGCAGCGAGGTTGAGGGGAAGGCTGGCAGTGTTGTCTTTGTCTTGGAGCATGGAGAAGATGGCTGGTCGATAGTTATAGTGAACGGGCAGGTAGGAGCTCTTAGTCTTACGAGATGCCATTGTGTGGATGGCAGCCTTGCCACTGTGCTGTCCAATGCCAGTTACACTACCACCTTTCTAACGACCTCACTCTCTACCCTCCCAATTCCATTCCTATCAACAAGTGTCTCCAACCTCCTCTGCACTGTTTCTGTGCTGTCTCTGTAGCTGGAGAATCCACGGCATAAACAAGCAATGCTTAACTATAAACTGCAGACATTAATATCTCTATGTTCTGAATTATGTTTTATTTGCCTTGACAGAAAGGTTTGCTTCCTACTGCATACCTGGAACCAGTAGTTGAAGGGAAGACCTTCGAAGTAAGTTGATTTTTGTCTTCAGCATAACCGGAAATAATAATAACATTCACTTATTCACCAGGAAGGAAAAGTCTCGAAGTTCTATAAGAAGTTTAATCGATTAGAAATGAAGTGAAAGTTGTTATCGAGTTTAAACACGTTTCGACACAACATTGAAATAAACAGCTGATTAATTTGAAAATATTTGGATTAAGAGGTGGAACAAGAGTGGAACTTTGGGGATTTGGTGGAACAGTTTCACACCATTCAATAATTTACCAACTGAGCTATCGGGACCAAATATTATTCTACTCAGTGAGGATTATTGGCTTCTCCAGTGGTTGAGCTGTTTGGTTCATAACCACACCAACCCATATTTTGCTCAGACATTTTCCAAAATGCTTTGATTCTGGCTTTCGTTCAACAGAAGCCAAAGAAAATAACCTTTTAAATTCTATTCATAGAAAAGGCAAGGATTTGGATCAGTTGCTCCCACCCCCCCACACCACAGACCTGTCACCACGGCTGAGGCATCACCAGAGCCCGGAAGAGATGTTGGTTCAAGGAATGTGACTTCATCATCTGTGAAGGTAACGCTCTCTCACCCGTAATCTCTCTGGCGCTAAAGCAGAGCGTACAACACACCTTGGCACTGCGCTCGCTTTCATTTCAGTTAAGAGAGACTGTGAGTGAGTGAGAGAGAGAGAGAGAGAGAGAGAGAGAGAGGCTGTGAGAAAAAGAGAGACGGTGAGAGAAAGATAATTCTATTAAGTGCTGCTCAGAGCTGCAAAGGATTATTTGTTGTGACCCCAGATAGTATTTCTTTACCCAGAGGGCAGTCAATGTCTGGAACAAATTGCTAGAAATGAGTGGAGGCCAGAACACTGGATTCATTTAACAACCACTCGATACTGAAATGGGAGGACAGGAGGTTGTGTATTCTGGAAGGGTGACAATGAAATGGGCCAAAGGGCTTTCTGCACCTGAACCTCTCTTATGATCTTGCGACATTGATTTATGGGCTGTGAAATCCGCATCTGTGTCACCAGAAGAAGAAGACCCTTCAGCCCATTTGATCTCATCCTCGCCCAGCGGCGAAAGCTTGTTCCTGATGCTTGGCGCAGGCTATGCACCATTCCTCAGCAACTCATGCCCCTCACCTTTCATGAGCTCCTCAATTTACTTTCAATGGGAAAGATTGTAAGAGGAATCGTGTGTGTTAACTGGCTGTGTATTGTTTCTATTAGAATCTAGGCTCATCCAGTGCTGGTTCGTTCGTTGTTAAGGTCCATTATGAGTACACGGTAGCAACAAGAGTGGATCCTGACGTCTCCTATGCTGACCTCTTGAAGGTACTCAAATCAAAACTGGACCATTGCTCCCAAGAGCTCCAGTTCAGGTACAAACTGATGAGTGACTGAGTGTGGAATGGAGTGTGCGGAAGGCAGATAATTAGTGGTGAGCGTGTATTATTTACCTAGGCAGCTTGTTGGGCAACAACATCACCAATTTGCACTTCTACTGCACCATTCAATTAGGAGAATATCTCAAAGCACGGTACGAGAATACAGGGTGAGAACCTGAACAGAGTGGGAGGCATTTGTGTGTGTGTTTGTGTGTGTATGTTTGGAGGGAGGGTGGTAGACTGGAGGTGACCAAAGAAAGGCACCGTCAAAAAGATAGGTTGGATGATTTTTGCAATGTGAACGGGAGGGATGGGTGGAGGGAGAAAGTTCCATAGAGAGAGGGGACAAAGTGCCTGAAACATGGTGGGATTGAGGAATTGAATCAGGCCTGAGTTGGCAGAGCGTAGAGAGTATATGGGAAAATATGATTGCAGGAGATTGCAGAGGTTGGGTGTGTGTATGTTTTGTTTATTGCTTTCATTCTGACACTTGATGCTGTGAGGTATTAGGATTGTAATATTCATAAAATAAAAAATAATAAAATGATAAAAATAATAAAACATTAGGACTGTGAAGGCCATTTGCAAGTGAGAGACCCGGGTTTGATTCCCGGCAGGTCGAAACCCTGGGCAAGCTTCCTTACTCCACATGCCTGACCATAATCCCTCAAAAGAAAAAATAATAATAATTTGGTCACTTCAATCCACGACTGTTTGTGGGACGCTGTTGTGCGAAATTGACTGCCCCGTTTCACCCACAAATGTACAGTCAATTCACGTTACAGTATATTCTGTGAAGCGCTTTGAGACGTCTGGAAGACGTGAAAAGCGCTGTATCGAATGCAAGGATATAATATTATTATTTTGGGACAGACACTAGGAAGTATTTTTTTTACACAGAGGAAAGGGTGACTCACTGTAGATGCAGCTGACTGCTGTAATGGAAGGTCGAGACCAAATGAATTAAAGGGCCTTCTGAAATCTGAAGCAATCTTGTGGTGGCTGTTTTTCTTCTGCGCCACTTGGAAGGGTGGGGCGGGGCGGGGAGGGAAATGTCTCTGTTTCCCTTGTTGTCTCCCCCACTCCTTTCCTGGCCTCCCCAAAGACTTTGTGAGAGGTAGAATCAATTTGATATCATTGGGTGGTGGCTCCTGTGCATTTGAAACCATTTCAAGACCTGTGATGTATATTCTGTAGCGTGGAATCCTGTAGTGCATTGGTTAGAGCACTCGCCTCACAAGCGAGAGGACCTGGGTTCGATTCCCGGGCGGGGCGAAAAGTTAGGCAAGTTTCCTTACTCCACACACGCCTCTGTTTATATCTAACAGTAAGTAGGAACCTTAGTCGATTGGCAGATCGCTTTTCTAGGGATAATAAACCATTTTTAAAAAAAAGTGGTCACTCATTCCACGACTGTTTGCGGGACTGTGCTGTGCGCAAATAGCTACCACGTTTCACCCACAAATTATACAATATACTTTACAGTATATTCTGTGCAAGCGGTTTGAGACATCTCAAAGGTGTGATATGGCATTATATCAAACGTAAGGATTATTAGTAGTATCTGGAGAGCGATCCTGGGCATTTGTGGTTTCCATCTGCAGCTACAAGGACAAAGAGAGCCAGGAGTTGGTGCCAATCAATGGGGACAGCGATCTGGAAAAGTTGTGGGGTGAGACTGTGGACAGGAGACTGACCCTGTGGGGCAAGGTAAGAGCCACAAAACAACATAACATTGTACAGGGTGTCCACAAAGCCCTGTTAACACCATGTGTCTTTTTTTTTGTATTTAGCCGTACAGTGGATTACAACAACAACAAAATTACATTTGTATAGCGCCTTTCACGTGTGAGTGAAAATGCAAGTTGTGGTTGTCGATTGGAATCAGTAATGGGATGATTTTGGAGGGGAATGGAGGTGCGGGGAACGAATGATGGTTTTGCTATCCTGACTTGCCTGCGTTGTCACAGTGCAGGGACCCTCTGGTTGGAAGAACTGTCTTGTACCGAAGGGTTGCACTGCATGATTACATCGCCCAGGGACCTGGAGATTTGGGGTTCGATGAGGGAGATTTCATCGATGTTCTCTCTGAAGGTATACAAGTCATTGTTGTATTTTTCTTACTACCTCTGGGTGCCTGAGGGGTCTTGTTGTAACACACAGAGAAACACAGTGTGATGAATGCCGGGGTCTATTATGCAAATTGTGTAAATGATGTATAAATGTTGATTACGTAATTAGGATTTTTTTTAACAGAGAGAGTTGTTGCAGTGGCCGAAAGGGGGGTGGAAACAGATTCGATAACAACTTTCCAAAGGGAATTAGATAGGTACTTGAAAAGGAAACACTTGCAGGGGAAAGAGCGGGGGAGTGGGACTGATTGAGTAGCTCTTCCAAAGAGCTGGCACGGGCACAATGGGCCGAATGGCCTCCTTCTCTGCTGTAATATTCTACGATTCTATGAATTGTCCACTCATGTATTTAATATGCTGTTTGTGGGACATTGCTGTGTGCAAATTGGCTGCAATGTTCACCTCCGAAAAACACTACACAGGAAAAGTGAAGCACTTTGAAACCCCATCTTGACATGAAAAGCATTGCAGTAAACTCCTGATAACTCCCAAGGGCAAAGTACGCAAAAGTGAATCCACTTTACAATATATCCTGTGAAGCCCTTCATGGGATATATTGTGAAGAGATGAGAGGTTTCAACAAGTTGATAAGGAGTTACATCAAATGCAAGGATTATTATACTATTATAAAAGGACTAATTAATTTTAAGACTGCATTGTGTCACAGGCTAAGACTAGATAGAATTTGGGGCCCTCAGGGCTAACATTACCTTCAGGCTTGGTGTAAACTCTACACTTCTTGTATACTTGTATCGTTCTATCAATCAAGAGATTTTTTTTAAAACGTTATATATCTCGTTCCCTGCAGTGAATGAAGAATGGCTGGAAGGACATTCGGGTGGAAATTTTGGGATCTTCCCACGATCTTTTGTTAGCCAGACCAATACTGAAGCCGGAAAAGTGGATCACTCCAAGGAGATGACAAAAACATGAATGCTACAAAAGGACTGGACATGTGGATGCTGTCCCAGTGAGTTGGACAGGATTAGGACTGAAGAGCACTGATCTTAGTCTTACTGTTGAGACTGTGATTGTGACTGACCAGTAGTACTAACACTAAGCCAAGCCAATCGCTATTATTATTGTTCTCGTCAGGACTGACCTGGATAATTCTCTAATAACAATGTAATAATTTTTGCATTTTATATAGTTATCATGTTGTTGAGACGTCTCAAAGCGCTTCACGCACCACCGGCTCCCACCTCTAGCTTGGATGTCACTCCAGGACTGTCGGGCACTTGAGCTATCCATCTGATGTGAAAGGCACCGTATCAATGTAAACTGGTATTGTACTTTTTACGTGTGTGAAGTTTAGCTTACAGATTCCTTCTTATCCTCTCCCGTCCATCACAATTAAGAGGTTTAGAGTTGAAAATATCAGGAGAGATAATAGAGGAAACAAAATCTCACAGTTTGACAAAAGGAAGTCTATAATCCTGTGGATTTTTAACCAGAGTTTTATCTTGAACTGAAGAACACAGCAGCATTGTGTTTAACTGGAACACCGAGCTGGGGAGAGGCTCTTTTCACCACACACACTTTCAGCAGCAAAAGCGCCATTCGATGATGAAATCCGTCACTCACTTCATGGCTGTTGTAACGCTGCTGTGCACAAAATTGCCTGTCACTTTCAACAAATACACTTACACTTTACAGTGAGTTCTGTGCTTGTAATAGTTCTTGAGATGTGAAATGCACTACGTCTACATCAAATGCAAGGAACAATAGGATTCTTCTAGAATGGAGGTTCCTAATTGAAACGATTTGATGTGTTTGCCCTTTGTTCCTTTAATGAAAGTTAAATGCTCAATTTCTTTGAAATACCAAGCCTTTAAACCCAGGACCTTTAATGTTTTAAATCCCAACCTCTTTTTGAAATCCACGTCATTTTACATCGGAAGCGGTAAAGATATAGCCATTTAAGTACAATTATATTATACAAAGATTATAATAATATTTTTTTAAGGAGCCAATCTTTGCCTTTTCACCCACAAAAATATACAGTCTATGCTTAATTTGCATTTTCTGTGAAGAGCTTTGAGACGTCTTAACGACATGATAAGGTGCCATATCAAAATGCAAGGATTATTATTATTATTGTATTCAGTTCAGACCCAACCACAGGATACACCAATATCATTAATTTCTCAACTTGACCGTTAACACAAGAGCCTGACTCAACCCCACAGAGAAACCCTTTCATTTAATGCCTTATCTGTATAGAATCATTTTCAGGTAAGGAAAAGCCTGTGAAGCAACGAGTGCTGGGAATCCGGAAATAAGAGCTGGAAATCCACCACAGGTCAACCAGGATCTGCAAGAGAAAGAATTGGGTGCGTGAGACCAGAGACACCAACTTGCGCAGAGGGACTCTCCCAGAGCAACCTTTCAGCTCTGATGAAGGTCCTTCCAAAAACATGCAGACCTCTTTCTCCTTCAGATACTCATTTACGGTCTATGGTCACCCCACCCACACCCGGTGTTGTGTTCTGTCACTGTCAAGCGCTCTGGGGTGCTACTCTGTGCGAGGGGAGCTGTATAAATGCAAGTTGTTGTGGTTGTTTGACCTCCTGTTCCTTTTTCCAGCATTTTACCTACTTTTGCACTTTGCCCACAAAATACACAGTCAATTCACCTGACAGTATATTCTGTGAAGCACTTTGAAATGTCTCGAAGATGTGATAAGGCGCTATATCAAATGCAAGGATTATTATTATTATTATTTCCCCCACTCCCCCACCCCAGAACAACCAGAATAACCATTAAGCTCTGGAGGTCTGACTGCTCTGGTGCTGTGTGATCTGACCTCATAGTGCACAACCCACAGCAGTGAGAGCCCAGGCCGTCATTGAAGTAGTTTCCATTGTACAAATGGTTGTTAAGCCGTTAGCAGATCGCTTTCCGTGGGTAATAATCCCTTCAAGAAAAAATAGATGATAATAATTTTGTCACTGACTCCACCACTATTTGTGGAACAACGCTGTGCCTAATTGGCTACCACGTCTTGCCACAAAGTACAGTCAATCCACCTACAGTGTATTCTGTCAAGCGCTTTGAGCCCCTTCAATTACATGATAAGGTGCTGTAACAAATGGAAGTATTATTGTTAGATTATAACTGCAGGGTCCAAATGAAGGAGTGGAGTATTAGCTGAATGCTGAGGAAAAGCATGAGGACTCTTTCTCAATGGGAACAAGATCCTTTAATGATATTCATTCATAATCCACACACCTAAATGTCTTTGGCAGGCCACAGGACCTGCGACACCAATGCTACGAGCATGACAGCAATTGTCAGCACAATGAAGAAAATTGCTGCGGCCCAGATTTTATGGCTGTGGCCCTTTAACTGCGGCTCGACTTCCGATGGGATCATGTTGGTGAGGTTCAGCATGTAGCCCAGGGTCCAGCCGATTTCAGTGTTGCCAGCCTGTTAAAAAAAGGAACACAAGATCAGTAAGAAGCGTTCACATTGCATGTACTGGTAGTTGACGCAATCTACGGGATGTTCGCAAAGTTCTGTTGCCCCGCGTTTTTTTTCTCTACAGCGCACTGACCAAAAACTGAAACGTGAAAGAAGGATGGTAATTGTGTTTAGAAGTTACTTCACTGTATTCAGCACGAGTGGTTAACTGTATTTAGACGTCCAGAGGGTCGGTGTGTGTGCGTGTGCGTGCATGTGCGCCCGTGCGAGCCGTCATTTTCGTGGCAGATAATGATCCGTCGCCATGTTTGGAGTGACACTCGTGTAACACGGGTGGAGAGACGAGGGCAAAATGCATCTCTTGGCAGCTTGTTTCAGTTCCTCAGTCGTCTCGTATCGCTGGTTTGTAACGTGGGGCAAGAGGACTTTGTGGACACAGTGAACAAATCCCCGGCACACAGTGAAGCGAAGAGAGCCAGTTACCTTTCTTTGGAAATCAATGTTGTTCCAAGTGGAGTGGTCAAACTTATAACCGTCCACCAGTAGAGTCAGTAGAATCCAGCCAGCGGTGCAGTAATCCTTCAGCCTGAACTCGGGCTCTTTTGGGTTCTCAGCCTCAGCCTAACAAGACAGCAACCAGGATGGAATCAGCAAAAAAAAAACCTGATAATTTTAACAATAGTTTACATTTATATAATAATAATCCTTGCATTTGATATAGCGCTTTTCACGTCTTCTCGACGTCTCAAAGCGCTTCACAGAATAGACTGTAAAGTGAATTGACTGTATATTTGTGGGCGAAACGAGGCAGCCAATTGCGCACAGCAGCGTCCCACAAACAGTTGTGGATTGAGCGACCAAATTGTTTATTCGAAGGACGACTTCCCTGTGAATACAGAGCTCCCACAGCATTTATTCCTTTTTCACGTTGAGCACTACAATTCAGCAAGAAAGCAGAAAGCAGATTTACCTGTGCCCACGTTTTGTTGCAAAAGGCTTCTACCGTTGAAATACTAGTTTCCAGAGAAGCCCCTGTTGAGGCCAGTTTCAAGAAATTGGAGATGTAATAAAATGCTGAGAAAGCCTGAGGACAAGGGAGAAAGAACTGAGCAAAATTGCACACCAACATCAACATTGTGCGACACAATGGTGGATCTCTTAAAGAGATCTTCTGTGCTATAAAGTTCTATGGAGAGCTCTCAATCACTGAGTCCTCTCCCGCCCTAAGTTCCATGACCGGATCAACTCCATGCTCGGCCGGCTTCACTGGTTCCCCATCCGACAATACTGACTTGATCATCCCCGAGCCACACTCCGCAATTGTAAGAACCTGTTACTTCTGTATAAAGTACTGTTTGGGCTTGAATAAACTAACCCAAATTGTAACGTTGATGGTGTTTGACCTCCTCTATAGAATTACTCTACGATCCAAACAGACTCTAAGGGAAGAAAATTTCCTTACACCAGCCACTCCATTACAAACGATGGCCTGTTTCATATCCACCAAACTCACCAAACGATCTGCCCAACTATCAGCGAGTGAGCTCTCACCCCCTCCCTCCCCACCTTTAAACCCCTCCGTAACACCTATCATTCTGAATACTTTTGGTTATCCCCTCCCCAGATCCAAGCTCAACTACCCAGTCACCTTGTCAATCTGTTGAGACATTCTCCTCAATAGATGGTGGTGGAGGGCGGGCAGTGGCGGGGAATTTCAACTCACTCATTGACAATGAAGCCAAGTTAAATAAGATATTAAGTTGTGGAACAGAGGGAAGTCTTACAATGAAGTGCCCGTTTACTGGCGGCTGATAAACTCCATTGAACGCACATGTCTGGTTTCCACCACATGCAGTAAAGTTGAAAAGCGTTCTCACAGCCTTGCGACATTCTGCTGATTTCCCTGTTCCAATGAGAGTTACACTTTGGGTTCCTTTGTAAGGTGAGGGTTTCTGGTCTGAAGTACATGGACTGTCATAGATGGAATCCAGAGTTGCGTTGGTCGTGTATCCCTTGAGGTAACAGGGGATCTCAATGGGAGCTGCCAAGTCCTTCCCCTGTCAACAGAAGTTAATGATCAATTGAGAAAAATAGTGTCATTTTAATCCATTAGGAGCCTTCACATTTTAATCCATTAGGAGGCTGTCCAGCGCCTTGGGACGTCCTCCAGACGTGCAAGGCGCTATACAAATGTAATCTTGTTGTTGTTGTTAACATGTCCAAATGCCTAGCGAACGTCAGGAGATTTAAGTACATGGACGTATATCTTCTCAAAGTGCTTCACAGAATACACCGTGAAGAGTATGGGTTCCGTGGATTCAAATATTATAACATATGAAAACACTAAAAATGCAGATGGTATATAAAACATTATAGGTTGCATAAAATTCTAAAAATATGAAAATAATATAAAATATGAAACTATTTCCCGTTTCTGATATCGCGTCCAAACCTTTAGTAACGCAGCGAGGACTCTGTTCTCGGATTGCTTTTTCCCGTGGCACAGGTAGCTGTGTGTGTAGGTGGTGTAGTTGTAGCCGTAGAGTTTAAATTTTGCTTCCATATTCTTATTGCTGATGGCTTCCCGTGGGATGAAAGTGATTTGAGTTGAGGCCCCACCGAGGTCCAGTGCTCCGGAAATTGTCGCTCCCTTTGGGTGCACCCACTCACCCTCCCAGGAATACTGGGACAAAGTGAAACAGCAACAACAATTTACATTTACACAACAGCTTTCGCCCTCTCAAAGCGCTTCACACAGCAAGCTGACTGAGAACCGACACAGGACTGAAACAAGAATTGGTTTGAGTATAGTCGACTCAGACCGGAACTCAGACTCAGGAAAAGGCCCTCCACTTTGTAATAATAATAAAATCCTTGCAGTTGATATAGAGCCTCATCACGTCATCGAGACGTCTCAAAGCACTTCAAGGAATTTACTGTAAAGTGAATTGGCTGTATTTTTTGTGGGCGAAACACCGTGGCCAATTGCGCCCAGCAGTGTCCAACAAACCGTCATGGATTGAGTGACCAAATTATTATTATTATGTTTTTAAAAAAGGATTATTATCCCCCCAGAAAGCGATAGGCCAATCGACTAACAATCGGGAACCTACTTACTGCTAGGTAAGCAGAGGCATGTGGAGTAAGGAAACTTGCATCAGGTTTTGCACCGCCTAGGAGTCGAACCCAGATACTCTCGCTTGCAATACGCTACAGTACTCCAATGTGTGAGCCACAGATGTGTATTACATCTTCAATTTCTTCAATCGGGAGGAAGCGTTAGGTACAGCAGGGCACAGAGTGCCAGATACAACGCTGAATGACTGGAGTAGGATGATCTGCTATTACTGACTGTGTCACAAACATCCCACAGAATCAACTCAACTGTCAGGTCATTTAGGGAATCCTCAGCAGCAACTAGTGAAGTTTTACTCGCTGCCCGGACTGGCTGCTGAAACAAATTCGGATCTCACCTTCAGAAACGTCTGCAGAATGTAGTTGATGGTTATCCAGCCGTACGCCCCTTCCTCATCTCCGGTTATGATCTTGGCTTTTTGGAAATTCAATGGATACGATCGGATTGTGTTCGCCACCTCCTTGAGAACCTCATCTGATTGGGCAGCACTCTGCAATCTGTGGGAAGACAACATCAACTACTGATTCCTCTTGAGCCCTGTAATACTCTTTGAGATGTTGGTTGTGGGGATTAAGGCTTGGGCCACTGTGTGTTGGTGTAGAAGGGCGTGGATCATGCCCAGAAAACAATACTTGCACCTCAAGTTTTAACAAATAAACAAAGAGAGAGGTTTATTGTGACAAGGAAGCTCTATTCTTTTTTTTTTCCACAGCCATCTTCTCCAGACTCCCCTTACCTCTGTCGAGCACCCAGTGATATACTGGTGTTCATTAGCTGGCTGCTGGTGGCCAATTCGTAACTAGGGCTGGAACTCTAAATGAGCCTGATTGGAGTCTAAAAACAACACAATGTTTTACACGTAGGCTGAGTGCCAATAACTGTAGCAAGCAGGGACAGGGTTTATCCCTCTGGCACAGTTGTTTACCCCAGTTATGTCCTTTTTACTTTTTAATGTGAATATTGGACTAAGCCTTCTGGAACTCCATCCCACAGTGTCCCTCTGCCTTGCCCACTTCCTTGCCTCCTTCAAGATCTGTCTCAAGACTCTCCTCGTTGACCGTGCCTTCGGTCACCCTCCTACCCTTACCCCCCCCCACGCCCCCCCCAACCCCATTACTGTCAGCGCCTTGGGAAGTCCTATGTAAATGTAATTTGTTGTTGTTACCAGATACCTGAGTAGCCGCATGCCTGCAGTAGCTCCCAGGTACACAATGGACTCCTTCTGTTTTTCTTTTGGGATGAAGGTCAAGATGTTGTCCAGGCAGGGCCTCAGTGACTCTCCGGCCTTTGGTGGATCCTGGGCGTAACTGGAAATCCCTGGCCCTGCGGACGTGCTAGGAATATCTTATATCGGAAAACAGCAGTGCCAGAAATTCTACGTTCTAAATTCCAACGCTCGCTATCTATCTCTTGCTCGCAAACCGCACCCGATCAGAAAAAGGCCGGTATCTAATTCCCTTTAGAAATAATCAGTGCTCACTTGACCTTCCCAGGAAAACTCTTCCACGTATCTGTCATCTGCTGGGTAAACCAATTCGAAAAGTCAAGGGAGTTTACTGTGGCACATTGTTGTGGAAATTGGCTGCTGCATTTGCCTACAGACACGCAGTCACTGCACTTTACAGTAAATCCAGTGAAGTGCTTTGGATGTCCTCCTGACGCGAAAGGCGCTATATCAAATGCAGGCTTTATTATTAAAGAGTTTAGGTGGAAACTGTTCGATTCCTTAATTTAATCTGAAAAATGCAACAGTCCAACCACTTAATCTATCCAGAATGCATAGAGTAACAGCCACCTCCCTGTCCCTTCAGAAATGAACGTAATGTTACATATTGAGCTAAAACAGGAATATAGTAACAAGAGTAGGCTATTCAGCCCCTCGAGCCTGTTCCGCCATTCTGTTAATTAGATCATGGCTGATTTGTACCTCAACTCCATCAACGCGCCTTTGCCCCATATCCGTGGATACCCTTCCCTAACAAACATCTATTCACCTCAGTCATGCTGACCCACAGGAAGCCCACTCTGCTCAACTTAATTTACCAAATGTAAGGATTAGCACGTAGTTTGATTTTCTTCTGTGCTCATCAAGTGACGCTACTGCTGAGTAACTCGTCCTGATCGCTTCTTGATCTATTGGCTGCAATAAGTCACCAGACTTGCTCGGGTGGTCGTGAAGCCAGGCCATTAGGTCATTTGACAATCGGATTTGCTTCTACGAACGTCTCTCTTATCTCAGGTCTGAAGAGAAGTATCAGTGGCTTAAGGGATATCAGAGTCTTTGCCTTGCAGCAACTTGTATTTGAATACCGTCCTTCAGGTATGATAACTGTACATACAGAGCATTTCTCAAACATGGAGCTGGATGCCAAGTAAGGGAGATGGGGGAGAACAGGGAAGTGATAAGGGTAGGTGACTATCTGTCTGGTCTAACAGGTAAGCTTTTAGGCACAATAGGAAAAGAGCACAACATTGTATCGTAGTGTTATGTCTGGAATCCTGTTTTACGTGACAGACCAAAGGGGAGTGGGCGAGGTCAAATCAAGTATTATTTTGTAAAGAAATCAAGGATTATTTTATAAAGAAGCAAGGATTATGTTATTTAAGCTGTTGACGTAGGTTTAAAGATCGTCACTTGTTAAAGCTTCGCACCTTGTGGATAGTCCTCGACCAGAGTACAGGTGTGAGGAACAACATTTCACTGACTGCTCAGTGCGGGTTAGACTGGTGTGACCGGATGTCTCATAGACAGAATGCATATCGTTCACCCTGTACCAGCTGTCAGATTCAGGACCGCAGAGCTGCCAACCCAGACACAAAAACCCAGACACCCAGTCTACACACCCTGCAAATAAACAAGCCTTTCATTAATTCTGATTGTTAGTCTAATACAGGGCTGGATTAACCAGGTAAACCATGGATTAGGGCCCTAAAGTCTGATGGGGCCTCGGCTGTGATTGACCCCTTTACCTTCTGCAGCGCCTCCCTGCTTTGAGGCTGGGAGAGGAACAGAGCTGGAGATGTGAGTCAAATCTCCAGGAGGTCAGACCAGGTATGATGTAGAGTGTAGAAGAAGGAGCCATGTCTAACAGCAACAGAGCAATAGCGCAGAAAAAAAGATGTTGATTTGGACAGTGTTGATGAATTTGTGCACTTTCTGGATTTCACATCACATCTTAAGTGTGAGAAAACTCCACGAGAAATGTGAAACGCTACAGTATATAAAATAGAATTACTTGGTGGAATCAACATTTTCCAAATGTGGCGGTGCTTTGTTTTCCAAGATGAGACTCATCAAAAACTCAACTCAGATCTACAATGATCCAGGATAGAGTGAATGCACTTGCCATCGTGTCCAATGAGCACAATTTCACACCCACCCTAAGATTTGATGATGTAATTGACATGTTTGCAACTATGAAATCACACACAAACGTATTTTCACATTGTTGCATATTTTCAGTATTAGGGCGAGGAGTGGAGAAGATTGTGAGCGGATTGAACAGAAAGTGAGGAGCCAGGCCGTGAAGTGGTTTATGAGTGAGGGTCTTTAAATTGATCCGTTCAGTAACAGGGAGCCAGTGGAGCTTGGCAACCACTGGAGTGATGGGGATGCGACTGTGTATTTTGTGGGTGATCCGCCAATCAACTAACAACCGGGTTCCTACTTACTACTAGGAAAACAGAGGCATGTGGAGTGAGGAAACTTGCCTCAGATTTTGCCCCGACCAGGAATCGAACCAAGATCTTCTCACTCGATTGCAAGGCGAGCGCACTAACCACTACCCTACGGGACACCCGATCTCCTGTGATCCCTCACTCCAGCTTTGCCCCCCTACCCCCTAGTCTTTCAGTCCTGCCTTACATGTCATGAAATGTATATTAAGAAAATCGCATACCTTCAACATCACAGGAGTGCAGCTGGCTGACGATCCCAGTTTCGTTTTCCTTATCCGCTGGCCAGTGGTATAGAAAGAGGGTCGTGTGTGTTGATCCGGCGTCACAGACAATGCCATACTGAAAGACACAGTGACAACAGCTGCTCAGCTTTCGAGCCATGTCTCAGTTGAACTTTCAAACCGCACTTACCACTTTGCCTTGAGAATAGTAAGAAGAATCCTTGCATTTGATCCCACCCTCCCTGAACCCTATTGACCCAGCTCCCTCCCTGCTGCGCCTTATCACATCTTCGAGACGTCGCAAAGTACTTTATAGAATATACTGTAAAGTGAATTGACTGTATATTTTGTGGGAGAAACGCGGCAGCCAATTGCGCACAGCACCGTCCCTACAAACAAATTGGTTTGAGTGACCAATTTATTAATTTTTTTTTGAAGGAATTTTTATCTCGGGATAAGCATTCCACCAATCGACTGACAACCAGGTTCCTACTTACTGCTAGGTAAAGAGAGGCATGTTGAGTAAGGAAACTTGCCCAATATTTCATCCTGCCGGGAATCAAACCCAGGTCCCTCGCCTGCAAGGCGAGTGCTCTAATTACTGAGCTACAGGACTCCACAGGAGATCATTCAGTTATTACCGCGGATGTGGCACATTATTGGGGCATTAAAAACCCGCTGAAAACGAGTGAAAAATCTTCATCAATCTTCGTTTTGTTTTATAAATGAGACTGACCTTCATTCCTTTGGGTGAAGGAACATCATAGATTTCTACAAGGCTCAAGATCAAGGCTATAATTCCAGAGATGAGAGCAACGCAGATGAGGCTTCCCACAACAATGTGCTTCAATCCAGCTGCCATGTCTCAGTACCTGGAAAAGAAAACCATGTTCCAAGCTCCATGAGCCAATCACCCCATCCTCATCTGGTTCTATAAGATCTTCATCCACCTGCGCATTGAATTCAACATCCTCATTCTCACCTTTAATTCCTTCCGCAATCTTGTCCCTCCCTGACCCCTATTGACCCAGCTACTCCCTTCATTCAGCCTGATTCGCGTGCCCATCCCTACTTGCTCTTCCTTTGTAATTGGTAATCCTCGCTACCACAAACCAATTCTTCCACCCATCTTCGCGTACCTCACCCAACTTTTTCTCCAACTCCAAATGTGAGGAGATGATGGATTTCCTTGGGTCCAAACTTGAAGAGAATGATCTGCTGCCTGTGCCTTTGCTGCAGTGTTCCCCTCCCCACCTCCCCCACCGTCCTCCACTTTCCCTCCTTCCATATCTTTGATTCTGTACCTACCCATCACTCATCAAATCATGTTCAACGATATGTTTGCAATCTGGACATGCCACTGAATAGATGACTCGCTATTACTGGTAAAATATAATATCTCTTTAACCAACAATAGATGATAATAAGGCATCACTTATGGCTAAATAAGGCATAGATTTCAGTTAAATATTAATCTTAATCCACATTATTCCCTCGACTGAAATTATTATTCAAAATACAAAGGCGTGTCCTTGATAAAAATTGACTTCAGTAAACAGCAAATTGCCAAACTCAGCCCAAACATTTTTGGGATAACATGTTCAAGCACAAAGAAAAATTAAGCAAAACATTTAGCAGACAAATGATCCACTTCTTTCCCATAACAATCAAATGCTGCAGTAATTTAACTCTATAGAGGTGACTAAAGAGTTTGTATTAAGCGCAGCTACTGATCCGTGTCTGATATTGGCAGGTTTACGGTATAAGAAAAAATTACTGACCCTAAAGGGTAGTTGAACACTGGTGTACTTTTCTATTTGAGTCACAAAGCTTTTTGTGATAATAAAAAGCTTTAATTCTTAATTCTTAAATTTTTGTTGGTAGGAAATCATAATAACGCCCTACATGTAGGGACTTATCTTGTCAACAAAACACGTAAAAGTGCTTCACAGGAATTACTGTAAAGTATAGTCGCTGTACATTTGTAGTCAAAAGCAGTAGCCCAATTTGCACACAGCAATGTCCAACAAACAGCCACAAAGTAAATGATAAATTTTATCTGGGGGAGCTGTTGGATACCAGCAGTTTCGAATGCAATCTTTAACATCTACCTGACAGACAGAGGGGAACTTGATTTAATGTCTCGACTCAAAGCCTGCATTTCCGACAATACAACACTCCTCCACCACTGAACTGAAGTGTCATCTTAGATTATGAGATAAAGTCCCGTCGTGGGGCTTGAACCCACAACTTGACTCGAGAGTGGCCGACTGCGACACTTTCAGAACAACAACAACAACAAAATTGCATTTAGAGAGCGCCTTTCACGTCAGGAGGACGTCCCAAGACGCTGGACAGTTGGGTCGGGACCCGAGCATTGGGGGGAAATGGTCAGGGTGAGGGGAGGGAAGGGAGGGAGCGAAGAGGGGGTAGAGTCGAGAGGGGAGCTGAAGGCACGGTCGAAGAGAAAACCTTCATGAAAATGCAAAAATCCAATTTGATGATATTTCGGCACAGGTATTTTCCTGGAAAATGCTGATCTACAGAAGGCTCATCCACCAGTTGGATACACAAGTACTTCTGCCAGAAGTTCAAACCCATTTAGTTCAGCCTGTATACATCCACATTTATCATAGTGATTCATAGAAATAAAACACCTCGACACAAGGCAGCATCTCGGAGCGCTTAACGGTGGCAGAGCCTGACGCCAAGCCGGGGGGACGGAGGAGGTAATGGTAAGCACCGTCGAAGAGGAAGGTCTTCTAAAAGAGGGGAAGGAAAAGACAAGGCAGAGTGATTGGGGGAGAGTTTAAAAGCTTCAGGGCTTAGTGGCTAATGGTAGCTTAGCCAGCCGAGGGAGGCATCGGGTCGTGGAGTAGGGAGAAAGCAGGTCAGAAAGGTAGGGAGGTGGCAAGGTGTGAAGGAATTTGTAGAATATATATATTCTAGCAAAAAGGTTAAAGTGGAAATCAAACTGTGTAAACCTCACCTTATCCGTCCAGACTCTCCTGTTTCAAGCCAACTAGGAAAAATCGTGGATGTCTCTCACCTCTATGATCACAAATGCATTGGTTTAAATGCAACATTGTGCTTTAGGTTTCAGTGGTTTAGCTTTATGTGGGCGTTTTCATACTAAATTCAACCACATAATGCAGCAATGTAAATAATCCAAATCTTAACTCTTTCAATTCCGGATGATATTGCAAATACCATCAGCATTGTGCATTTTTGGTTTTCGGGTTGTGGCAGATGCCCTTAACAACGGTGTATCTTTAGATAAAAAGATTTCACTCAACAACAAACACCATCCAAGCTCATCCCTCGCTTGAATTGACGGGATTACTTGAAATTAAATCTTGGTTTTTTTTTGTTGCCTCATTATGCTTTTGTGAGTGAGATGAGGGCTGGGTTCAAATGTTAGTATTCAAATGTTTCTCCACTGATATTTTGCAGAAAATTTAATCTGAAAAACCTGTTCTGCCCAAGACTTTCATCTGATTCACTAGTTTGGATATGGAGTACTGTAGTTCAGGTCCATTTAGTTCAGGCTGCAGACGCCTTTGTTATGAGCTAAAGTGAGTCATAGAAATAGCAAAAAGATCAAGGTGGAAACAAATTGTATGAACCTCACTTTGTCCATCCATACTGTCCTATGTCAAGCTGACTGAACAAAATCAACATCAACAACAACGTGGATTTATATAGCGCCCTCCACACCGGATGGCGTCTCAGAGCGCTTTACAGTAACGGATCCCGGCGCTGAGCCAGGGGGAGGGGGTGGAAGGTGACCAAAGGCGAGGTCGAAGAGAAAGGTCTTCGACAGAGACCTGAAAATAGGAAGAGAGGGAGTGAGGCAAAGGGAGTGAGGAAGGGAATTCCAGAGCCATGTTGCATAGTGGCTGAAGGCATGGCCGCCGAGGGTGGAGGACTCGGGGGACGAGGAGGAGGCCTGACCCGGAGGAACGAAGGCAACGGGTACTGTTTTGAGGAGAGAGGAGGTCAGAGAGGTCGGGGGGTGCAGAGAAGTGGAGGGATTTGAATACAAGGGTGAGGATCTTGAAATCGATCCTCTCTGGGATAGGCAGCCAGTGCAGTCTGGCAAGGACTGGGGTGATCGGGGAGCGGAGTTTTGTGCGGGTGAGAATGCGGGCGGCAGAGTTTTGAATGATCTGGATTTTATGGATGGTAGTGGGTGGGAGACCGGCGAGGAGGGAGTTAGAATAGTCCATCTAAGAAGTGACAAAGGCATGGACCAGGGTTTCAGCGGCTTTCGGAGAGAGGTATTGGCAGAGGCGGGTGATACGAATTCAAGATCCTCATCCTCACCTACAAGGCCATTTAAGGCCTTGCTCCCTCCTACCTCTCTGACCTACTATCCCCCTACTTACCTGCCGGTACCCTCCATTCTTCTAGCTCCGGTCTACTCCACACCCCCCGCCCTAATCACCCTAGCATCAGTGGCCGGGCCTTCAGCCTCTCAGCCCCGAGGCTCTGGAACTCCATCCCCCAGTGCCTTCACCGCTTCCTCCCTTTCCTCCTTCAAGGCCGGTTTCAAGACCTTTCTCTTCAGCCATGCCTTCAGCTCCCCTCTCAACCCCCTCCTCACTCCCTCCCTTCCCTCTCCTCACCCTGACCATTTCCCCCCTGGTTGGGTCCCGACCCAACTGTCCAGCGCCTTGGGACGTCCTCCCGATGTGAAAGGTGCTCTATAAATGCAATCTTGTTGTTGTTGTTGATGCGTCGGAGGTGGAAGAAGGTGGTGCTGGTGAGGGACAGGATGTGGGGGAGGAAGTTTATTAGGGGAGTTGACTTGGATGACTCTCACTTCTATTATCACAACCTTATTGGTGTAATGTAGTGCTGATGCCAACATTCTGTGGTGTTTTCAGTAGTTCAGCTTCACCTGGGCTTTCTCATACCATGTTCTCCCAGAAATTACTGCATAATGCAACAAACGCAAATCAAAATCCTCTTTCAATGGCAAATGATATTGCAGATACCATCAGCATTGTGCATTTTTGCTTTTCAGGTCATGGCAGAGACCCTCAAGAATTCGCTCCCACAGAAAATGCAACAGCTCAGGGCAACAACTGAGGGAATGCAGATTCCACGGAAACACAGCAAGTGCGGATTTTGCAGCAAGGTTGCTCAAGAATGAGCCAGTAATTTATTATACAACTATGTAGTGAGTATGGATTATGCAACGCAGCAAGTTCATATTATGCAAAATGCTGAGTGTATCGAGTATGGATTATGCTATAACGCAGTGAGCGCACATTATATATCAGGATATTCTGTGAAGCGCGTTGAGACGCCTCGAAGACACAATAAGGCAATATAACAAATAAAAGGATTATTAGTATAGAACACATATTTTGTACAATAATGCAAGTGTAGATTATAGGCAGGAGTGGAGTGGAGCCTGACACAACAGTATCAAATTCTAGTAGCGTCCTTGAAAATGTGGTCACTGGATATCGAGGGCAAGACATCCCTTGGTCTAACAGACCCACTGGGTGAAGGTTTCAGCGGCCAGCGGCACGCCGCTCTTCTTTTATGCTTTGTTGTTACTCACGATAAATAAAATGTCATCTGGTGGGTGTGAAGCGAATGGGTGGGATCACAGATTTATAAATCTTCACATCAAAAAAAAATTTGAACAATTTGGGTGAGCTTCAGAGAAAGGAACGAGGACTTTATTTTCAGCAGTGTGGGGTAAAGGTCCTTTCAGTATATTCTGTGAAGCGCTTTGGGACGTCCTCCCGACGTGAAAAGCGCTATATCAAATGCAAGGATTATTATTATTATTAACAACTTACATTTGTACAAGGGCGGGAAGATGTCCCAAGGCATTGGACAGTTGGAGGTGGGATCAGAAGGGTTGGAGGGCGGGGAGGGAGGGTGACCGAAGGCGCGGTCAAAGAAGATCTTCAGAAGAGCTTTGAAGGAGTCAAGGTAGTGATGCAAAGGGATGGAGTTCCAAAGGGTGAGGGCAGAGAGGCTGAAGGTCTAACTGCCCTCACCCTTTGGATGAGGTGGGCTGGGTGGGGGACATGGAGCAGGCCCACTGAGCGAGTAGAGGGGGAACAGGTTGATGCGGAGTTAGCAGGTCACAGAGGAACCCTATCCTCTGGGAGATGGGGAGTCTCTGGAGCCAGGTGAAGGTGGAGCTGATAAGGTCATGGAGCCTGGTGTAGCAGAGGACATGAGCTGCAGAGCTCTGAATGATCTACAACTTGTGGAGGGAAGACTTGGGAAGGCTGGCAGACAGGGAGTTAGCGTAGTCGAGCCTGGATGTGTTGAATGCATGGATTAGGGACTTGGTGGCCTGAGGGGAGAGGCAGTGGCGGAGTTGAGCAATGTTGTGGAAGTGGTGAAGACAGAACGGGTCATGGCACGGACCTGTTCTGCCCATTTAACAACATTCAAATAATCCCTAAAATTTCCTGGGACCCCACAAGTCCTGAAAAAGCAATTACGTGATCATCAGCGGAACTGTTAGCACTGTAAAGTAAATTGACACAGCTCAGATTTTACATTTTGATGTTCATCCTGGAGGCGTTCAGCATATAGCCCAGACTCCAACCAATTTCATGTTGCAAAATCTACAAAAAAAAGGAAAGGAGCAATTATAATAATAATCCTTGCATTTGATATAGTGTCTTATCACATTGTGAGACGTCTCAAAGCGCTTCACAGAATATATTGTAAAGTGAATTGACTATGCATTTTGCGGGCAAAATGCAGCAAACAATTGTGCACAGCAGCGTCCCACAAACAGTCATGGATTGAGTGACTAAATTATTGTTTCTTTTTTAAAAAAAATTGAAGGGATTATTACCCCAGAAAGCGATCTGCCAATCAACTAACAACAGGGTTCCTAGTAACTACTAAGCAAACAGAGGCGTGTGGGGTAGGAAACTGGAAAAGGAGCAATTAGACATAGTATGCTGTTCAAGCTCTGCTCCAGGCTGTTTGCCTACAGGGCTGGTCTATAGCAGCTTTACAGCATGACGTGGAAGCTGAGTTGGCAATGAAATGTTAGAATCGGGCCAATCATCTCTTGGTAGTCTGGTTCCCGAGCCAAGCAGATCTGTAGTACTCCAGGGCACTGCTGATGACAGACCAGTCAGTCTGGCTCATTGGCAGGTCGTAGAAGGGCAGACCAGTTATTGGGGGCAGAGATTATTTTGAATCGATTCCTGTTAACCCTGCCAGTTAAAGGTAATATGGTATGATTTAAAAGGGTGGTCTTAGCTGAACAAGCAGCGGAAAGCTTGCCGGACAATGTTTTCAGCGGCAAGCTGTGTGGGTTTAGCTGGTTAAATTCCAGTAGTACCCAACCTACACTCCCCAAGCCCTGGCTCTTGCCAACCTTAGCCTTGCACTTTCTGGGATTAGGTAAGTAGGGTGCATCCTTCCAGGGGAGAGCGTGCATTCCATTCCAGACATAGGGAAAATTCCATGTTCAGGTGGGATAAATATGTGGAACTGTCAGCCTCACTCGAAAACTCTTAAGTATGAAAATAGGTTTCTGCAAGTAGACACAGAGGATATAGATTCAAAAGGCAATTTCAGGGCAGTTACCAGGAAGTATTTCTTTTCCTAGAGCCCTGGGTACAGATTGCCAGAAAGGGTGGTTGAGGCCAGGAATACTGATCCTATTTAAAAACACCTTGACCGAGTGATTGGAAGACAGGAGGGTGAGTATTCTGGAAGGATGAGATTAATGAAGCCAAATGGTCTTCTTCATCCAAACTGATTTTGTGATCTTGTGAACAATTGTAGAAATACACATCCCAAATTAAGAGTCAATTTAAGAATTTGCCAAACTCTGCACCCTCTCTCTGAAATATCAAGGATTACTATTTTATTATAATCAAATCCCGTGAAGCAAAGAGAACCGCTACCTTTTTCTGGAATTTAATATTTTTCCAGGTGGAGTGGTCAAACTTGTAACCGTCCACCAGTAGAGTCAGTAGAATCCAGCCATCGGTGCAGTAATTCTTCAGCCTGAATTTGGGCACTTTTGGGTTCTCAGCCTAACAAGACAGCAACCAGGATGGAATCAGCTAACGGATTGACGCTTGTAACACTGAACGAGGAAAGGCCATCAAGCCACATTCAAGCTGCACAGAACTTATTCCATCGTATACTGCATACTCCCCCCACCCCTAATCCATGAATCCTATCCTCTCTTAATTGGCCCATTAGCAAAATGAGCCTAAAGTTCAGGGTTGGTTTAAAGGGGGAATAGTCTGTGTTGAGGAGACAGAGCCCAAAGGAGGGGTATAGGAACATAGGAACAGGAGTAGGCCATTCAGCCCCTCGAGCCATTCTATTATCATCATGGCTAATATATATATATATATATATTCTAATTATATTATTATTATATATTATAGTAGAAATTGCTGATCTTTCCCTAACTCCAATTAAATAACTTAATAAATAACTTAAATAATAAATTAAATAACTGCAACAATGTATGTAAGTGATACCTGGGTATTTTCGTAACAGGAATCACAACACAATACAAAATAGCATTTGTCTCGTGCCTTTCACGTCGCGAGGCATCCCAAGGCACAACCAGTAGATTGTGCTGTAGGGATCAGGAATTCTGGATGGTTTTCTCCGCACTAACCCTGGGGAGATCAAGGCAAATTTACCATCCTTGTATAGCCTTGACTGAGACCCTCAAACTCAGCATGGATCGGGATTTGAGTCAGTGGTCCATAAGATGGTGCTCTATCAATTTTCTGGGTGGTCAGCCAGGTGTCTTACACGTGCACAAACCCATCACCACTCTTAAGAGTCTCCAAACCAAGCTGGTTTTCAGAGAAGCACGTTTTGAGATCAAGTTAAAGAATTCGGTGATGTAATAAAATGCTGAGAAAGCCTGAGGACGAAAGAGAAAGAGCCGATTAATGTGGCGCATTAACATCAGACATTTGACTAGCTTGCTCCGTAAGAACATGGGAATCCATCCTGAGGGACTGTTTGGAAGCGCTGGTAACAAAAAAATCCCCAATCTCATGCTGGAGACTGGTTACAAGTCACTTTGCAATGTAGTCCTGTAACCTCCTACAGCCCCATTGACCTGCCAACTCCCTTCGCTCGGCAAACACAGGCTCGCTTCATGTTTTACCCTCCCCTGCTGTGCTGTCATCAGCAGTGCCCTGGAGTCCTGAGGGAACAGTCACCCATCACCACCACACCATGGAGAAAATGAGCTGAGTGGCTAGTTAATGTGGATCTTTGTTAGCCAGGACACTGGGTGCAAGACGTTATGGGATCTTTAAAGTCTTCTTGAACCGGCATTCAGGACCTCAGTTTAACACCTCCTCTGAAGGGCAAGAATGCAGCAGCCCCTAAGCGCTGCACCAGAGCGTTGCACCCTTAACGGAGCTCAAGTCCTATCGGGCAGTTTGAACTCACAACCTTCTGACACAGAGGCGACTGAGCCAGACTCCAAGTTAAACAAGACGCTAAGTACTATAGTAAAATAGAGCGATGTCTTACAAAGAATTTCCCATTTATTGGTGGTTGATAGACGCCGTTAAATGCACATAACTTGCTTCCATGACATGCTGTAAAGTTGAAGAGCGTTTTCACAATTTCCTGACATTTTCCTGGTCTTCCTGTTCCAACGAGAGTTACGCTCCTGTTTTTTGTCGTAAGGTGAGGGTTTCTTGTCTGAAGTACATGGACTGCCAAAGATGTAATCCAGGGTCGTGCTGGTCATGTATCCCTTCAGGTAACAAGGGTTCTCAATGGGAACTGTCAAGTCCTTCCCCTGTTGAGACAAAAGCAATTTGACAGAGAAGCACATGAGGGCTTTCTTTACAAGTGCATGTCATTAGATATCAAAAATAATAATTAATAATAATCTTTACGATTAATTTAGCACGTCTCACTTCGGGTGTTCGGCTCAAAGTTCTTCACAGGATATATTGTAAAGTGTGTTTTGTAGATGAATTTTTGGAATAGTGTAATGGAATCTTTAATGACCACCTGAACAGACAGATAGGACGATTTAATTTATCTGCAGGATTGAATAACCATGTCTAGTGTGTGTTAAGTGCTGTAGTTCCTGTTTTCCATATCGTCCAAACCTTTAATAATGCAGCGAGATCTCTCTTATTGCTTTCCTCTTTCCTGTAGCACAGATAGCTGTGTGTGTAGATAGAGTAGTTGTAGCCGAAGAGTTCAAATTTGGCTTCTGTAGTCTTATTGCTGATGGCTTCCAATGGCATGAAACTGATTTGAGTGGAGGCACCACCGAGGTCCAGTGCTCCGTGAATCTTTTCCTTCATTCCAATCTCGAACACGCCACTCTTTGAATAATGGGACACAGTGAAAGAGCAACGAAACTTTACATCTACACAGTGGATTTCACTTCGGGAGGCCCTCTCAAACCGCTTCACAAAGCTGACTGAGAACCTCTCATTCTAGTAACTACCCTCAGCTTGGGCTCTCAGAGTATAGAAATCTGCTGAGAGTGTGTCACAGACATGTATGAAGAGGCTCAGGAGATGGGCTTCTACTTTGCCCAAGCTGTGAGCCAGAGATGGAAATCCAGAGGGGTCTGACGACACTAAAGGGATCTGGCGACACTTTACCCCAGAAAAGTATTAAAGGTAATAATAATCCTTGCCTTTGCCCCAAACTAAACCTCAATCTGAGGTCCAAAAATCCAGTTTTAGCCTGGTAAAAAACTTTTCTTTTTATCAGAATTTTATCAGAATTTGTGGAAAATTGTTAAATTCGGGTGGTTTTGATGCTATTTTTCTGCAGTTCAAAAGAACCACAGTTTTGCATGCATGATCTTCAATTTTAAGACAAGATCATCGAATATGTTAAGGCTCACCACCTGGACTTGCTGCTGAAGTGAATTCAGATCTCACCATCGGAAATGCCTTCAGAATATAGTTGATGGTAATCCACTCATACATCGCTTCCTCCATTCCGCTTAAAATCCTGGCTTCTCGGAAATTCAATGGATACGATCGGATTGTGTTTGCCAGTACCTTGAGAATCTCATCTGATTGGGCAGCAGTCTGTATTCTGTGAGAAGACAACATCAGCTACTCACATCCTTTTCCCCCTCCGCCCTCTCCCCCTACCCCCATCCTATTCCTGCTGATTATACCTGATTGCTGTAATACTCTTTGAGATGTGAGGGGTTTGCGTGGGGAGGGGATGGGGGTGGGGGGGGGGGGGTGGGGGCAGGTAATAAAGTTGAAACCATACGTTTAATATGATTTATTGTTGTTGTCACTTATGCAAAGTGTGAGTTACGTCAAACTTGGATAGAATTTAAAACTCCTGAATGGGACCTTGGGCATATGTATGACCTTGTGCGGTGTTCCTCAGGGCTCTGTCCTTGGCCCCCTCCTATTCAACATCTATATGCTCCCTCTTGGTGACATCATCAGCAAACATCGGGTCAACTTCCACATGTATGCGGATGACACCCAACTGTACCTCTCTGTCTCCACCCTTGACTCCAGGACCACTGCTGTCTTGACAGAATGTCAGTCAGGCATCAGGTCCTGGATGAGAGCTAACTTTCTTCAGTTGAACATCAACAAGACCGAGGCTCTCCTGAATGGCTCCCATACCAGACTCTGGGATCCTATAACCCACATCCTCGCCCGACTCCACTGGCTTCCCATCACACAGAGGATACAGTACTCACCTTCAAAGCTCTTCTTGGCCTTGCTCCCCCCATCTCTGCGATCTCCTAACCCCCTACCATCCTGCCCGCTCCCTCCGCTCTGCGGGCTTCAGTCTGCTCCATGTCCCCCGCCTCGCTCGCCCCACTATTGGCGGGTGGGCTTTCTGCCACTCTGCCCCCATCCTCTGAAACTCCATCCCGCAGTCCCTGTGCCTCGTCCCCTCCCTTGCCTCCTTCAAGACCCATCTCAAGACCCTCCTCTTCGACCGTGCTTTCGAAATCCTTACTTCCCCCAATGCCCTCCACCCTCCCCGATCCCAAACGCCAGCTTGCGTCCGAAACTCTGACTGGCCAGTGCCTTGGGATGTCCTGCCAACGTGAAAGGTGCTGTGTACAAATGTAATTTTGTTGTTGTTGCTGTTGTTGCTTGTCCAGTTGGGGCCACCCTATCCATTATGGCTTTGGCTTGCAGGGTTAACATGAGCTAAGTGGATGACTCCCTGCCCCTGAAGTGGGTTTTGAAAGAGGTGAGACGGGGGCGAGTGGGAGGGACTCTGAGATGGATTTCGGAAAGCAGGGCCAGAATTGTTGAAAGCTCACCCACCAATCGTGGGAAGGATAGGGCCGGGGACATGGAGCAAACCACTTTGCCATCAGGTTATACTACTCATGGCTGTGCACGGTGTGTGCGTATTACTGCCCACAAAACACACAGTCAGTGTACTTTACAGTATATCCTTTGAAACGCTATCCTCCTTGGTATTGGTGCTATACCAAATGTGAGGATTATCACATTTAATTATTAATTAATTATTATTAATTATTAATTGACAGGGAAAAAAACTGGGGAATGGGAGTGTAAAACCTTTAAGTAGAATTTACTTGCATTTTATACATGAGACTGACCTTGGTTTCTTTGACAGGAGTCACCTTTTTGAGTGTCCCATGTTTCAATGTCAAGGCTATAACTCCAGAGATTAGAGCGAAGCAGGTGAAAATTCTCACAACAATGTACCTTGAACTTGTTGCCATGCCTTAATATCTAAGGCAGAGAACTGAGAGAAAGAGAGATAGAGAGACAGACAAAAGAGAGTGAGACTGTCCACAAATCTTTCCTGTGTGTATTCTTTGCCAAGGCGAAACTTTAGGCAAGTTCCCTTATTCCACACGTCTCTGTTTACCGAGCAGTAAGTAGAAATCAGCTTGTCAGTCGATTGGCACATCACTAACTGGGGGTAATAATTTCTTGTATGTGCACATGTAGAAATTGGGTGAAGATCTGGACTGGGCTTGGCTTGTGATTCCCCCATAGCCTAATACGCAGTTAAGTGCTTTGAGAAGTTGGAAGGTGCTATCTAAAACCAAATTGTATTGTGCTGTAACACAACAATAATAATCATTCTTGTATTTGTTATAGAGCCTAAAACGTCAAAGTATCGAAAAGCAGCTCATGAGAGGTGATTATAGGTGATTTATAGGCAAATGCAATTGCCAACTTGTGCACAGCGATAACATGAGGACAAATAATCTGGATAATTACCGACCAGAACAATGGCGGGAAAAAAAAACTCCTTTATCGTGAGCTCGCACTAATATGTCACACTGCCCCTCCAAACTCTCTATTTCTCCTCCTCCAGTCGCAATATGGTCATGTCTGTGACAGTTCAGTAATGGTATGGACGACAGAGCACTGAAGAAGAAAATGAATCCATGGGAATATACATGTGTCAGCCTGCCTCACTTGAGTCAGAAGTTTGTGAGTTCAAGCTCCACGTCAGAACTTTGAACTCACAATCTCGGCTGACACTGCAATTCAGTGCTGGGGACACTGCATTGCTGGAGGTGACGAGATGTTAAACCGAGGTCCCGTCCACCTGTTCAGGTGGACGTTAAAGATCCCACGGCACTATTTGAAAAGAGAAGGGAGTTTCTTTCTCCCGGTGTCCTGGCCAACAATGCCCCAGATACATTTGATGATTCACTTTGTGACTATTGAAGTGACTTCGCTGTGCACAAGTGGGCCGCCGTGTTGGCCTACAGAATGCACGATCACTGCACTCTACAGTGAATCCTGTCCTTCTGAAGTGAAGGGAGTCACAGTGTCAAATGCAGTGAAAATTATTAACAGCCAAAAGATTAAAGTAGAAATTAAAATGTATAAACTTTACTGTACCTGTCCGGATAATCTTGTTTCGCTAGCGTATTGACGGAAATCTTGGTTGGGTTGTCCTTCTCTCGCCTGCAATATTGCAAAGTTACTTTGATAAGAGGTCAGATGTTCATGTGAGGATTTGGCTAAATACTGCAAATATAAATACACTTGAAATAGACTCCTGTCTGGGTTAATTTTTATAGCTAAGTTCTACCAATGAGTACAACGTGATGCACAATCAAAAGGATCTTCACCTTAACTCTTTCAGTGCCACGAGTTCTTGGCATTGCTGCACCACCAGCTCTCTGTTGCCCTGAGTTTGCTGCTTAATGGTGGTGTGGAAAACGCAGGTAATTCACTTTGTGGTATATTCCGTGAAGCGCTTTGAGACATCTCGAAGACGTGATAAGGTGCTATATCAAAGGCAAGGACTACTATTATTATCACATGCTGATGTAGTGAGCTTTGCGTTACATATCGTTAACGAGAATTCTCATTACATTAGCCCCTTGTTGTCTCAAACTAGAGAGGGGGAGAAGGTAAAAATGACAAAAGAGAGAAAAAATAAGGCTGCAGTCCACTCACTGTTCTTTTGGAATCTTTTTCTCTTTCTCGTTGTTCCGGACTTACTTGCTGGTTTCTGGCGCCTTGCCTCTTGTTCGCTGGTACAAAATTGAAGGGCTGTGATTCTCTTACCTGTCCCCAGGTCAACATGAGCATTGATGGTTGTGGTAGAAGTGTGAATGATGAGACTTCTTTTTGGCCAAAAGACTAGGGAATCTGGGATTGTCCTCCTTAGCCCAGAGAAGGTTGAGCAGAGATTTAATAGAGGTGCCAAAAATTATGAGTGTTTTTGGTAGAATAAATAAGGCGGAACTGCCTGGTGGGTCGGTAACCAGAGAAAATCCAGATTTAAGATAATTGGCAAAAGAACCAGAGAGGAGATGAGGAGAATTTTGTTTTACGGAGCAAGTTGATTTGATCCGGAATGCATTGCCTGAAGGGTCGTGGAAACTGATTCGATAGTAGCTTTGAAAAGGGAATTGCATAGATGCCTGAAAACAAAAAAGTTGCAAGGCTAGGGGCAAAGAGCGGGGGAGTGGGACTAATTGGATAACTTTTTCAAAGAGCAGGCACAGGCACGATGGGCTGAATGGCCTCCTTCTGTGCGGTATGATTCTGTGATTCTATGATTAAAACTTCCTTGTCAAAAGAAGTTCTCATCACCCCAGCTGTCTATTCACTCCATCACTTTTGGAAAGTAGCAAATATTGAGAGACCAACTGAGCCCCAAAATAGGTTTATTTGATAAAGAATTAAATAGCATTGCTACAAACAACATATATCACATGAGTACGATTTGTCACCAACAGAGGATGCCCAGAGAATATCCATACAATCCAAACGTGCAGTTAAAAAGGATTACACTTCTCCAAATCATAGGGCGATTTCCCCATTCCCAGTAATGGGCATAAAGAGTCTTTATACCCAAAGCTGTTCCTTCCTGAACTTGGGCTAGAAAGCAAGGTTTAGTTCACAGCTTAAAATAAACAATCAATTCACTTTACGGCGTATTCTGCGAAGCGCTTTGAGATGTCTAGAAGACGTGATAAAGCACTATATCAAATGCAAGGATTATTATTATTATTTACTGAGGGGAAGAGATTGTCTCCCTTTTAACCTCACATTTTAAGAGCAAACTCCTGTTTAAAAGATTCACCAATTTGTTCCATTGACATTTTCTCTCTCACTTTACAAAAATAGATATTCTAGTTGAAGTTGCGTTCTCTCGTGTCTTGAATTCGCTCTGTTGCTTGCTCTCACGAGTCATTTCTCTTTATTTCTCATTCTGTCACATTCTATCTCTATTTTGTGTTTCCTCTCTCTCTCTGTTTCTCTAAAGCCGTGCCTCCTACTCTCTTTCCCCAGAAGGTCTCTCTCTTTCTCTCTACATTCCTCGCTCTCTTTCTCTGATATCATTCCTTCTTCTCTGCAGTCAGGCACCAGCCGATTAAAAGCCTTTTACTTGAAAGCTTTGAAGGGAAAGGAGGAAAAGTTCTTCTCTCTTGGGAACCCCAAAATCTCATGAATTTTGCTGCAAAATTATCCTTTCATTCTCTTTTTAATTCTAGCATCTGAGTCCTGAGCATCACATCTAGTTCCTGGACATCATATCTGAGTACATCTGGATCCCTGAGTCTTTGGAGGCAGTTACGAGTAACCCTCTAGTTGTCTGGCTACGACTTAGACAATTTGACAATTCTGCAAGTCCTTATTCGCATCTCATCTTCTTCATTTTGAAAGCCGATCTAAGTTGCGTAATAATTGTATTGGCAGGAAGGGGGTCATCTATCTTGTTTAACTCATAGCTACACTAAACAAATATGAATCAATCAACCCAGCTTCCCCTCCCACCCCCTATGAGTTTGGAGTGCATATCAGAAAGCTACCCCTTCCCCCCCATTTCATTACTATGTATACAAGAGAAACCGCGGGTTGTATCAAACTGCCTAAAGGAAGATTACAGTGACATTTCACACAAAACCTGCTGGTCAGCCTGAAAGCTCACATCTCCTCGGGGAAGGAGGGGGCAAGAGAGGAGGGCCCCTTGATATTCCTATCAAGTTGCGAGTGCATGATGTATTTCAATGTGATTTTCCTAATTGCTGCATATGCATGCAAAAAAGCGATGAGAGTTACTAAATGTTTTTTTTGTCGTGTGCGCGTTCTTCCTGGGTTGGTGAGGAGGCTACCAGTGCAACGAGTGTGTGATATAGGTTTATTCCACCACTGATGTAAATTCTGAGAGGCGCTGAGCCAAGAACAGGCTTCCCTGGGTGAGGGAAGCAGATGAGAAGTTTCCACTGATGTACACTCTTTCCACTCTCCGATATATGTGAAGGGAACCTGAGGGGAGTACCGCATTATCGGAGGTACCGACCTTCAGATAAGATGTTAAACTGAGGTCCCTTCTGGCTGTTAAAGTGAATATTAAAGATCCCAAGGCACCAGTTTCTCCCGGTGCTTTGGTCAACGAATCTCCCAAATACAATTGCCCATTCACTGGCTTCATGGCTGTCGCACACGCTGCCTGTCCTTCTCATTGAGACCCCAGGAGTTGGACTGAGGACCCAGGAAGCTTGCAAAGAGTAATAGAGAAAATTAGGTAAGCTTAGCCCGCAAAGTGAAGCACACGTGCGTGTGTGTGTTTGTGTGTGTGAAATGACAGACGATAGATTTCACCAGCTTTTCCTGAGCTCTGAACAAAGGACAAGATGGATGACGGGAGCGCTGGGGATTGAGCAACAGATTGACCACTAAGTGACTTAACATTAGGCAGTGCAGCCTGGCGCCAGGCAGTGCAGCCTGGCGCCAGCCAGTAAATAATTGCACAAATTCTGCACCTTGTGATGGTGTTCATCATGATAATCATTTCATATCCTCCAACCTTGTCCCCCCACCCCACCCGCCAATATTTCTTCAAAAACATCACAAATTAAGATTCTATAACGAGCAGGTTCAAGCCAACACAGATGGCAATTCACAAACAATGAGCAGTTACGGACGGCGTCGAGTGAATGCCAACAATTACGCTTGTTATACCCACAGGCGGGAAGATAGCAACAGAAAATATTCATAAAAGTAGGAAAACAACATGTAAAAAATGCTGGTGTTTGTGAGTGGAAGCCTTGGCTTTGGCCTTTACCTCAGACTGCTGACTTGCCACGGCGCAAGAGCAGCAGACCTGCCATGGCCAAGGCCATAGCCACTGTTAACCCAATGAAGAACACTGAGGCGGACCACAGTGGCTTCGGCTGACCACTTAATATCGTTGCAATTTCTGATGGGATGATGTTGGTGAGGTTCAGCATGTAGCCCAGGGTCCAGCCGATTTCAGTGTTATCAGCCTGCCATAGAAACAAGGGAAAACATGAGCAAAACTATCGCGGTCACAGGGATCCGATTTTAGAGGAGGGATTGTCGGCCAGGAGAGAAACCCGCTTCTCATTCACTGAATAGTCCCGAGTGACCTGTTCCTGCAGCAAATAGTCTTACCTTCTGTTGAAAGATGATATTGTTCCATGTCCTGGAGTCAAAATTATAGGCATCAACCAGCAAGGTATAGATTTGGGTTGCAGAGAGACAGTAATTCTGCAGATATTTAACCTTTTGCTTTGGGTAGCTTGCCTTGACCTGCAAGAGCCCAAATATTGGATTCATTTTAATGAGGCGTTTTAATGTGGTTTAGGTGTCGCGAGGATTATCAGCAGGAATAATTATAAAGCAGTTTAAATTATCCGGATAAGATGGGAAACATGAAAATATCAGAATGGTTAAACCAACCATCCAAACCTGGGCATCCTTAGCATGAGAATTACTACAAGCAGGTAGCTATACACTAACCCTGTTTCTACCCTGGAGAGATTGCCCTGCTCACCAGTGCCTGAAATCCTCACCTCTTGCCACTCTCGAGAGCAGAATTCTTTGATGGTTTTATTTACAGTGCTCAGCGAAGGGTTTCCTGAGGTTAAATTAAAAAAATCGAAGGTGTAAAAAAATGCAGAGAAGGCCTGAGGAGAAAGGAAAACGCGAGTCAGTCAGTCAGCAACAACAACAACAACTTGCATTGATATTGTGCCCCATCAGTGCAGCGTCAGTGCCAGGATGGTGGTGGGGGCAGGGGGGGTTGTGACCGTAGGTACGGTTGAATAGGAAGGTCTTCAGGCACGTCCTGAAGATGGGGAAGAAAGGGGCAAGGCAGAGGTCAGAGGAATGAGTGTTCCAGAGTTTCGGGGTGTAGTGGCTGAACGTGCGGCCACCGACGGTGAAACGGAGGGAACGTCCAAATGCTTCTGAGAATATGAGGTAACAGAAGAAAACGAGGTCACAAATTCAGTGCAGGACTCATCATTAATGCTGTGTCAGCATTTAGATTTACTTCTTTACATTCTATACACGATACAATATACAGTAAACTCCTGATAATTTGTCTGGGAAAAGGGTTCAATGACGGGTTATCAGGTGTGACAAGTTAGGCATAAGTTTAATTATATAAATAAATGTGGCCGGGATATTGACATCGGAAAAGTGGAGGCTCACCCTCTCCTTGCTTAATTTACCTATGGTACACCATGGCATCAGTTGGTGATATTCCTTAAGAAACCTCCTGTTCTTAAGCATTGTGATAGGTTTCTGCACCTGTCAGACATCCAGCTGACCAAAAGATTTCTTTAGCGCCATCCCTTGTCTGGCCCAGGAGCGCAAGACCCATTCGCAGGCAACAAAACCAAGTTGAACAAGATGTCTTACAAAGAATGGCCCGTTTATTGGCGGCTGATAGACTCCATCAAACGCACACGTCTGGCTTCCCCCACATGCAGTAAAGTTGAAGAGCGTTTTCACTGCTTCGCGACACTCTCCTGGTTTTCCTGTTCCAACGAGAGCTATAATTTGGGTTCCGTCATAAGGTAAGGGTTTCTGATCTGAAGTACAAGGACTGTCAAAGATGGAATCCAGAGTCATGTTGGACTTGAATCCCTTCAGGTAACAGGGGATCTCAATGAGATCTGTCAAGTTCTTCCCCTGTCGAGACAAAGTGACATTACAGTATTAAGGCAATAATAATAATCCTTGCATTTGATATAGCGCCTTATCACGTCTTCGAGACATCTCAAATTCGTAGGCGTACATGGCAGGCAGATTGAGCAGAGCAATATCCCACAAAGATACATAAAATGACTGACTAATTTATGTGGGGGATTGTTTCCCAGGACACCGGGAAGAAACTCCCTTTCCTTTTCAAATAATGCTGTGGGATCTTTAAAATCCACCAGAACAGGCATAAGGGACTTAGTCCTGTAGCTCGCTTTGCAAGTGAGAGACCTGAGTTCAATTCCAGGCAGAAGGCGAAACCTTGGGCAAGTTTCCTTACTCCACACAGAGCCTAATAATAATCCCTCCAAAACCAAAAACAATAATAAATTGGTCATTTTCAATCTACGACCATTTGTGAGACATTGCTGTGCGCAATTGGCTGCCGCGTTCGCCCACAAATATACAGTCAATTCACTTTACAGTATATTCTGTGAAGCGCTTTGGGACGTCTAGAAGACGTGAAAAGCGCTATATCAAATGCAAGGATTATTATTATTATTATTATTAGTGTTATCGTCACTTCTGAAGGACGGCACCTCCACTAATGTCGCACAGCACACCCACTACTGCTCTGTCAGCCTGGACTGTGAGCTCAAAGTCCCAATGTGGGGCTTCAACACACAACCCTCTGACTCAGAAGGTGAGAGCGTTTCCATCTCAGCGAGACTGACAGGCAGCTGTGGTGTGATCATTCCATGACGTTCGTGAAAAGTCACCCTTACAATCAATTGCACCTCATTTACAAGGCATAGAATGAGTCACAGAGTTAGCCATCTCAGTAAACAAAGGTCACGGCACCTGCAGCTGCATTGCAATGTGCTTCTTCTTGAAATGCTGCTGGCCGTAGCAGAGGTAGCTATGGGTGTAGATGATGTAGTTGTAGCCGTAAAGTTTAAATCTGACGTCTGTGGTCTTGTCTTCAATGGATTCTTTTGGAGTGAAGGTTATTTGAGTGGAAGCTCCCCCCAGGTCCAGGGCTCCGTGGATGTTAGCAGACTCCGGGTGTGTCCATTTACCATCAAAAGAATACTGGATCAAAAGGGGGAGAAAAAGAATTCCAACAACAATATTTTAGTAATAAAATCAGAAGTCGCTGGGAACACACAGCAGGTCAGGCAGCTTCTATGGAGAGAGGAAAGTGAGTTAACGTTTCAGCGCAATAACCTTTCATCAGCAATATTTCAGTTATAAGAATTTTACTTTATATTTCTTGCAAATGTGTAACGAATTCCCCAGAGGGAAACGGTTTCATACAGCAGCTAACTCCATCCTCTTGGCTCTCATTGGGTGCTCTCCGAGTCCTACCTTTAAATGGGATCCTTCTCTGTAGGTCTGAAGCATATACCTTTTCCTGAGAGGGTGCAGAAAGTGACCGAATTTCATTCTATACAAGAGCAGCTCATTCTCCACAAGATTGGTTTGGATGAAGAAATCTCTTTGGCTCATTTTATCTCAGCCTTCCAGAATGCCCACCCTAAAACTTAGAAACCTAGAGTTCATTGACTTTATGTCAGACATCAGTCAGAAAAACTGTGGTCTTGGAATCGAGGGGAACATAAGAATTTGCAAGGCGAAAGAAGATCAAGGTCCATCCAGTTCACCTTTCACCACCCTGGCAATCAAATGCATGTCCAAAAGTATATACAGTATCCCAAGATATTATTTCATAACAGAAATCTATCTAATTTGTTCTTGAAAGAATCAACACTCTCTGCTTCCACCTAGGGAGCCTGTTCCATATGTTTACTAGTGTAGTGTTTCCGCAGATTTGTTCGGAATTTAACCCCCTTTCAATCGCAGACCATGTCCTCCGGTTCTAGTGTTCACTGCAAGATAAATTATCCAGTCCCGTTAGAATCTTGAAGACACATCGCCTCTTAACCTTCTCTTCTCTCCAGCGTGAACATGCCCAGTTTACCTAATCGCTCCTCATAGTCCAGCTGAGAGATAAGGTTTGGTATCACATATGTGAACATGCCTGCAGATGATATCACCGATAACCTCAGCACTACAAGCTACACCTTACCTAATAGAAGTGTATCTTAGCTATATAGATGCAGAGTGTGAATAAAGCAAGTGTCTCGAGTCTCACAGAAATGGACAATTTCTCACCTTGATAAATGAGTTCAGGAGATAGTTGATAGTTGTCCATCCATATGCTCCCTCTTCCATCCCAGATATGATCCTGGCTCCTTGGAATTTAAACGGATAGGATTTGATTGTTTTCGAAACTTCTTCAAGAATCATGTCAGATTTTGTCTCATTCTGAATCCTATTTTTGGTGGAGGGGGAGGGAAAGAAATATACCCGAAGGTTATTCAAATCTTGTCTTTCTTGCTTGATAGAGAATCTGACAAAACAGGAAACGTTTCTCTCCTGATGGTACAGACGCTTAATTGGACTTCTCAAAGCGCTTTACAGGATTTATTGTATACTATAATGACTGTATTTATTAGACGATCTGCGGCCAATTTGTACATAGCCGTGGCCCACGTAATATAATGAAGTGAATGTTATTTTATTTGAGAAATTGTTGCCCAGGAAATCGATAAACTCCCTTCTGGAGGGTGAGAGCGCTATCAACTGAGCCAGACTGGCACCAAATGTAACATCTAATACTGCTTACACAACTCAGAGCAATGAACTCAGCACTGGCCAGATGTAAACTTGATATTGCATTTCTTATCTGGATGGACAGTCTCAAATATTTTGTTTTGGCCAGCCGGGTGTCTGACACATGTGGAAACCCATCCCCATGCTTAAGAGTATCCAAACCAAACTCAGAATTCCATGCATCCCACCTAGGAGATGGATTGTTGGAATGGAATGCGCACTCTCTTCCTGGAGGGATGTATCGTGCTTAATTCCGGAAACTATTAGGTGCTGGTTGGCTGAGCCAAGACTTGGGGACCCCAGAGTGTACGTTGGGATACTGCTGGAGTCCAACCAGCTAAAACCATATAGCTTACCATTGATAGCACCATCTGGCAAGCTTTCCTCGTGCTTGTCCAGATAGGTCCATCCTACCCGTTATGGCTTTGGCTTGTCGGATTAACAGGAGCTGAATAAAGACATTACTCTGCTTCAGAAAGCTTCCAGCATCAATAAATGGCAACTTTCTTGTACTGAAGTAAGAGTTTTAAGCGAAATAATTTAAAAAATGCTTTTCCCACAGTCCCTGATGCCCCCAGTAAGAGTTTCAACAGCTCTGGACAGACCATATGGGAATAAGATCCAGAGATCACCAGGAATTAGATTCCAAAGACAACGAAGGAACAGGATGTATAGACCGCAAGAGAGTAGGAGCTGGTGATAGGGTGAGTGAGGCCAAGTCCATGAGTGGAGGGAATGAGACATGTATTCCCTCAGTCTATCTTTTCCCTGTTTGTGCAGCATTTATAATAATAATCCATAAAAAAGAATAAATATAGATGCAGTACTGTACTTGAGTAAACGCATGCCAGCTGTTGCTCCCAAATATATAATCGTTTCCTTCTGACTCTCGACTGGAATGTAAGATGAGACATTGTCCAAGCAGGGTCTCAGCGACTCTCCAGCCTTTGGTGGATTCTCGGCATAACCCGAAATGCCAGGACCTGCAACCACATTCACCCAATGTTACAACAACAAATTACACTTGCCCTTCACATCGGAAAGACGTCCCAGGGCACTGGATAGGCAGGGGTGGGTGGGGGTGGGAGGGTATCTGAAGGCATGATGTTAACAGTAAAAACAAACAAATCAACGTGTACTGTTTCTGTGCAAACAACGAGTGAAAAGCGTTTAAGCTTTATCTGATAAGCAAGTCACATCTAGGATTCCAATGACCCATCGATTCTTTTGATACCATCTCTATATCTTATCCCAAATTGTGTAAGTACCTTGTTAAACATCTGGGTTTGATTCTATTCTAGCTCCATTGAGTTGCACTGTTGAAATAATATTGACTTTCTCAGCACATTGGACAATCCATATACCCTTGAAGAAGTGCATACCGTTTACTTCACAGTGGTGTAGTTGACTGACAATTCCAGTTCCGTTCTGTTCATCTGCCGGCCAGTGGTAAAGAAATATCGAGGTGTGTGTTGATCCTGCGTCAAACACCATTCCATACTACAATGAGGAAAGAGACTAGAGTTAGTCAGCAATCACCAGCTCCTCATCATCAGTCTCCACTTCCTTCAGTTATCCTTCATGTACTATGTTCTTTTTGGTACTATTCTGTCCAGTATTAGAGGAGCACTGCATTGAATATCCCAAACTTTGATCGAATTGATTATTGTACAATGATTATCAACTATTGATCAATCAATTGCTAATCATGTACTTATTAATATCATTAAGCGTATAATGTGTTGCACTTTAGACAGAAAGAATTTAAGGGGTGTTGTCCTTTGGATGAGATGTTAAACTGATTTCCTGTCTGCCTGTTCAAGTGGACATTAAAGATTTCGAGGAACTATTCAAAAAGAGAAGTGAGTTTCTCTCTCCCAGCGTTGTGGCCAACAAGCCCCCAGATAAAAATGGTCACTCGCTTCATTACTGTGGGACATTGCTGTGTACAAATTGGCTGCCTTATTCACCCACAATACAAGATGTTAAATATTCCATTGGCACTACTTAAAAACAGGATAGTTTCTCCCAGTCTCCTTGCTAGCATTACTTCAGATAAAAGTGGCCATTCACTTCATGGCTGTTTGTGTGATACTGCTGTGTGCAAATTAGCTGCTGCATTTACCTAAAAATAGATAGTCACTCCACTTTACAGAAAACTCTGTGAAGCACTTTGAAACACTATGACGTTACTGGTACTGTAACAAATGCAACAAATATAGTTATTACTTCAATAATCAACAACACCCAACAATTTATCATTTACTTATTAATGTAATTCATGTAATAATTAATCATTTAATGTGTTGTACTTTAGACGGAAATAATTTAAGGACGTTATAAACTGTCTATGAAACAGTTTAAATCCAGTGATGATTTACTAAATATCATTTCGGTTGTGAAGCTGTGATGAATCCAAGGTATAAAATCGGAGGATATTTTCAGTGTGTGTTGGGGGGTAGATTTTCCGTCACACCAAATCACGCGCTTCAATTATTTCACAGATTACATCCAGGTTGCAAAGCTTAATGTTATATTGATCTTCAATGCTACAAGATCTTCAATGTTGGGGAAAGGACACAATCATAAAGTCACTTTATACCTCACCCCCAGTGCTGCATTGGAGTGTCAGCTTATACCATGTGATTTCAAATCCCTACCTGGGGGCTTGAACCCACAACCTTCTGACTCAGAGGTGGGAGTACTACCACTGAGCCAGCCTGACACACAATCCCTGGTCAAAAGAGCGGTCAAAGAGGTAGGTCTTGAGATGGACATTGGATGAGATGATTGAGGGAGGGAGGGAGGGAGGGAGGCAGGCAGGCAGGCAGGCAGGCAGGGAGGGAGGGAAGGAGGGAGGGAGGGAGGGAGGCGAACTCCGGGATGGACTTCCAGAGAGTGGAAGACAGGCTAAAATCCTGACCACCAATGGTGAGACGAAGCACATGGTGCACACTGAGCAAACTGCAAATAGCTTTGCATGAGGATCTACAATCTTCATTCTCTAATAGCAGATAACAATTGGTTACTGTTGTTGAGTCCCAAATGTCTTGCCTTAGAAGTGCTTTAGAAGCCCTGGGAATTGAAGCTTCTCGTAACCACAGAGGATATTTGAGGCTTTCTGCCTATTCATCACACCAGATAAAAGGAGTATTTTTTTAGAGAATGACAATAAGTGGCTAACATGCAAACTCTGTAATTCAATTGCTCTACAATGTACAGACACTTTTTGGAGACAATGCGAAAGGCACAGATGATTGCTTGTTGACATTTGTACAAACAAAAGGGTTTCCTCATTGACATCAGTATGGAGTAAGAAAGACAGTCCCCGCTGAAAGAGCTTTTTAATCCTCTGTTTAAAAGTTACAGCAAAACTTTACTCCCATCTCGGTTTCAAACCTTTTGTAAGTCCGATGGTGACATAAGCATCCTCTCAACTGCACGGAAGGAGCTCTGTACTGCAACACAGTGCCGCATAACTGACCTTTACGGTTTTCTCAAGGATAAAAATCTAGATAAGGACACACTGCACAAGGAAATGTGAGCTGACTACAGGAAGATATCTGTTGATCCAAAAATGGGAGAACTTGCCTGAGTCACGCTTAAACTTTGGTTGGCTGAAATGCAGCCAATGACGATTCCAGCTGTAAAAACGAAGCCTAGAGCTCCTCAAGAGAGAAGAGTAATATGTGTAATGTATAACCTAGAGAGGTTCCATGTTGCATTCCTTCGGTCACAAGAAACATTTGATGAAAAAGCTCCTTTGTCCTTCCAGAAAACCCAACCTATTGTCCTTCCATAACAACATCAAGTTTGATGTATCTGAAAATATTGTTCTGGTCTGTGCTTTTTGACCTCCTCCACTCACATTCTGAAATGCACAACACACACGCACACACAAACTCAAACTCTCACACACAAACGCAAACTCTGTCACACACACACACACACACAGTCACACACATTAGATAGATGAACTGACCTTTCTTCCAGGAGGGAGCTGCACCTCTTGAATTCCGACCAGACTCAGGATCAAGGCAATTATTCCCGAGGTGATCACGAACGCAATCAGGCCTCTGGTGATAAACTGTGTGTTACTAAGCTTCATTTTGAAAAAAAGCTGCAGATTGAAAGGAGAAAAATTATATACAAGAGTTAAACAGGAAAAAGATTACCACCATGTATCTAACGATCTACAGTATCTAAAACCACAATTTTTCTGTTGAGAAAAAAATGTTGTTAGATTGCAACTCTAGACTGCAGTCAATTCGCTTTGCAGTATATTCTGTGAAGCGCTTTGAGATGTCTCGAAGCTGTGATAAAGAGCTATGTCAAAATCAAGGATTCTTATTATTATATTATTAACTCAGATATTTGTAATAAGTGCAATGTGGCAGGAGCCAAATGCTAATTTGAACTTCAAACAACTTTGTTAAAGACAAAGTTTTCACCCTGCCTGGGAATCAAACCCAAGTCCTCTCGCTTGCGAGGCAAGTGCTCTAACCAATATGACTCAGGATTCAATACATACCTCTCTAAAGCTACTCTCTGAGGTGTCGTTTTAATAACGAAAAGCCTTAGTTTTTCTCATTATTTCTCATTGCTCATTACTCTTACACTGGGGATCAGCCTTACCAGCTCCAACAACACACTCACTAACGTCAGAGCCTGGGGAACCCGCTTAACCGATAACAGGCATGAATAATACATACAATAAATAATTCAGGCTCTTATACAAACATAGAATAACCTACAAGACCCTCCAGTCATACTTGCCCCCATCTGTGTCTCAGCAGCACAAGAGGGCACAGGTTCAGAGTTCACAGGGTCAGAGGTTTTGGCTTCAAGTTCCCATGTCGTGACTTTAAAATTGTCTGATACTAATGCAGTGCTGCATTATTGGGGGTGGCATCCTTCAGATGAGATGTTAAACCGAGGCCCAGTCTGCCTGTTGTATAATCTAGCAATTGTTATTATTTCCCTATCCTCTAGTCTATTTGTGTGACTGTAAAAGACTTGAGGAGGTCATAGACAGACGAGCGGAATTTTCTTGTAACTTTCTCAGCCTTGGGGTTTACGCAATCTAATACTTGCGTATATCCATCACCGATGCTTAAGAGTATCCAAACCACACTGAGAATTTCATCCCCACCTTCAGCCCAGAGCTGAAATGTTCACATCTCGGCTGAAATTCTGCAAATTTCTTTACTATCCCTTTTTGATATTGTAACAATCCTTACATTTGACATCATGTTGTCTTCGAGATGTCTCAAAGTGCTTCACAGGATTTTACTGTGAAACGTGGTGACTGTGAACGTACAGTCTGAGTCTTGTGCCGTGTCAAGTTCAATGGCTTGACCGCCATCAGCAACTTTCCAGTTCAAAAGCAAATGAAAGCAAATGACTTCTACATCCAGCCCTTCGTTCCTGTGGTGTCCTGTAGTCTCGTGGCTGGTGCTCTCGCCTCGCAAGCCAGAGGAGCCGGGTTCAATTCCCAGGCAGGGTGAAGCCTTAAGCAAGCTTCTTTACTGCACAGGCCTCTGTTTACTCAGCAATAAATAGGAACCCGATTGTTAGTCAATTGTTGTATGGCTTTCCATGGGTAATAAATAATTCCTTCAAAACAAATTGGCCACTCAATCCACGTTTGTGTTTGAGGGACACTGCTCTGTACAATTGGCTGCCGCGGTTCACGCACAAAAAGTATGCAGTTAATTCACTTTACAGTATATTCTGGGAAGCGGTTTGAGACGTCTCGAAGATATGATAAGGGCTATATCAAATGCGAGGATTATTATTATTATAATTGTCCTCTGGTGGCCAGTCCAGTAGTAAGAGCCACACTTGAACAATAATAATAATAATTCTTGCATTTGATATAGCGCTTTTCACGTCTTCTAGACGTCTCAAAGCGCTTCACAGAATATGCTGTAAAGTGATTTGACTGTATATTTATGGACGAAACGCGGCAGCCAATTGTGCACAGTAGCATCCCCACAAACAGTCGTGGATTGAAAATGACCAATTTATTATTGTTTTGTCTTGGAGGGATTATTACTAGGCGTGTGGACTAAGGAAACTTGCCCAAGGTTTTGCTCTGCCTGGAATTGAACCCAGGTGTCTCGCTTGCAAGGTGAGTGCTCTAACCACTGAGCTACAGGACTATTACCTGATGACGTCAACTAATTACTGGCCCTGAGTTACGTACAAATCAGCTCTGTGTATCTTATCTTCATACAGATTATAAACATCATGCTCCTCAGTCATTATTTCACAACTCTCCATAAATATTTCAATGAGTGCGTTTCTTGTCCTTATTTTTCCTGTACATACACAATAAGATTTCCAATCAATCTATTTTTTGCGCAACTAGTAACTCACCTGAGACTTACTTGTTGTTAAACAACACGTGCATTATTGCAGCCTATCGAGTCAGCCCTCTGTGATGGTCTAAATTTTTTTGGGGTGCGGCGGGGGGAGGGGAGAGAGCTGTTAAGAGAACGAGTTAAACATTGTGCAGCAGCCACAAGAGGAAGGACATGGTTTGTGGAGAGGAGGGTACAGCTTAGGTTACAATAAATTGATGTGAATGGGTGGGCGATTCAAAGCAAATTCTGATTCCCCGGCACGCAAGCTAGCCTCAGATGAGTCAGTATTGGGCCAGTGACGGCATTAACCAGGTTGAATAGTAAATCTCGTTGTGTGTGTGTGGTAAAGATGGGCAGAAATTGCTCAAAATAAACATGCAGCTGTAAATTATCACTAAATTATTACCATTATTAAGATGAGGTGCATCCAAATAGTGTAACTAAATAATGCCTGTAGTGTTGCAATCTATTGACAAAACAGCGACTTGGACTTATAAAGGGACTTTTAATGTAAGCTAACATATTGAAATGCTTCAGAGGCAGAGTGGAAACAAACTGCGGGCAATCCCATTTCCTCAGTACAAACTTTGTCTAGATGCGAGACTCACTCCTCTCACCGGTGCCTGAGTCATACCATTTGCCAAAGCCCACTCACAAGATATATTATAAGTCTAGCCTCCGTGTATTTGTAGACGAAACATTGGGACTTTGAGCTCAGTCTAGGCTGACACACCAGCACAACGCAGTCAGGAAGTGATGTATTTCATCCCAACTAGTTTGAGCCTGCATTCTTCCTGGTTCCCCATCTATACCTCTCTATTTTCTTCTCTCTCATCTATACATCACATTTCTTCTTAAATACTTTGAGGGCTTTTGTTTGCATTGGTTAGAACACTCACCTCACAAGCGAGAGGACCCGGGTTTGATTCCTGAGCAGGGCAAAACGTTTGGCAAGTTTTCGTACTCCACACGCCTCTGTGTACCTAGCAATAAGTAGGAACCCAGTTGTTCGTTGATGGGCTGTTCAAATCCCTTTGAATAAACAAGTAAAAATAATTTGGTCACCCAATCCATGACTATTCGTGGCTGCCCCATTTCGCTCACAAAAATATATACAGTGAATTCACTTTGCAGTATATACTGTGAAGTCGTTTGGGACATCTCGAAGATGTGATGACGTGCCATATCAAATGCAAGGATTATTAGTATCATAACCTTTGCAACTACAGTAGTGACCTTTCAGGCAAATTGATGAGTCATTAAAACCTGTAGAACTGGCTCAGATGAGATCACTCTGGCCTCTGGGCTGGAAGGTTGTGGGTTAAAGCCAAATAACAGTACTTCAGCTCACGGTCGGGCTGACACTCTAGTAGAGTACTAGGGAAGTACTGCATTGTCTGAGGCGTCATCCTTCAGATAAGACTTTAAGCCAGTATAAATAACACTGATTAAATATTTCTTGATTTATGGCAACTCATGAGAATATTTGGGGTGGGGCACTTCCAGATGGACATCCCCTGCAGTAAACAAAGATTCTGTCTGTCAGTTGAGGTTAAAGATTCACTTAGGCTAATAGAAAAGAGAAGGAAGCTTTTCTCAATGTTCCAGTCAATGAATTTCCAGATAAATCAGTCATTCACTTCAAGGTCATGTGTTGTGCGCAAATTGGCACAAGGTTCTAAAATAAATTACATGTAGGATTTTTTTGGGGGGTCAGCCAGGTGTTTGACACATGCGGGAACCCATCACCCATACTTTAGAGTTTCCAAACCAAGCTGAGGTTTCCATGTATCCCATCTACACATGGAAATCCTAGCGATGGATTGTTGGAATGGAAAGCACCTGGTGGGATGCATCCTGATTACCTAATGCCAGAAAATATTAGGCACAGGTTGACAAGAGAAAAGGCTTGAGGATCCCTTAGTATGCGTTGGGGGTACTGCCGGAGTCTAACCAGCTAAAACCGCATAGATTATCATTGATATTGCTTTCTCTGCTAAGACCATGCTATCCGTTAGGGCTTTGGCTTGCAGGGTTAACAGGAGCTGTGTGGGATGACTCCCTGCCCCCTGCCAATGACTGGTCTGCCCTTCCAGGTCATGCCGACGAGCCTGTGCTGTCATCAGCAGTGCCCCGGAATACTGCGGACCTGCCTGGCTCAGGAACCAGACCAGAGACTGCCACAGAGGGCTGGCTCGATTCCCACAGTCCATTGTCAGGTATGTCACCTTGGAGCCAGTTCAGCTCCAAGGAGATCCTGCTTACCTCCCCTGCAAGGAGGATGGTCACTAGTTGGTCATTCGACATCCGACAAGTATGAGTTTGATCCCTCACAAGGTGCATGGTAGGTGCCAGGAACTCCCTACGAGCTTCCCGGTGGGCAAAAAAGTTCAGCATGAAATGCGTGAAGAGCATTGCCACCGTCTTCCTGTCTGCAGCTCGGGCACCCATCCCTTTCCATCGAGCGATGGTTCCACCAATTGGAGGGTATTAAGGGACAATAAATACATTAAAAAATATTAGTTGCAGCTGATAAAATTTGAAACCTTTAGTGGGAAACCCGGGTGTTAGATCCTCAAACAATACAGAAGCTAATATTCAAGCTTCAAGACGATTGTCATTATCTTTTCTTATCATTCTCCCACTTCTCAGGAAGCTATTCGGTGCCTCCACAATCAAGAGGAAATGACCTTTCACAGAAACAAAGGGCAGTCAGAGAGAAAACAAAGGCGTGACAGATTCCTGACAGAGCCCAGGATACTTGGAACAACTCTCACAGCCAACTCTCAGTGTTGGTGCGTCAATTGTTTTTTTAAAAAAAATAAAGTTGGATAAGTATCTGACTTGGACCAGGTCTGAAGATCTAGACAGACAGGATCAAAACTTCCATTCAATAAATGAAACCTGTGCTGCTGGGGCCATGGAAGTGTCACCTGTGAAGTACAGCAGGCAGGGGGTTGAGTCGCAATAATAATAATAATAATCCTTCCTTTCAGCCGATACTCCCCGAAACTTTGGAACTCTCTCCCCCAATCCCTCGCCTTCCGCCCCCACCCCCACAACCCGCCTTTAGATCACGATTAAAGATTTTCAACTGTGCTTATGGTCATCTCCTCCCTCCACCCGACTCACTGTTAAGCACCCTGAGACGCTGCTCTGCGGGAAGGACGCTATATAAATACAAGTTGTTGCCATTGTTGTTGATGGACTTTCTTACGTTTGGCTCCAGAGAGGGACAACATGCTTAGCTCCCCTCAAGGTCGAATATTCACTACTTGGTCAGAACTAGTGGGAAGTACGTTGTTGTTGCATTTGTTGCTGTGGTTGTGGATGGTTAAGACAGAGTGAAATTTCAAAGTGGATGTCTGCCAAATAAAGCATCCTATAGAATTCTGTTGTTGTAGGAAGTGATATAATAATAATAATCATAATAATCCTTGCATTTGATATAGTGCTTTTCACGTCTTCTAGACGTCTCAAAGTGCTTCACAGAATAGACTGTAAAGTGAATTGACTGTATATTTGTGGGCGAACGCGGCAGCCAATTGCGCACAGCAATGTCCCACAAACAGTCATAGATTGAAAATGACCAATTTATTATTGTTAGGGTTTTGAGTGGAGAGTAGAGAAGCTCAGGAGGGTGGGGGGGGGATGAAGATGACCAAAGTGGGCGGCGGGAAGAGGGGTGAGGTTGTCGGATTCCTGGATGGAGTTCAAAGGATGGGGACATAATGGCACTGACAGGAGCTAAGTAGAAGAGCCTCAGTCTTCTTGATATTCAATCGAAGAAAGAAACCAGTTGAATGTCAACTCTTCCAGGAACTTGACGTCTGACAGATAATCAATCAGAATAGTAACATTCTTGGAGATGTGGAGGGAGTGAGATCATCCACGTGCATATGGACATTATTCACATACATTTGGGAATGGGGGGGGGGGGGGGGGGGGGAGTAAGGAGTGGGTGGAGATCTGGTGGAGTATAAACACCAGCTGAATAGCATGTCTATGTAAAGTCTATGTAAATATGCTCTCAAGTTAAGGGCACAAACCTACACAATCTCTCCTTGTATTTATATAGTGCTCTTCACGAGGGGTAGAGTCTCAGAGCGCTTAACAGTGGCAATCTCCTCCTTACTCACCCGTCTCTCCTCACTGCTCCACCATTTCTCAGTAATGTTCTTACTAGACCTTAATGCTGTATAAACAAAACAATCTTCTTATGAAAACCACGGCATTTCCCATCTCTAGATGCATACTGTGCAATAGTCACCCAGAGATATTTTATCCACATTCATTGTGTGTATATAGGGAGGAAGCGCAGGGAGAAATGGAAACTCCCCATAGCCGAAAAAAGGGTGAGAACTCTGAGATCTTGTGTCATGTAGCTTAGTGTTTAGAGCACTCGCCTTGCAAGCGAGAGGACCTGGGTTCGATTCCCGGGCAGGGCGAAATGCTGGGCAAGTTTCCTCACTCCACAAGCCTCTGTTTACCCAGCAGTAAGTAGGAACCCGGGTGTTAGTTGATTGGCGGATCGCTTTTCCAGCAGTAATAATTCCTTTAAAAATAAATTGTAAAAAAATGGCGGATGGTCACTCTATCCACGACTATTTGCGGAACAATGCTGTAAACAATTGGCTGCCGTTTCTGCACACAAAATATACAGGCAATTCATTTTACAATGTATTCTGTGAAGCTTTTTAAGACGTTTCGAAGATGTGATAAGGCACTATATCAAATGCAAGGATTATTATTATTATTATTATTAACACAGAAGGAGACCATTCGGCCCATCTTGCCTGTGCCGGCTCTTAGAAAGAGCTATCCAATGAGTCCCACTACCAAACTTTCCCATAAACTTTTTCCTTTTCAAGTACTTTCCCTTTTGAAAGTTATTATTGAATCTGCTTCCACCACACTTTCAGGCAGTGCATTCCAGTTCGTAACCACTCTGTGTTTTTAAAAAAAAACACAATTCTCCTCATCTCCCCTCTGGTTCTTTTGCCAATTATCTTAAATCTGTGTTCTCTGGTTACAGATCCATCCGCCATTGGAACAGTTTCTGCTTATTGAATCAGTCAAAGCCCACCATAATTTTGAACGCCTCTATTAAATCTCCCCTTAACCTTTTCTACTCTAAGGAGAACGAATTTCTTCCAATTGGAGAAGATGGTAATTCTCTTCTGCCCTAATCTTACCCAGTCAGTCTCTCACTCACTTTACTCCTATTACACCTCTAACCAGTCGCTTCACTCCAGGCACGTTTCGCCCACAAAATACACAGTCAATCCGCTTTACAATATAAATAATAATAATACTCCCTGCATTTCTCAAAGACATAATAAGGCGCTGCAAATATAATGCCTTATTACATCTTCGAGACGTCTCAAAGCGCTTTACAGAATATGCTGTTGTGAATCAACTGTATATTTTGCGGGCAAAACGCCCAGTTCTGTGAAAGGCTTTGAGATGCCTCAACAACATGATAAGGTGCTATATCAAATGCAAAATGCAAGTATTATTATTATCTTCCAGTCCGACCTGCCCTTACCTTTTCCTCTCAGTTGCGTCCTTGTTAGATTACTCTATTTTGTGCCCATCTCCATTGCAGGTGGTTATCAAATGTTACTCTGTATGGTGTTGGTATCATCACCGATAGCAGTAAGCAGTTGCTCAACTGATGTCCTCTTTTAGGTATGCAGTATTCCACTTGAAATCCCACAGCTGCTCTTGAAACCTTTCACGTTATCAACCTGAATGGTAAATACACACAGCGTCATGTTGTATCCAGGTTTCCACAAAGATTAGATCAAGTGCAACACCATTGTGTCAGATTTCCTGGAAAATGATCAGCCAGCAGAATTTATAAAACATTGAACAGCAGAATTTGACTTACAGGCAATTCTCTCTCTCTCTCTCCTTCTCGTGCTTGCTCACTCTTTCTCTCTCAGCAAGTTGCGTGTGTCACTGAGCAAAGGTTGATGATCCCCAATACAACCCCCCGCCTATCAAACCAAGGCTTTTGTTAACCAATTGCATACACCTTCTGTCAAGAAGGGACCTCTCTAGTACATTGACCAGTCGATTGATTTACTGTGCCTTTAGAGTTCCCACACAGAGGGTGAAGTGGGGAAAGTTACTGCAGAAAGTTTTGACAGGTTAATTACTGTTTAATCCAGTTAATCGCTGAGCTTCAGTTATCTCGTTTTCAGGAACCAGCTGTAATATGGGGCAGGGCACTGCATAAACATAGTCATAGTATTAAATCTTAACAGGAAGTTGCTTTCGTCTGATCACTGTAAAGGCTGGAATGTACAGACGTATTTAAGATTGCACAAGAATAAAGAGAGAGATTGGGGAAGTTGAGAGACATTTCAGAAGTTGGGTGCAAAGACTGGGAATGGCAAGTTAGCTCCATGTGACAGCTGGAACTTCTGCATTTTAGTTGGCAAGAGTATGTACGAGCAGGCTTTATTTACACTTTCCTGTGGATTTCTTTTGTTCTGTGTTTGATAGAAACTGCAGAGCGATAGATGCTACTTGGCTAGTCCGCAGCAGCCACTAAAAGATTTCTTTTGAATGTAATGTTAATGAAGCATAATGTGTTAACCGCAGAATAGTCCTGACTGAACGCAACTATAAAAAGTTCTGCATTCTCACAATCAGCCTCCTTTATGGTTACTCTGAGGGAAGACGATAAAATTAGCCACTTTTACCGAGGGATTTGTGAGATGGCCCCATGACCACACTGGTGCATGAATAAGCCATAAATTAGACAGAAAGGATAATTTCTCATGTATGCAATAGGCATGTCAGAGACTCCTCACTCTTCTTTGATGAAATAGATGCTGGGGATGTTTACCACAAACCAGCAGATGGAATTTATTACGACCTTTGGCACTGCAACTCCTCACAAGAACATGCACACATGGGGGAATCCTTCAGTGTTTAAGATTATTTAAACCAGAGTTACACGTATTTGCCAAACTTACACATGGAAATGTTCCGGTGTCTGGAATGGAATGCCCCGTCTTCCCGGAAGGATGCATCCTAATTCTGGGGAGTAGAAGTTGCCAAGATCTGGGGACCCCAGAGTGTGCTTTGGGATAGCGATAAAAAAAAAATCCCTTAGTTTGCTATTGAGAGCACTTTGTGGCAAGTTTCATCAACCAGCAACTTGCATTTAAGACGGGCAGGCAAGCTTCCTGCTGTTTTTACAGCAAGGACAACCCTACCCATCAGCGTTTGGCTCGTGGCGTTAACAGGAGCTGAATGGGAAGAATCCCTGCCTCAATGACTGCTCTGGCCCTCCAGGTCCTGCCAATGAATTAGAAAATGTTGACCACATCTCAGGAACCAGACTAGTGAGACTGCCACAGAGGGTTCACCCAGATAATAATATCCTTAAAATCCTTGCATTTGATATAGCGCCTTATCACGTCTTCGAGACGTCTCAAAGAGCTTCACAGAGTATACTGTAAAGTGAATTGACTGTATACTTTGTGGGTAAAACCCCACACGTCAGCCACACATCTCTACCCATTGAATAATGGTTCCACCAGTTGGAGATGCGGAGCTTGAGTAGCTTACACTTACGCTCCTGGCAGGCCAATGAAGGATGAAGAATCTAAGTTCTCAATATATGAATGTGTGTTCACAAACTCGGACTCTAGGTAATGCCTTCCAGCAGCTGTCATCCCAAACCTCAGAGTCTCCCCATTAGCTATTCCATACACATCTGTCTTCAGCATGGTGGGAGGATCTATACAAGATAGCTTGTGACGTGCTAGCCACATTTTTGTTATAGGGATCCAAAGTCCAATGACGCTTACAAGGTTTACTCAACAACAACAGCTCAATCCAGGTCCTCCTATGATGGGCTTGCATCAGCCATAAAGCTCCAGCCTCATTATTTAAAAACAAACACAAATCCACCTCACTGCTTAGCCTTGGGCTTTGCAAACAGAAACCCCTCTGCTGCACACCCAGGAGCTCAGCTATGAAGAAGAACTATTTGGACATGCACCTTGTATGCCATAAGCTTAACCATCAATTGGGGCCTTGCTATCAGTCAATCAAGAAAGAGGAGAGAACTTCTGACCAGGGTACCCAATGCCATCTTTTTGTGAACCCACCCAGTTTACTCCAGGAACTTAAAGGAACTTTAGGTTAAAGAAACTTAATGATATTGCTTACCTTTCATTGATTTCTTGCTATCTTTCCTTGTGCCTAGTAGTCTGATCAGCGGAATGCCTGATTTCATCATATACTGTTGGTGAGTCCAAAACAAAGGGGCCCCATAAATATAAAATAGCTAATCTAGCTAATTTAGGGGGAACTTTTTTTGTTGCTCAGCAGGTGGTGAGAATGTGGAACTCATTGCCAGAAGCTGTGGTCTAAAGAGAAACCATGAACATATTTAAGAGGAAACTCAATGTAAATACGAGGGACAAGTCCATATAAACGCCAACATGTACTAGTTGGTCCAAATGGCTGTACAGTCTATATAATGCTGTGTAATGTAACAATAGCCTCTCTGTCCCAAATTTTATACCAGACAGCATAGCAGCAGATGGATTTGCATCCATCTTTGTACAAAGCAAACATGATCTGTCCAACATTACAATCATTACCTTCCGCTACCGGCAGTCTCATAAACATAAACACCAATCACTCGGGCACATCCTAAATAATATGCATTTGCATACGGCGAGCCAGCAATAAAGCCTTTGTCTGGGTATCAGCAAACGGCTTCCTATTACACATATATAAGACATTGCAGGACTGACGGGTGTCAAACACAAAACTAAAATATTTGCCCCATAGCAAAAAGTTTCAGCTCTAGCCGGGCGATGGTGGAGGGTGATAGGGTCACGAAGCCTGGTGAGGGATCAAACCACAAGCATTAGTTTGGTAGTTGAGCTGGGAATAATCCAGTTGTAATCCATATCATTGATAGATTCAAATGACAATCACACAGAAGCAGAGCTCATCTTGCTTTGACAGACAGTGAGTTCTATTTCAGACATATAGCTTTGGGCTGAGTTTAATCAATTAATCAACTGATGTTTTTTCAATGCATGGATTAAGGAGTCCACACACCCTACCATTAAATTTCAACCAAATCATTGACTGTTCGGAATAATGGCATTTTTATGCTAATTTTAACGCTTTTTACTCCTATGCCATGGAAAGTTTTGAAAGCGTAAAGTGCTATTTGCAGTAAATGTTGAACTTGCTGTTTTTTGTACTGCAATTCCAGAGGCTCAAAATACATCATTAAACATGAGGAGTTGTTGTACATGGAGTCTTCACCACTCTTATACAGCCTTTCATGTAGGGAAGATGTCCCAAGGCGCCGGACGGTGAAGGAATTGCACCCGAGGGGGTGATTGGCAACAGGAGGGGTTGAGGGCAGGGGTAAGAGGGTGACGGAAGGCGTGGTCAAAGAGGAGGGTCTTGAGATGGGCCTTGAAGGAGACAAAAGAGGGGGCGAGGTGAAGGGACCGTGGGATGGACTTCCAAAGGATGGGGGCAGAAAGGCCTGACCATTAAAGGGAACTTGAAGCAAGCCTTCATTGAAGCAATCCATATCATTGATAGATTCAAATGACAGTCACACAGAAGCAGAGCTCATCTTGCTTTGACAGACAGTGAGATCTATTTCCGACATATAGCTTTGAGCTGAACATAAACAAAAGCAAATGGGGAAGTGGATAGGATGTCAAAAAGGGAAAGGAGTAGATACAATCTTGCAATAGGTAGAAAGCATCCTTATCTTTCACTTATAACAAACACTATGATAACTTTCAAAGAGTTTAAGGTACAGTAGCTTTTCTTTATTTGAAAGGTTTTAAATAGTTCGGGTAATAGTTGCTGTAATCTGTGATACATTATATTCAATTTACGTTTCCATTCTCTTTCTAATCCTTTAATTTAAAGGCTGTTCATAGCCGTTTCTGAAAGATACAAGAGCATGAACATTGTGATTAATATTCCACTTGACACATCACTGTAGGAGGAAAGAACTAGCATCCAACAGTGAAAAGCAATCAGGAACTTCATACACATCTTTACAGCGTGTGTAGGATACACTATAGCTTCTATTGTGTTAAATTTATATTGGTCGATTGATGGAGCATTGGGGTGTACAGTATGCTGTACAGTTACTGTACCAGCGATATAGCACTTCAAGTGCTTTGAGACGTCCTCCCGACATGAAAGACTCTATATTGTACAGTATTGTAAATCTACTGTAATTACCCACAGTAGGTGGCAGCAGACCTCCTTTTGGGATCAGTGTTTTCTATTTCCAATTCACTACACTATCTGTGATTTTTTTAAAAAAATATTAACATGAGTTAAGTGCAGGTTCTTGAGCAACTTCGAAGATTTTTTTCCTTAATATTTATTTTCTCTCCTTATCTAACCAAGGAAAGATAAAAATGAACATTTTACACATAAGTAAGGTCAAGCCTGTTTGAAGGCTCCATATAGGAGTTGCTTGCTCTAAAGCTAATTATTTTACCACTGTCTATGTTGGTAACCACTGGCCCAGTTTACCTCTGTACAGATTTCTCACAACATGGCGAATAAACAAACAAGAAATATTTATATATATATATGTATATTCAGACAGGGTTTGCTCATCCAAGAAAAGCCACCTATCCTAAACCCAATCTTGTGCTCTTTAACCATCCACCCTGCCTAATGTGCTTATCTTTCAGCGCCTTGTGATCTCCTCCCGACGTGAAAGGCACTATACAAATGTAACTTTGTTGTTGTTGTCATCTACTTCCCTTTTCAATGCCCCGTTCGAATACTCCAGCCCCATAAACCCAACCAAAACTGTTCCTTATTCTGATAACCCTCTGGAAGAAAAAAGATCTTTGTAACTTTTCCCCTTTCATCTTATAAATATCTCTATCATGACACCCCCTCAACCTTCTCTGCTCCAATGATAGAGAGTCCTAATCTCTCTAGCCTCTCCTCAAAGTATCATCCTCATGAATTTATATCTTTTCAAGAGTGAGGCCTAAAACTGCATCCAATATTTCACCTGTGTTCTAACAATTCAAATTCACCATCACTGAATTACTGTTTATAAAATACACACTCCTTTCATGTACATGTCTTTTAATATGTGCACATATTTGCACAGAGAAAACCCCTGTTACTCCATTGAGAATTTTAACACTTAAGGGGATTTTTCCTTTTTATATTCCTTTTTTCCAAAATGCAGTGTTTCACATGTTGATATACCTGAATTCCTGTTTTTGGAAATGTGTCCATTCTGCCAACCAAACTGCCTGTCTCTTTATGCACACTCCTTCTTAACATTACCTCCTAAATACCTTCATAGAACTACTAAATAATCTATTATCTAACTTAAGGCCTAAATAGAATGTATTATATAAACTCAGAGCCACCAAATATGGATTGAGATTAACATGACTCATTATAACCAGAATCCCTTCTCCTTACTGTGCTGTAGTAACATATCTCAATACGCTTCTTCCCCCTCATCTGTGTCGCTTCCAGTGAGCCTACAGTCACACAGCAGGACATAAGTAAGAAAAAGTTTTTAAAATAAGTTCCCGTACTTGCAACACTTTGTAAAGCTCAGTAGCAGTTTATAGATAAATGAATAATAATAATCCTTGCAATAGATAGAGCGCCTTATCACGTCTTTGAAACATCTCAAAGCGCTTCACAGAATATACTGTAAAGCGAATAGACTGTATAGTTTGTGGGCAAAACGTGGCAGCCCTTGGATTGAGTGACAACATTATTTTTTATTTATTTTGAAGATGTTGATATGCGCCAAACATGCCCACCATGTATATTTACGATAATAGCTGTAAGTAGTTCCGAGGTGTTAAGTACAACATTTACACCACTCAAATAGGGATTGCTCAAGGACCAACTGCTTGCTTGTTTTTATAGCTGGCACTTGAGTTCTCATGGCAGATAACTGATTAACCAAGCAATCTCTGTTAAAGTGATTCCTTAAGCCTTTGGAGATTACCAAATAAGCAGTGAGGCAGAAAACGATTAGGGGAGAATGTGGTCAATTGGTCGACCTCAGTGACTTGATAAGGCGCTATATCAAATGCAAGCATTATTATTATAGTATGGAGTGTAAATCCAGCAACCTGTTCCAAATTGTCATATTATCTAGGGAAAAGTTCTTTCTACTTACATAGTGACTGTGCCACGATGCTCAATCGGATCTGTATAATCACTAGGGTTATATTGCTGCAACTGTATAGGGCCCTGGTGAGACCATACCTGGAATACTGTGTGCAGTTTTGGTCTCCTTATTTAAGGAAGGATGTACTGCCTTGGAGGGGGTGCAGCGTAGATTTACTAGGTTAGTACCAGGGATGAAGGGGATGAGTTACGAGGATAGGCTGACCAATTTGGGCCTATATTCTCTGGAATATGGAAGAATTAGGGGAGATCTTATAGAAATCTATAAGATCATCAAAGGCCATGATAGAGTAGATAGTGGGAGATTGTTTCCCCGGTTGGAGAAACTAAAACCAGGGGTCACAACCCTAAAATCAGAGGCAGCCCTTTCGCACTGAGTTGAGGAAGAACTTCTTCACTCAAAGGGCGGTGAAAGTATGGAACTCACTACCCCAAAGGGCTGTTGACGCTCAGTCCTTGAACATATTCAAGACTGAGATAGATAGATTTCTTATTGCAAAAGGGATTAAGGGATATGGGGAGAAGGCAGGGTCAGGTTATTAGCTGGAGTTAGATTAGAAAATCAGCCATGATTGAATGGCGGGGCAGGCTCGAAGGGCCGAATGGCCTACTCCTGCTCCTACATGTTATGTTATATGAAAGAGAAGAAAATAAAAACTGTTCATTGTTTTGTTAATAATCCATTTTTCACCACTATTTCGCTGAAAGAGGTGTGGAAAGGTTTACAAGAGAATGACAAACAGAAAATGATTAAAGGAAGCAAAGAAATCATGATACAAAAGTCATGGGATAATGTAGAGAAGGAGCAAACGAGCGTATACTTTACCTGATTGAAGAAGATGGTGGTAATTCAAAACTATACAAAAAAAACATTTGTTATGTTAGTATATTTGTGGGCGAAACGTGGCAGCCCAATAGCGCACAGCAGTGTCCCACAAACAGTAGTGGATTGAAGCGATCAAAGTATTATTGTTTTTTTGAAGGATTATTATTGGGCATGTGGAGTAAGGAAATTTGCCCAAGGTTTCGCTCTACCGGGAATCGAACCCAGGTCTCTCGCTTGCAAGGCGAGCGCTCTAACCACTGAGCTCCAGGACTCCACTAACCATTCAGTAAAATGATTAAAGGAAGAAGCAAGGATATCATGATTTAAAAGTCATGGAATAATGTAGAGAAGGAGCAAACAAATGTATACTTTACCTCGAGAAAGGAGATGGTGGTGATATAAAACTGGTAAAAAAAAATATTGCACATGTTTAGGTTTTTGCAGCAGAATTTAATAGACCCAAACGGAGACTCATATAGGACGTAGAGAGATAACGACAACAAGATTACATTTGTATAGCGCCTTTCACGTCGGGAGGACGTCCCAAGGCGCTGGATAGAGTACAGCATTTCAGACCACTGGTTTCTGCGCTCTGGGACGCTATCTAGTGTGAAGGGTGTTATGTAAATGCAAGTTGTTGTTGTGTACCTAGACTTTCAAAAGGTTTCACCAATCTTGTTTGGTGAGTTGGGAGGGCCATAGTGCTGTGTGACACGTCCGAAATAGAGAAATTTACTACTTTTGCGGAATCGCACCTTAGCTTTTGCATTCGGCTACATCTTCCACACCAGCACCATGAAGTTTAGTCCTTTTAAAGATTTGAGTGTCATATGTATGCCAACACACATTGATAAACTGATTCATAATCTTTTCACTTACCGAGGAGAATCAACATGGGTCAACAGACTTTTTGGGCCTAACCTAAATGCCCAAACAGGACAGCACAAAAGAGAGAGAAAAAAAATATGACTTTGTAGAAAGCAATGCAGTACCCAAAGGGCAGAGAGATATTAGAAACATATAAATCAGATATGTAAGCAGAGAAACTGGTACGAGTTCAAATACAGAGACAAAAAGCAGATGTTCCTTTAGTTTCTGTTTAAGTAATGACAAAAATACACAAGAGTGAATTTGGGGAGATTTGTGGAGTCCTGTAGCTCAGTGGTTAGAGCACTCGCTTTGCAAGCGAGAGACCTGAGTTCAATTCCAGGCAGAGGGCAAAACCTTGGGCAAGTTTCCTTACTCCACACAGAGCCTAATAATCCCTCCAAAACCAAAAACAATAATAAATTGGTCATTTTCAATCTACAACTGTTTGTGGGACATTGCTGTGCGCAATTGGCTGCCGTGTTCGCCCACAGATATACAGTCAATTCACTTTACAGTGTGTTCTGTGAAGTGCTTTGGGACGTCCTCCCGACGCGAAAAGCGCTATATCAAATGCAAGGATTATTATTATTATTATTATTATTATTATTATTATTATATGACCTGAACAGTCTAATTAGCAGCACACCTTACCTGGGCATCCCAGCCCTAAACCTAGAAAAATAAATAACAGCATTGTAAGTATTTAGATTTTTGAACGGATGTTCAAGTGAACATGAAATTCATCTATTTAAGTTCCTCCTGGTACCTGCCATCCACCTAGTGATACCTCAAATCCACCCCTGTCAAATAACTATAACAAATCTCATTTGTTTAGAGGACGGCACAAGGCGAAGGACAAAGAAGAGTCTTCACCCGAGAAGAGGGGTGGAGGTCAACTGGGTGGAGGTGGGAGGATGACCGAAGGCACGGTCAAAGAGGAAGGACTTGAGATGGGCCTTGAAGCTTTGGTAATTCCAAGGAATATAAGCAAAAGTGGATTTTGGGAAGATGACACTAACAGACAAATCACCAGCACACCTTACCTGCCTTGAGGAACGGCAGGTGATCGTAACCTAGTAAAATCAATAACAACATTGTAAATCTTTAGATTTTTTTAATGGATGTTCAAGTGAATAAGAGACTCATCTATTTCAGTGTGTTTTTACTTATTTGCCAACAATTGCAAGGGAGATAAGATTATTTGCAAGAGTTCTATATAGAAATAAAAGTTGTAAAACAGGATAACACAACAGAGAAAATTGGAAACTAATTGACAGAGATGTACAGATCGAAAGATACAAGTACAAATTCAAAGACAGATCGATCACCAATGGTCGAATATTCTTCTGGCTTCTGCCTCAACAGTGCCAACCTAAACAAGATTGGATTTTGGGAAGAGGACACTAATAGATAAATCACCAGCACACCTTACCTGCCTTGAGGAACGGCAGGTGGTCGTAACCTAGTAAAATCAATAACAACATTGTAAACCTTTAGATTTTTTTAATGTATGTTCAAGTGACTAAGAGACTCATCTATTTCAGTGTGTTTTTACTTATTTGCCAACAATTGCAAGGGAGATAAGATTATTTGCAAGAGTTCTATATAGAAATAAAAGTTGTAAAACAGGATAACACAACAGAGAAAATTGGAAACTAATTGACAGAGATGTACAGATCGAAAGATACAAGTACAAATTCAAAGACAGATCGATCACCAATGGTCGAATGTTCCTCTGGCTTCTGCCTCAACAGTGCCAACCTAAACAAGATTGGATTTTGGGAAGATGACACTAACAGACAAATCACCAGCACACCTTACCTGCCTTGAGGAACGGCAGGTGGTCGTAACCTAGTAAAATCAATAACAACATTGTAAACCTTTAGATTTTTTTAATGGATGTTCAAGTGAATAAGAGACTCATCTATTTCAGTGTGTTTTTACTTATTTGCCAACAATTGCAAGGGAGATAAGATTATTTGCAAGAGTTCTATATAGAAATAAAAGTTGTAAAACAGGATAACACAACAGAGAAAATTGGAAACTAATTGACAGAGATGTACAGATCGAAAGATACAAGTACAAATTCAAAGACAGATCGATCACCAATGGTCGAATGTTCCTCTGGCTTCTGCCTTAACAGTGCCAACCTAAACAAGATTGGATTTTGGGAAGAGGACACTAACAGACAAATCACCAGCACACCTTACCTGCCTTGAGGAACGGCAGGTGGTCGTAACCTAGTAAAATCAATAACAACATTGTAAATATTTTGATTTTTTAATGGATGTTACAGAGATTCATCTATTTAAGTTCCATTGATCAGTACAAATGGTTACTTCAAGGAAAACCAGTCACCAAGAGTTGGCCAGTAATTCACATTGAGATACCTCTTCTGCATTGCGTAGATGTGCTGCTAACAATTTTTCTTAAAAGGACTTTTTAACAAACTGCCTTGTAATCAAGTGAATTTTACTTATTTGGAAACAACAGCAAAGGAGATTTATAACAACACTGTACATATTTAGCCTTTTTTAATAGATTATGCAAGTGAATAAAGACTCCAACCTACCTGCATTACATATTCAGCTGAAGCTCATTTATAGATTATGTTTGCTAGGTGTTTGCCAACTGGTGAAGTTTATTAATTGAGTCAGTCTGCTAAATAATGCATTTTTCGATGTGGATATTTGTTGCACTTGTGCTTAGTAAGATTTTTGTGCACATGGTAATTTTACCACTGTGCAGTAACTGACAGGCAGAGAGAAACATAAAATAACAAAATACAAACCAATTTATAATTGTCTTTTACATCAGGAGAACATCCCAAAATGCTTAATGCTGCTGGCTGGCCACCTGAGCTAAGGGTGGGAGCCAACGGATGGATGGGTATACAGACGAAAAGGTACAAATACAAAGTCGGCGACATAAACAATAGCTCGATATTCCTCTAGTATCTGCTTTAGTAATGTCTATCATTATAAACAAAAATGGATTTGGGGGAAATTATGCTAGCAAGGTGCATCACCAATAAAGCTTACCCAGATTTAGGAAATGTAGGTGGTGCATCCCTAGAAAAATAAACGACCACATTGTAAATCTTTAGATTTTTTAATGAATATTTATGTTTTCAGACATTATTCAACATTGCCAATGGATAGCGATAGTCACGTGAATGAGAGAGACATATATTTAAGTTTCCAGAGCACAGTTCACTACAATTGGATACCTTTGGGAACACCATTTGCGATGAGTGGTGAAGGTAGTGGAAAAGCAATACACTTTCTGATCGAAGTGCAATTAATACTAATAATTCTTTCATTGTTACAATGCCTTATCCCAGCATAAAAAAATCTAAATGCGTTTCACAGGATTTTACCGAAGGGTGCCGTGAAATTTGCCGTGAATGGTAACGGCAATTTGCGCAAAGCAATGTCCCATAAACAGTCATGAAGTGAATGATCAAATTTATCTGGGAGGATTGTAATGAGCAATAATTAGACAAGCCAGGATTCTTCCGTTTTGAAATGAGACATCTCTGAATGACCTTGTAGGGATGTATAACATTTAAAAAAAATAAACCCAGAACAATACTTTAGAACGCAACAACGGGAGGACATGTGCTTAGAGTTGCAAAGAGCAATTTCAGTCCAGGCACTAGGAAGGGTTTCCTTATCCAGAGAGGAATTAAGGGTTGCCAGGAATTGTGGCTGATGCCAGGGCACTTGTGGTGTCATATTTTAAAAAATGCTGTGATGGGAGGCCGGTAGGATGGGTATTCTGAAAGAATGAGATCAAATGGGCGGAAAAAGCTTCTTCGTCCAAACCCACAACCTTCTGACTCAGAGGCGAGAGCGCTGCCAACTGAGCCAGGCTGACACCTAATGTAGTATGAGTCCTTAATGGTGTAGATTTTTTTCCCATCAATGAATGGCAGTAAAGCATTGATTAATGCACAGACTTGTTACTAAGACNTTTTTTTACTTACTCCGCAGAACTAAATGATGAACTCTCGAAGTCATTTTGCTTTGGAGGCATCCTGTTTTCCACAGAGTGAAAAATTAAAACTATTATGGTGTAGATATCAACAATAATAATCGTTACATTTACATAATATAATAATCTCTGCATTTGATATAGTGCCTTACCACGTCATCAAGACATCTCAAAGCGCTTCACAGGATTTTACTAGAGATGTAGTAACTGTGTATTTGTAGGTGACCGCACAGCTCATTTGCACACGGCAATATCCCACAAACAGCCATGGAATATTGTGATGGTGGGGAAGGCAGAACAGGTCATGACATGGATGTGGAGGAGAGATGAGGGTCAAATAAGACACCAAGTACATCTGTGAATAGTGATGCTGTCAGCACCTGAGGTGAGGAGGCACCGACAGGAGCAAGAGGGCTCCTATCTTGTCAACGTTCAACTGGGGAAAGTTAGTGCTCATCCAAATTACAACAAACTACTTGATGTCTGACAGAGTTGGGTGTCATCCTCATACATGTGGAAATTAATCCCATGTAGCGGTTGACGTCACCGAACTGGACCAAGCCCTGAAGAACACCATCCGTGATGGTACGAGGGCAGGAGGAGAAGCCATTAATGTATATGCATGCACTGATTTATTTAAATATTAATAACAATAATCCTTGCATTTGGTACAGCTTCACATCTTCTCAAACCACTTCACAGATGATATTGTGAAGTGAATTGACTGTATATTTGTGGGCAAAACATGGCAGCTAATTGTCCCACAAACAGTCATGGATTGAGTGACCAAATTATTATTACTATTTGAGGGATTATTAATAAGAGATGCCCTTTGGAGAATACACAGATGGATCTACATACCTGCATTCAGGAGCTGGCATTTGAGGTCTAGAAGAATAAAGAAAAACAATGCATACTTTCACTTTTTTAATAAATGGAAATTAACAGAATTTTTTTTTTAAAAATACACATTTCCAGACCATAATTCAGTAGTTGTACAACCCGTGGGAATGCTTTGTGGGGTTTTTAGCAAAATCCATATCTACTGTCACACGCATTGAGACACTGGAGGAGTCATATCCCAGAACATGCCCCCATTTTTAACCCAGTTATTTTTAAGGAATCCAATCACAAATTGCTGCCCCTTAAGACCTAATATGCGTTCTCAACAGTGATAACATTGTTGGAATTAGGTTAGATTCAAATTGTAGTCCGTTGCAAACTAAGTGTGTGTGATTAGGTTTGTAGTCAGTGGCTTCACATGGTCTACACTTTCCCCCCAGTAGAAACAGAGCAGCAATGACTGCATTCTTCCCTCTACATATTCATTCCATTATTTGAATGTGTGTCTATTATTCTGAGACCCAATTCATATTTTTGAACATTCTAATTGGGTCCAGTTCCCAATTGTGTTTCGGGTTCTCCAGTCCATTCAGCCCACAGAAAACTGTCAATGCTTCCAGCGCGTCAGCACCTTGACGTGAACTCATGGCAATTAAAACAGATTAACAAATTGAGTCGCAATCGAGTCCTTTTTACTTAACTTGGTTGATAATTCAGGCTATATTCAAAAAACAAAATTAGGAGAAAAAAGACATTATTTTGTAGACAACAAACTACATTTTCACCATTATTTTACTCAACCTATCTGTGTTACATGCTGTATATACTTGGAACTCTTGGGCTGTAAATCCTTTGTATTATGTAAGTAAATAGATATGGAGAAATACATAAGAGATAGGTATACAAAAATGTAATATGGGGGTAAAGTTGGAAGGTTATTTCATCTCTTTAGATGTGTGCTGAAATTCAAGACCTCATGTGTGACAAGAACTACAGTCTTCTAATGTAACATATCGCTCATCGTACAAGACCTAAATACCTCAAAATACCTAATTTTACAATGAACACTGATCACCAAACCAAGGGGCAACAAGACATTTTTACTTACTCAGGTTCTTCAACAGATGGATCAGAGAACTTAGCAGTATTAGTCAAGAGGCTAGATTGCAAAGCAGAATGATACACGAGAGTCAAAAATTAAACTATTATTTTGGAGATGATCTTTTTATGGTCAGCCAAGGGGTCTGACAAATGCCAAATCTATCACGATGCTTCACAGTATCAAAACCAGTCTGAGAGTGCTGCATTGCATGCCATGAACACACAAGGAAACATCCCTGTGTCTGAAACATGCAATCTCTCCATAGAGCAACTCACCTGCTTACCTAATTCCAGAGTATTAGATGCAGGTTCGTAAGAGTTAAGGCACAGGGACTCCAGAGTTTTGGGTAGGAATACTGCTGGAGTTTAACCAGATAAAACTACATGACTTGCCATTGAGAGCACTGACATGGCAATCTTCTTGCTGTCTGTTTGACCCTAGGGATTTGGATTGCAGGGTTAATTCTCACTCCCAGTTACTGAGCTGTGCCTCCAAGTGCTGCTCATGAACTAGTCGTCAACAATGCCCAAGAGTACTGCGGACTCATTTTATTAGAAACCGGACTACCAAGACCATCACAGTGGGTCGGGGCGATTCCAATATTCTGTTGCCAAGTGGGCAACTTGCTTTCAGTTCTGCTTACTTTCCTCCAAGAAGGATAATTTGCTAATTGGTCATTTGACATCCAACAAGTACAGGTTTGAGCCGGCATTAGGTGGATAGCAAGTACCAGAAACTCCCTGCAAACTTCCTGGTGAGCAGCACAGCTCAGCGTGAAACACAAATCAGTGCCCTACCGCTCCCCTTGTTCCATAGAAATCCTGAGCTCTTTCAGGGAACCATTCTGCCGCTGTGTGCAGCAAACAAATGTGCCCATTGTGAAGTGGACTCTGCTTCCAGGGTAGGCCGGAACCTTTCCCCCCAGCAGCCACTTCAACAACAACAATAAAGTTACATTTGTATTACTTCCATGTTGGGAGGACGTCCCAAGGCGCTGGACAATCAGTGTTTCGAACCTGAGCTGGGGTTCAGGATTGGGGAGGGTGGAGGGCAGGGTGGGGGAAGGAGGGTGATTGAAGGCACAGTCGAGGAGGAGGGTCTTGATTCAGGTCTTGAAGGAGGCAAGGGAAGGAGCAAGGCGGAGAGGCTGCAGAATGGAGTTCCATAGGGTGGGGGCAGAGTGGCTGAAGGCCGGCCCACTACTGGTGGGGCGGGCAAGGCAGGGGACATGAAGCAGGCTGGAGCCCACTGAGTGGAGGGAGCGGGCAGGTTGGTAAGGGGTTAGGAGAGCTCACAGGTAGGGGGGAGCAAGGCCATAGAGGGCTTTGAAGGTGAGGACCAGGATCTTGAACTGTATCCACTATGTGATAGGAAGCCAGTGGAGTTGGGTGAGGATGGGGATTATAGGGTCACGGAGACTACTGTAGGAGAGGACACGGGCTGCAGAGTTCTGGATGATCTGCAGTCTATGGAGGGAGGAGTTGGGGAAACAAGGATTTGTGATAAACTTCCCTAGTTTATCACAAATCCACCTCACTACTCGGTCCTGGACTTCACACATGGGCTGAAGAAAACCCTTCCACAAGTTGAAGAACTTGGCGGAGGTAACAAAATGTCTTTTCACCATTACAGTTTCCAATCTATTTGTGTTACATATTCAGCTGCAGTTACTTTCTAAATTGCTCTTCTCTTCAGGCTTTTGCAAGAGCCTGCCATCTGGTGACATGCATTATTGATTGAGACAGATTAGTGACAACACTTCTTTCAGTGTGTGCATCTGGTACTTTTGTGCCCGTTGAAATCTTTTGATCTTAATGAAAAACTAGTGTGGTACGCAATGGCAGAGAGACACACACAGACGCATAAAACAAACACACAGAGACACAGTATGACTACAAGCTGAGTCGATAGGCCAATATTCTGTTGGTCTATAACTTGTGTAAGGCCAGTGAGTGTAAACAATGGTGGGTTTTTGAATACAACGGACTGAATACCTTACCTGTTTTGAGAATTGGGAAAAAATCTGAAAAATTAAATGAAAATATTGTACAGGTTTAGAGTTTGGTAATGGATATTATTGGAAATTCAAGTAAAAAATAGTGAGGAGGATGGCAAGAGACTGCAGGATAAAGGTTGTTTTTCACACCTTGAATTGAAAGAGCCACTTGAAGCTTTCCCAAAACATAGATGAATTAGTTGTTAAGATCAAAGAATTTGACTAGTGTGCACAGACCTCTGCAATTGTTTATCTCAAGAGGTCTTATATTCTGTAATTAGATATATTTCTGTCCTTTGTGGGGGCTGAAGAGGGATTTCCCTTGACACCCTGGCATCTCCCTATCTCTCCAAACTGCTTATTCCCTAACCCATTACCCGTTGCCTCCGCTCAACTGCCTCTGGCGTCCTGGAAACTCTGGAACACGCTCCCTCAATCCCTCTGCCTTGCCCCATCCTTCCCCACCTTCAGGACGAACCTGAAGATCTTCCTCTCCGACCGCGTTTACGGTCACCTTCTCCTCCCCCCAGCTCGGCATCGTGCTCCACCACTGTCAAGCGCTCTGGGACACTATCCTTGCACAAGGGGCACTATTTAAATGCAAGTTGTTGTTTATCAGCCTGGTTTAGCTTGAGTGTTTGCGCCTACACAATAAGTGCGAACATCTCGGAGACCTTGAATAGCATCTTTAACTTCCACCTGAGAAGAGGCATAGAAACATAGGAATAAGAGGAGGCCATTCAGCCCTTTGAGCCTGTTTCACCATTCTATTAGATCATGGCTGATCTGTACCTCAACTCCAATTAACCCGCCTTTGCCCCATATCCCTTGATATCCAGATAGCGCTGCAGTGTTAATATCTCATCTGAAACATGGTACTTGTGTTACATTCTGCCAATAAAGCACAAATTTGTGGCCACGTCACTTTTACTTACTCAGGATTGTTAGCATAAGCGTGCAGAATTAACATACTAACAATGGGTCAAAAGGAGTGAGAGGTCATGGAACATATGGAGTCAGTACAAGGAAAGAGGGTTGAAGGAAACATGATTGGATATGTTAATAACGGGTTGTAAACGACTGATAAGAGATTGGAGGAAGGTATAGAGGGAGTGGGATGAGAGTATAAAGACAGGGAGAACAAAGAAGGAAAAACAGAAGGAAAAGATCGGAGGAGCACGAGGGAAGACTTGATGGAAGATCAAAAAGCTTGAATACCCAGACAAGACAGATTGGAACCTCGGCTGCTGAACGTCTCGACCCGCGGTAGTATTGATTTGTTGTAATCCCTCTATGGTATAACTTTATGGAACTAATAAAGTTTGGCTTAACAGATTTTGCCTAAACGGAATGCTGGGTGACCTTTCTTGATATCCAACAGGATGAAACATAACAGGCTTTATAAAGCTCCTGTATTTCCAACGCAGAATGACAGAAAAGAATCAAAATGTAAACTACTATATTGTACAAAACAAATCACAATACAGCAAAACTCACATAAGTCATATCAGTTGGGGTCATAACATTTGATATGACTTTGTGAATAAGTCAAACTGTATAAGTTATACAGGATTCGATTAATCGATAATCTACACTGGGCGTGCACAATTGAATGCAGCCGATAAGTGTATGCGGGATTTATGTACGACAGCAGATTATACGATTTATAAAGATAAGACTTAGGTGAGCTTTACTGTACAAATATAACAATTATATAGATTTCACACCAGGAGGACGATAACCAGCACTTTTTACCATTACCAATATATCTGTATTGCATATTCAGCTGCATTTCTAAATTGTTCTGCTATTCAGGTGTTTGCAAGAACCTGTTGGCTGGTGAGATTTCATTGGGGGAAGGATAGTCGCAATGTAACTTTCCACGTGTGTGGCTGATTCTCTTGGGCTCGTTGAGAATTCTTCTATCATAGTGAAATCCAAAGGGCAGAGTGATGTACAGTAACACAAAACGGATTGACAGGTCAAAGAGCAAATGGAGACAGACAGACTGGGACACGTGGAGAGAGAGGGACATAGAGAGAGACAGAGAGAGACAGAGACAGACAAACAGCCTTAATATTCATCTGGTTTTTAATTTTAGTAATGATAGCGAGTGTAAGCAACGGCAGAACGTGTTCTGACAGACTTAAATATCTGTAATTATGAGGTGAATAATTTTCAAACCTGGAAAATTAAATATGTTGAATTGTTTCTGATCTTCATGATTTAACTAACGTTAACACTTGCCTTTCATGGAGTAGATATTAACTACATAACAGACTACACATTGAACATGATTTTAGATTTGAAATGAGTATTAAAAACATGGCAGACCTGCCCAGCAAGTGTTGATCAACTTAATAAATCAATCCCCATTTTTTACTTACTCAGAAATATCAAATGCGCCACTCTGTGAAGGGTGCCTATATAAAACAGGATAGCACAAAAAGGAGAAATCACTTAAAGAGCCATGTACTTTTAACAAAGAAGATGATTATCTTACTTTCCACTGCATCCCAAAATTGGAATTAAAAAGGTATTATTGCAGGGTGAAATGATTCTGGAAACATGTTCAATTATTGCTCATTTCAATGGTCACCCGGATTTTAATCTCACCTACTATTGCACACTATGGGGTGATGTTTGTGGCAGATCATTATCACACTGAGTGTGTTAAAGAGCACAGGAAATTACCATTCTTAAATTATCATCAGGGTAACACGTCTGCCAGTCAGTGCAGGCTGCTAGTACAACGGAACAACACATCGGGAGGGTTTTGTGCCTCAGCAGGGGATTGGGATCAGGAGGCCAAGGAGGGTAGGGGTAGGAGAATGACTGGAGGCGTAATCGAAGATGAGGGTCTTGAGAAGTGCCTTGAATGAGGCGAGGGAGGGAGCAAGGCGAAGGGACTGTGGGATGAATTGAGGGCAAAGAGGTTGAAGGCCTGATCTCCGATGGTGGTGCGGGCCAGTGGAGAAGGAATGTAAAGTCATGAAGTTTCCTCAGCCAGAAGGTGTCCTGCTCTGGCAGCACTGTTCGTGACAGCATTTTGCCTCTCCTGAGATGGAGTGCCTCGCAACTATGGAATGTTTCACTCAGCTGCCAAGCCGAGAACAGGGAGAAACCCGGGCAATGAAAGCAGGCGGGCGTGAATCAATGTGGAGAGAGGGAGACCTGAATTCAATCTCCTCAAGACATTCCTCTTTGACTGTGCCTTCGGTCATCCTGAGGCACTGTCATTGTTGAGTACTTTTTGTAAAAGTAAAAGAACTGTATGCAGCACTCAAGAGTCCTGTAGCTCAGTGGTTAGAGCACTCGCTTTGCAAGTGAGAGACCTGAGTTCCAATCCAGGCAGAGGGCGAAACCTTGGGCAAGTTTCCTTACTCCACACAGAGCCTAATAATAATCCCTCCAAAAAACAAAACAATAATAAATTGGTCATTTTCAATCCATGACCGTTTGTGGGACATTGCTGTGCACAATTGGCTGTCGCGTTCGCCCACAAATATAGAGTCAATTCACTTTACAGTATATTCTGTGAAGCGCTTTGGGACGTCTAGAAGACGTGAAAAGCGCTATATCAAATGCAAGGATTATTATTATTATTATTATTAAGAAGGTTCCCCCTGATGTCTGGGGATTTGACCTAAACTGATTTGGTAATATAGCTCAACAACGACGACAACCTGGATTTATATAGCGCCGCTCACGATGGGTAGTGTCCCAGAGCATTTGACAGTGGCGAAGCAAGACCCTAAGCCGGGGGAGGGGCAGGTGAGCGTAGGCACGGTCAAATAGGAAAGTCTTCAGGCGCGACCTGAAGGAAGGGGCAAGGCGGAGGAACAGAGGAAGAGCGTTCCAGAGTATCGGGGCGTCGTGGCTGAAAGCGTGGCCGCCAATAGTGGAACGCAGCCCAGCATCTTGTTTACCTTGTTTATTGAGAAGCAATAATAATAATAATCCTTAATAATAAAAATTAAATTATAAAATGACTCTTCATTTACTCGCTCTTTTTCTTACTTACCGAGGAAGATTTCCTGAACCCAAACTGGGACTAAACCCTAACGTCCTAACAGGAAGACACGAAAAGTGGAAAAAATTAAAACAGAATTTTCTGGAGAACGATCACATTTTCAACATTATGTTCAATGTTATGTCCAGCCTATCTGTGCTAGATTATATACTCAGTTTTGGTTCATTTCTACGTTGTATTATGCAGAATTTTAGTTATTAGTGTCAGCCTGGCTCAGTCGTAGCACTCTTTCTTCCAAGTCAGAGGATTGTGGGTTCAAGCCCCTCCTCAGAATACGTCAGGAATCACAGAGTCTAAGCTGATATTCCAATGCAACGCTGGGGGGTGTTGCATTGTTAGAGGTGCCATCCTTTGGATAAGACATTAAACCGAGTCCTGTCTGCCTGTTTAGGTGGAAGTTAAAGATCCCACGGCACTATTCTAAAAGAGTCTTAGCCAATAAATCTTCCAAATAAAATTGGTCACTCACTCCATGAATGTTTGTGGGACACTGCTGTACTCAAATTGCCTGCAGCATTTCACCCAACAAAAAAAGTCAATCCACTTTACAGTATATCTTGTGAAGTGCTTTGAAATATCTCGACAACATAAGGTTCTATATCAAATGTAAGGATTATTATATGGAATTTGTACTCAGCCCAGGGTCTACTGAAGATCTTGTCTGCCTTCCTGTAATTCCAACAGTTTGGAAATCCATTTCGTGTAACCATAAATACTGGTGAGCCTCAACCCTTGTGTCATTTTCCAATTTTCCTTCAATCCCGACTACATTTAGGTATCCCCTGAATTCATATTGCTCAGGCTCCCATTAATATATTATCTTTCTACACTAATTTAATTTTACCATTTCATAAACTTTATGCAAAAATCAATTAAACTGATGTGCGACCAAAGCATCTTACTTACTGGAAAGCAGAATGAACGGCAGATGACGTCATTTTTGGAGTTCTATATTTCAAAGCAGGAGAAATAAAAACATTTCTCACTGTTTTTGTGTCCCATCTATCTGGTGTCACATACTCAACTTAAACTCATTTCTAAATTGTTCCGTGATTTAGGTTTTTGTATACATCTGGCAAAGTTATATTGTTGTGCAGGTCATGATGGTGACAATTGGGTAAAATTTACCTTTTTTTAAAAAAAGATATAATAGTTAAAATTGGCAATAAACTACCGACAAGGTTAATTTATTCAACATTAATTTTGCTGCTGAAAACTAAATAGCCACTAAAAAGCAGTGCACTCCTCCTCTTTATCAATCAATTGGTCACCAACTTATATCAAAATAAGCCATTTTAGCTTTCCTGGCCTCTGGAGGTTTCAAAGTTATTTATTTAGCTGTGTTTTCCATTTCTGAACTGCCAAGGAGCAGCAAACCCCGAGATCTCCTGAGGCCACAATGACACCGTTCAAGCCCAAGTGGAATACCATGTTGTTCAGTCCGTGTCAGTAATTTGCAACTCTTATTGATATCTGGTGACTATCCTTTGGAGGGTGGAGATGGTTAAAAGGTAAACAGTGCCTCCTTGGAGCTGAGATTGCTCTGAGATTATAAGAGGAAGCAAAGGATGAAGACAGAACTAACAAACAGCAGTAAGGCTTACCCAAATGCAGAATTTTCAAATTCAAAGTCATCAAGCCTAGCGATAAAGATTACAATTATGAGGCCAGATATAGTTGTATATTATAAAATCATAGTAAGACAACGTTTTACAACCATCAACTTGTGACTAAGTGCTGTTATTTACTGCTTAAGATCTTATTCTTAAATTAACTTACCCTTGCTTAGAAGATTTTGGAGTACTTGGACCACTAGAATGCAGAACACAATGACACAAAGAAGAGAAAAACGTAAAACATTATTTTGATGATACCACTTCTATAACTAAATCTGTAATACAAAAGCAGCATTAGAGTTGTTTATGTATTACACACTTGCCCACATGCACATACATTTATTTATACATCTTGTAGCATTGAGTTTTATCAAATTCAACATTGCACAGTTACTCGTGCACCATGGTGGATGATTTTCGGGAGTCAGTTGTTGGAAAATTTACGCTTATTGTCATACAAACTATTCAACTGCCACTCACATTCTGACAGAGAAACATGACGTCAGCAGCACAGTCTGCAGCTGGCAGCCAGGGAGCCAGCCGAGGAACGGGTGATAGACATGCAGAGTTTGGTGCTTGCGAGGAAGTTGTGGCAGAGTTTTGGAGAAGTTTTGACTTGAAGTTTATGGAGCTAGACGGGTAAGTCAGGAGTTCATTAGAAATGTCCAGCCGACAGGTGACAAAGGCATGGATAAGGGTTTCGGCATTTAGAGTGAGTTAGGGGTTAATTGGGAGGGGTGGGGAAAATGTAGTTATATTAAATGGATGCTTGCATTAGAAAATCAAAACAAAATGGCACTGAAAAACAGAAGAGCTTGCTTCACGTCAAGAAGTGGTCATCATTATTAAGCAACGATGAGACAACCAGAAAGACAACCACTTCATTCATGTGCTGGGTGTTTTTAAACCTATGAGATCAACCAGAGCGCGTTTCAATCAGCTCCAGCAAAGATTAACAAACCCTGACTAGCAATTGAACAAGATCTGCATGATTCATTTGCACATTAGTGCTGTGTCTTTACCAACTGTCTCATTTGGCAGCACTGAAGACATCCAAAAGACATTACCTTTCTGATTTTATTCTCTGATCTTCTTTTGATAGTCAAAGTGATAAGTGAAGGGATCAAAAGAAAGCTTACATGATTACTGGATCTGAAGAAAGTCTTCGACGGAAATGTTCCCTAGAAATAAAAATATTGCTTTGATATAGAGCGACACTGAACATGTAAATGTTTCACTATCGCCAGTTTACATCTTTTGTCTATTTGCTATCAGCTAACACACTGAGCTATTAAGGGAGCACGGAAAACTCAAAAAACAACAAGTTTTGGATTAAAAATTTAAGTTTGGGTGAAGAACATGTCATCCAATAATTTTTATTCCAATATTTGTGGGTAGAAACATAGGTGGAGTCCTGTAGCTCAGTGGTTAGAGCACTCGCTTTGCAAGCGAGAGACCTGAGTTCAATCCCAGGTAGAGGGCGAAACCTTGGGCAAGTTTCCTTACTCCACACAGAGCCTAATAATAATCGTTCCAAAACCAAAAAAAAATAATAAATTGGTCATTTTCAATCTACGACTGTTTGTGGGACATTGCTGTGCGCAATTGGCTGCCGCGTTCGCCCACAAATATACAGTCAATTCACTTTACAGTGTGTTCTGTGAAGCGCTTTGGGACGTCCTCCCGACATGAAAAGTGCTATATCAAATGCAAGGATTATTATTATTATTATTATTATTATTATTAATATCCCTGACAATTGTTGTCTTACCTCTGTCTCTGAATTAGAGATTCCCTTGGGGCGCGACTAGAAACAAAAAGCATCATTATCAGATAGAGTGATGATAGACACACATTTTCAAATAGCACTGGTGATACTTGTCTGGCTTCAAGGTCAGCTGATCCACTCAAAGTCCTGGCTCAACAGGAACTGAGGCTGCCTATAACTAAAGTCAATCCACTGCATAATATATTCCGTGAAGCACTTTGAGACGCCTCAATGATGTAATAAGGCCGTACATCAAATGCAAGTATTATAATTATTATTATTGTTATTATTATTGTCTGATTCTCTCGAGGAACTGGTGGAAAGTGTACATCCCAGAGCTGAGGGGTCTCCATAAAGGTGGGGCCAGTTGACAACACGGATCCCAATTGTAAGGTGTGAGCATTTGATTAAAGATTTGGTTTAGGAAGAAGTCGTACAATTATTTTCATCCCAATACCTGCTGGCTTACCTGGGTGCACGACTTATAGATTTCCTGGGGCATTTCTCCAAAAGTAGAAAGCATCATTAGCAGATGACAGAGAAACAGTTTCAAATATCACTGGTGATAGTTGTCCAAGTCTTTTTCAAGCTCCAACTGATCTCACTCACCCAACCTTTTGCTGACCTTTGACACCAGCACCAACTAATGGTAACAAAGCATTTCTCCCACAGGGTAATGCTTCAGACATCCCCGGAGCGTAAGGCTGGAGATAATAATTGTCTTGGGCTGGGAAAGAGCTCCTTTATAGAGTGCTTCTTTTGTGGTGTTAATTTATTCGGGATAAAGAGCAGGTGAGTGTTGCCCGTTCCAAGTGAGAGGTGCGAGTTTTTGATTAAGGATTTCAGTTTGGCTGAAGAACAGGGTCCAATTATTTTTATTAAAATACCCCAAAAATCGCTGGCTTACCTGGGTGACATGCTGACAGATCTCCTAGGGGTGCGAATAGAAATAAAAAACATCATAATCCGACAGAGTCATGATAGACAAACACCTTCAACTATCACCGGTGATACTTGTCCAAGTCTTTTTTTATGCTCCAACTCCCACAAGGTCAGCTGATCCACTCAAAGTCCTGGCTCAACAGGAACTGAGTTTGTCTATCAATAAAGTACTTCATAATATATTCCGTGAAGTGCTTTGAGATGTCTCAATGACGTGATAAAGCGCTATATCATATGCAAGTATTATACTTATTGTTATTGTCTGATTCTCTAAAGGGCCAAGAGGCAAGCAAATTGCGAACTGAAGGGTCTCAATAAAGATAGATTTTTCTGACTTCTAACACCAGCACCAACTAATGGTAACGAGGCATTCTTCCCACAATATAATGCTCCAGACATTACTGGACAGTAAGGTTGAGGATAAGAATTGATTTGGGATAGGGGACAACTTCTTCACAGCGCTCCGAGACCCCAACTTCCTGAAGGGTGCTATAGAAATGCAAGTTATTGTTGTTTGTCTGAGTATGGAAGCCGGTTGGCGACACACATCTCAAGTGAATGGTGTGACATTTTGACTGAAGATTTCAGTTTGGTTGAAGAACATGTCATCCTATTATTTGTATCCCAATACCTGCTGGCTTACCTAGGAGCAGCACTCAGAGATTTCCTGGGCGTTTCTCTAGAAATAGAAAGCATCATTATCAGACAGCGTGATCATAGAGAAACATTTTCAAATATTACTGGTGATGCTTATTCAAAAGACTTTTTTTTAAATTATTGGCTTGGGCTGGGGAAGATCTCCTACATAAGGAGCTTCTTTTGTGGTGGTAATTTAGTCGGAGCAAAGAGCAGGTTAATGACTCACATCCCAAGTGAGAGGTGCGAGTTTTTGATTAAAGATTTCAGTTTGGCTACATAATCTTGTCCAGTTAATTTTATCCCAATACCCCAAAAATGCTGTCTTACCCGGGTGCGGTACTGACAGATCTCCTTCAGGCGCGAAGAGAAATAAAAAGCATCATTATCAGACAGAGTGGTGATAGACAAATACTTTCAATTATCATGGTTGATATTTGTTCAATAGACTTTTTTCTTGCGCCAACTGGCTGCAAGGTCAGCTGATTCACTCAAAGTCCTGACTCTACAGGAACTGAGTTTGTCTATACAGAAAGTCAATCCACTGTATATTATATACGTGAAACTCTTTGGGACGTCTCAACGATTGACAAGGTGCTATATGAAATACAAGTATTTTAATTGTTATTCTTGTTATTATTATTGTCTGATTCTCTCAAGGGCCTGGTGGAAAGTGAACTAGAAATCAAGGGGTCTCCATAAAGATGCAGTTTCCAGACTTCTGACACCAGCATCAACTAATGGTAAAGAAGCATTTCTCCCACATTGCAATGTCCAGACCTTTCTAGACAATAATAATAATCAATAATAATATATGCATTTGATATAGTGTCTGATCATGTATTCTAGACGTTTCAAAGGGCTTCACAGAATATACTGTGAAGTGAATTGACTGTATATTTGTGGGCAAAACACAGCAACCAATTGCGCACAGCAGTGTCCCACAAACAGTCCTGGATTGAGCAACCAAATTTTTTTATTTTTTTACTTTTAGGAATTATTATTCCCGGAAAAGCGATCCGCCAATCGACTAACAACCGAGTTCCTACTTATTGCTGAGTAAGAGTGGCGTATGCAGAGGAGAAACATGGCCAACATTTTGCCAGGAATAGAACCCAGGTCTCTCGCTTGCAAGGCGAGTGCACTAAACCCTGAGCGACAGGCTTCCATGATAAGGTTGAGGATCATAATTGATTTGAGTGAGGGGACAACACCCTTATAGTGGTCTGAGATGCTAACTTCCTGAAGGGTGCTATAGAAATGCAAATTATTGTTGTTTGTCTGAGTATGGGAGCCGGTTGGCGACATACATCCCAAGTGAAAGATGTGACCTTTTTGACTGAAGATTTCAGTTACATTTAACAACATGTCATCCAATTATTTGTATCCCAATACCTGCTGGCTTACCTGGGAGCAGGAGGCAAAGATCTACTGGGCATTTCTCTAGAAATAGAAAGCATCATTATCAGACAGCGTGATCATAAAGAAACATTTTCAAATATTACTGGTGAAGCTTATTCAAAAGACTTTTTTTAAAATTATTGGCTTGGGCTGGGGAAGATCTCCTACATAAGGAGCTTCTTTTGTGGTGGTAATTTAGTCGGAGCAAAGAGCAGGTTAAGACTCACATCCCAAGTGAGAGGTGCGAGTTTTTGATTAAAGATTTCAGTTTGGCTACATAATCTTGTCCAGTTAATTTTATCCCAATACCCCAAAAATGCTGCTTACCCGGGTGCGGTACTGACAGATCTCCTTCAGGTGCGAAGAGAAATAAAAAGCATCATTATCAGACAGAGTGGTGATAGACAAATACTTTCAATTATCACGATTGATACTTGAGACGTTTTCTTGCGCCAACTGGCTGCAAGGTCAGCTGATTCACTCAAAGTCCTGACTCTACAGGAACTGAGTTGTCTATACAGAAAGTCAATCCACTGTATATTATATACGTGAAACTCTTTGGGACGTCTCAACGACTGACAAGGTGCTATATGAAATACAAGTATTTTAATTGTTATTCTTGTTATTATTCTTGTCTGATTCTCTCAAGGGCCTGGTGGAAAGTGAACTAGAAATCAAGGGGTCTCCATAAAGATGCAGTTTCCAGACTTCTGACACCAGCATCAACTAATGGCAAAGAAGCATTTCTCCCACATTGCAATGTCCAGACCTTTCTAGACAATGATAATAATCAATAATAATATATGCATTTGATATAGTGTCTGATCATGTATTCTAGACGTTTCAAAGGGCTTCACAGAATATACTGTGAAGTGAATTGACTGTATATTTGTGGGCAAAACACAGCAGCCAATTGCGCACAGCAGTGTCCCACAAACAGTCCTGGATTGAGCAACCAAATTTTTTTTTTTTTTTACTTTTAGGAATTATTATTCCCGGAAAAGCGATCCGCCAATCGACTAACAACCGAGTTCCTACTTATTGCTGAGTAAGAGTGGCGTATGCAGAGGAGAAACATGGCCAACATTTTGCCAGGAATAGAACCCAGGTCTCTCGCTTGCAAGGCGAGTGCACTAAACCCTGAGCGACAGGCTTCCATGATAAGGTTGAGGATCATAATTGATTTGAGTGAGGGGACAACACCCTTATAGTGGTCTGAGATGCTAACTTCCTGAAGGGTGCTATAGAAATGCAAATTATTGTTGTTTGTCTGAGTATGGGAGCCGGTTGGCGACATACATCCCAAGTGAAAGATGTGACCTTTTTGACTGAAGATTTCAGTTACATTTAACAACATGTCATCCAATTATTTGTATCCCAATACCTGCTGGCTTACCTGGGAGCAGGAGGCAAAGATCTACTGGGCATTTCTCTAGAAATAGAAAGCATCATTATCAGACAGCGTGATCATAAAGAAACATTTTCAAATATTACTGGTGATGCTTATTCAAAAGACTTTTTTTTAAATTATTGGCTTGGGCTGGGGAAGATCTCCTACATAAGGAGCTTCTTTTGTGGTGGTAATTTAGTCGGAGCAAAGAGCAGGTTAATGACTCACATCCCAAGTGAGAGGTGCGAGTTTTTGATTAAAGATTTCAGTTTGGCTACATAATCTTGTCCAGTTAATTTTATCCCAATACCCCAAAAATGCTGGCTTACCTGGGTGCGGTACTGACAGATCTCCTTCAGGTGCGAAGAGAAATAAAAAGCATCATTATCAGACAGAGTGGTGATAGACAAATACTTTCAATTATCACGATTGATACTTGAGACGTTTTCTTGCGCCAACTGGCTGCAAGGTCAGCTGATTCACTCAAAGTCCTGACTCTACAGGAACTGAGTTTGTCTATACAGAAAGTCAATCCACTGTATATTATATACGTGAAACTCTTTGGGACGTCTCAACGACGTGACAAGGTGCTATATGAAATACAAGTATTTTAATTGTTATTCTTGTTATTATTCTTGTCTGATTCTCTCAAGGGCCTGGTGGAAAGTGAACTGGAAATCAAGGGGTCTCCATAAAGATGCAATTTCCAGTCTTCTGACACCAGCATCAACTAATGGCAAAGAAGCATTTCTCCCACATTGCAATGTCCAGACCTTTCTAGACAATGATAATAATCAATAATAATATATGCATTTGATATAGTGTCTGATCATGTATTCTAGACGTTTCAAAGGGCTTCACAGAATATACTGTGAAGTGAATTGACTGTATATTTGTGGGCAAAACACAGCAGCCAATTGCGCACAGCAGTGTCCCACAAACAGTCCTGGATTGAGCAACCAAATTTTTTTTTTTGCTTTCAGGAATTATCCCTTGTCACATCGTCAAAAAAAAAACAGTAAATTAGATTGGCTATTATTCCTGGAAAAGCGGTCCGCCAATCGACTAACAACCGAGTTCCTACTTATTGCTGAGTAAGAGTGGCGTATGCAGAGGAGAAACATGGCCAACATTTTGCCAGGAATAGAACCCAGGTCTCTCGCTTGCAAGGCGAGTGCACTAAACCCTGAGCGACAGGCTTCCATGATAAGGTTGAGGATCATAATTGATTTGAGTTAGGGGACAACACCCTTATAGTGGTCTGAGATGCTAACTTCCTGAAGGGTGCTATAGAAATGCAAATTATTGTTGTTTCTCTGAGTATGGGAGCCGGTTGGCGACATACATCCCAAGTGAAAGATGTGACCTTTTTGACTGAAGATTTCAGTTACATTTAACAACATGTCATCCAATTATTTGTATCCCAATACCTGCTGGCTTACCTGGGAGCAGGAGGCAAAGATTACTGGGCATTTCTCTAGAAATAGAAAGCATCATTATCAGACAGCGTGATCATAAGAAACATTTTCAAATATTACTGGTGATGCTTATTCAAAGACTTTTTTTTAATTATTGGCTTGGGCTGGGGAAGATCTCCTACATAAGGAGCTTCTTTGTGGTGGTAATTTAGTCGGAGCAAAGAGCAGGTTAATGACTCACATCCAAGTGAGAGGTGCGAGTTTTTGATTAAAGATTTCAGTTTGGCTACATAACTTGTCCAGTTAATTTTATCCCAATACCCCAAATATGCTGTCTTACCTGGGTGCGGTACTGACAGATCTCCTTCAGGCACGAAGAGAAATAAAAAGCATCATTATCAGACAGAGTGGTGATAGACAAATACTTTCAATTATCACGATTGATACTTGAGACTTTTTTCTTGCTCCAACTGGCTGCAAGGTCAGCTGATTCACTCAAAGTCCTGACTCTACAGGAACTGAGTTTGTCTATACAGAAAGTCAATCCACTGTATATTATATACGTGAAACTCTTTGGGACGTCTCAACGACGTGACAAGGTGCTATATGAAATACAAGTATTTTAATTGTTATTCTTGTTATTATTCTTGTCTGATTCTCTCAAGGGCCTGGTGGAAAGTGAACTGGAAATCGAGGGGTCTCCATAAAGATGCAGTTTTCTGATTTATGACACCAGCATCAACTAATGGCAAAGAAGCATTTCTCCCACATTGCAATGTCCAGACCTTTCTAGACAATAATAATAATCAATAATAATATATGCATTTGATATCGCGACTGATCATGTATTCTAGACGTCTCAAAGGGCTTCACAGAATATACTGTGAAGTGAATTGACTATATTTGTGGGCAAAACACAGCAGCCAATTGCGCACAGCAGTGTCCCACAAACAGTCCTGGATTGAGCAACCAAATTTTTTTTTTTGCTTTCAGGAATTATTATTCCTGGAAAAGCGGTCCGCCAATCGACTAACAACCGAGTTCCTACTTACTGCTACGTAACAGTGGCGTGTGCAGTAGAGAAACATGGCCAACATTTTGCATTGCCAGGAATAGAACCCAGGTCTCTCGCTTGCAAGGCGAGTGCATTAAACCCTGAGCGACAGGCTTCCGTGATAAGGTTGAGGATAAGAATTGATTTGAGTTAGGGGACAACACCCTTATAGTGGTCTGAGATGCTAACTTCCTGAAGGGTGCTATAGAAATGCAAATTATTGTTGTTTCTCTGAGTATGGGAGCCGGTTGGCGGCACACATCCCAAGTGAATGGTGTGACCTATTTGACTGAAGATTTCAGTTACATTTAACAACATGTCATCCAATTATTTTTATCCCAATACCTGCTGGCTTACCTGGGAACAGCACTCACAGATTTCCTGGGTGTTTCTCTAGAAATAGAAAGTATCATTATCAGACAGAGTGATCATAGAGAAACACTTTCATATATAACTGGTGATACTTGTTCAATTTTAATTATTGGTTTGGGCTGGGGAAGAGCTGCTTTATAAGCAGCTTCTATTGTGGTGGTAATTTAGTCGGAGTAAAGAGCAGATTAGTGTCGTACATCCTAAGTGAAAGGTGCGAGTTTTTGATTAAAGATTTCAGATCGGCTAAAGAACATCGTCCAGTTAATTTTATCCCAATACCCCAAATATGCTGTCTTACCCGGGTGCGGTACTGACAGATCTCCTTCAGGCGCGAAGAGAAATAAAAAGCATCATTATCAGACAGAGTGGTGATAGACAAATACTTTCAATTATCACAATTGATACTTGAGACGTTTTCTTGCGCCAACTGGCTGCAAGGTCAGCTGATTCACTCAAAGTCCTGACTCTACAGGAACGGAGGTTGTCTATACAGAAAGTCAATCCACTGTATATTACATACGTGAAACTCTTTGGGACGTCTCAATGATTGACAAGGTGCTATATCAAATACAAGTATTTTAATTGTTATTCTTGTTATTATTCTTGTCTGATTCTCTCAAGGGCCTGGTGGAAAGTGAACTAGAAATCAAGGGGTCTCCATAAAGATGCAGTTTCCAGACTTCTGACACCAGCATCAACTAATGGCAAAGAAGCATTTCTCCCACATTGCAATGTCCAGACCTTTCTAGACAATGATAATAATCAATAATAATATATGCATTTGATATAGTGTCTGATCATGTATTCTAGATGTTTCAAAGGGCTTCACAGAATATACTGTGAAGTGAATTGACTGTATATTTGTGGGCAAAACACAGCAGCCAATTGCGCACAGCAGTGTCCCACAAACAGTCCTGGATTGAGCAACCAAATTTTTTTTTTTTTACTTTTAGGAATTATTATTCCCGGAAAAGCGATCCGCCAATCGACTAACAACCGAGTTCCTACTTATTGCTGAGTAAAAGTGGCGTGTGCAGAGGAGAAACATGGCCAACATTTTGCCAGGAATAGAACCCAGGTCTCTCGCTTGCAAGGCGAGTGCACTAAACCCTGAGCGACAGGCTTCCATGATAAGGTTGAGGATCATAATTGATTTGAGTTAGGGGACAACACCCTTATAGTGGTCTGAGATGCTAACTTCCTGAAGGGTGCTATAGAAATGCAAATTTATTATTGTTTGTCTGAGTATGGGAGCCGTTTGGCGACATACATCCCAAGTAAAAGATGTGACCTTTTTGACTGAAGATTTCAGTTACATTTAAGAACATGTCATCCAATTATTTGTATCCCAATACCTGCTGGCTTACCTGGGAGCAGGAGGCAAAGATCTACTGGGCATTTCTCTAGAAATAGAAAGCATCATTATCAGACAACGTGATCATAGAGAAACATTTTCAAATATTACTGGTGATGCTTATTCAAAAGACATTTTTTTTAATTATTGGCTTGGGCTGGGGAAGATCTCCTACATAAGGAGCTTCTTTTGTGGTGGTAATTTAGTCGGAGCAAAGAGGAGGTTAATGACTCACATCCCAAGTGAGAGGTGCGAGTTTTTGATTAAAGATTTCAGTTTGGCTACATAATCTTGTCCAGTTAATTTTATCCCAATACCCCAAATATGCTGTCTTACCCGGGTGCGGTACTGACAGATCTCCTTCAGGCACGAAGAGAAATAAAAAGCATCATTATCAGACAGAGTGGTGATAGACAAATACTTTCAATTATCACGATTGATACTTGAGACGTTTTCTTGCGCCAACTGGCTGCAAGGTCAGCTGATTCACTCAAAGTCCTGACTCTACAGGAACGGAGGTTGTCTATACAGAAAGTCAATCCACTGTATATTACATACGTGAAACTCTTTGGGACGTCTCAACGATTGACAAGGTGCTATATCAAATACAAGTATTTTAATTGTTATTCTTGTTATTATTCTTGTCTGATTCTCTCAAGGGCCTGGTGGAAAGTGAACTAGAAATCAAGGGGTCTCCATAAAGATGCAGTTTCCAGACTTCTGACACCAGCATCAACTAATGGCAAAGAAGCATTTCTCCCACATTGCAATGTCCAGACCTTTCTAGACAATGATAATAATCAATAATAATATATGCATTTGATATAGTGTCTGATCATGTATTCTAGATGTTTCAAAGGGCTTCACAGAATATACTGTGAAGTGAATTGACTGTATATTTGTGGGCAAAACACAGCAGCCAATTGCGCACAGCAGTGTCCCACAAACAGTCCTGGATTGAGCAACCAAATTTTTTTTTTTTTACTTTTAGGAATTATTATTCCCGGAAAAGCGATCCGCCAATCGACTAACAACCGAGTTCCTACTTATTGCTGAGTAAGAGTGGCGTATGCAGAGGAGAAACATGGCCAACATTTTGCCAGGAATAGAACCCAGGTCTCTCGCTTGCAAGGCGAGTGCACTAAACCCTGAGCGACAGGCTTCCATGATAAGGTTGAGGATCATAATTGATTTGAGTGAGGGGACAACACCCTTATAGTGGTCTGAGATGCTAACTTCCTGAAGGGTGCTATAGAAATGCAAATTATTGTTGTTTGTCTGAGTATGGGAGCCGGTTGGCGACATACATCCCAAGTGAAAGATGTGACCTTTTTGACTGAAGATTTCAGTTACATTTAAGAACATGTCATCCAATTATTTGTATCCCAATACCTGCTGGCTTACCTGGGAGCAGGAGGCAAAGATCTACTGGGCATTTCTCTAGAAATAGAAAGCATCATTATCAGACAACGTGATCATAGAGAAACATTTTCAAATATTACTGGTGATGCTTATTCAAAAGACATTTTTTTTAATTATTGGCTTGGGCTGGGGAAGATCTCCTACATAAGGAGCTTCTTTTGTGGTGGTAATTTAGTCGGAGCAAAGAGGAGGTTAATGACTCACATCCCAAGTGAGAGGTGCGAGTTTTTGATTAAAGATTTCAGTTTGGCTACATAATCTTGTCCAGTTAACTTTATCCCAATACCCCAAAAATGCTGGCTTACCCGGGAGCGGTACTGACAGATCTCCTTCAGGCACGAAGAGAAATAAAAAGCATCATTATCAGACAGAGTGGTGATAGACAAATACTTTCAATTGTCACAATTGATACTTGTAAATTGACTTTTTTTATACTCCAACTGGCTGCAAGGTCAGCTGATTCACTCAAAGTCCGGACTCTACGAGAACTGAGTTTGTCTACAAATAAAGTCAATCCACTGTATATTATATACGGTGAAACGCTTTGGAAGTCTCAACGACGTGATAAGGTGCTATATCAAATGCAAGTATTTTAATTGTTATACTTATTATTGTCTGATACTCTCAAGGGCCTGGTGGAAAGTGAACTGGAAATCGAGGGGTCTCCATAAAGATGCATTTTTCTGACTTCTGACACCAGCATCAACTAATGGTAAAGAAGCATTTCTCCCAAAATGCAATGTCCAGACATTCCTGGACAATAATAATAATAAATATTGATCCTTCCATTTGATATAGCGCCTGATTACATCTTCTAGACGTCTCAAAGCGCTTCACAGAATATACTAAAAAGTGAATTCCCTGATTATTTGTGGGAAAAACACAGCAGCGAATTGCGCAAAGCAATGTCCCACAAACAGTCCTGGATTGAGTGAACAAATTATTGTTTTTTGACTTTTTAGAATTATTATGCCCGGAAAAGCGATCCGCCAATCGACTAACAACCGAGTTCCTATTTACTGCTACCTAAACACAGGCACGTGGAGTGAAGAAACGTGGGCCAACATTTCGCCCTGCCAGGAATAGAACCCAGGTCTCTCGCTTGCAAGGTGAGTGCTGTAATCCCTTGGCTACAGGATTCCACGGGAAGATTGAGGATAAAAGTTGATTTGGGTTGGGGTCAACTCACTTATAGCGCTTCGAGATGCTATTTCCCTGAAGGGTGCTATAGAAATGCAAGTTATTGTTGTTTGTCTGAGTATGGGAGCCGGTTGGGACACACATCCCAAGTGAACGGTGTGACCTTTTGACTGATGATTTCAGTTTGGTTTAAGAACATGTCATCCTATTATTTGTATCCCAATACCTGCTGGCTTACCTGGGAGCAGCACGCATAGATTTCCTAGGCGTTTCTCTAGAAATAGAAAGCATGATTATCAGACAGAGTAATTATATAGAAACACTTTAAAATATTACCGTTAATACCTATTCGATAGACTTTTTTTTAATTAATGGCTTGGGCGGGGGAAGATCTCCTTTATAAGGAGCTTCTTTTGTGGCAGTAATTTAGTTGGAGTAAAGAGCAGTTTAGTGTTGTACAACCCAAGTGAGCTGTGTGAGTTTTTGATTGAAGATTTCGGATTGGCTGAAGAACATCATCCAGTTAACTTTATCCCAATACCCCAAAAATGCTGGCTTACCCGGGAGCGGTACTGACAGATCTCCTTCAGGTGTGAAGAGAAATAAAAAGCATCATTATCAGACAGAGTGGTGATAGACAAATACTTTCAATTATCATGGTTGATATTTGTTCAATAGACTATTTTCTTGCTCCAACTGGCTGCAAGGTCAGCTCATTCACTCAAAGTCCTGACTCTACAGGAACTGAGTTTGTCTATAAAGAAAGTCAATCCACTATACATTGTATATGGTCAAACTCTTTGAGACGTCTCAACGACGTGATAAGGTGCTATATCAAATGCAAGTATTTTAATTGTTATACATAATATTGTCTGATTCTCTCAAGGGCCTGGTGGAAAGTGAACTGAAAATCGAGGTGTCTCCATAAAAATGCATTTTTCTGACTTCTGACACCAACATCAACCAATGGTAACAAAGCATTTCTCCCACAGTGCAATGTCCAGACAATCCTGGCCGATAATAATAATAAATAATAATACTTGCATTTGTTATAGCGCCTGATCATGTCTTCGAGACGTCTCAAAGCGCTTCACAGAATATACTGTAAAGTGAATTAACTGTATATTTGTGGGCGAAACGCAGCAGCCAATTGCACACAGCAGTGTGCCACAAACAGTCGTAGATTGAGAAACCAAATAATTAATGTTTTTTTATTTTTAGGAATTATTATCCCCGGAAAAGCGATCCGCCAATCGGCTTACAAATGGGTACCTACTTACTGCTACCTAAACACTGGCACGTGGAGTAAAGAAATGTGGGCCAACATTTCGCACTGCCAGGAATAGAACCCAGGTCTCTCACTTGCGAAGTGAGTGCTCTGACCCCTGAGCTACAGGATTCCATGGTAAGGTTGAGGATGACAACTCCCTTATAGCGCTCCGAGACCCTATCTCCCTGAAGGGTGCTATAGAATTGCAAGTTATCGTTGCTTCTCTGAGTATGGGAGCCAGTTGGCGCCACACATCCCAAGTGAATGGTGTGACCATTTGATTAAAGGTTTCAGTTTGGTTGAAGAACATGTCATCCAATTATTTTTATCCCAATACCTGCTGGCTTACCTGGGAGCAGCACGCATAGATTTCCTGGGCGTTTCTCTAGAAATAGAAAGCATCATTATCAGACAGAGTGATGAAAGAGAAACACTTTCAAATATTACTGGCGATACTTATTCAATAGACTCTTTTCAATTATTGGCTTGGGCTGGGGAAGATCTCCTTCATAAGGAGCTTCTTTTGTGGTGGTAATTTAGTCAGAGCAAAGAGCAGGTTAGTGACTCACATCCCAAGTGAGAGGTGCGAGTTTTTGATTCAAGATTTCAGTTTGGCTACATAATCTTGTCCAGTTAATTTTATCCCAATACCCCAAATATGCTGGCTTACCCGGGTGCGGTACTGACAGATCTCCTTCAGGCGCGAAGAGAAATAAAAAGCATTATTATCAGACAGAGTGGTGATAGACAAATACTTTCAATTATCACGATTGATACTTGTAAATAGACTTTTTTCATACCCCAACTGGCTGCAAGGTCAGCTGATTCACTCAAAGTCCGGACTCTACAAGAACTGTCTTTGTCGACAAATAAAGTCAATCCACTGTATATTATATTCAGTGAAATGCTTTGGACGTCTCAACGACGTGATAAGGTGCTATATCAAATGCAAGTATTTTAATTGTTATACTTATTATTGTCTGATTCTCTCAAGGGCCTGGTGGAAAGTGAACTGGAAATCGAGGGGTCTCCATAAAGATGCAGTTTTCTGACTTCTGACACCAGCATCAACTAATGGCAAAGAAGCATTTCTCCCACATTGCAATGTCCAGACCTTTCTAGACAATAATAATCAATAATAATACTTCCATTTGATTTATCGCCTGATCATGCATTCTAGACGTCTCAAAGGGCTTCACAGAATTGACTGTAAAGTGAATTGACTGTATATTTGTGGGCAAAACACAGCAGCCAATTGCACACAGCAGTGTCCCACAAACAGTCCTGGATTGAGTGAAGAAAATTTTTTTTTACTTTTAGGAATTATTATTCTCGGAAAAGCGATCCGCCAATCGACTAACAACCGAGTTCCTACTTACTGCTGCGTAACAGTGGCGTGTGTAGTAGAGAAACATGGCCAACATTTCGCATTGCCAGGAATAGAACCCAGGTCTCTCGCTTGCAAGGCGAGTGCACTAAACCCTGAGCGACAGGCGTCCGTGATAAGGTTGAGGATAAGAATTGATTTGAGTTAGGGGACAACACCCTTATAGTGGTCTGAGATGCTAACTTCCTGAAGGGTGCTATAGAAATGCAAATTATTGTCGTTTGTCTGAATATGGGAGCCGGTTGGCGGCACACATCCCAAGTGAACGGTGTGACCTTTTGACTGAAGTTTTCAATGGCATTTAAGAACATGTCATCCTATTATTTTTATCCCAATACCTGCTGGCTTACCTGGGAGCAGCACTCATAGATTTCCTGGGTGTCTCTCTAGAAATAGAAAACATCATTATCAGATAGAGTGATCATATATAACTGGTGATACTTGTTCAATTTTAATTATTGGTTTGGACTGGGGAAGAGCTGCTTTATAAGCAGCTTCCATTGTGGTGGTAATTTAGTCAGAGTAAAGAGCAGATTAGTGTTGTACATTTTAAGTGAGAGGTGTGAGCTTTTTATTAAAGATTTCAGATTGGCTGAAGAACATCGTCCAGTTAATTTTATCCCAATGCCCCAAAAATGCTGGCTTACCCAGGAGCGGTACTGACAGATCTCCTTCAGGCGCAAAGAAAAATAAAAAGCATCATTATCAGACAGAGTGGTGATAGACAAATACTTTCAATTATCATGGTTCATATTTGTTCAAGAGACTATTTTCTTGCTCCAACTGGCTGCAAGGTCAGCTCATTCACTCAAAGTCCTGACTCTACAGGAACTGAGTTTGTCTATAAAGAAAGTCAATCCATTGTATATTATATATGGTGAAATTCTTTGAGACGTCTCAACGACGTGATAAGGTGCTGTATCAAATGCAAGTATTTTAATTGTTATACATATTATTGTCTGATTCTCTCAAGGGCCTGGTGGAAAATGAACTGAAAATCGAGGGGTCTCCATAAAGATGCATTTTTCTGACTTCTGACACCAGCATCAACTAATAGTAACAAAGCATTTCTCCCACAGTGCAGTGTCCAGACAATCCTGGCCGATAATAATAATAAATAATAATACTTGCATTTGTTATAGCGCCTGATCATGTCTTCGAGACGTCTCAAAGCGCTTCACAGAATATACTGTAAAGTGAATTAACTGTATATTTGTGGGCGAAACGCAGCAGCCAATTGCACACAGCAGTGTGCCACAAACAGTCGTGGATTGAGAAACCAAATAATTAATGTTTTTTTATTTTTAGGAATTATTATCCCCGGAAAAGCGATCCGCCAATCGGCTTACAAACGGGTACCTACTTACTGCTACCTAAACACTGGCACGTGGAGTAAAGAAATGTGGGCCAACATTTCGCACTGCCAGGAATAGAACCCAGGTCTCTCACTTGCGAAGTGAGTGCTCTGACCCCTGAGCTACAGGATTCCATGGTAAGGTTGAGGATGACAACTCCCTTATAGCGCTCCGAGACCCTATCTCCCTGAAGGGTGCTATAGAAATGCAAGTTATCGTTGTTTCTCTGAGTATGGGAGCCAGTTGGCGCCACACCAGTTGGCGCCACACATCCCAAGTGAATGGTGTGACCTTTTGATTAAAGGTTTCAGTTTGGTTGAAGAACATGTCATCTAATTATTTGTATCCCAATACCTGCTGGCTTACCTGGGAGCAGCACGCATAGATTTCCTGGGCGTTTCTCTAGAAATAGAAAGCATCATTATCAGACAGAGTGATGAAAGAGAAACACTTTCAAATATTACTGGCGATACTTATTCAATAGACTCTTTTCAATTATTGGCTTGGGCTGGGGAAGATCTCCTTCATAAGGAGCTTCTTTTGTGGTGGTAATTTAGTCGGAGCAAAGAGCAGGTTAGTTAGTGACTCACATCCCAAGTGAGAGGTGCGAGTTTTTGATTCAAGATTTCAGTTTGGCTACATAATCTTGTCCAGTTAATTTTATCCCAATACCCCAAATATGCTGGCTTACCCGGGTGCGGTACTGACAGATCTCCTTCAGGCACGAAGAGAAATAAAAAGCATTATTATCAGACAGAGTGGTGTTAGACAAATACTTTCAATTATCACGATTGATACTTGAGACTTTTTTCTTGCTCCAACTGGCTGCAAGGTCAGCTGATTCACTCAAAGTCCTGACTCTACAGGAACTGAGTTTGTCTATACAGAAAGTCATTCCACTGTATATTATATACGTGAAACTCTTTGGGATGTCTCAACGATTGACAAGGTGCTATATCAAATACAAGTATTTTAATTGTTATTCTTGTTATTATTCTTGTCTGATTCTCTCAAGGGCCTGGTGGAAAGTGAACTGGAAATCGAGGGGTCTCCATAAAGATGCATTTTTCTGACTTCTGACACCAGCATCAACTAATGGTAAAGAAGCATTTCTCCCAAAATGCAATGTCCAGACATTCTTTCATTTGATATAGCGCCTGATTACGTTTTCTAGATGTCTCAAAGCGCTTAGAGAACTTCCAGAGAATATACTGTAAAGTGAATTGATTGTATATTTGTGGGCAAAACACTGCAGCCAATTGTGCACAGTAATGTCCCACAAACAGTCGTGGATTGAGTGACAAAATTATTATTGTTTTTTTACTTTTAGGAATTATTATCTCCGGAAAACCGATCTGCTAATCGACTAACAACCGGGTTCCTACTTACTGCTATGTAAACAGCGGTGTGTGGAGCAAGGAAACTTGGCCAACATTTCACCCTGCCAGGAATGCAACCCAGGTCTCCCGCTTGTGAGGCGAGTGCTCTGAGCTGCAGGATTCCACGGTAAGGTTGAGGATAACAACTGATTTGTGATGGGGACAACTTCCTTATTGCCCTCTGAGACCTCTCTCCCTGAAGGGTGCTATAGAAATGCAAGCTATTGTTGTTTGTCTGATAATGGGAACCGGTTGGCGACACACATCCCAAGTGAATGGTGTGACCTTTTGACTGAAGATTTCAGGTTGGTTGAAGAACATGTCATCCAATTATTTGTATCCCAATACCTACCTGGGAGCAGCACGCATAGATTTCCTGGGCGTTTCTCTAGAAATAGAAAGCATCATTATCAGACAGTGATGATAGAGAAACACTTTCAAATATTACTGGCGATGCTTATTCAATAGACTCTTTTCAATGATTGGCTTGGGCTGGGGAAGATCTCCTTTCCAAGGGCTTTGTTTGTGGCGGTAATTTAGTCGGAGTAAAGAGCAGGTTAGTGTTGTACATCACAAGTGAGAGGTGCGAGTTCTTGATTAAAGATTTCAGTTTGGCTAAACAACCTCATCCCGGTAATTTTATCCCAATACCCCAAAAATGCTGGCTTACCCGGGTGCGGTACTGACTGATGGCCTTGGGGTGCGAATAGAAATAAAAAGCATCATTATCAGACATAGTGGTGATAGACAAATACTTTCAATTATCATAGTTGATATTTGTTCAAAAGACTATTTTCTTGCTCCAATTGGCCACAAGGTCAGCTGATTCACTCAAAGTTCTGGCTCAACAGGAAATCAGTTTGTCTATAAATAAATGGAATCCACTGTATAATATATATTGTGAAACGCTTTGAGACGTCTCAATGATGTGATAAGGCGCTATATCAAACGCAAGTATTTTAGTGATTATAATTGTTATTATTATTGTCTGATTCTCTCAAGGGAATGGTGGAAAGTCTATAAATAAAGTGTCTCCATAAAGATGCATCTTTCTGACATCTGACACCAGCATCAACTGATGGTAACAAAGCATTTCTCCCACAATGCAATGTCCAGACATTCCTGGACGATAATAATTATAAATAATAATTCTTTCATTTGATATAGCGCCTGATCACGTCTTCTCGATGTCTCAAAGCGCTTAGAGAACGTCTAGAGAATATACTGTAAAGTGAATTGATTGTATATTTGTGGGCAAAACACTGCAGCCAATTGTGCACAGTAATGTCCCACAAACAGTCGTGGATTGAGTGACAAAATTATTATTGTTTTTTTACTTTTAGGAATTATTATCCCCGGAAAACCGATCTGCTAATCGACTAACAACCGGGTTCCTACTTACTGCTACATAAACAGCGGTGTGTGGAGCAAGGAAACTTGGCCAACATTTCACCCTGCCAGGAATGCAACCCAGGTCTCCCGCTTGTGAGGCGAGTGCTCTGAGCTGCAGGATTCCACGGTAAGGTTGAGGATAACAACTGATTTGTGATGGGGACAACTTCCTTATTGCCCTCTGAGACCTCTCTCCCTGAAGGGTGCTATAGAAATGCAAGTTATTGTTGTTTGTCTGATAATGGGACCCGGTTTGCGACACACATCCCAAGTGAATGGTGTGACCTTTTGACTGAAGATTTCAGGTTGGTTGAAGAACATGTCATCCCATTATTTGTATCCCAATACCTACCTGGGACCAGGACGCATAGATTTCCTGGGCGTTTCTCTAGAAATAGAAAACACCATTATCAGACAGAGTGATGATAGAGAAACACTTTCAAATATTACTGGCGATGCTTATTCAATAGACTCTTTTTAATTATTGGCTTGGGCTGGGGAAGATCTCCTTTACAAGGGCTTTGTTCGTGACGGTAATTTAGTCGGAATAAAGAGCAGGTTAGTGTTGTATATCCTAAGTGAGAGGTGTGAGCTTTTTATTAAAGATTTTAGATTGGCTAAAGAACATCGTCCAGTTAATTTTATCCCAATACCCCAAAAATGCTGGCTTACCCGGGAGCGGTACTGATAGATCTCCTTCAGGTGCGAAGAGAAATAAAAAGCATCATTATCAGACAGAGTGGTGATAGACAAATACTTTCAATTATCACGATTGATACTTGTAAATAGACTTCTTTCATACCCCAACTGGCTGCAAGGTCAGCTGATTCACTCAAAGTCCGGACTCTACAAGAACTGTCTTTGTCTACAAATAAAGTCAATCCACTGTATATTATATTCGGTGAAATGCTTTGGACGTCTCAACGACGTGATAAGGTGCTATATCAAATGCAAGTATTTTAATTATTATACTTATTATTGTCTGATTCTCTCAAGGGCCTGGTGGAAAGTGAACTGGAAATCGAGGGGTCTCCATAAAGATACATTTTTCTGACTTCTGACACCAGCATCAACTAATGGTAAAGAAGCATTTCTCCCAAAATGCAATGTCCAGACATACCTGGACAATAATAATAATAAATATTGATCCTTCCATTTGATAGAGCTCCTGATCTCATCTTCTATTTCCTCTGAAACATCGCCAGACTACGGCACTACCTCACCCCTCACGCTGCTGAAACTCTCGTCCATGCCTTTATCACCTCAAGGCTGGACTATGGGAACTCTCTCCTCGCCGGCCTTCCCGGCACCTCCCTCCATAAGCTGCAGGTCATTCAGAACTCTGCAGCTCGTGTACTGTCCCGCACCAGGCTTCGGGACCACATCACTCCTACCCTCGCTCGCCTCCACTGGCTCCCCATCCCCCAGAGGATCGAATTCAAGATCCTCATGCTCACCTACAAGGCCATTCACGGCCTCGCTTCCTCCTACCTCTCTGACCTACTATCCCCCTACTTACCTGCCCGTACCCTCCGTTCCTCTGGCTCCGGAGGGCTCAACATCCCCCGCCCCAACCGCCCATCGGTGGCCGGGCCTTCAGCATCTCAGCCCCTACACTCTGGAACTCCATCCCCCAGTGCCTTCGCCTTGCTTCCTCCCTTTCATCCTTCAAGGCCGGTCTCAAGACCTTTCTCTTTGACCGTGCCTTCAGCTCCCCTCTCGACTCTCTACCCCCTCCTCGCTCCCTCCCTTCCCTCCCCTCACCCTGACCATTTCCCCCTTGCTCAGGTCCTGACCCAACTGTACAGTGCCTTGGGACGTCCTCACGACGGGAAAGGCGCTCTATAAATGGAATCTTGTTGTTGTTGTTGTAGATGTCTCAAAGTGCTTAGAGAACTTGCAGAGAATACACTGTAAAGTGAATTGATTGTATATTTGTGGGCAAAACACTGCAGCCAATTGTGCACAGTAATGTCCCACAAACAGTCGTGGATTGAGTGACAAAATTATTATTGTTTTTTTACTTTTAGGAATTATTATCCCCAGAAAACCGATCCGCTAATTGACTAACAACCGGGTTCCTACTTACTGCTACATAAACAGCGGTGTGTGGAGCAAGGAAACTTGGCCAACATTTCACCCTGCCAGGAATGCAACCCAGGTCTCCCGCTTGTGAGGCGAGTGCTCTGAGCTGCAGGATTCCACGGTAAGGTTGAGGATAACAATTGATTTGTGATGGGGACAACTTCCTTATTGCCCTCTGAGACCTCTCTCCCTGAAGGGTGCTATAGAAATCCAAGTTATTGTTGTTTGTCTGATAATGGGACCCGGTTGGCGACACACATCCCAAGTGAATGGTGTGACCTTTTGACTGAAGATTTCAGGTTGGTTGAAGAACATGTCATCCCATTATTTGTATCCCAATACCTACCTGGGACCAGCACGCATAGATTTCCTGGGCGTTTCTCTAGAAATAGAAAGCACCATTATCAGACAGAGTGATGACAGAGAAACACTTTCAAATATTACTGGCGATGCTTATTCAATAGACTCTTTTCAATGATTGGCTTGGGCTGGGGAAGATCTCCTTTACAAGGGCTTTGTTTGTGGCGGTAATTTAGTCGGAGTAAAGAGCAGGTTAGTGTTGTACATCACAAGTGAGAGGTGCAAGTTCTTGATTAAAGATTTCAGTTTGACTAAACAACCTCATCCCGGTAATTTTATCCCAATACCCAAAAATGCTGGCTTACCCGGGTGCGGTACTGACTGATGGCCTTGGGGTGCGAATAGAAATAAAAAGCATCATTATCAGACATAGTGGTGATAGACAAATACTTTCAATTATCATAGTTGATATTTGTTCAAAAGACTATTTTCTTGCTCCATTTGGCCACAAGGTCAGCTGATTCACTCAAAGTTCTGGCTCAACAGGAAATCAGTTTGTCTATAAATAAATGGAATCCACTGTATAATATATATTGTGAAACGCTTTGAGACGTCTCAATGATGTGATAAGGCGCTATATCAAACGCAAGTATTTTAGTGATTATAATTGTTATTATTATTGTCTGATTCTCTTAAGGGAATGGTGGAAAGTCTATATATAAAGTGTCTCCATAAAGATGCATCTTTCTGACATCTGACACCAGCATCAACTGATGGTAACAAAGCATTTCTCCCACAATGCAATGTCCAGACATTCCTGGACGATAATAATTATAAATAATAATTCTTTCATTTGATATAGCGCCTGATCACGTCTTCTAGATGTCTCAAAGCGCTTAGAGAACGTCCAGAGAATATACTGTAAAGTGAATTGATTGTATATTTGTTGTTTGTCTGAGTATGGGAGTCGGTTGGCAACACACATCCCAAGTGAATGGTGTGACCTTTTGACTGAAGATTTCAGTTTGGTTGAAGAACATGTCATCCAATTATTTGTATCCCAATACCTGCTGGCTTACCTGGGACCAGCACGCATAGATTTCCTGGGCGTTTCTCTAGAAATAGAAAGCATCATTATCAGACAGAGTGATGATAAGAGAAACACTTTCAAATATTACTGGCGATGCTTATTCAACAGACTCTTTTCAATGATTGGCTTGGGCTGGGGAAGATCTCCTTTATAAGGGCTTTGTTTGTGGTGGTAATTTAGTCGGAGTAAAGAGCAGGTTGGTGTTGTACATCACAAGTGAGAGGTGCGAGTTTTTGATTAAAGATTTCAGTTTGGCTAAACAACATTGTCCAGTTAATTATATCCCAATACCCCCAAAAATGCTGGCTTACCCGGGAGCAGCACTGACAGATCTCCTTGAGGTGCAAAGAGAAATAAGAAGCATCATTATCAGACAGAGTGGTGATAGACAAGTACTTTCAATTGTCATGTTTGATACTTGATCAATAGACTTTTTTCATATTCCAACTGTCCTCAAAGTCAGCTGATTCACTCAAAGTTCTGGCTCAACAAGAAATCAGTTTGTCTGTAAATAAAGTCAATCCACTGTATAATATATACTGTGAAGCGCTTTGAGACGTTTCAACAATGTGATAAGACGCTATATCAAATGCAAGTATTTTAATTGTTAATATTATTATTGTCTGCTCTGATTCTCTCGAGGGCCTGGTGGAACGTGAACTGGAAATTGAGAGGTCGCCATAAAGATGCATTTTTCTGACACCAGCATTTCTCCCACAATTCAAATTCCAGACATTCCAGGACAATAATAATAATCCTTCCATTTGATATAGTGCCTGATCACGTCTTCTAGACGTCTCAAACGCTTCACAGAATGTACTGTAAAGTGAATTAACTATATTTGTGGGCGAAACGCGGCAGCCAATTGCGCACTGCAGTGTCCCACAAACAGTCATCGATTGAGTTACCAAATTATTAATAATTTTTATTTTTAGGGACTGTTATCCCTGGAATAGAGATCCACCAATCGACTAACAACCGGGTTCCTACTTACTACTAGGTAAACAGTGGCCTGTGGAGTAAGGAAACTTGGCCAATATTTCGTCCTGCCGGGAATAGAACCCAGGTCTCTCACTTGCAAGGCGAGTGCTCTAACCACTGAGCTACAGGGCTCCACAGGAAGGTTGAGGATAAGAATTGATTTAGGTTGAGGACAACTCCCTTGGTGCGCTTCGAGACGCTATCTCCCTGAAGGGTGCTATAGAAATGCAAGTTATTGTTGTTTCTCTGAGTATGGGAGCCGGTTGGCGACACACATCCCAAGTGAATGGTGTGACCTTTTGACTGAAGATTTCAGTTTGGTTGAAGAACATGTCATCTAATTATTTGTATCCCAATACCTGCTGGCTTACCTGGGACCAGCACGCATAGATTTCCTGGGCGTTTCTCTAGAAATAGAAAGCATCATTATCATACAGAGTGATGAAAGAGAAACACTTTCAAATATTACTGGCGATACTTATTCAATAGACTCTTGGCTTGGCTTGGGCTGGGGAAGATCTCCTACATAAGGAGCTTCTTTTGTGGTGATAATTTAGTTGGATTAAAGAGCAGTTTAGTGTTGTATATCCCAAGTGAGAAGTGCAAATTTTTGACTAAAGATTTCAGATTGGCTTAAGAACATCGTCCAGTTAATTTTATCCCAATACCCCAAAAATTCTGTCTTACCCGGGTGCAACACTGACAGATCTCCTTGGGGTGCGAATAGAAATAAAAAGAATCATTATCATACAGAGCCATGATAGACAAACCCTTTCAATTATCACTGCAGATACTTGTCTGACTGTCTCTTTTCATGCACTAACTGGCCACAAAGTTAACTGATCTACTCAAAGTCCTAGCTCAACAGGAACTGAGTTTTATCTGATTCTCTCGAGATCTGAGTGGAAAGCAAACTGGGAACCATGTCTCCAGAAATCATATAATCTTGTAGCACAGAAGGATGAGATTAACAAATTCTTAACTTGCAATCGAGGATATGAATTGATTTAGGTTAGGGGGGAACTTCCCTTATAGCTACCTGCATGAATGTTGCTATATAAATAAATGCAAGTTATTGTTGTTTGTCTGAGTATGGGAGCCAGTTGGCGATGCACATCCCAAGTGAAAGGTGTGAGCTTTTGATTAAAGATTTCAGTTTCGTTTAACAACATGCTATCCAATTATTTTTAACCCAATAACCGCTGGCTTACCTGGGAGCACCACTTATAGATGGCCTAGATGTTCGTCTAGAAATAGAAAGCAGCATTATCAGACAGATTGATGAATAGACAAACACTTTCTAATATCACTGATGATACTTTTCACTCACGTTTGCTCTCATCTATCACACAAGCAGTTATGACAAAGATCTTGTTTCAACAACACTACCTCTTAACCCTTAATCTTTAATCGGGAGTGTTTAAGCAATGAGAATTAAACTGGAAAATCATAACAGAGCAATGAGAAACAAAAGATCTTGCTTCACAAAGAGGCAGGAGGCTGCAAAGATAGAGGTTGCAGAGTACAGATAATATTGCTTAAGCGGGCAGGTAACTTGAAGGACGTCTCATGCCAGGTCCAAATATGAAAAACATTGTAATGAGACGGCATGACGTTGATGTTTTAAAACACCTCTGGTTTTAATTTCTACTCTCAGCTACTGCACTGGTAATTCCAACCACAGTTTATGCAAAATACTTTATTGCTGATTACAGATACAGAAAACAAAGTCAATACTTTGTTTATATATATATATCTATATATATTATCTACATATACGCACACATATATATATTATATATATATATACAAACACATACACCTACAGGACAGGCCAATTTGATTTGGGCGATAGAACTGCGTTGTTATTGAATCCAGTTGAAAACATAGCCAGATTCGTGAAGTATTTCATGCATTTCACAATAAAAATATAAACTTTAATGTTTAAACTGTGGTAAATATTGCTCTTTCCTCTTGCGAGACGCCACCTAGCTGCGGTCAACCCATCCTAGACTCTATGAGTTAGGATATTTATATAATACAAACAGGAGTCCAGCACAGACCCTTGAGACACAACAGCTAATATCTCCCACCACTTTAATCCAGCATTCCTAAAAACTATCCTCTGCCAGTTCGTCCTATTATTTTTATCACAATACACCCGGCAATAGACTAGATTAATCGCTTGGAAGATTTGAAGGCTGTCTTCTGCTAGGTGTAAGACTAAAAATAAAAACCATTGTTATGAATGATGGTGGATATGCACTTTTTAAAATATCACTGGTTTTAATTTCTACTTTAAACTATTCAACAACAACAAACAACAACAAGAAATTACATTTGTATAGTGCCTTTCACGACGGGAGTATGTGCCAAAGCGCTACTGTAAACATACTGGATATACTGTATACTGGATTGTTGATCAGGACACTAGGAAATAGTGTCTCTGCTCTTTTCAACCAGGACCATGGGATCTTCAACATCCACCTGAATGGGCAGATGTGGCTTTCATTTAACGTCTCATCTGAAGGACGGCACCTTCAGCAATACAGCATATCCCCAGCACTGCATTGGAGTGTCACCTTAGACTGGAACTACCACAACCTTCTGACACAGAGGCGAGAGTGCTACCATCTGAGCAAGGCTGACACACATTGACATCACTTTGCGAAGGAAATAACTATGAACTGACAATCCAGAAGTCATAACTGTTTCAGACCTCTCATAACACAGTCGCTAAGTCATTGAGCCGTGACAACTATGTTATAATTTCTGTATAATTTCCCCTGAAGGGCAACTCTACAGAACATGTGAACTTCTTTAAATGATGTTATTTTAAGATACTAGATGAGTAAGAATCAACTTCCTGATACGTGCTGTGCCCTTAACATATGGTTGCTGTGAGTTTTCAATGAAAGATTTCAGTTGTTTGGAGATTAAAAGAGAGATTTGAATAATGCTCCTATTTGATCACATCCCTTCAGAATATCCACCCTACCATCTTCCTGTTACAGCATCAAGTCCTTTGTTAAATGGGCAAGCATCCTGACTTCAACAACCCTTCCCAGTTTTCAATTTGTTAATTTCCCTCTAAGTAAAGAAATATTTCCTAATGCCTGTCCTGAAGTTACCCTTTATAATCCTGAACATGTGTACTTTTGTTCTACATAGATTTACATAGATGTACAGCATAGAAACTGGCTATTCGGCCCATCTAGTCCAGGTCAATGTTTACATGAGTTTCCACTCGCTCCTTACTCCCTCCCATAACTTTCTATTCCCTGAATTGTTCCCTTGTTGATGCTGCTTTTGGCATATCAAAATATTCTTCCCTGAAGCTAGGATTCTTCCCACTTCCCACTCTAATGAGCCCGGTGGTCCTAGCTGGACTGACAGCAGGAAGCTTGCTGACCAGTGTTTTCAGTGGCAAGATGCCCTTTTTTTAGATGGTTAAATCTGGGACTAACACCTCACAGGGTCAGGTAAGTAATGTGATTCCTCCAGAGCTGAAAGAACACACTGCATTTCGGGCAAATGTGCCTGAAGTCTAGTCTGAATAATCTTAATGATGGCTTAATACCCCAGTACTTGCTACAATAGGTTAGGTTACCCAGTTGGAAGAATTGAAGAAGTTCCTTGTGCATAACTAGAAATAAAAAAGAAAAAAAGTTATGCAAATTTTCAAAACATTTTTTTTTCATGTTTGCCTATATTTGCTCTTAGCTATCACACTGGCAATTCAGACTGTAGTTCATGTGAGACACTTTATTGCTGACTGAAAGATGAAGGAAAGGTTTCTACATTTGTAAAAGTTTGGACCACACTACCTGATTAAGAGTATTAAGACTATCTTAAGTTTTATTAAGTATAGTTGCAGTCTTGTTCGAATAATCCCTCCAAAAACCAAAAACATTAATTAAATTGGTCATTTTCAATCTACGACTGTTTGTGGGACATTGCTGTGCGCAATTGGCTGCCGCGTTCGCCCACAAATATACAGTCAATTCACTTTACAGTGTGTTCTGTGAAGCGCTTTGGGACGTCCTCCCGACGTGAAAAGCGCTAGATCAAATGCAAGGATTATTATTATTATTATAATGTGTTTCTGTACAGCACGGTGCAAATTTGGTTATCATGGAGCTGCAGGATGATCCCCATTACCTATGCATGTGCTCAGCTGGCCCAAAATGATCAACTTCCAGATCATTAGGTTGCTGCCGATGTGCAAATACAGAAAGCGACCTTGGCAATGACCAAATATCACAGAAGTCGGCTATTCTTTGAGCACAGGATCAGGCTGCCGCACATGGAGTAAGCCAGCCAACTGCTCTGATGCAAATTGAAACTGGCTGTCATATATTGTTATAAGAGCAGTTTGGGATATTATGGATTTCGACTGCCACGATATAATAAGTTTCAAGTACCACGTTCCTGAGCACTGCAGCGTGACAGTAAGTTAGACTGTCTTATCAAAGCTCAGCCATGATAATCATAACGTATCACCTGAACCAGTAAGAAACAGTTTTCTTTACCTCAGTCATTTTCAGGGGCGTGTTTAAACAAAAGGCAGATGGATTCTGGATGAGCTGGAGATTGTGGATGATAGAGCTACAGAGACCAGTGAGGAGGGCATATGTCATGTTTGCATGATTGTGGACTGTGCTTTTACCACCTAATCCACCAGCAGCACACAAAACATCCAAAACACAATGCCTTTAAAATTTCCCCATTAGTAACCTGGGCAGGGCAGGTTTATACAGTCAACTTAATAAAGGTTACCTTGAAGGTATTCTAGTACGACTTCTGGCCATTTTACTGGAAAAAAAACATTGTTTTAAGTTGGAATATGGTGACAAACACATTTTTAATATCACTGGTTTTATGTTTTTGCCTTCATTTACACTTAGCTCGCACTCTGGCATAGGAGAAGGAGTTTAAGAATAAAACATGGCAAGGGGAAATAAAGGATTAATGGAACAATATAGGAAAGAAAAATAATCTAACTTACATGAATGGAGAATTTGAATAACGTGTGCGTATACTACTGCAAATAAAAATTATAATTAAGATAGGATGAAACTAAAAGTACAAAATCAGTCCTTGATGGTTTCAATTTCTACAATTTTGCCCACAACATACAGTCAATCCACTTTACAATATAGTCTGTGAAGCACTTTGAGACGTCGCAAGGATTATTATTATCCTGATATCCTCTTGGGAAGAGTTTGTAGTTCAATACTTGGTCTTGTGGAAGCTTTGTGGAGTCTTTGTGGAGTCCTGTAGCTCAGTGGCTAGAGCACTCGCTTTGCAAGTGAGAGACCCGAGTTCAATTCCAGGCAGAGGGCGAAACCTTGGGCAAGTTTCCTTACTACACACAGAGCCTAATAATAATCCCTCCAAAAAAAACAAAACAATAATAAATTGGTCATTTTCAATCCACGACTGTTTGTGGGACATTGCTGTGCGCAATTGGCTTCTGCGTTCGCCCACAAATATACAGTCAATTCACTTTACAGTGTGTTCTGTGAAGCGCTTTGGGACGTCCTCCCGACGTGAAAAGCGCTATATCAAATGCAAGGATTATTATTATATTATTATTATTAAGCTGGTGGAGTACGAGTCATGTCGTCCTCTAAGTTTCCTGTCGGCCCACGCTTCCTGCCACTGGACCAGCGACAGGTCAGTGGCCTCTAATCTCATCCCTTCAGAACACCCAGCCCACCATACTGTCCTCACTTCCCAGCATCATGCTGTTTTTTTTAAAAAAAGGGACCAATGTCCTGGCGTCAAACATCCTCCCTGGCAACGTTTTCCAATCAGTAATTACCCTCTGGGTAAAGAAAAACGTCCTGGTTGTCATAGACACATAGAAAGAGGAGTAGTCCGATCAGCCTGTTCCGCCATTCTATCAGATCATGATTGATCTGTACCTCAAGTCCAATTACCCGCCTTTGTCCCGTATGCTTTTATACCCTGATCTAACAAATATCGATCCAATAGATAGATATTTGAGGACAGTGTCTGTCCTGAAGTTGACCTTTACAACTTTAAACCTATGTCCTCTTATCTTATCTTGGAGCATCCTAACGTATTGCTCTTGGTTTACTCTTTCAATCCCATTTAAAGTTTTTTTTCAATTCGATAAGATCTCCTACGAGATTTTTTCTCTCAAGATTAAAGCTCATCTAATTAGTATTCATAAATTAACTCATTCCTCTCATTGGTATCCTCTACAATGCTATGATCTTCCAGGTGTTCGCAACATCTATTATGATTCTAACACAGGCTATGATTGCTGTTTGACCATTTCAGAAGCCGTTATTTTAAAAGACCAATTCCAAGTTCCTTTACAGGCTGTATTGGCCCCTATTGAAAGCTGTTAGTGTTCCTCTTCCCCCATCCTCCCACACCCTCCCTGACCACTGTCCTGTCCTCATGTAGATAAACTGATTGGTAAAAGGTGTGCGGGAACAGAACAATGAACAGGGAATATCAAACATTTAAATTGGATGGCATAAAAGAATAAACAATAAACTAAGGAAACCGGAAGTGTCTTACCTTTTTGATCCCACGGGTACTACTAATTTAGAAGACTTCCTAGGAGAATGAATTGTAAAATAAACAATAAATGTATAACATGGAAACATTTGGAAAGTAAAACAGACTTGAGTCGAATGAGAAAGAAGAAAAATAAATGTACAATTGCAAACTATACAGATCTGAAAGTGTAGCAATATCAGTATAGTGCCAAACAGAAATGTAGTGTTCGTAATGTATTGGTGCTCATCTGCATGTATTTAATGGCACTAAAAATGTTAAACATTTTGCAACTGAGATTTATTCCCCCAGGCCATCATTCACACTTAAAACTGACACAGGTTTCACAATGGCAGGGTTGGGGGTGGGGGGGCAACTTAAAACGTGCTATGTAAATGTAAATTGTACTGTAAACACTGCTTAGTAGATGGTGGGACATCCTCCTGATATAAAAGGCCCTCTACAAATGTAATTTGTTGTTGTTTAGTTCTCAATCTACATTGTGACATTGTTGTCAGCTTCAATTAAGAGTGTATGATGCATCCAATGGAATATAATCCAGTCACGGAAGCTTTGTTGAATAATTACAGGTAGGTTTACAGTCGAGTTGACTGAAGCTCAATGACCATAACAATATGGGGATAGTGACGGCTAGAATATAATATGTAAAAGCAATAAATAAAAGAAAAACGATGGAATATCATACCTCCTTTTTGGTGTTTTTAGTTTAGCTTGTCCAATTCTAAAAAAAAACATTTTTAAAAACATTGTATCAGCATTTAGGATATTGCATTTAACGTTGTTGTACTAATTTGCTTTCAATCATTCCCAATGGGCAACACAGCTTAGCATGAAATGCATGAGAGAATTGCTGTCATCTTCATACAGCGAGTTGTTCGGATTAGGAATGCACTGCCTGAAAGGGTGGTGGAAGCAGATTCGATAACAACTTTCAAGAGAGAAGTGGATAGATATGTGGGGAGAACAAATTTGCAAGGCTATGGGGAAAGAACGGGGGAGTGGGATTAATTTGGGTAGCTCTTTCAAAGAACCGACACTGGCACGATGGGCAGAATGGCCTCCTTCTGTGCTGTACAATTCTATGACACTATCTTCCTGTCCGCAGCTCGGGCATAGGTTCCTTCCTATTGAGCAATGGTTCCACCAGTTGGAGGTGCGGAGATTAAGCAGGGGCTGCTTGCCTGTTTGCAAGCTAATCAAGCTGTTAGAGGGCAGCTAATGTCTTTAGATATCTAGCCCATCAAAAAATGAGGACCTCCAGAATAGGAGTAATCGTATTACTGGCTGAATCGAATGAATACATTACTAAATTGAATACAATATGCACCAACTTAATTACTCTCAGATATACTGCGGTAAGAGAAAAGAGAGTATTTGTTGAACTTACTTTAAAATATTAACCGGTGCCTGTGCCCTTGACAAAGAAAGAAACTTTAATTGTATTAATTATGACTTTCTTCTTGACATTGTTTACATCCATAAAGTAACTTTTTTAGTTATAAACATTCACAGAACAGTTTCTTGCTATGCATTAATAACAATATTAAATATTGCAATGTACATTATCTCTGTTCCTACCCCACTTGAAGGATGCTATATAAATGCAAGTTGTTGTTGAATGGAATGTCTTGCACTGTACATATATATGTGTGTATATCCATAAATTACTTGAATTTAGGGAAGTGCAAGTGTCAACATTTGCAAACTTGAAGGAGTATAGGGATAGGGCGAGGCGATGGGATTAAATTGATCTCCTTACTCTGTCTGTCGGCATAATCTTAGTGGGCCAAATGGCCTCTTGGGCTGTAGATTTCTGTTTCATTTTCTATTGGTTACAAATTCAACATTAAGGGAGTGGGCAAACTGAAGAGATACTCAAATATAAGGAATATTATTATTATTATAATAATACATGAAGCAATCAAGAGAGATGAAGGTCTGTTCCCATATAAGTATCCACATTTAAACTTCTCCAGAAGGAATAATGGATGAGTAGATAAGTAGAGCTTACAAGTCTGAGGGGTCAACATTGTGTACATCTGGAGAGCTAGAATAAAAACAGACATACGCTCATGTTTCTTGCCTCCACCTTCAATGGGCACATAGTGCTCCCTTGCCTTCAAAACTATATAGTGCTAATCCACACAAATGGCCCTTTTCTGCTCCCACAGTGCAAGTTCTACTCTTACCCACAATAGATTCCGGAGCTTATATCAATTCTGAACCTCTCTCTTTCTGTCAAAGTGAAGGCCTCTATGATATGGGGAGGCACGCATATATCATAATGAACATTTGGCAGGGCTCAGTCTCTCTTGGGAGATGAAATTCCAGTTGGCATGACACACAGTGGCATTGAAGATGCCAGCCAATGCCAGCCCCCCCCCCCCCCCACCCACATCATGAAATCACATGTGCCACATATCACAATCCAACATTTCAAGAAGACCTTCCACCATCCTGGCAGTCACTTGACATGTGTTGTTCCAAATTATATACTGTATCCTGAGATATTATTTTCTAGCAGAAATCTATATAATTTGTTCTTGAAACAAACAACATTTTCTCCTTCCACCGTCTCCCTAGTCAGAAGCTAAAATTTGTCTATGATCTAACAACCGTAGAGGGAGCAGCACAGCCCTGGCAGGTCAATAATTTCAGGTATTTGGTAACCCTAAAATAAAAGACATGGATTATCTTACCGAGAGAATACTGATGCATCCTGACCCATGTAATATGAAGCACTTGGAGAAAAATAACAATTAGTGCAGGATAGAATTTGCGATATTGCTCTTATTCATAATATGGATCGCTATAACATCAGAGATCTTTTTGTTGCATCTTTATAGTATGACACCCCAGTAAAATGTAACACATATAAGTATCAGCCTGGCTCAGTTAGTAGCACTCTCGCCTCTGAGTCACAAAGTTGTAGGTTCGAGATCCACCTGAGGACTTTTTACTCCTAGTCTAGGCAGACACTACAAAGGAGTGCTTGGAATAGTGCTGTATTGTTGGAGCTGCCATCCTTAGGGTGAGACATTATATAAAGTTACATAGGGTGAAACAGGCCCTGAGTCCTCAGCAGGGCTGGAAATAAAGTAGCAATGGAATATCTTCAGGACATACCTCTTTGATTGTGCTTTCGGTCATCGTCAATCAATCAGCGGCTGGGCTTTCAAGACATTCTGCCTCCGTACTCTGGAAAGCCATCCCGGAGTTCCTCTGACTCACTTACTCCATCACCTCGTTCAATATCTGGCTCGTTGACCGCGCTTTCGTTCATGTTTCCCCTCCCCACCCCCTTGGCTCCCACTCCCAGGCATGGTGCCTAGCCAGCAGTGTTAAGCGCTTCTCCCGATGTGAAAGGCATTACAAAATGTAAACGTTATTGTGTTGTATCTTACCCAGTTTCATCAGGAATGTTGCGAAATGAACTTTAAATAAACATTAAAACACAGGATTAGTGGGAGAAATTGCAATATTTGTGTTGATCGTACTATAATCTGGAAAATAGCGCTTGGTTTGTACATCTTTGTATATTTTTGGAAACCCCACGAACGAAAATGCTGCAAATACAGTTCAATAGCAGAGCGGCCCCAGGTCCAGCTGAACAGCTCAGATAAGCATTAGTCTCTCTGTATAATAGACACACAAGGAAGGCCCCACACCATGCCAGCCATTCTTTCTCTGCTCAAACGATGCTCTCCGTTCTCATTGTATATTTTTATGCCCTTTTTTCTCCGTGGGTAGGGTGGTCCGAGCTGGACAAACAGTGGGAAAGCTTGCCAGACAGTTGCAGTTTTAGCTGGTTAGACTCCAGCAGTTACCCCGACACACACTCAGGGGTCCCAAAGACATTGTCTCTTGCCAACCTGCACCTAATAAACTCCGGAAGTAGGTAAGCCCGATGCACATTCCACAACCTATGGATGTTCATGTGCCACAAATCACAATCTCACATTTCAGTCAGAAGCTTAAGAATGAGTATTGATCTAACTGAACCTTAGACAGTCCAACAGAACCCTGGCAAGTCCTGTGAACTAAGTATTTAGCAGCCCTGAAATAGAAAGAGCGTGGAATATCTTACCCGAAGTATTCTGAATCCATGAGATATGAAGGACTTTAAAAAGAAATAAGATAATTAGCTTAGAATACACTTTATGATATTGGTGTCATTTATAATATGGATTGCTAAAAATGCAGAGATCTTCAGGTGGACGCCTGAAGTGAGAGACAGGACATTGGTTTAACATCCCATCCTAAGGATGCTTTAAACCTAGATCACCTCTTGAACCCTACTAGCCAACCATCAATATTAAGCACTTTGAAATGATCTTCCAATGTGAAAGGCGCTGTATAAATGTAAATTATATTGTATCTTACCTGGTAAGAGGTTCAGAAGCCCTGTAAAATGAATTGAAATAAACATTAAAACACAAAACTAGCATGGAAAATTGAGCACTGTATTTGTGTTGATCATATTAAAATCCAAAAAAACAGAGCTGCCAGTGTTCATGGACTCAATAGCTTTTAAATAATCAGCAAGGAATATCTTACCTCGGAGGCTGCTTCACTCTAGGTGACATCGGTGGTTCAGAACTTGAAATGACCATTAATGCATAATTAGAATTGAATTTGTGAGCAAAACAGTTTACATGTCTAGCACTTTCATGTCAGGAGAACGTCTCAAAGCTCTTCACATTGAGAGTGCGGTGGGGGAGGATAGCTGAGGACCCGAAGGAAGATAGAAAGTGCAGGTGCCGTGATAGGAATTAAAGAGGGGCTTTAACCGTGGGGAGGGAGAGGACGGACAGAGGGCAGAGTGATTCTGGCATGGAGTTTCAGAACATTTCGAGGGGAGAATGGCTGAAAGCTCGTGCATCAGTGGGGCAGATCAATGGAGGGAGGGGCCGGATCAGTAGGGTTGCAGGATGTTACAGAGGGTGGTGAAGCCATGGAGGAATTTGAATGCAAGGATGAGGAGCGTGAATTTGAACTGCATGAGGCTGGGGACCCAGTGGAGCTGTGCAAGGATGGCATTGGTGAGCCTGTTGCAGGAGAGGACATGGACTGCAGAGTTCTGGGTGGTCTGCAGCTTCTGGAGGGAGGAGATGGGGAATCTGGCAAGTGCAGCATTGGAATCATTAAGGGTGTCAACCTGGCTCAGATAGTACCTCTCTCACTTCTGAGTACAAAGGCCTCTCATCAGGTCAGGCTGCCACTCCAGTACAGTGCTGGGGGAGTGCTGCATTGACGGAGGTGCTGTCATTCAAATGTAAGCAGTTGATACGGTAAACTGTATGATTTTATCTGCTTCATTTTAACTGGTAAATTTCCAAGGGTAGTTGCCTACATACGTAGAACTCTCTCTGGTTTGGATAAGCTTAAGCATGTGGTGATAGCTTTCCACATGTGTCACACCAAAGAGTGATACATAAGCAAATATAAAAATAGTTGGGAATACGGTTTAATCTACATAATTGAACTCTTTGATGTGTTTGTCTATCCTTTCCCCCCAATCTCATTATTTGTTCATTTATATTCAAAGTAGAATCCAACCAAACACGATTATGCTCACACTGTGCCAGTCAGGACCTGGTATAAAGGGATACAGGGCAAGAGTGGGTAATTGGACTTGAGGTACAGATCAGCCATGATCTTATAGAACAGCAGAATGGGCTCGAGGTACCGAGTAGCCTACTCCTGTTTCTATGACCCCCATCAGAATGGTTGTTTCACATATACATTTCTTACCTGGCTGAAAGTGGTGGTTCTGTACTAAAAGTAGAATAAAGACAGAATCGTTAGACAGGAGTGAAACTCTACATCAGGATTATCTATTAGTTGTGGTTTGAAATTAGATTATTTTCTTAAAATATTCAGTAACATAGAGATTTCTTCGATTGCAATTTTACAAGGATCAATTAACAAATTCACTCGTCTAAAGGCAATAGATATATATGGTGCCTCTAAACTAATGTCCTTGACAAATTTAGTGGTGGCCACTAAGCAGGGAAATAAGGTTGTTAACCAAAAGCTATTCAAGGTATTGAATAGCTGAGGTTCATGAAGGCAGGGCAAGAGCCAGCAAGGCAAGGCTATGGTGGAAGAAAGCTCTGGAGGATTGGTGCGTGGTGACTCAGCTACAGTGTTAATGTTAATCCTCAATGAGCATTCCTTTCCTGTCAGTATTTTCTATTAAACAGTGTTACATGATGATGATGATGATGATAGTCATTCCTCTCCTGGTGCTTTGTTTGACTGCCTTAGGGAGTCATTTAGTTTCAGGTAAATGACTTCTTCCCAAATTGACCATTCGGGGGATTTTCTCAATGAATCAATTGGAGAAATAAAGCCTTACCTGGTCGATTCTACTTCAGTAGGAGAGCTACAAATTAAAGACAGTATTGTCAAAGAGAAGCATGCTATACATAATACTTTGTTTTACATCAAAACGCCAGCTCTTCATTTTACCTCTTTGATCTACATCACACTCTATCTAAGATAGATTTTTTTAATATAGCCCATTTCAACACTGTCATTGCTGACACTAGCCTATAACTCACTCACACGTGCTACCTACAGTGACAATAGTCAGTAAGTTAATTCACTGCATAGAGGATATAGCTAGTGTATTGCCATTAGAGTTTAGTGTGGTTTCTTTTTGTAGAAAAATGAAGGAAATCCACTCGCAGGCTGTTAATACACATAATGCACACTTGGATCCCATCATACTCTCTCTGTTGTCTAAATATCATTGAATATTGCCAGGTGCCACGTCGCTAAATAGTATCAGGCAATATATTGTCAGTTTGTCCAAAATGCTATCAGTAAAATTGCAACAGAGGAAGATATCTTAAGAGAAATAATGCTATTTTGATTAAAGCAGCAAATCTGACTGGGCTTCGGTTTAATATCCTGATATTGTGTTCTACTTACGCAGCACTACCTTGATCTGTCCTAAACAACAAACAAAAAAACAGACCTCGTTGATGATTTCTGCATCCGTTTACAGACCCAAGGGTCATCAATAAAAACGACGAATACATCTGCAACCTCTATTCTCTTTAAAAAGGGCCAGAGACCAATATTACATGACCTACTGATCATTTAGTCATTTTAATATTTGTGAACAGTTCAGCTTCCACTTACAATTGTAAATTATTTATTCTACATAGTCTATTTGTTGAGAGGCCTTCAACCTTCACTTGTATATTAGAATCCCTTTTTTGTTATAAAGGAGAAGTTGGCACCCTATAAAGCTTCATGCTTCAAGTCAGGAAATCTACCCTCAGCTCTGTTGATCTGCAGACTATGCTGCAGCAGATCACGGACTGTAACAGTTAGGAAAATGGGTGTTGGGTGTGGAGATGACCTGGGCACTTGTCCAGACCAGAATGAGGACATGACAAGAGTTCTGTCATTTAGTAAATGTCGTGGAATCAACATGTGAGACCTGGCATGAGATCCAGGAGATTCTGAATGTGAAAAAAAGAACACCAGAATATTCTCTCACAATTTTTATTCCAAGTGATACTAAACGCTCTCAAAAAACAACAGGCAGTTCTGGTCGTAAGCTTGGTGCCCAACCGACCGAGCTATCTAAGAAATTACAATCACAATGTTAGCACTACTCTGCAATACCAGGGGGCAAAGAGTACTTCAAATTATACATCTGTTGAGATAGTTAACATTGACCCATGCCTGTGAAATCTTATATTTTACCACAATAAACGAGGGGTAACAAAACAGTTAAGTTGATATCTTACTCGTAAGCTGGTTTCTCTTTGCTAGAAATCAAAATAAAAAAAGAATCAAAGGATTAAAACAAGGAAAGCATTTCAGTACCATGTGTAATTGTTATGAAGTGGCATTGAAATGATTCGATCCACACTTCATTCAGATTCAAACATAAGCATCAGTCATCAACCGTACCTTGCAGGGAGAGCTTCGGTAAAGTGGTGGGGTGGGGGGGGGGCGTGAAATGGGAAGTACGAGTCTTACCTCCTGCTCTGACCCTCTTCCCGTCACTCTCCGCTGCCTCAGATAAGGAGAGCGGCCAGCAGAGAGACACAGCTGGAAGGTAAAGGCGTCAACAATATCTGGGGCCCCCTCAGATCTTGGGGCCCTAAGCCATGGTTTACCTGGTTTATGAGTTAATCCGGTCCTGGTTACAAGTTTATATTGCAGGGCTCAGTGGATCCAGAATTCTGAAAATCTAAAGGTGGTTTTATATGTCCTCGAGACTTCTGGAGACTGCCTGCATCAATCAGGGTTCACTCCTACTTGGAAATTGTGATATCCCTGGGTGAATTTTTCGAGACAAAACCCCAAGTCACCAGACATCATAATTATAAAGGATGGGTTGTTTGATGAGTGGTGTTTCACTGTCAGTTACCAATTGCATATCCACTTATGTGGCTTCAGGCTCCATATAAAGTAGATTTATAGTATATAGAAAGTAGAATTCGCGATAACCGAATAATAAATCAGAACACGTTTCTCCTGCCATTTTTTATGAATTGTCCATCGTTTGGAAATTGATAATGGATTAATTGAATTATGTTATACTGTACTTACATCTCACAGAATGGCACCTCACTTTCACCGACAGACTCACTCCCCTCCCTTCAAAAAATGCCAAATGTCAGTATTGCTCTAGTTGTGGCATTTTTCACATCATGACAAGAGGTGGAAGCTCATTAGAAATAATAATAATAATCATCCTTGCATTTGATCTAGCCATCATCATAATGTCGAGGTGTTTCGAAGCCTTTCAAAAGAATTTACTGCAGTAAATGGCTCATGATCATGTATCTAATATATTTTGTAGGCAAGCTCAGTACAGTATCTCTCAAACAGCCACGAAGGGACCAGCTTTATTGGGGGGGATTGTTGGTCAGGTTTATCAGATATAAATTATCAGATAACAGTTGATTTTAAATAGGACAGAGGAAGAATTATTCAAGCACTGCACAAGCATTGCGGTGAAAGATTGGTCAGGTGCTGTAAACCCAAATTTTGTGAATGTAAAATGAGTGTATTATACTGTACCAGTGTACAATTATTGTAGCATGTGCAAAGTGAATGGTAGCAAGTTCAAGTTACGAGGAAAGGAGTGTGTGCTGTAGAATAATTGTGCATAGATCACTGCAGTGTTACGACTGTAAAATATTGAATACTTCCACAAAGCTGTATCTAATCAGTAGAATGAATATGTTATACTTACTGCTCTGTGACTGGCTCCTGCCTCTCAACTCTGTAAGAAAGACAGAATTGGTGTTCTGATTCATGTTATTAACGTGATCAAGAGCAAATAAACATCTTACTGAATACAGAAATAAATAGTCTAGATCAGCTGGATAATTGTACTTAATCTCTAAATGACTGCTCAAAGATAATGTTTCTTCTTCTTTCAGAGAATAATTCAGCAGAGTGACTGGTTTGTACTTACGGTTCTCTGAATGACCGCTCCCTCTTCGTTGGCGACTGACTCCTCACCCTTTAAAATACAACGGAAAAGATGATTTGGTGTTCTGATTCTGTTACTCTGCAATGTGTGGGGCACATAATAAACACTGTACGGGTCTCCGAGCTATTTCACAGAGGTCAGAGTGGAGCGAATGGTTTGTACTTACATGTCACTGAATGATACCTCCTTTTCGGTTGACGATGGACTCCTCTCCCTTCAACACACAAAGAAAGATGACTATTTGCTCTTCTGGTTGTTAGTACTGGTCATCATTTTACCAATAGTTTAGTTTGTGGGAAGTAAATATGCATTGTACCCAATAATGACGTTTCTAAGAAAAAAACATGTGTGCCTTAACATGTCTCGTATGAGTGTGTGTGCGTCAACGTGGCGCTCTGGAAAGCCATCCGGCGTGAAGGCCACTATGTGAATGCAAGTTGCTGTTGTTGTAGTACTGCTGCTGTGGAATCATTTTTAGACCCAAGGACAGAGTGAAGTGGAATGTTTAACCCTAGGAATGTACAAACATTGAGAACATTGACATTCTGATTGTTATTAATGCAGCATGAGCAAATAATAATAAATATCTTTAGGACACAGCTCATTTCTGAAAGTTACAAAGAATGGCCAACTTAATGGTTAGCGGGTTACCACTTATAAAAGCTGTTGGGTTAAGTTTCTGGAAGGGAAACACAAAAATATTGCTTATGTGGCCCACAGATGTTTTTCGATTGCAGCATCCGGCCCTCAGCAGCCAAAAGGTTGGGTCACCCTGACGTAGGGCAGGTTATCCACCTTGAATTGTATTCAGCGTTAAAAAGTTGCTGATGAATGATTGTGTTACTAATGCGTGTGTGTTACTAACATCTTTACAGAGCATAAGCTCTTTTCAGAGAATTCAGAGCGACTGGTTTGTACTTACGACTCTCTGAATGACCGCTCCCTCTCGACTGGGGGCTGACTCCTCTCTCTTCAAAACGCAAGAAAGACAACGATTAAGTGTTCTAACTGTTATCAATGGGATCGTGAGTAAAGAAACGGTACCGGATTCAGCTTGTTTCAGAGAGTGAATGGAGTGAAAATGACAGTTTACACAGCGGGGTGGTGTCTCGGAGAGCTTAGTCAGTAGTAATAATAATAATAATCCTTGCACTTGATATAGCGCCTTATCACATTGTTGAGATGTCTCAAAGTGCTTCACAGAATATATTATAAAGTGGAGTGACTGTATATTCTGTGGGTAGGATTCCTTCTCGACTTGGCTGCAACATCCACAGGCTCTTTCTCAAACTCACTGAACCATCTGCAACCTCCGGCTCCATTCGATCCTCAGATGTCCTTCCACCCATGGTCAGTACCTGACCAGATAAGCTTTCCTACACCTCTGCCACGTTACCTGCCTCCGACCCTACCTCACCACAAATGCCACTGAAACCTTCATCCACTCCTTTGTCACCTCAAGTCTCGACTTCTCAAACTGTCTGCTCGCTCGTCTCCCCTGTTCCACCATCCGCAAGGTCCAGCTCACTGAAAGCCCCATCGTCCAAGCCCTCACTCATACCAAACTTGGGATATCCATCACTCCAATCCTCGGCAGGTTGCTCTGGCTCCTTAGCTCCGAAAGGGTTGATTTCAAGACCCCCACCCTCACATACAAATATCCCTTCATGCCCTAGCACCTCCCTAACTATCTGACCTGCTTGTGCTCACCCTTCACTCAGGTAAAATAGGCCACTTGACCCCTCCGTTCCACAATTGGTGGCTAAGTTTCAGCCACTTCGCCCTCTATCTCCTGAAAATGCCTGCCCCAATCCCTCCACCTCGCTCCCTCTTTATCTATCTTTAAATCCTACCTTTTCAATCCCGCCAATGTCAAACCCCCCCCTCTCCCACTTCTCCCTTGCTTGCTGTCCAACCCCACCTCTGTACTGCTCTCCGAGACACTACGCTGTGAGAAGGATGCTACATAATTGCACGTTGTTATTTTTGTTGTTAATGGGATTATAAACGAATACTTCTTACTGGGTGCAGCATTACAGAAAGTTAATGGAGTGAACCTTGTACTTATAGTTCTCTCAATGACCGTTCCTTCTCTCTGATCTCTCTTCAGTATACAAATATCAGAAAACACCATTACAATCCCTTACTTGGGGGTGGGGGGGCGGTCTGTAGTGAAATTGCCAGCCTGCGCTGCCAGGATGTGACATTATTGATCCCACAACATCATGATTGCGAAGCAGCTCCCAATGATAAAATAAATGGCCAACTTCTTGGTCACTGGTTACTACTTATAAAAACTATCATAGATTCTCCTTCAACCACCCTTCTTGGTACAGCATTCCATATTCTAACCACCACGCCCTGTTTCAAATAAAATTCTACTATCTTGCATTGTTTCCTGATGATTCAACAATCAGAAACTTCTTTCCCGTTTCAAATAACACCACAGAATCTTTAATATCCTCTCGAAAAGGCAGTTGGGACATTGGTTTAACATCTCATCCAAAGGATGGCACCCTTGACATTACAGAGCTCCCCCCAGCGCACTTACCAACTGAGCCAAGCACACACATATATCTTGGACATGATATTCACTTTGCGTTGTATTCAGCAGTAGAAAGCTGTTGCTCAATGATTACATTACTAATGTGTGTGGAAATAATAAACATACAGGATATACAGTTTGATTTAGTGAATAATTTAGCGGAGTGACTGGTTTGTACTTACGGCTCTCTGAATGACCGCTCCCTCTTGATTGGAGACTGAGTCTTCTCCCTTCAAAATGCAAAGGAAGACAATGATTTGGTGTTTAGATTGTTATTCTAGGGACCGTGAGAAATAATAATTCTATTAGCATATGAGAACAGGGATGGTCATATTGATGATACAGTATTGGCAAATTATCTTTAAAGAACATTATAATAATAATCCTTGCATTTGATATAACAAAACAACTTGCACTTATTAGCTCTCTCCATGCAGGGTAGTATCTCAGAGCGCTTAACAGTGGCGGAGCTTGACTCCGAGTCGGGGGAGTGGGGAGTTGACCGTAAGCACGGTCGAAGAGGAAAGTTTTCAGGCGGGACTTGAAAGAGGGGGAGAGGGGGGGGCAAGGCGGAGGGATTGAGGGAGAATGTTCCAGAGTTTCGGGGAGTAGCGGCTGAAAGCGGGACCTCCGATGGTGGGGCGGTGGGCGAGGGACGAGCAGGAGGCCGGTACCAGTCGAGCGGAGGAGCCGGGTGGTGGATTGGGGAGTGAAGAGGTTGGAGAGGGAGGGAGGTGCCAGGGAGTGAGTGAATGGATTTGAACACGAGTGTAAGGATCTTCAAGTCGATCCGTTCGGTGATGGGGAGTCAGTGGAGCCTGGGCCAGAACTGGTGAGATGCGGGCGTGGAGTTTGGTCCAGTATATATAGCACCTTATCACATCTTCAAGACGTCTCAAAGAGCTTCGCAGAATATACTGTAAAGTGAATTGACTGCATATTTTGTGAGCAAATCGTAAAGGAACATTACTGTAAAGAACAGTAAAGAAACATTATTGGACACAGCTTGTTTCAGAGAATGAATGGAGCAATAACAACAGCAACTGCATTTATATAGCGGAGTGCTTAGTAAATCAGCGGAATCTTGTACTTACGACTCCCTCTCAATTGGCGACCTGCTCCTCTCCCTTCAAAATACAAAGAAAGACGATGACTTGGTGTCCTGATTACCTTATTAATGTGCCAGAGCAAATAAAAATCTCAAAGGATACAATTCGTGTTAAGAGAGTTAATGGAGCAAATCGGTGGAATGTTTTACTTACAACTCTCTGAATGACCGCTCCCTCTCGCTGGCTGACGGCCTCCTCTCCCTTCAAAAATACAAAAAATATCAGGAAAGCCCCATTATAATGCAGTACCTGGGGCCTGTGGTGAAATAAAGTCATGCACTTTTCAGTAAAACCCTGTCAAGTGCTTTGAGATGTTTCAATGATGTGATAAAGAAGCTGCATCCAATCCAAGGAATATCATTTTATTAACAATATTCATTTGGAAACCAGTCTCAACTACAACGTTTCACAGAGCTTCAGATTGTAATTAAATTTAGGCAGGATACAGGAAAACCCATCAGACAACATGCAATCATTCTGGTAATAGACTGATCAGGAATAGCAATCCCACATTGGGTGAATGTAAAATGAGTGGAACACCGTACATCACTTAATGAAGTTAGTTTCAATGAAGTGAATATAGAATTCTAGAGCACAGGAGGAGGTCAGGAGGCTCATCATGCCTCTGCTGGCACTCTGAAAAAAAACTACCCAGTTAGTCTCACTTCCCTGCCTTTTCCCCGAGATACTTTTATAATGTGGTGTCCAGTAGCGCAGTGTTTAGAGCACTCGTCTCGCGAACAAAGGGACAAAACCTTAGGCAAGCTTCCTTACTCCACACACTGTTCAGTCTCCACAGACTGTTCACTCTCAACTAGTGATGGCACCCTCTCCCTTAAAAAATATTTGGAAACATCATCAATACCCTATTCACAACCTTTTAACATTATTATGACCAGCAGTCAAAGCTTTCTCTGAGCTGTCTTTCTGATAAGATGTTAAAAACATTTCTCAACTGCCTGTCAAGTGCTCAATAAATTGAAGGAAGGTGGGATTATAATAATAATAACAGTAATTTTTGCACTTAATGTAGCATCTTTGATGTTGAGAACTGCGTTAGTGTCAGCCTACGGATTGAAAGTCACAATGTGAGAGATGAACCTGGAGCTTCTGAATCTGATATACCAGTTATAAACCAATTTGCATCTTACAGCTTATTTCACAGAATCAATGGAGAAAAATGATTAGACTCCTGCACTTACGGCTCTCTGAATGATCGCTCCCTCTCTGTCACTGACGGTCTCCTCTCCCTTCAAAGTACAAAGGAAGACAGATTTGGTGTTCTGTTTATGTTAGGAATGTGACCGGGAGCAAACAAACAGAACTTGTTTCAGAGTGAATAAAGTAAATCAATGGAAACGTGTACTTTCTGAATGACCGCTCCCTCTCCCTTCAAAATACAAAGAAAGGCAGAGATTTGGTATTCTGATTATGTTATTACCATGACCAACATCAAACAAAACAACTGACTGGATACAACTTGGAGTCCTGTAGCGTATTGTTCAGAGCACTCGCCTCGCAAGCGAGAGGACCCGAGTTTGATTCCCGAGCAAGGCGAATCTTAAGGTAAGTTTCCTTACTCTTCATGCCTCTGTTTATCTAACAGTAAGTAGGAACCCAGTTGTTAGTAGATCGGCGGATTGCTTTCCGGAAGTAATAATCCCTTCAAAAAATAAATGTAAAAAATAATAATTTGGTCACTTCAATCCGCGACTGTTTGTGGGAAGCTGCTGTGCGCAATTGGCTGCCGGGTTTCATCCACAAAATAGAGTCAATTCACTTCACAGTATATTCTGTGAAGTGCTTTGAGACGTCTTGATGACGTGATAAAGCGCTATATCAAATGCAAGGACTATTATTATTATTAACGTGTTTCAGAGTGATTAAAGTAAATCAGTAGAAACGTAAACTTACGGCTCTCTGAATGACCGCTCCCTCTCCCTTCAAAATACAAAGACAATGATCTGTTTTTCTGATTGTTATTAATGGAACTGTGAGCAAATAAACATTTTACTGGATACAGCTTGTTTCAGAGAGAGAATGGAGGAAATCAATGGGATGTTGTACTTACGGCTCTCTGAATGACCGCTCTCTCTCACTGGCTGACGGCCTCCTCTCCCTTCAAGAAAACAAAGAAATATCAGAAAAGCCCCCAATTCATACAGTCCTTGAGGCTCGTGGTTAAGTTGCCATTCAGCACTGCAACATCATTGATCAGATGATATTACTGATCACTTGTCATTCCCACACTGGCAATGCAGAAAGCCTACTTGCCCGGCCTAAAAAAAGACAACTTTCACCTCACCAATTAGAACAGGTATTATGGATTCTGCGTCAATCACACTTTGTGGTACTGCATTTTATATCCTATGAGATATCATATAAAAAAAACAGAAATGCTCGTTTCGTGCCATTTTTAACAATTGTGCAATTGGCTGCCGGGTTTCGCACTTAAAACATACAGTCACTACACTTTACAGTGTATCCTGTGAAGCGCTTTGAAGCGTCTCAATGATGTGATAAGGTGCTATATCAAATGCAAGGATTATTATTATTATGTTCAGCAGTTAAATCTCATCAGAAAGAAAAAATGCAATCTTAGAACTCTCTGTTCCCCTGGATTGGAAGGTGCTGGGATCAGATCTTCCATTTTAAAGCACCACCAAAAACAGAAGGCAACATTAATAATAATAGTAATAATAATCCTTACATTTGATAAATAATATAATAATCCTTGCATTTGATATAGCTCATGATCACGTCTTCTCGACGTCTCAAAGCGCTCAAACCATAATCAAATAAACAACTGACCGGATACAACTTGGAGTCCTGTAGGCATTTGGTTAGAGCACTCGTTTTGCAAGCGAGAGGACCCGAATTTGATTCCCGAGCAGGGCGAATCTTTAGGTAAGTTTCCTTACTTCACACACTTCTGTTTATCTAACAGTAAGTAGGAACCCAGTTGTTAGTCGATTGGCGGATCACTTTCCGGAGGCAATAATCCCTTCCAAAAATAAATGTAAAATATAATAATTTGTCAATGAATCCACTGTGGGACACTGCCGTGCGCAATTGGCTGCTGGGTTTCGTCTACAAAATAGAGTCAATTCACTTTGCAGTATATTTTGTGAAGCGCTTTGAGACGTCTTGATGATGTAATAAAGCACTATATCAAATGCAAGAATTATTATTATTTTTAACGTGTTTTAAAGTGAATAAAGTAAACTTACGGCTCTCTGAATGACCGCTCCCTCTCCCTTCAAATACAAAGACAATGATCTGTTTTTCTGATTGTTATTAATGGAACTGTGAGCAAATAAACATTTTACTGGATACAGCTTGTTTTAACAACAACTTGGATTTTTACATAGCGCCCTCCATGCCGGACGGCGTCTCAGAGCGCTATATAAATAGAGAGAATATTTAAACACCGAATATTTAGAGAGAGAATGGAGTAAATCAGTGGGATGTTGTACTTACGGCTCTCTGAATGACCGCTCTCTCTCACTGGCTGACGGCCTCCTCTCCCTTAAAGAATACAAAAAGATATCAGAAAAGTGCCCAAATCATGCAGTCCCTAAGATTCGTGGCTAAATTGCCATTCAGCACTGCAACATCATTGATCAGATGATATTACTAATTGCATTTTATATCCTAACCCCATTTAAACTCAAAGTCTTCTCATTTGCATTTGTGCAAGTGATGCTTCCAGTTAACTGACTCAGCAATCAGAAACTTCCTTCTCGTTTCAAATAGCGATATGAGATCTTTACCATCTAACTGAACAAGTGGATGGGACCTTGGTTTAACATCTCATCCACAGACATGTTCTTTCGACAATGAAGGGCTCCATCCCAACATTCAACAACCTTAGAGCTCAGGGGCAAGAGTGCTACAAACTGAGCCAAGTACAGTCACTTATCCAGGGCTTTGAATTCCAATTGATTGGTATATGGAGAGGTAAGCAGTTGCAGTTCAATGATTATTGTTAACATGCACGGCCATGAGAAAATAAATATCGCACTGGGCAAAGCTCTTTGCTGAGATTTAACAGAGTAAATCAGTGCAATCTTGTTGGCTCTCTGAATGACACTTCTCTCTCACCGTTTGATGGATTTTCCCCTTTCTCTGCAAAAACAGACAGCGATTTGGTGTCCTGATTACATTACTAACATGACCCGGTGCAAATAGACATCATTCAGGATACTAATAAAGTAAATCAGTGGAAACGTATACTTACGGCTCTCTGAATGACCGCTCCCTCTCCCTTCAAAATACAAACACAATGATCTGTTTTTCTGATTGTTATTAATGGAACTGTGAGCAAATAAACATTTTACTGGATACAGTTTGTTTCAGTGAGAGAATGGAGTAAAGCAATGGGATGTTGTACTTACGGTTCTCTGAATGACCGCTCCCTCTCACTGGCTGACGGCCTCCTCTCCCTTCAAGAATACAAAGAGATATCAGAAAAGCCCCCAATTCATACAGTCCCTGAGGCTCGTGGCTTAATTGCCATTCAGCATTGCAACATCATTGCTCAGATGATATTACTGATCGCTTCTCAATCCCACACTGGCAATGCAGAAAGGCTACTTGCCCGGCCTAAAAAAAGACATCTTTCACCTCACCGATTAGAACAGGTATTATGGATTCTGCTTCAACCACACTTTGTTGTACTGCATTTTATATCCTATGAGATATCATGTAAAAAAAAACAGAAATGCTTATTTTGTGCCATTTTTAACAATTGTGCAATTGGCTGCCGTGTTTTGCACTCAAAACACACAGTCACTACACTTTACAGTGTATCCTGTGAAGCACTTTGAAGCGTCTCAATGATGCGAGAATCATTGACTGTCCAGAGCGTTGGAACGTCCTCCCGACGTGAAAGGTGCTTTACAAATGTAATTTTGTTGTTGTTGTAATTATTTGGTACTTACGGCTCCCTCTCGCAGACTGGTGGCTTCTCCCTTCAAAATACAAAGAAAGACAGAAATTTGGTTATCTGGTTACATTAATGTTGGGACATTGCTGTGCGCAATTGGCTGCCGCGTTCGCCCACAAATATACAGTCAATTCACTTTACAGTGTGTTCTGTGAAGCGCTTTGGGACGTCCTCCCGACGTGAAGAGCGCTATATCAAATGCAAGGATTATTTATTATTTATTTAATTAATGTAACCACAAGCAAATACGTTAATGGTTACAGCTTGTTTCAGAGTAAATGGAGCAAATAAATGTTCAGGTGCATGGAGTAAATCAATGGGATGTTGTACTTACGGTTCTCTGAATGACCGCTCCCTCTCACTGGCTGACGGCCTCCTCTCCCTTCAAGAATACAAAGAGATATCAGAAAAGCTCCCAATTCATGCAGTCCCTGAGATTCGTGGCTAAATTGCCATTCAGCACTGCAACATCATTGATCAGATGATATTACTGATTGCATTTTATATCCTAACCCCATTTAAACTCAAAGTCTTATTTGCATTTGTGCAAGTGATACTTCCAATTAACTGACTCAGCAATCAGAAACTTCCTTCTCGTTTCAAATAGCGACGTGGGATCTTTACCATCTAACTGAACAAGTGGATGGGACCTTGGTTTAACATCTCATCCACAGACATGTTCTTTCAACAATGAAGAGCTCCATCCCAACATTCAACAACCTTAGAGCTCAGGGGCAAGAGTGCTACAAACTGAGCCAAGTTCAGTCACTTATCCAGGGCTTTGAATTCCAATTGATTGGTATATGGAGAGGTAAGTAGTTGCAGCTCAATGATTATTATTAACATGCACGACCATGAGAAAATAAATATCGCACTGGGCAAAGCTCTTTGCTGAGATTTAACAGAGTAAATCAGTGCAATCTTGTTGGCTCTCTGAATGACACCTCTCTCTCACCGTTTGATGGCCTTTCCCCTTTCTCTGCAAAAATAGACAGCGATTTGGTGTCCTGATTACATTAATAACATGACCCGGTGCAAATAGACATCATTCAGGATACTAATAAAGTAAATCAGTGGAAACGTATACTTACGGCTCTCTGAATGACCGCTCCCTCTCCCTTCAAAATACAAAGACAATCATCTGTTTTTCTGATTGTTATAAATGGAACTGTGAGCAAATAAATATTTTACTGCATACAGCTTGTTTCAGAGAGAGAATGGAGTAAAGCAATGGGATGTTGTACTTACGGTTCTCTGAATGACCGCTCCCTCTCACTGGCTGACGGCCTCCTCTCCCTTCAAGAATACAAAGAGATATCAGAAAAGCCCCCAATTCATGCAGTCCCTGAGGCTCGTGGCTAAATTGCCATTCAGCACTGCAACATCATTGATCAGATGATATTACTGATTGCATTTTATATCCTAACCCCATTTAAACTCAAAGTCTTCTCATTTGCATTTGTGCAAGTGATGAATTAACTGACTCAGCAATCAGAAACTTCCTTCTCGTTTCAAATAGCAACATGGGATCTTTACCATCTAACTGAACAAGTGGATGGGACCTTGGTTTAACATCTCATCCACAGACATGTTCTTTCGACAATGCAGGGCTCCATCCCAACATTCAACAACCTTAGAGCTCAGGGGCAAGAGTGCTACAAACTGAGACAAGTTCAGTCACTTATCCAGGGCTTTGAATTCCAATTGATTGGTATATGGAGAGGTAAGCAGTTGCAGCTCAATGATTATTATTAACATGCACGGCCATGAGAAAATAAATATCGCACTGGGCAAAGCTCTTTGCTGAGATTTAACAGAGTCAATCAGTGCAATCTTGTTGGCTCTCTGAATGACACTTCTCTCTCACCGTTTGATGGCCTTTCCCCTTTCTCTGCAAAAACAGACAGCGATTTGGTGTCCTGATTACATTAATAACATGACCCGGTGCAAATAGACATCATTCAGGATACTAATAAAGTAAATCAGTGGAAACATATACTTACGGCTCTCTGAATGACCGCTCCCTCTCCCTTCAAAATACAAAGACAATCATCTGTTTTTCTGATTGTTATAAATGGAACTGTGAGCAAATAAACATTTTACTGCATACAGCTTGTTTCAGACAGAGAATGGAGGAAATCAATGGGATGTTGTACTTACGGCTCTCTGAATGACCGCTCTCTCTCACTGGCTGACGGCCTCCTCTCCCTTCAAGAATACAAAGAGATATCAGAAAAGCCCCAAAATCATGCAGTCCCTGAGGCTCGTGGCTAAATTGCCATTCAGCACTGCAACATCATTGATCAGATGATATTACTGATCACTTCTCATTCCCACACTGGCAATGCAGAAAGGCTACTTGCCCGGCCTNAAAAAAGACAACTTTCACCTCACCGATTAGAACAGGTGTTATGGATTCTGCTTCATACACTTTGTGGTACTGCATTTTATATCCTTGAGATATCGTGTAAAAATAAACGGAAATGCTCATTTTGTGCCATTTTTAACAATTGTGCAATTGGCTGCAATGTTTTGCACTCAAAACACACAGTCACTACACTTTACAGTGTATCCTGTGAAGCGCTTTGAAGCGTCTCAATGATGTGAGAATCATTGACTGTCCAGAGCGTTGGGACGTCCTCCCGACGTGAAAGGTGCTTTACAAATGTAATTTTGTTATTGTTGTTGTTGTAATTATTTGGTACTTACGGCTCCCTCTCGCAGACTGGTGGCTCCTCCCTTCAAAATACAAAGAAAGACAGAAATTTGGTTATCTGGTTACATTAATGTAACCACAAGCAAATACGTTAATGGATACAGCGTGTTTCAGAGTAAATGGAGCAAATAAGTGGTCCCGTTTGCCTGTTCAGGTGCATGGAGTAAATCAATGGGATGTTGTACTTACGGCTCTCTGAATGACCGCTCTCTCTCACTGGCTGACGGCCTCCTCTCCCTTCAAGAATACAAAGAGATATCAGAAAAGCCCCCAAATCATGCAGTACCTGAGGCTCGTGGTTAAATTGCCATTCAGCACTGCAACATCATTGATCAGATGATATTACTGATTGCATTTTATATCCTAACCCCATTTAAACTCAAAGTCTTCTTATTTGCATTTGTGCAAGTGATGCTTCCAGTTAACTGACTCAGCAATCAGAAACTTCCTTCTCGTTTCAAATAGCGATATGAGATCTTTACCATCTAACTGAACAAGTGGATGGGACCTTGGTTTAACATCTCATCCACAGACATGTTCTTTCGACAATGAAGAGCTCCATCCCAACATTCAACAACCTTAGAGCTCAGGGGCAAGAGTGCTACAAACTGAGCCAAGTTCAGTCACTTATCCAGGGCTTTGAATTCCAATTGATTGGTATATGGAGAGGTAAGCAGTTGCAGCTCAATGATTATTGTTAACATGCACGGCCATGAGAAAATAAATATCGCACTGGGCAAAGCTCTTTGCTGAGATTTAACAGAGTAAATCAGTGCAATCTTGTTGGCTCTCTGAATGACACTTCTCTCTCACCGTTTGATGGCCTTTCCCCTTTCTTTGCAAAAACAGACAGCGATTTGGTGTCCTGATTACATTAATAACATGACCCGGTGCAAATAGACATCATTCAGGATACTAAAAAAGTAAATCAGTGGAAACATATACTTACGGCTCTCTGAATGACCGCTCCCTCTCCCTTCAAAATACAAAGACAATCATCTGTTTTTCTGATTGTTATAAATGGAACTGTGAGCAAATAAACATTTTACTGCAAACAGCTTGTTTCAGACAGAGAATGGAGGAAATCAATGGGATGTTGTACTTACGGCTCTCTGAATGACCGCTCTCTCTCACTGGCTGACGGCCTCCTCTCCCTTCAAGAATGCAAAGAGATATCAGAAAAGCCCCCAATTCATGCAGTCCCTGAGGCTCGTGGCTAAATTGCCATTCAGTACTGCAACATCATTGATCAGATGATATTACTGATCGCTTCTCATTCCCACACTGGCAATGCAGAAAGGCTACTTGCCCGGCCTAAAAAAAGACAACTTTCCACCTCACCGATTAGAACAGGTATTATGGATTCTGCTTCATACACTTTGTGGTACTGCATTTTATATCCTTGAGATATCGTGTAAAAATAAACGGAAATGCTCATTTTGTGCCATTTTTAACAATTGTGCAATTGGCTGCAATGTTTTGCACTCAAAACACACAGTCACTACACTTTACAGTGTATCCTGTGAAGCGCTTTGAAGCGTCTCAATGATGTGAGAATCATTGACTGTCCAGAGCGTTGGGACGTGCTCCCGACGTGAAAGGTGCTTTACAAATGTAATTTTGTTATTGTTGTTGTTGTAATTATTTGGTACTTACGGCTCCCTCTCGCAGACTGGTGGCTCCTCCCTTCAAAATACAAAGAAAGACAGAAATTTGGTTATCTGGTTACATTAATGTAACCACAAGCAAATACGTTAATGGATACAGTGTGTTTCAGAGTAAATGGAGCAAATAAGTGGTCCCGTTTGCCTGTTCAGGTGCATGGAGTAAATCAATGGGATGTTGTACTTACGGCTCTCTGAATGACCGCTCCCTCTCACTGGCTGACGGCCTCCTCTCCCTTCAAGAATACAAAGAGATATCAGAAAAGCCCCCAAATCATGCAGTACCTGAGGCTCGTGGTTAAATTGCCATTCAGCACTGCAACATCATTGATCAGATGATATTACTGATTGCATTTTATATCCTAACCCCATTTAAACTCAAAGTCTTCTTATTTGCATTTGTGCAAGTGATACTTCCAATTAACTGACTCAGCAATCAGAAACTTCCTTCTCGTTTCAAATAGCGATATGAGATCTTTACCATCTAACTGAACAAGTGGATGGGACCTTGGTTTAACATCTCATCCACAGACATGTTCTTTCGACAATGAAGAGCTCCATCCCAACATTCAACAACCTGAGAGCTCAGGGGCAAGAGTGCTCCAAACTGAGCCAAGTTCAGTCACTTATCCAGGGCTTTGAATTCCAATTGATTGGTATATGGAGAGGTAAGTAGTTGCAGCTCAATGATTATTGTTAACATGCATGGCCATGAGAAAATAAATATCGCACTGGGCAAAGCTCTTTGCTGAGATTTAACAGAGTAAATCAGTGCAATCTTGTTGGCTCTCTGAATGACACTTCTCTCTCACCATTTGATGGCCTTTCCCCTTTCTCTGCAAAAACAGACAGCGATTTGGTGTCCTGATTACATTAATAACATGACCCGGTGCAAATAGACATCATTCTGGATACTAATAAAGTAAATCAGTGGAAACGTATACTTACGGCTCTCTGAATGACCGCTCCCTCTCCCTTCAAAATACAAAGACAATCATCTGTTTTTCTGATTGTTATTAATGGAACTGTGAGCAAATAAACATTTTACTGCATACAGCTTGTTTCAGAGAGAGAATGGAGTAAATCAATGGGATGTTGTACTTACGGTTCTCTGAATGACCGCTCCCTCTCACTGGCTGACGGCCTCCTCTCCCTTCAAGAATACAAAGAGATATCAGAAAAGCCCCCAATTCATACAGTCCCTGAGGCTCGTGGCTAAATTGCCATTCAGCATTGCAACATCATTGCTCAGATGATATTACTGATCGCTTCTCAATCCCACACTGGCAATGCAGAAAGGCTACTTGCCCGGCCTAAAAAAAGACATCTTTCACCTCACCGATTAGAACAGGTGTTATGGATTCTGCTTCAATCACACTTTGTGGTACTGCATTTTATATCCTATGAGATATCATGTAAAAAAAAACAGAAATGCTCATTTTGTGCCATTTTTAACAATTGTGCAATTGGCTGCCGTGTTTTGCACTCAAAACACACAGTCACTACACTTTACAGTGTATCCTGTGAAGCGCTTTGAAGCGTCTCAATGATGTGAGAATCATTGACTGTCCAGAGCGTTGGGACGTCCTCCCGACGTGAAAGGTGCTTTACAAATGTAATTTTGTTATTGTTGTTGTTGTAATTATTTGGTACTTACGGCTCCCTCTCGCAGACTGGTGGCTCCTCCCTTCAAAATACAAAGAAAGACAGAAATTTGGTTATCTGGTTACATTAATGTAACCACAAGCAAATACGTTAATGGATACAGCGTGTTTCAGAGTAAATGGAGCAAATAAAAGATCCTGTTTGCCTGTTCAGGTGCATGGAGTAAATCAATGGGATGTTGTACTTACGGCTCTCTGAATGACCGCTCTCTCTCACTGGCTGACGGCCTCCTCTCCCTTCAAGAATACAAAGAGATATCAGAAAAGCCCCCAAATCATGTAGTACCTGAGGCTCGTGGCTAAATTGCCATTCAGCACTGCAACATCATTGATCAGATGATATTACTGATTGCAATTTATATCCTAACCCCATTTAAACTCAAAATCTTCTTATTTGCATTTGTGCAAGTGATACTTCCAATTAACTGACTCAGCAATCAGAAACTTCCTTCTCGTTTCAAATAGCGACATGGGATCTTTACCATCTAACTGAACAAGTGGATGGGACCTTGGTTTAACATCTCATCCACAGACATGTTCTTTCAACAATGCAGAGCTCCATCCCAACATTCAACAACCTGAGAGCTCAGGGGCAAGAGTGCTCCAAACTGAGCCAAGTTCAGTCACTTATCCAGGGCTTTGAATTCCAATTGATTGGTATATGGAGAGGTAAGCAGTTGCAGTTCAATGATTATTGTTAACATGCACAGCCATGAGAAAATAAATATCGCACTGGGCAAAGCTCTTTGCTGAGATTTAACAGAGTCAATCAGTGCAATCTTGTTGGCTCTCTGAATGACACTTCTCTCTCACCGTTTGATGGCCTTTCCCTTTCTCTGCAAAAACAGACAGCAATTTGGTGTCCTGATTACATTAATAACATGACCCGGTGCAAATAGACATCATTCTGGATACAAATAAAGTAAATCAGTGGAAACGTAAACTTACGGCTCTCTGAATGACCGCTCCCTCTCCCTTCAAAATACAAAGACAATGATCTGTTTTTCTGATTGTTATTAATGGAACTGTGAGCAAATAAACATTTTACTGCATACAGCTTGTTTCAGAGAGAGAATAGAGTAAACCAATGGGATGTTGTACTTACGGTTCTCTGAATGACCGCTCCCTCTCACTGGCTGACGGCCTCCTCTCCCTTCAAGAATACAAAGAAATATCAGAAAAGCTCCCAATTCATGCAGTCCCTGAGGTTCGTGGCTAAATTGCCATTCAGCACTGCAACATCATTGATCAGATGATATTACTGATCGCTTGTCATTCCCACACTGGCAATGCAGAAAGGCTACTTGCCCGGCCTAAAAAAAGACAACTTTCACCTCACCGATTAGAACAGGTATTATGGATTCTGCTTCAACCACACTTTGTGGTACTGCATTTTATATCCTATGAAATATCATATAAAAAAAACAGAAATGCTCATTTTGTGTCATTTTTAACAATTGTGCAATTGGCTGCCATGTTTTGCACTCAAAACACACAGTCACTACACTTTATAGTGTATCCTGTGAAGCGCTTTGAATCGTTCAATGATGTGATAAGGTGCTATATCAAATGCAAGGACTATTTACCTCATATCAGAGAAGTAATCGGGTCTGAATCATTGACTGTCGAGAGCCTTGGGACATCCTCCCGACGTGAAAGGTGCTTTACAAATGTAATTTTGTTGTTGTTGTTGTTGTAATTATTTGGTACTTACGGCTCCCTCTCGCAGACTGGTGGATTCTCCCTTCAAAATACAAAGAAAGACAGAAATTTGGGTGTCTGGTTACACTAATGTAACCACAAGCAAATACGTTAATGGATACAGCGTGTTTCAGATGAAATGGAGCAAATAAGTGGTCCCGTTTGCCTGTTCAGGTGCATGGAGTAAATCAATGGGACGTTGTACTTACGGTTCTCTGAATGACCGCTCCCTCTCACTGGCTGACGGCCTCCTCTCCCTTCAAGAATACAAAGAGATATCAGAAAAGCTCCCAATTCATGCAGTCCCTGAGGTTCGTGGCTAAATTGCCATTCAGCACTGCAACATCATTGATCAGATGATATTACTGATCACTTGTCATTCCCACACGGGCAATGCAGAAAGGCTACTTGCCCGGCCTAAAAAAAGACAACTTTCCACCTCACTGATTAGAACAGGTATTATGGATTCTGCTTCAACCACTCTTTGTGATACTGCATTTTATATCCTATAAGATATCATATTAAAAAAATCAGAAACGCTCGTTTCATGCCATTTTTAACAATTGCTCCTCATTTCGCACATAAAACACACAGCTTTACAGCGTATCCTGTGAAGAGCTTTGAGGCGTCTTGATGATGTGATAAGGTGCTCTATCAAATGCAAGGGTTATTATTATTATGTTCAGCAATTAAATCCCATCAAAAAGAAAAACCGCAATCTTAGAACTCTGTTCCCCTGGATTGGAAGGTGCTGGGATCAGATCTTCCAGTCTAAAGCACCACCAAAATATTAATAATATAATAATCCTTGTATTTGATATAGCCCATTATCACATCGTTTCGACGTCTGAAAGCGCTCAAACCATAATCAAAATAAACAACTGATTGGATACAACTTGGAGTCCTTTAGGTATTGGTTAGAGCACTCGTTTTGCAAGCGAGAGGACCCGAGTTCGATTCCCGAGCAGGGCGAATCTTTAGGTAAGTTTTCTTACTTTACACGCCTGTTTAGCTAACAGAAAGTAGGAACTTTCTTGTTAGTCGATTGGTGGATCATTTTCCGGAGGTAACAATCCCTTCCAAAAATAAATGTAAAAAATAATAATTTGTCACTCAATCCGCGACAGTTTGTGTGACACTGCTGTGCGCAATTGGCTGCCGGGTTTTGTCCACAGTATATTCTGTGAAGCGCATTGAGACGTCGCAACGACGTGATAAGGCGTTATATCATATGCAACGATTATTATTAACGTGTTTCAAAGTGAATAAAGTAAACTTACGGCTCTCTGAATGACCGCTCCCTCTCCCTTCAAAATACAAAGACAATCATCTGTTTTTCTGATTGTTATTAATGGAACTGTGAGCAAATAAACATTTTACTGGATACAGCTTGTTTCAGAGAGAGAATGGAGTAAATCAATGGGATGTTGTACTTACGGCTCTCTGAATGACCGCTCTCTCTCACTGGCTGACGGCCTCCTCTCCCTTCAAGAAAACAAAGAAATATCAGAAAAGCCCCCAAATCATGCAGTCCCTGAGATTCGTGGCTAAATTGCCATTCAGCACTGCAACATCATTGATCAAATGATATTACTGATTGCACTTTATATCCTAACCCCATTTAAACTCAAAGTCTTCTTATTTGCATTTGTGCAAGTGATGCTTCCAATTAACTGACTCAGCAATCAGAATAAATAAATATCGCACTGGGCAAAGCTCTTTGCTGAGATTTAACAGAGTAATCAGTGCAATCTTGTTGGCTCTCTGAATGACACCTCTCTCTCACCATTTGATGGCCTTTCCCCTTTCTCTGCCAAAATAGACAGCGATTTGGTGTCCTGATTACATTAATAACATGACCTGGTGCAAATAGACATCATTCAGGATACAAATAAAGTAAATCAGTGGAAACGTATACTTACGGCTCTCTGAATGACCGCTCCCTCTCCCTTCAAAATACAAAGACAATCATCTGTTTTTCTGATTGTTATAAATGGAACTGTGAGCAAATAAACATTTTACTGGATACAGTTTGTTTCAGAGAGAGAATGGAGTAAATCAATGGGATGTTGTACTTACGGCTCTCTGAATGACCGCTCTCTCTCACTGGCTGACGGCCTCCTCTCCCTTCAAGAATACAAAGAAATATCAGAAAAGCCCCCAATTCATGCAGTCCCTGAGGTTCGTGGCTAAATTGCCATTCAGCACTGCAACATCATTGATCAGATGATATTACTGATCGCTTCTCATTCCCACACGGGCAATGCAGAAAGGTTACTTGCCCGGCCTAAAAAAAGACAACTTTCACCTCACCGATTAGAACAGGTATTATGGATTCTGCTTCAACCACACTTTGTGGTACTGCATTTTATAACCTATAAGATACATATTAAAAAAATCAGAAACACTCGTTTCATGCCATTTTTAACAATTGCTCCTCATTTTGCACATAAAACACACAGTCACTACGCTTTACAGCGTATCCTGTGAAGCGCTTTGAGGCGTCTCGATGATGTGATAAGGTGCTCTATCAAATGCAAAGGTTATTATTATTATGTTCAGCAATTAAATCTCATCAAAAAGAAAAACCGCAATCTTAGAACTCTGTTCCCCTGGATTGGAAGGTGCTGGGATCAGATCTTCCAGTCTAAAGCACCACCAAAATATTAATAATATAATAATCCTTGTATTTGATAATAGCCCATTATCACGTCTTCTCGACGTCTCAAAGCGCTCAAACCATAATCAAATAAACAACTGACTGGATACAACTTCGAGTACTTTAGGTATTGGTTAGAGCACTCGTTTTGCAAGCGAGAGGACCCGAGTTCGATTCCCGAGCAGGGCGAATCTTTAGGTAAGTTTTCTTACTTTACACGCCTGTTTATCTAACAGAAAGTAGGAACTTTCATGTTAGTCGATTGATGGATCATTTTCCGGAGGTAACAATCCCTTCCAAAAATAAATGTAAAAAATAATAATTTGTCACTCAATCCGCGACAGTTTGTGTGACACTGCTGTGCGCAATTGGCTGCCGGGTTTTGTCCACAGTATATTCTGTGAAGCGCATTGAGACGTCTCAACGACGTGATAAGGCGTTATATGAAATGCAAGGATTATTATTAACATGTTTCAAAATGAATAAAGTAAACTTACGGCTCTCTGAATGACCGCTCCCTCTCCCTTCAAAATACAAAGACAATCATCTGTTTTTCTGATTGTTATAAATGGAACTGTGAGCAAATAAACATTTTACTGGATACAGCTTGTTTCAGAGAGAGAATGAAGTAAAGCAATGGGATGTTGTACTTACGGCTCTCTGAATGACCGCTCCCTCTCACTGGCTGACGGCCTCCTCTCCCTTCAAGAATACAAAGAGATATCAGAAAAGCATCAAAATCATGCAGTACCTGAGGCTCGTGGCTAAATTGCCATTCAGCACTGCAACATCATTGATCAGATGATATTACTGATTGCATTTTATATCCTAACCCCATTTAAACTCAAAGTCTTATTTGCATTTGTGCAAGTGATACTTCCAATTAACTGACTCAGCAATCAGAAACTTCCTTCTCGTTTCAAATAGCGACGTGGGATCTTTACCATCTAACTGAACAAGTGGATGGGACCTTGGTTTAACATCTCATCCACAGACATGTTCTTTCGACAATGAAGAGCTCCATCCCAACATTCAACAACCTTAGAGCTCAGGGGCAAGAGTGCTACAAACTGAGACAAGTTCAGTCACTTATCCAAAGCTTTGAATTCAAATTGGATGGTATATGGAGAGGTAAGCAGTTGCAGCTCAATGATTATTATTAACATGCACGGACATGAGAAAATAAATATCGCACTGGGCAAAGCTCTTTGCTGAGATTTAACAGAGTCAATCAGTGCAATCTTGTTGGCTCTCTGAATGACACCTCTCTCTCAATGTTTGATGGCCTTTCCCCTTTCTCTGCAAAAACAGACAGCGATTTGGTGTCCTGATTACATTAATAACATGACCCGGTGCAAATAGACATCATTCAGGATACAAATAAAGTAAATCAGTGGAAACGTATACTTACGGCTCTCTGAATGACCGCTCCCTCTCCCTTCAAAATACAAAGACAATGATCTGTTTTTCTGATTGTTATTAATGGAACTGTGAGCAAATAAACATTTTACTGGATACAGTTTGTTTCAGTGAGAGAATGGAGTAAATCAATGGGATGTTGTACTTACGGCTCTCTGAATGACCGCTCCCTCTCACTGGCTGACGGCCTCCTCTCCCTTCAAGAATACAAGGAAATATCAGAAAAGCCCCCAATTCATGCAGTCCCTGAGGCTCGTGGCTAAATTGCCATTCAGCACTGCAACATCATTGATCAGATGATATTACTGATCGCTTGTCATTCCCACACTGGCAATGCAGAAAGGCTACTTGCCCGGCCTAAAAAAAGACAACTTTCACCTCACCGATTAGAACAGGTATTATGGATTCTGCTTCAACCACACTTTGTGGTACTGCATTTTATAACCTATAAGATACATATTAAAAAAATCAGAAACACTCGTTTCATGCCATTTTTAACAATTGCTCCTCATTTCGCACATGAAACACACAGTCACTATGCTTTACAGCGTATCCTGTGAAGCGCTTTGAGGCGTCTCGATGATGTGATAAGGTGCTATATCAAATGCAAGGGTTATTATTATTATGTTCAGCAATTAAATCTCATCAAAAAGAAAAACAGCAATCTTAGAACTCTGTTCCCCTGGATTGGAAGGTGCTGGGATCAGATCTTCCAGTCTAAAGCACCACCAAAATATTAATAATATAATAATCCTTGTATTTGATATAGCCCATTATCACATCTTTTCGACGTCTGAAAGCGCTCAAACCATAATCAAATAAACAACTGATTGGATACAACTTGGAGTCCTTTAGGTATTGGTTAGAGCACTCGTTTTTGCAAGCAAGAGGACCTTAGTTCGATTCCCGAGCAGGGAGAATCTTTAGGTAAGTTTCCTTACTGCACACGCCTGTTTATCTAACAGAAATTAGGAACCCAGTTGTTAGTCGATTGGTGGATCACTTTCTGGAGGTAATAATCCCTTCCAAAAATAAATGTAAAATATAATAATTTGTCACTCAATCCGCGACTGTTTGGGGGACACTGCCGTGCGTAATTCGCTGCTGGGTTTTGTCCACAAAATAGTGTCAATTCACTTTACAGTATATTTTGTGAAGGGCTTTGAGACATCTTCATGACGTGATAAAGCACTATATCAAATGCAAGGATTATTACTATTATTAACGTGTTTCAAAATGAATAAAGTAAACTTACGGCTCTCTGAATGACCGCTCTCTTTCACTGGCTGACGGCCTCCTCTCCCTTCAAGAAAACAAAGAAATATCAGAAAAGCTCCCAATTCATGCAGTCCCTGAGGCTCGTGGCTTAATTGCCATTCAGCACTGCAACATCATTGATCAGATGATATTACTGATCGCTTCTCATTCCCACACTGGCAATGCAGAAAGGCTACTTGCCCGGCCTAAAAAAAGACAACTTTTCACCTCACTGATTAGAACAGGTATTATGGATTCTGCTTCAACCACACTTTGTGGTACTGCATTTTATATCCTGTGAGATATCATATAAAAAACACAGAAACACTCATTTTGTGCCATTTTTAATAATTGTGCAATTGGCTGCAATGTTTCGCACTCAAAACACACAGTCACTACACTTTACAGTGTATCCTGTGAAGCACTTTGAAGCGTCTCAATGGTGTGAGAATCATTGACTGTCCAGAGCGTTGGGACGTCCTCCCGACGTGAAAGGTGCTTTACAAATGTAATTTTGTTATTGTTGTTGTTGTAATTATTTGGTACTTACGGCTCCCTCTCGCAGACTGGTGGCTCCTCCCTTCAAAATACAAAGAAAGACAGAAATTTGGTTATCTGGTTACATTAATGTAACCACAAGCAAATACGTTAATGGATACAGCGTGTTTCAGAGTAAATGGAGCAAATAAATGGTCCCGTTTGCCTGTTCAGGTGCATGGAGTAAATCAATGGGACGTTGTACTTACGGCTCTCTTAATGACCGCTCCCTCTCACTGGCTGACGGCCTCCTCTCCCTTCAAGATTACAAAGAAATATCAGAAAAGCCCCCAATTCATGCAGTCCCTGAGGCTCGTGGCTAAATTGCCATTCAGCACTGCAACATCATTGATCAGATGATATTACTGATCACTTGTCATTCCCACACTGGCAATGCAGAAAGGCTACTTGCCCGGCCTAAAAAAAGACAACTTTCTACCTCACCGATTAGAACAGGTATTATGGATTCTGCTTCAATCACACTTTGTGGTACTGCATTTTATATCCTATATGATATCATGTAAAAAATATCAGTAACGCTCTTTTCGTGCCATTTTTAACAATTGCTCAATTGGCTGCCGTGTTTTGCCCACAAAACACACAGTCACTACACTTTACAGTGCATCCTGTGAAGCGCTTTGAGGTGTATCGATGGTACCATGATAAGGTACTGTATCAAATGCAAGAGTTATTATTATTAGTAGTATTATTATGTTCAGCAGTTAAATTTTATCAGAAAGAATAACCCCAATCCTAGAACTCTCTGTTCCCCTGCACTGGAAGGTGTTGGGATCGATCTTCCATTCTAAAGCACCACCAAAAACAGAAGGTAATAATAATAATAATAATCCTTGCATTTGATATAAGCCCTTATCATGTCTTCTAGAGGTCTCAAAGCGCTTCACCGACTATACTGTAAAGTGTAAGGTCCCTTGGCACTATTCAAAAGAGAAGGCAGTATCTACCAGTTTCCTGGCCAGCAATCCCCCAAAACAAAATTGTTCACTGACTCCATGGCTTTTTGTGTGCAAATTGGTTGCCATGTTCACCTAGAAATTACACAGTTACTACACTTTATACTTCAAAAGCAAGTAAAAGCATGCATTTCTCTCTGATCTACCTTTCTGTTAAGTGAAACAAACTGTTTCCCTTTGTGGGACGCTGCTGTGCACAATTGGCTGCTGCGTTCCACCCAGAAAACACACAGTCACTACACTTTACTTTGAGGAGTATTATTATCTATCACAACCAGTTTCGGAGAGTGAATGAAATAAATCTGTGGAATCTTGAACATAAGGCTCTATGAATGACTGCTCCCTCTGGAAGATTGGCTCCCTTCAAATATACAAAGAGATACTTTACATTTTTAACATCATGATAAGCAACCGAAGCCCAGGAAAGAGAATGACTGAAATGCTTGAATTCTCTACTCCTGTTTTAGCAGATACAGAGACCATAGTTATATTCAAAAGTATAACCAAAAGTACATGGCAATTGACAAATATATCAGCAGCCTATCAAGTAAATAATATTTACTGAGGACCTGAATTAAGTAGTTAATGTTGGTACGTGGCATTGGACTTGGACCTTGAGAACATTAAAGTGGCTGGTATGTCACAAGCTGTCCTCTAAATATTCTTCCACCATCTGGAGGTAGATATCCTTCAAATAGCTGATGAGAAAACTCTGAGGCTGGGGACGACAGCTATTGGAAGGTGTTAGCTTGAGTCCTGTTTTGTGAACATATGCTCACATTTCCAACCTCGGGATGCATCTTGATTGGTTAGCGCAGAGGTAATCAACTATTTTCAGTCAAAAACAAATCTGCCTCTCATCTCCCCTCTCCCTTGCTTGTTGTCCAACTCTGTTCTGTTGAAGCACTTGGAGACATTACCCTACATGAAATGCACTATATAAATGTAAGTTGATATACGTACGCCTTTGTGAATAACGTCTCAGTCTCACTAACTGATGGTTCCGACTCCCTACAAAACACAAAGACATGGTTTCTGATTAAGTTATTAATGTGACCTTGAGCAAATAAACATCTTATTGGAAACGGCTTGGTTCAGCAAGTTAATGGAGTAAATCAATGGAATCTTAAACTTACGGCTCACTGGCGGACTCCGGGTTGTCAGGGGCTGACTGCCTAGTCTCCGTTCAAAAATACAAAGAAAGACAGAGATTTGGTGTTCTGATCATGTTATTAATATGACCACTCTATGACCTTGTTATTCCTAATAGTCCTATCCCATCTCCAGCTTGGAAGCTTCCTGCTATGACACTGCCACTGGAACAGGAATGGAAATGCATGTCTGAAACTGGCTTCAAACTGGCAAATCCTTGGTCTATGGAAATGGCCATTACAGTTGCAATTCATCCAGTGAGTAGTTTACTAGGATTCACCCTTTTTTACACACAGCATGCACGTTTGATAGTGTTTCTGCTGCACAGAAGAATAACAATAATAATATAATAATCCTTGCATTTCGAAAAGCACCTTATCACATCGTTGAGACATCTCAAAGAGCTTCACAGAGTATACTGTAAAGTGAATTGCGCACAGCAGTGTCCCACAAACAGTCATGGATTGAGTGACTTTTTTTTAGGGAATATTCGGGATATTGAAGAGTGGAATCATGTACTTACATCTCTTTAAATGACCGCTCCCTCTCACTGATTAACCGTGACTTCTGCCTTCAAAATACAAACACAGGTATATATCTTGGCATTTTTAACATTATGACACGTAATTAGAGAGAAAGATTGCAAAGAAAAAACTCTCTCCTCCCCTGATTTAGCAGATGTAATGACTATGACTTATATCAAAAGCACAAATATGAACGATTGTTTGTAGCAACTGAAAATAAGTATCAGCCCCCATAAAGCAAATAATAACTATTTATTTGGAAACATAGAGATAAATTGTTGGAATGGAATTCACACTCTCTCCTTGGAGGAATGCATTCTGCTTACCAAATTCTGGAGTGTATTAAACGCATTATTATTGTTATTATTACTTACTGCTCTCTCAGAAGGTTTCTTAATAATAGTTGCTCCCTCAAACTTTGCGGCCCGAAATCCTCCGGTCCTCTTTAAAATAAGTAAAGAGGCATTATAATCAAATACAAGAATTATTATTATGCCATTATTTAAGATACTTAATGAGATAGAGAACGTAAATCCATAAAAATATTTTCCACTACAACAATGCAGCATGCCTAATTGTTGGTTTGTTGGGCCTTTTATCATACCCTTATTTAGTAATTCAGTAGAGAGGATAAGCCTATTGATACTGCTGCTGCGGTAAATAAAAGTCCTCCTCCTGCTTTTCTAACCTTGCACAACTCAAAAAAGAAAAACAATGAGAAATGGAAAAGAAAATCAGCAGCTGTCCACTAGAAGCTAATCTGCCATGTGATCTTCCCTGCAGTTTAACAGGGAAAGGAGGGACAGTATTTAGTGTCTTGACCCCCTTCTGGAGCTCATTTCGGAGTTAGGGAGCCCTTTGGGAGTTAGGGAAAACAATTTTCCAAGAATTCTTTTTTTTCCCCAAAAAATAGTTTTGTTTTTTGCCCTGTTTTTGGCCTTTCCTAAGAGGAGAGCTATGCATAAAGTGAGGCAAGAGGCGTGAATGTGATGGCCTCTAGGCCTTCTTTCACTCCTTCTCCTTGATATGACACACAGTAGAACCTTGCCATAACATGCTTCGTTATAACACAGGTTTGCTTACAATGTAAATTGCATATGGACCCCATTCACTGCAGGTGCCCACAGCCAGCCAGTTCACATCCGCAAACTAACTCCTGAGACGAAAATGGACAATTCCTTTAGGTCATACATACAAAGTGAATGTGGAAGCACTAACCAGCAATCACAGCCATTATAAGGAGATTGGAATTTTATGGACCCAACTACTTGTGCTGTAATGGCTGGCCGCTGTTATGCATCTCTCCTTAGCATTTCTGACACCAAGTTGGAAACATGCAGGACAGACCAAAACAAAATTTAAAAAATGTAAGCCTCTTTAGCCTTGGAAAGAGATGGCACAAAGGGCCCTTCCAGAGCTACATATGGTGATAAATGTTACAGAGAAAACAAACACAGAATTTATATAAAGCAGGACTGGAGGATAGCTTAGTGTTATCAAGAACAATCTTGATTTTTTAATACAAACGTAATTTTGCATTGTATTTTGCAACAAACACTAGGAAGTATTTTGCAACACAGAGGATAATGGGATGCTACGACGGGAAGACAATAGGGTTGGTATTTTGGAAGAATGTGATTAAATGGGCAGAAAGGCCTTTGTCAATCAGGCTGTGCATTATCTAGAAATACCGCATGTTCCAGTTACTTTATCAATGTATCGGCAACAATATGTACTATAAACGTGAAATTAGTATCAAAAAGATTCCATATATCCCACAGACACACACACACACCATGCAGTTAGTCTGAGCAGTCCTCTCTCGATGAATCAATTATTGAACTCAAAAGCTTAGTCCAGAAGAATCCTGTATTTCGGTATTAAATACAACAACAACTTGCATTTATACAGCACCCTTCACACCAGACGGCATCTCAGAGCAGTATCTGAATAATGGCTGCCGATCAAACATGATATGAGAGTCCAGTACTGTATAACTATGACAATAAATTAAATTTTTCAGCTGCATCGTTGGTTCAATGGTGGTATTCTTGCCTCCCACATGGGAGGCCAGCATTCAATGCACTGAATGTCCCTGAGGAATGTGGCCTTTTCTTATCCATGACTTTTGAAGGACTTTATGCTGTACTTGCATAAATGTACACTTCCTGCTCTCCTATTAACATCTCCCTGCTTCAAATATACAGGAAATGCAAACGAGTACTGTTCGAATTTTTTTTATTTTATTAGAATCTGCACTCCACTGGAATGGAAAATAAACACACGATGTCCCCCACTGAAATATCATGCGATACTTGTGCATCTTAAGGAAGACTCGCACAACTAAGATTGCAATCACAACTTGCATTCTTATCCACGACTTTCAAAGGATTTGATATAGTAGTTACAGGCATTTGTTGTACTTACAGACTGTCTTCCTCTGACCTTGAAACATACAGAAAGTAAGAAGTCTCAGAAACAGTAATTCTCAGGTGAAGAACTCCCAAACTCATCATTATAAATTACAAAATAACTTGAATTTTCTATTTCCCGAAAAAATTTTCATAGAATTATACAGCACAGAAGGAGGCCATTCGGCCCATCACGTCCGTGCCAGTTCTTTGAAAAGAACTATCCAAATCAATCCCACTCCCCCGCTCTCTCCCCAGAGCCCTGCAAACTTGTCCTCCCCATTATCATTGAACCTTGTATTCATTCAAAGCTGCAACTGGCGACACTAACTCTGCTGAGTTATTATTATTATTATTATTATTATTACTACTGTGTGTTAATTTTTTTTAAAAATCTGTTGCAAATACCTGTATCAATGAGTGCCAGTGTGACTGACAACTGCTGTAAAGTTACTATGTTCCGAGACTGACAATCCAGTATATTGTTTTCAATACCAGAAATAATAGGATAAATATTATATTAAGAATGTTTGATTGTGAGTCTTTGGTTCCAATTTTGTTGGCAATGTGTTCTTGAACAAATAAGGAACAGCGATCCATTTTCTTAGATAGTTTGATTCAAGAATTGTAATGAAACAACACTGCATAGCGAATGTGTCGAACTTACTCAGTGAAGACATCCTCATCATCCATCCTTACAAAAAACAGAAAAAGCAAAGAATCAACATTGGAAATTCTCTTCATTTTACGTCTGTTACATCATATAACCGAATCAAAACTGACTTGTAAAACAATGAGGTTGTTGAATAAAGCAAGATATCCATACAATCATTCTGGGGTACTCTATGGACGTGGAGCATTATTCAAGATATTCTCTTTGACCGAGCCTTCAGCTCCCCTCTCGACTCTCTTCCCCCTCCTCGCTCCCTCCCTTCCCTCCCCTCACCCTGACCATTTCCCCCCTCCTCGCTCCCTCCCTTCCCTCCCCTCACCCTGACCATTTCCCCCTCCTCGCTCCCTCCCTTCCCTCCCCTCACCCTGACCATTTCCCCCCTCCTCGCTCCCTCCCTTCCCTCCCCTCACCCTGACCATTTCCCCTCTGCTCAGGTCATGACCCAACTGTGCAGCGCCTTGGGACGTCCTCCTGACGTGAAAGGCGCTTTATAAATGGAATCTTGTTGTTGTTGTTGTTGTTGTTGTGTGATGAGGAATGGGGGCTTATGTTTGGAGGTGACAGATTTTAAAGTTTGAAAACAAAAGTGGATGCAGGCTGCTTGGACATTTATGCAGCGCCAATGAATCATCTGTTGGTTCATAATTCCTAAACGAATACTTAATACTAATAATCCTTGCATTTGATAAAGTGCCTTATCAGGTCGTCAAGACGTCTCGAAGCACTTCAGAGACTATACTGTAAAGTGGATTGACTGTAGCCACAACGCAGCAGCCAATAATTAATTTAGGAGTTATGTAACCCCCAGAAAATCACTATCCCTTACTCCTTAATTTCTTTGCAAAATTATGCATCTCTCCTTAGCATTTCTGACACCAAGTTGGAAACATGCAGGACAGACCAAAACAAAATTTAAAAAATGTAAGCCTCTTTAGCCTTGGAAAGAGATGGCACAAAGGGCCCTTCCAGAGCTACATATGGTGATAAATGTTACAGAGAAAACAAACACAGAATTTATATAAAGCAGGACTGGAGGATAGCTTAGTGTTATCAAGAACAATCTTGATTTTTTAATACAAACGTAATTTTGCATTGTATTTTGCAACAGACACTAGGAAGTATTTTGCAACATAGAGGATAATGGGATGCTACGACGGGAAGACAATAGGGTTGGTATTTTGGAAGAATGTGATTAAATGGGCAGAAAGGCCTTTGTCAATCAGGCTGTGCATTATCTAGAAATACCGCATGTTCCAGTTACTATATCAATGTATCAGCAACAATATGTACTATAAACGTGAAATTAGTATCAAAAACATTCCATATATCCCACAGACACACACACACACCATGCAGTTAGTCTGAGCAGTCCTCTCTCGATGAATCAATTATTGAACTCAAAAGCTTAGTCCAGAAGAATCCTGTATTTCGGTATTAAATACAACAACAACTTGCATTTATACAGCACCCTTCACACCAGACGGCATCTCAGAGCAGTATCTGAATAATGGCTGCCGATCAAACATGATATGAGAGTCCAGTACTGTATAACTATGACAATAAATTAAATTTTTCAGCTGCATCGTTGGTTCAATGGTGGTATTCTTGCCTCCCACATGGGAGGCCAGCATTCAATGCACTGAATGTCCCTGAGGAATGTGGCCTTTTCTTATCCATGACTTTTGAAGGACTTTATGCTGTACTTGCATAAATGTACACTTCCTGCTCTCCTATTAACATCTCCCTGCTTCAAATATACAGGAAATGCAAACGAGTACTGTTCGAATTTTTTTTATTTTATTAGAATCTGCACTCCACTGGAATGGAAAATAAACACACGATGTCCCCCACTGAAATATCATGCGATACTTGTGCATCTTAAGGAAGACTCGCACAACTAAGATTGCAATCACAACTTGCATTCTTATCCACGACTTTCAAAGGATTTGATATAGTAGTTACAGGCATTTGTTGTACTTACAGACTGTCTTCCTCTGAACTTGAAACATACAGAAAGTAAGAAGTCTCAGAAACAGTAATTCTCAGGTGAAAAACTCCCAAACTCATCATTATAAATTACAAAATAACTTGAATAACTTCTATTTCCCGAAAATTTTTTCATAGAATTATACAGCACAGAAGGAGGCCATTCGGCCCATCACGTCCGTGCCGGTTCTTTGAAAAGAACTATCCAAATCAATCCCACTCCCCCGCTCTCTCCCCAGACCCTGCAAACTTGTCCTCCCCATTATCATTGAACCTTGTATTCATTCAAAGCCACAATTGGCGACACTAACTCTGCTGAGTTATTATTATTATTATTATTACTACTACTGTGTGTTAATTTTTTTTAAAAATCTGTTGCAAATACCTGCATCAATGAGTGCCAGTGTGACTGACAACTGCTGTAAAGTTACTATGTCCCGAGACTGACAATCCAGTCTATTGTTTTCAATACCAGAAATAATAGGATAAATATTATATTAAGAATGTTTGATTGTGAGTCTTTGGTTCCAATTTTGTTCGCAATGTGTTCTTGAACAAATAAGGAACAGTGATCCATTTTCTTAGATAGTTTGATTCAAGAATTGTAATGAAACAACACTGCATAGCGAATGTGTTGAACTTACTCAGTGAAGACATCCTCATCATCCATCCTTACAAAAAACAGAAAAAGCAAAGAATCAACATTGGAAATTCTCTTCATTTCACGTCTGTTACATCATATAAACGAATCAAAGCTGACTTGTAAAACAATGAGGTTGTTGAATAAAGCAAGATATCCATACAATCATTCTGGGGTACTCTATGGACGTGGAGCATTATTCAAGATATTGTGTGATGAGGAATGGGGGCTTATGTTTGGAGGTGACAGATTTTAAAGTTTGAAAACAAAAGTGGATGCAGGCTGCTTGGACATTTATGCAGCGCCAATGAATCATCTGTTGGTTCATAATTCCTAAACGAATACTTAATACTAATAATCCTTGCATTTGATAAAGTGCCTTATCAGGTCGTCAAGACGTCTCGAAGCACTTCAGAGACTATACTGTAAAGTGGATTGACTGTAGCCACAACGCAGCAGCCAATAATTAATTTAGGAGTTATGTAACCCCCAGAAAATCACTATCCCTTACTCCTTAATTTCTTTGCAAAATGGGAATGATTACATAATAACACACCACTTTCCTTTCACTCAGTCCAAATAACAAACTCGATCTCAAATTGACTGTGTACAAGCGGAAAGGGAGTTTGGGTTGTGCTTACAGGTATTCAGACAATCTGAGGCACAGAACACAAGAAAAACATTATTAGAAATGCTTTCTTCTGAACACAATAATTTTCGAGTTCTATTCATTCAGGACAAAATAAGTGTGTGATGTTATTCTCCACTTCCAGCAATTGTTTCTATTTAAATGAATGTGTAATACTGTTAACAATTAAGTCAATGTACAGCAGTTAGTACGATCAGATGGTGCCGCATTCCTGTGATGGTAACTGTGAGCCAAGTATACACTGAATGTTCGGATCACATTATATTTACCCAGCAAAACCCCTGAAATTGGTTCGTGTACGTTTTCAAAACAAATTTGTATTTCAGCGATATTACTATGTTGTGAAATTATCAAGAATGCCTAGAGATTGATTGTTAATGTTCTTGATTATAGAAAGGATTGTGTATACTGTGTTAATACAGTTATACTTATAGAAATTCAGTCTGTTTCCTCAGTAGGACCAGCTTAAAAAATGGCACTGCAATGTTGACTTCCTGCAGGCTGTCCATTAACAGTGATTCCTTCTTCCTATATATTGTCCCCATATATTTCTTCCTCGTCCCTGGCTTGTTTCGTTTGGAAAATTGCTGCTATAATTCGATACAGTGAAATATACTTACTCATCGTCAAAGAAATGGTCTTCCCTTCAGAAACACAAAGAAATATCACACGTTGATACTGTCATTTTCACATCAGAATACATAACCAAATGTCTGCATTCTGTACTCATTTGAAGTGGAGGCCATAACCTAAGGACCACATTCTGTATTCGTACCCACAATAAATAAAAGCAAGTTTACTGTGTGGTAACTCTTAATATTAGTTGTTGTAACTCATGTAGAGAAGTCTCAATTTGTGGAGTGTGCTTGGAACGAAGTACCACCCAGTCTAAGGTAATGAGGCCCTATCTTAGTATTTAAGAGCATTAAAGACTGTGGAAATGTTTCCATCGAGTGGTAATTTGGAAGCTAGACATTTTAAGAGCTGTAGAAAACCGGCTGTCAAATAAAGACTAAATATTATTTTTAAACAAAATGATTTTATATTAATGGGATTCTGGGTCTATGATCTTTACTATTCACTCACTTATCATTTCCTTATTCAGCCCCGGCGTCCCTCTGGTTTGTATCTAGAGCCAGATGTCGCTCTGAAACAGTTGTAGAGCTCTCAACTCGAGATCAGTCAATTGTGCGCTCAAGCTCCAGGTCAGGACTTAAAGCCTTCAGTCTCGGCTGATACTGCAGTGCCTGACCCGAGCAGCTCTGCCTTGTCTTTCAGCTCACCGTTAAAACAAGGAACATTCTCCTTGTTCAGGTGAACAACAACAGTGACAGCTGCATTTATTAGCACCCTGCACATCAGGTAGAGTCCCGGAGCGCTTGAATGTTTGAGATCCCATGGCATTTTTTTCCCTGTGGACGAGCCAACAATCCTCCAGATAAATTGGTCATTTAGTCCACGGTTACTCATATGGCATCAATTGGCATTGGCTACAAATATACACTAGACAGCAATTACCATCCAAAGCCGTTTGACATTATTGGTACTTTATCAAATGTTAGGATTACTATTACTGTTAAAATTGTAGCAAGTGAGGGAATTATACTTACATATTTGCTAAGGGGAGATCACTTCAAACAGAAAAAAGAACAAACATTTTTGATCTGTTTGTATACAATTGACTTAATCAAGATCAAAAACATTCAAGATATCAAATAGCAGCAGTAACTTTATGTAACGACTGAAGACAATATTTAATATTTAATTTCCATACTGCAATGCTGTAACAATTAAGTTCATGTGCAGCAGTTCAGTGCTGTGATTATACAATCAGATTGCGCTGCAATCCTGTGATGGCAACTGTGGGGCAAGTAAACACTAAATTGCCCAGATTACAATATATTTATCCAGCAAAACCTCTGAAATTGAATCATATAAGTTTTCAAGCTAAAATTGTATTTCAGTGATATTACTCTGTTGTGAAATTATCAAGAATGTCTAGAGATTGAGTGTTAATGTTCTTAATTATAGAAAGGACTGTGTATACTGTATTAATACAGTTAATTCTCATTAGAAGCTAATAGTTGAACTGGGGGGGGGGGGTCCATAAAATTCCATGCACACACACCCGCCCTATAATGGAGCAAAATTGCCAGTCAAGGCGTTTTCCTTCACTGTGCATGTCTTCAGAAATTCAGTCTGTTTCCTCAGTAGGACCAGCTTAAAAAATGGCACTGCAATGTTGACTTCCTGCAGGCTGTCCATTAACAGTGATTCCTTCTTCCTATATATTGTTCCTATATATTTCTTCCTCGTCCCTGGCTTGTTTCGTTTGGAAAATTGCTGCTATAATTTAATACAGTGAAATATACTTACTCATCATCAGAGCACTGGTCTTCCCTTCAGAAACACAAAGAAATATCACACGTTGATACTGTCATTTTCACATCAGAATACATAACCAAATGCCTGCATTCTGTACTCATTTGAAGTGGAGGCCATAAACTAAGGACCACATTCTGTATTCATACCCACAATAAATAAAAGCAAGTTTACTGTGTGGTAATTCTTAATATTAGTTGTTGTAACTCATGTAGAGAAGTCTCAATTTGTGGAGTGTGCTTGGAACGAAGTTCCACCCAGTCTAAGGTAATGAGGCCCTATCTTAGTATTTAAGAGCATTAAAGACCTTGGAAAATTTTCAATCGAGTGGTAATTTGGAAGCTAGACATTTTAAGAGCTGTAGAAAATCAACTGTCAAATCAAGACTAAATATTATTTTTAAAACAAATGATTTTACATTAATGGGATTCTGGGTCTATGATCTTTACTATTCACTCACTTATCATTTCCTTATTCAGCCCCGGCGTCCCTCTGGTTTGTATCTAGAGCCAGATGTCGCTCTGAAACAGTTGTAGAGCTCTCAACTTGAGATCAGTCGATTGTGGGCTCAAGCTCCAGGTCAGGACTTAGAGCCTTCAGTCTCGGCTGATACTGCAGTGCCTGACCTGAGCAGCTCTGCCTTGTCACAGGTTCGTCTTTCAGATCACCATTAAACAAGGAACGTTCTCCTTGTTCAGGTGAACAACAATAACGACAACTTGCATTTATTAGCACCCTGCACATCAGGTAGAGTGCCGGAGCGCTTGAATGTTTGAGGTCCCATGGCATTTTTTTCCCTGTGGACGAGCCAACAATCCTCCAGATAAATTGGCCATTTAGTCCACTGTTACTCATATGGCATCAATAGAGCAATTACCATCCAAAGCAAGTGAGGGAATTATACTTACTCGTTTCCTGAGGGGAGATTCCTTCAAACAGACAAAAGAACAAACATTTTTGATCTGTTTGTATGCAATTGACTTATACAAACGTAATCTTGTTGTTTTTGTTGTTGTTAATCAAGATCAAAAACATTCAAGACAGCAAATAGCAGCAGTAACTTTATGTAACAACTGAAGACAATATTTAATGATGAGTTTCCGTACTGTAATAGTGTAACAATTAAGTCGATGTGCAGCAGTTCAGTGCTGCGATTATACGATCAGATTGCGCTGCGATCCTGTGATGGTAACTGTGGGACAAGTATACACTGAATTGCTCGGATTACATTATATCTATCCTCAGAAATTGGTTTGTTTCCGTTTTCAGGATAAATTTGTATTTCGGTGATATTACTATGTTGTGAAATTATCAAGAATGTCTAGAGATTGAGTGTTAATGTTCTTAATTATAGAAAGGACTGTGTATACTGTATTGATACTGTTAGAATCTCATCATAAATTAATAGTTGAGGCGGGAAGGGTGGAGGGGGGTCTATAAACTTCCACACACACACCCCCGCCCCACCTTATAATGGAGCAAAATTGTCAGTCGATTTTGAGTGTATTATACTTACAGATTTTCAAAGGGGTACATCCTTCAAAGAGACAAAAAGAACAAACATTTTTGATCTGTTTGTATACAATTGAATTAATCAAGATCAAAAGCATTCAAGATATCAAATAGCAGCAGTAACTTTAAGTGATAACTGAAGACGATATTTAATAATGAGGTTCTGTACTGAATTGATTGTATTGTTGTAAAACGAGTCTCTGATGCTTCAAATGTGAAATTGTGTAACAAACGTTCAAACTTAGAAATAATATTTCAAGATTCCAATGAAAAGCTATGTGATATACACTGTATTGTAAGTTGTTCTTACCTCCCACCAGGACTCCTTATGTTATCCCTACGAGCAAATAAAATCATTTTTCCGTCAAGATGTTCTCCGAGTGCTTTACATTTGAGCGCTCAAGCCCGCAGGAATTAAGGGGATTAGTTGAGGCGGGTGAAAAAGGTGACTGAAAGCGCGGTCAAAGAGTTCGGTCTTAAGGCTGGCTTTAAAAGTGGGGATGGAAGGGATTCTCGGAGGGACTGTGGGTTAGGCTTTCAGAGAACAGTAACAGAATGGCTAAAAGCTTGCCCACTGATGGTGGGACAGATGGCGAAAGGGGGTATGAATCATCAAGAACTGCTCTCGGTAACCTTTTTCATATTCTGTTCAATTAATCAAAATGATTCAAGATCAGGGCAATCGTAGTGATCTTTGAAATGTGTTTGAAATGAGTGTGTACGCTAATAACTAAATTAGCACGTAACTGGGTTGTGAACATGGCGCATGTGTGCTGCATTCCTCCGATATGTAGCACTGTTAGGATTTGAGCATGCAATGAATTGTTCCAATTATTAATCGAGTCTGTAACACTAAAAATTATGAGTAGCACTTTCTAAGATGAATCTGCATTTCAGAGGGACAATCGTGAAATCAGGGGTTCAAATTTGCAATAACAATAACATTTGCTCCAGACAGTAACAAGCTAAACAGCAAGTATTCAATATCCTCAATACCAAGAATGCCATAACATTGAGATCAGTTTCACAGCTATGGGAGTCTGAAGCACTGAACGTTTTGTTAATGTGAGCTGATAATCAGCAATGCTTTCAGCTTTCTTTACTAAGCTACTGTAATTCCGTGCAATGTACATTTTGAGCTTACCGGAATGCTGCTAACTTTTGCACTGCCTTTCTAAAATACAAAGAAAGGAACATTAGCAAAAACTATCATTGTAATTTTTTATAATCCGCCAAGACAAATGATGTGCAGCAACAAATTAAATTTGGGGCTAACAGTGGAGATTTTCTTTCAAAAACAAACAGAGAAAATGTTAGACGTTAGCTAGTTTCAAAAGAATATTGTAGAAATTCAGCACGAATATGTTGTACTTACAACAACAACAACAACAACAAGATTCCATTTATAAAGCGCCTTTCACGTCAGGAGGACGTCCCAAGGCGCTGCACAGTTGGGTCATGACCCGAGCAGGGGGGAAATGGTGAGGGGAGGGAAGGGAGGGAGCGAGGAGGGGGGAAATGGTCAGGGTGAGGGAGGGAAGGGAGGGAGCGAGGAGGGGGAAGAGAGTCGAGAGGGGAGCTGAAGGCTCGGTCAAAGAGAATCAGTGTAGGTTAATTACGGATCAGTGTAGGTTAATTTCTTGAAGCTTTGAAGGTATAAAAATGTAACACAATCAATTGTTATTGGCTTTTTTCCCAGGATATTGATGTAGAGATCAACATTAGCATAAACACGGCGGAGATGATGGATACAAAAGGGAATCGTGAAGTATAGATGGGGGAAATAGGTGGGGGCTCATGTGTGGCACAAACACTGGCGGGAACTAATTGGGGTGAATGGCGTTTCTATGTAGTTTCATTCTATGTAATTCCACGGAGGTAAATTACATTTGGTTTGCTCTCCTGCTTTTGCTCTCCTGCTCATTGACCTATGACTCTCTGAGAGTTTTGAAAAACAACCTTTTAGCAGTTTGGGATATCCTCCCAACGTGAAAGGCGCTATAAATAAACATAAAGTGTTATTGTTGTTTTTATGTTATTGAAACACCGAATGCACAACCAGCTCTTTAACGACATTTTTAAAGGAACTGGTTTTGTTGTTCTGAGAACATGTCAAAGTGGAGGTGAGGATGGAAGGAGTGAAGAAGTTGGCTGTTTGTAAAAATTGATCCCATTTAAACTTCACGTAGTTTATATTTATAATTTGTCCTCCTGGAGGGGAAGGTTTTCTGGTACAGATACTATAGGGATAAGGGAAGCAGAGATAGGGAAGTATGGGAAAGGGAGTCAGCGCAAGGGATACTCTTCCACGTGAGAAATGACGTTATTGTATTTATTTGTGTGCTTGTGTAGGGATTCAGCAAATAAATCATACTTACTGTTCCGTTAAATTTTCTGGTGGCAGCCTTGTAAAATATCCAAAACAAGAAAATGTCACCACAAGTTCTTACTCTGTTTTCCACAAGAATTCTGACACCATCTGCAAGTGCTCTGTCATAAAACCATTCGGATTCTCTAGGGTGTGTGTGAGGGGCAGCGAGGGTGTGTTTGTGATGGGTTGTATGAGAGGGGGTGTCAGTTTTTGTTTTGGGTTTGTCAGTACACAGCAACAGTATACATGAAGTTGTTTCAAGCGGTAGGTAAAGATCAAAGAGTAGATAGCGCTGGTAGTGCAACTATGAAGAGAATTAAGCACTCTAACTTTAAAACATTTTTTTATTCAATTATTCAATTAAAACATGGATAGTACTCTATATTTAATGAATAAACTTATTCTGTATTTAATGATCGTCTAGACCTGGTATATATGACAGCAGACTAAGTGCGCTTCACTCAAAAAACTGCCACATTTGCTACAGAAAACATGTGCCAAGTTATTTATGGAGTGCTTTGGGTAGTTTCAACATTATAAGTGCCATAAAAAGGCCATTTTTCTGATACAACTTTTTTTCAAGCAGTAGTGAATGTGTCATACTTACACATCACTGAAAGATAGCCTCCTCCTTTGAAAAGAGAAAGAAGATATCATCAGGGTTGACACTGGTATTGTTCACATCCCATCAGTAGCCAGAATCAACAACAACAACTTGGACTTATATCACGCCCCTACACGCAGGGTAGAGTCTCAGAGCGCTTAACAGTGGCGGAGTCTGACTCTCTATAGCAGGGGGAGGGGGGAAGTGGACGTAAGCACAGTTGAAGATGGAGGTCTTCGGGCAGGACTTAAAAGAGGGGAAAGAGGGGGCAAGGTGGAGGGATTGAGGGGGTGTTCCAGAGTTGTTTTTTTACAGAGTCCAGGCAGTCGGTGTGAGGGACGATCAGGAGGCTGGTGCCAGTCGAGCGGAGGTGCATTTGGATTCTCTATTCCCCTGAAAGGGAAAGGACAACACTGGGAGAAACTTCTCTTTTTGCCAAATGTTATGTGTCCCTTAACATCCACCCGATCAGACAGGTGGGACCTCACTCAGTTTAACTTCTCACCAGAAGGACGACACCTCTGCTTTGATACTGCAGAGCTCCCCCAACACTGGACTGGAGTGTTAACTCAACTGCGACTACTTCAATGTAGCATTACGAAACAAGTGTACCACACAAGGGTATAAAGTAATATGCGAGCAGTATTGTGGGATGAGTCAGGAATTGGTCAAACGCTCCCCAAAATAACCGATTCTGTGCAGTAAAAAATATAACTCAGTCTTTGCTTCCCAAACTGCAGCCACAATCAGTCTCCTGATGAGAAGAAATCAATCAGCCCCTCTAACAAATGTGTTGAATCAACCCTGAGGCAACCACCAAAAATAAAAGTTTTAACCGTACATCATAGGTACCCTTCCTAATTTGAGCAAAAGAACACATATTGCCAAAACACAGTGACAGATAGTCAACCTACAGCACTTGAAGTAAAAAATATATACTTGTAAATAAAGAGTAATTGGGCCTATTGCATTTTTCTCACTGTCTTTCTTAATTATCATTGCTGTTGTACGTACGGAATTGTGCAATGCAGTTCCATGTCATCTCTGAAAATCCAAAAAAGAATCAGAAATTCTCTCTTGCTGCATCATTTCAATCACATCAAGGTCACGGAACTGCTCTAGAGAGCCCAAATATATATTTCATTCAAAAACCACGAGTGGCAACAACTCTTTTATGTTAAGTGAAAATATATGCTGCGTTTCTTGACGATGAGTCCCCTTTGTTAAATGTAAAGCGACTATTGTTGTGATTGTGAAATAAGTCTGAACTGCTGTTCTGCGATGACGAATCAATGAGCGCAGGATTGCAATTCTGCAATGTTTGCTATAGGTGCTATATTTGTGAAACTGTGCCAGTACTTGTTGCCCTGTTTAGGATTTCTATGACATATGCATTCAATGGAATGCTGACATTGAGGAAAATATGATTACCCACAAATATGGAGTCTTTATTTTTAAAAGGAATGAAAAACATCCTTCACACATTGATAGTTTAGGAACATAGGAAAACAGGAACAGGAGGAGGCCATTAAACCTGTTATCAGTCAGTTTACTAGATCTGGGCAGTTCTTTTTGTCCCAATGCTCTGCCCTTTCACCATAGTGTAGAGTCTCCTAGTGTAGTGGTTAGTGAGCTCGACTTGGGTTTGATTCCCGGACGGGGCAAAACCTTAGGCAAGTTTTGTTACTCCGCACGCCTCTGTTTACCTAGCAGTAAGTAGGAACCCGAAGTAGGTCGTTAGCCAGTTGGCAAATCGCTCTCTGGGAGTAATAAACAAACCCGCACCCCCAGGAGGATAGGCACTAATTGGTCGTTGGACATCCAGCAAGCGTAGGTTTGAGCCCTCATTAGGTGGATCGTAGGTACCAGTAATTCCCTGTGAGATTCCCAGTGAGCAACACTGTTCAGCATGAAATAGGAATAATAGAAAAGACTGTTTGTTGAACTTACTCAGAAACAGAAGAACGTTCCAATGGCCTTGACAATAAAAGAAACTTTAATTGTATTAATTATGCTCTCTTGGCATTATTTACAGCCGTAAAATAACTGCTTGTTATAAACATTCAAATTTTCAGCCTCTTGCTATAATTATGCATTAGAACAATTTATTAAATATTGCAGTGTACAGTATCACTGTTCCTGCTCCGTATGAAGGACGCAGGTTGTTGCTGTGTGAAGTGTCTTGCGCTGTGTATATGTGTGTGTATAAATTATGTGAATTTAGGGAAGTGAAGGTGTCAACATTTGACGACGTGGAGTCCTGTCGCTCAGTGGTTAGAGCACTCGCTTTGCAAGTGAGAGACCTGAGTTCAATTCCAGGCAGAGCGAAACCTTGGGCAAGTTTCCTTACTCCACACAGAGCCTAATAATAATCCCTCCAAAACCAAAAACAATAATAAATTGGTCATTTTCAATCTACGACTGTTTGTGGGACATTGCTGTGTGCAATTGGCTGCCGCGTTCGCCCACAAATATACAGTCAATTCACTTTACAGTGTGTTCTGTGAAGCGCTTTGGGACGTCCTCCCGACGTGAAAAGCGCTATATCAAATGCAAGGATTATTATTATTATTATTATAACTTGAAGGGGTATGGGGATAAGGCAGGGTGATGGGACTCACCTCCTTGCTCTGTGAGCTGGTATAGGCTTGATGGGACGAATGACCCTGGCAATTTCTATGTTCTATTTGAATATTTCAATACTTTGATCATTTAACTGATTGGGAGTCTGGCGTTCTGATTTTGTTGCCAATGTGGCCATAAACACATAAGGAATGACGATTGCAGCTTATTGGACAGAGGCTGTTCGGAATGTTAATGAAGGAATGCAGTGCAATGAATCCGTGTGGTACTTACATCAATGATGAGTCGTCTGAAAAACTACCAAATTGTGAAACAAAAAATAATTGTAAGAAATTGTCTCCTCATTATTTTTCACAGTCTATCAGAATGTACAGATTATTCTTAGAACCCATCAGATGGACACAATGTTATTTTCCTGTTCCTATAAACTCCTATGTTGGTAATGGATACAACAACAACAAGATTGCATTTACAGAGCGCCTTTCACGTCAGGAGGACGTCCCAAGGTGCTGGACAGTTGGGTCGGGACCCGAGCCTTGGGGGGAAATGGTCAGGGTGAGGAGGAAGGGAAGAAGCAAGGCAAAGGCACTGGGGATGGAGTTCCAGAGCCTCGGGGCTGAGAGGCTGAAGGCCCTGCCACTGATGGTAGGGCGGTTAGGGCGGGGGGTGTGGAGCAGACCGGAGCCAGAGCAACTTTGAATAACTCTGATATGATAACTCTGAAATGAGTGCATACCATGAGAATGCACTCGTGGTGTTTAAATTAAGCTCTCGTGCTATTTTAGAAAACTAGCCTGCAGTTCTATGATCTTAAGGAGCAGTGATTCTACTTTATTTTTTGGATAGAGATTGCTCAAAAGATTCCAGTAGTGCACTGAATGAATGGAACTCACTCATCAAGCAATGGGTTTTCTGACTTAGCAAAATACAAAACAAAGAATACGCTTTCTCTCCTCTTAATTTTTCACTTTGACACAACCCACGACCCATTGCCTCCACTTGACTGGCTCCGGGCCCCTTCATGTCCCTTGTGCCCTCTGCTCCACTATCGGCGTCCACACTTTCAGCCACTACGGTCTGAAACTCTGGAACTGAATTCTCCCTCCATCCCTCCGCCTTGTCCCTTCCCTCCCTTATCTCCAGCACCTGAAAACCTTCCTCTTTAACTGTGCTCCCCCCACCCCATTGGTACTCCACCATTGTCAAGCGCGCTGGGATGTTTCCCTGTGTGAGCGTCGTTATATAAATGCAAGTAGTTGTTGTTCAATGGTGTAATTCAGCACTTACTCTGTTTCATCTCGTGTTGTGTCCGCTGCCAAGCTACCAAAAAGCAAAAAAAAAATATTTGTTAGAAATACTCGTGTCATTATTTATGTTACGATATGCATGTTATTCTTGGAACCCATTCGTCTAAAACTACGTCACTTCACAATATATCTGTGAAATGTTTCAAGACATCCTCCCGACTTGAAAGGCATGAAAGCAAATAGAGTGGAAGCCGCTTAAGGGCTGACCATTTTGTCCCGCTACCAAAGTAAACCCAGAACAATTCTATCAGATGCACAAAGTCAGCACAACCTGGATTCTAAGAGATTTGAGTTGCAAAATCGCTTTCCAGGACAGACACCAGGAAGTATTTCTTTACCCAAAGATTAATTAACACCTGGAACAGGTTGTCAGGAAGGATAGTTGAGGCTACTTGAAGTCAACACCCTGGACTAATTTAAAACAAAATAGTATAATGCTTGGATGAGAAGACAGTAGGAAGAGTATTCTGGCAAGGTGAGATCAAATGAGTCAAAAGGCCTTCGTCATCCAAACCAATCTTGCATAAAGGTGGAAGGTATTAAACTGTGTCCACGTAACAACTATAAGATAGCAGATCTAAAAGGGAGTTTAGGAGGAGGTTCTTCTATGACAGTGGAATGTGGAACTTACTGCTGAAAGCTGTGACTAAAGCGAAAAGCATCAACTTATTTAAGAGGATGCACCCAAGAAAGGGCAGGAAATAGAGGGATATGCGAAAGAGGATTAGGAGGGCTGGAGGCTCATGTGGAATATAAACCCCCATAATGGACCAGTTGACCCGAATGGCCTGCTTCCATTCACTAACTTTCTACATAATTCTACGAAAGTGTATTGTGGAGTCCTGTAGCTCAGTGGTTAGAGCACTCGCCTCACAAACGGTTCAATTCCTGGCAGGGCAAAATGTTGGGCAAGTTTCCTTACTTCATACCCCTCTGTTCACCTAGCAATAAGTAGGAACCCGGTTGTTAGTCGATTGGCGGATCGCTTTTCCAGGGATAATAATTCCTTCAAAAAAATAATAATAATAATAAATTGGTCACTTCAATCCATGACTGCTTGTGGACACTGCTGTGCGCAACTGTCCGCCACGTTTCGCCCACAAAATACATAGTCAATTCACTTTATAGTATATTCTGTGAAGCGCTTTGAGACGTCTCAAAGATGTGATAAAGCGCTATATCAAATGCAAGGGTTATTATTATTATTTATATGGTGTGATACCATGAACAAATAAAGAACAGTAATTCCACTTTACCGAATAGAGGTTGTTTGGGAATAAAGTAACTCAGTACACTGAATGTACTTACGTCTTATAGCGTAACTCCCTTGAAGTGTCTCTGGAGTACAGAACAAAAAACAATTATGAATAAATCTGTCCTCGTTATTTTTTACATTACGTCACAATGTGCACATATTGTCTGGGATCTGCCCAGTGCTCATTGTAGTTGCTTTACACTATTGTAGTTGCTTTACACTCACCCCCACTCACTGTCCCCTCCCCCTCTCCCCCTCCCCCCGCCCCTCTCCCCCCCCCACTCACTGTCCCCTCCCCCTCCCCCCCCCCCACTCACTGTCCCCTCCTCCTCTCCCCCTGCCCCCTCTCCCTCTGTCATAAAGTGACTATGCTCCTTGGTGGGAGGTAAACAGGATCGTCTAAGAGCTGGACAGACTTGGAGCCGGGCTGCTCTGTGTCCCCGACACAACCCACCATCGCTGGTCGGGCTTTCTGTCCCTGGCCTTTGGAACTCCATCCCACAGTCCCTTCGCCTCGCCCCCTCCCTTGCCTCCTGTGCCTCCCGACGTGAAAGGCGCTCTATAATGTAGTGGAGTCCTGTAGCTCATTGGTTAGAGCACTCGCTTTGCAAGTGAGAGACCCGAGTTCAGTTCCAGGCAGGTCAGGGCGAAACCTTGGGCAAGTTTCCTTACTCCACACACAGCCCTAATAATAATCCCTCCAAAAAAACAAAAACAATAATAAATTGGTCATTTTCAATCTACGACTGTTTGTGGGACATTGCTGTGCGCAATTGGCTGCTGCGTTCGCCCACAAATATACAGTCAATTCACTTTACAGTGTGTTTTGTGAAGCGCTTTGGGACGTCCTCCCGACGTGAAAAGCGCTATATCAAATGCAAGGATTATTATTAGTATTATTATTATTATTATTATTTACACTGAGAATAAAGTGTGGTGTTGTTATCATTAAGCTCCATGCTGCATTAGGAAATTGGTGTCCAGTACTATGAATATGAACAAATGAAGAAGTGATTTCAACTTATTATCCAGAAGAGTAATTCGATGCATTGAATACTTACATATCCGAGGCAGACTTCTGCAATAACGTCCTAAAATACAAAGCAAAGAATTGTAAGCAAATAGTTATGAGAAATTCTTTGCATATATTTCTTTCCACATTTCATCACAATATATCACAATAAGCACATTATTCATAGGACCCATCAGGTAGTTCCATATATCCCAAAACAAAAATAACAGCACATTTTCTGTGTGATAATTTTCAAAATATCTAAAGGTTTGGTCCTTCTATTTTGATCATTGATAACATTCTACATCATTCTATTTTATAATTCAGTTTATACAATGTGTGATACCACGAACAAACAAGGATTCCATCTTACAGAGTAATTCTGTCTGGAAATACAGTAATTCTGTACAGTGAATGTGTTGTACTTACGGCGTAGGGAGTGACTGTTTTGGAACCTCACTAGAGAACAAAATAAACAATAATTATGAGCAATTCTGTCCACGTTATTTTTCACATCATGTCACAATATGCACATTTTGTTCGGGATCTGCCAGATGGAAAATATAATAATAATAATAATAATAATCCTTGCATTTGATATAGCGCTTTTCACGTCTTCTAGACATCTCAAAGCGCTTTACAGAATATATTGTAAAGTGAATTGTATATTTGTGGGCGAAATGCAGCAGCCAATTGGGCACAGCAGTGTCCCACAAACAGCAGTGGATTGAAGTGACCAAATTATTATTGTTTTTTTCTTGAGGGATTATTATCAGGCGTGTGGAGTAAGGAAACTTGCCCAAGGTTTCACCCTGCCGGGAATCGAACCCAGGTCTCTCGCTAGCAAGGCAAGTGCTCAAACCACTGAGCAATAGGACTCATCCTTTGTCAAACAGTCAGAACTATATGTATCATATCGATATCCCAAACCAAAAACAACATTATATGGTCTGTGTGATAATATTCAAAAATATCTAAAGATTTGGTCCTTCTATTTTGATCATTGATAACATTTTACATCATTCAATGAAAGTTTATATAATGTGTGATACCACGAACAAACAAGGAATAGTGATTCCACCTCTACAGAATCGAGATTGTTTGGAAATACAATACTTCTGTACACTGAATGTGTTGCACTTACGTCCTAGGGAGTGATTGCTTTGAAGCCTCACTAGAGAACAAAACAAACAATATTTATGAGCAATTCTGTCCTCGTTATTTTTCACATCATGTCACAATATGCACATTTTGTTTGGGACCTGCCAGATGGAAAATTAGTGTGCAGGACTATGAATAAATAAAGAACAAGGATTTCATCTTATGATCCAAAGATAGTTTGAAATTTAAGAATAATTTAATCAATAGAATACTTACGCCTCTCTTAATGACTTCTCCGACAACCTTCTACAATACAAAGCTAAGAATTATAAGCTAATAATTATCAAAACATTCTCTCCATTTATTTCCAGTGATATATTCAAGAAAATAATTTATAATTGAAAAGACCTGCAAGCAGTTACATAGGCAGTTTTTGGAGGTCATTGTTGATTTAAGTAAAACAAATATTGGGCTGAATGGTCCGTTTCCGTTCAGTAACGTTCCATATAATTCTACATAGTGTGTGATACCACAACCAAATAAGGAACAGGGATTCCACAATACAGAACAGAGGTGGTTTGGAAATACAGTAATTCTGTACACTGAATGTGTTGTACTTACGGCCTCGGGATTGACTGCTTTGAAGCCTCACTAGAGAACAAAACAAACAATAATTATGAGCAATTCTGTCCTCGTTATTTTTCACATCATGTCACAATATGCACATTTTGTTTGGGACCTGCCAGATGGAAAATATAGATATTTGTTGCACTTCTTGTGTGAGATGTTTATTGTACAGTAACAGCAATCGCTGATTGTGAAATGTGGCAATCCTTGAAGAGCATATTGATGAAATGAGAGGATTAACACTGAAGTGACATAAATATGGAACTCATTTGTACTGAAAACTTGTGCTGTAACTGTGAAAGAGCGGCGATGACTTATTATTGTTAAATGTATAACTGAAATTGCTGTGAAATGAGTATGTATCACTGCTTTACATTGACAATAAAGTTTGGTGTTGTTGAAATTAAGCCCTGTGCTGCATTAGAAAACTATGAATAAATAAAGAACAGGGATTTCATTTTATTATCCAGAGGAAGTTTGAAATTTAAAAATTATTCAATGTATTGAATACTTACGCCTCTCTTAATGACTTCTCCGATAACCTTCTAAAATACGAAGCAAAGAGTTATGAGAAATTGTCTCCATTAATTTCCTCATTATATCACAATATGCACATTATTCTTAGGACCCATCAAATGGGCAAATTGGTGTTTTCCAGTCCCATGTATTCCTGTGTTAACAATTCAGAACAAAGAAAAACGCAGAACTACAGGTAACATACCTTTATCCCAAACCAAAAACAACGGCACATTTTCTGTCTGATAATTTTCAAAATATCTAATGGTTTCTTCTTTCTATTTTGGTCATTGATAATATTCTACAGTGTTCCATAAAAGTTTATATAATGTGTGATTCCACGAACAAACAAGGAACAGAGATTGTTTGGAAATACAGTAATTCTGTACACTGAATGTGTTGTACTTATGGCCTAGTGAGTGATTGCTTTGAAACCTCACTAGAGAATAAAACAAAAGATAATTATGAGCAATTCTGTCCTCAATATTTTTCACATTATATCACAATATGCACATTATGTCTGGATCTGCCAGATGGAAAATTAGTGTGCAGGACTATGAATAAATAAAGAACAAGGATTTCATCTTATGATCCAAAGATAGTTTGAAATTTAAGAATAATTTAATGAATTGAATACTTACGCCTCTCTTAATGACTTCTCCGACAACCTTCTACAATACAAAGCTAAGAATTATAAGCAAATAATTATCAAAACATTCTCTCCATTTATTTCCAGTGATATATTCAAGAAAATAATTTATAATTGAAAAGATCTGCAAGCAGTTACATAGGCAATTTTTGGAGGTCATTGTTGATTCAAGTAAAACAAATATTGGGCTGAATGGTCCGTTTCCGTTCAGTAACGTTCTATATAATTCTACATAGTGTGTGATACCACAACCAAATAAGGAACAGGGATTCCACAATACCGAACAGAGGTGGTTTGGAAATACAGTAATTCTGTACACTGAATGTGTTGTACTTACGTCCTAGGGATTGACTGCTTTGAAGCCTCACTAGGGAACAAAACAAACAATAATTATGAGCAATTCTGTCCTCGTTATTTTTCACATCATGTCACAATATGCACATTTTGTTTGGGACCTGCCAGATGGAAAATATAGATATTTGTTGCACTTCTTGTGTGAGATGTTTATTGCACAGTAACAGCAATCGCTGATTGTGAAATGTGGCAATCCTTGAAGAGCATATTGATGAAATGAGAGGATTAACACTGAAGTGACATAAATATGGAACTCATTTGTACTGAAAACTCGTGCTGTAACTGTGAAAGAGCGGCGATGACTTATTATTGTTAAATGTATAACTGAAATGGCAACTGTGAAATGATTATGTAGCATTGCTTTACATTGAGAATAAAGTATGTTGTTGTTGAAATTAAGCTCAGTGCTGCATTGGGAAACTCTGATTAAATAAAGAACAGGGATTTCATTGTATTATGTAGTTGGAAATTTAAGAATAATTCAATGCATTGAATACTTACGCCTCTCTTAATGACCTCTCCGATAACCTTCTAAAATACAAAGCAACGAATTATATGCAAATAATTATGAGAAATTCTCAGCATTAATTTCCTCATTGTATCACAATATGCACGTTATTCTTAGGACCCATCAGATGGGCACATTGGTGTTTTCCGGTCCCATATATTCTTTTGTCAACAATTCAGAACAAAGAAACACTCAGAACTACAGGTAACCTACCTTTATCCCAAACCAAAAACAACAGCACATTTTCTGTCTGATAATTTTCAAAATATCTAAAGTTTGGTCCCTCTATTTTGATCATTGATAATATTCTACATTATTCCATGATAGTTTATATAATGTGTGATTCCGTGAACAAATAAGGAACAGTGATTCCACCTTACAGAACAGAGTAATTCTGTCTGGAAATACAGTAATTCTGTACACTGAATGTGTTGTACTTATGGCCTAGGGAGTGACTGCTTTGAAACCTCACTAGAGAATAAAACAAAAGATAATTGTGAGCAATTCTGTCCTCGTTATTTTTCACATCATGTCACAATATGCACATTATGTCTGGATCTGCCAGATGGAAAATTAGTGTGCAGAACTATGAATAAATAAAGAACAAGGATTTCATCTTATGATCCAGAGATAGTTTGAAATTTCAGAATAATTTAATGCATTGAATACTTACGCCTCTCTTAATGACTTCTCCGACAACCTTCTACAATACAAAGCAAAGAAGTAGATGTAAATAATTATCAAAACATTCTCTCCATTAATTGCCAGTGATATATGCAAGAAAATAATTTATCATTGAAAACAAGACCTGCAAGCAGTTACTTAGGCAGGTGTTGGAGGTCATTGTTGATTCAAGTAAAACAAATATTGGGCTGAATGGTCCGTTTTCGTTCAGTAACATTCTATATAATTCTACCTAGTGTGTGATACCACAACCAAATAAGGAATAGTGATTCCACAATACAGAACAGAGGTGGTTTGGAAATACAGTAATTCTGTACACTGAATGTGTTGTACTTACGTGCTAGGGCTTGACTGCTTTGAAGCCTCACTAGAGGACAAAACAAACAATATTTATGAGCAATTCTGTCCTCGTTATTTTTCACATCATGTCACAATATGCACATTTTGTTTGGGACCTGCCAGATGGAAAATATAGATATTTGTTGCACTTCTTGTCTGAGACGTTTATTGTACAGTAACAGCAATCGCTGATTGGGAAATGTGGCAATCCTTGAAGAGGATATTGATGAAATGAAAGGATTAACACTGAATTATGTAAGGACATAAATATGGAACTCATTTGTACTGAAAAGCTGTAACTGTGAAAGAGCTGTGATGTCTTATTATTGTAAAATGTATAACTGAAATTGAAACTGTGAAATGAATATGAAGCATTGCTTTACACTGAGAATAAAGTATGGTAGTGTTGAAACTAAGCTCTGTGCGGCATTAGGAAACTATGAATAAATAATGAACAGGGATTTCATCTTATTATCTGGAGGTAATTTGAAATTTAAGAAGATTCAATGCATTGAATACTTACCCCTCTCTTAACGACCTCTCTGACAACCTTCTAAAATACAAAACAAAGAATTATATGCAAATAATTATCAAAAAATTCTTTCCATTAACTTCCAGTGATATATTCAAGGAAATAATTTATAATTGAAAAGATCTGCAAGCAGTTACTTAGGCAGTTTTTGGCGATCATTGTTGATTGAAGTAAAACAAATACTGGGCCGAATGGCCCGTTTTGTTCAGTAACGTTCTATGTAATTCTACATAGTGTGTGATACCACGAACAAATAAGGAACAATGATTTCACAATACAGAACAGAGGTTGTTTGGAAATACAGTAATTCTGTACGCTGAATGTGTTGTACTTACGTCCTAGGGAGTGATTGCTTTGAAACCTCACTAGAGAACAAAACAAACCATAATTATGAGCAATTCTGTCCTCATTTGTTTTTGAGTGAGCCAGCCAGGTGTCTGATACATGCAGAAACCCATCACCGTGCTTAAGAGTAAGCAAACCAAACTGACAATTCCATGCATCCCACTTGCACATAGAAATTCCAGAGGTAGATTACTGGAATGGAATGCGCCCTCTCTCCCTGGAGGGACACATCCTGCTTTCTTAATTACTCGGCACAGATTAACAAGAGCAAAGGCTTGGGGACCCCAGAGTTTGTGCTAGCGTACTGCTGGAGTCTAATCAGTTAAAAGCGCATAGGTTGCCATTGATATCGCTGTCTCGCTACTGAGATCGCCAGAGAGGCTGTGCTCGATTCTGACATTCCGTTGCCAAACACGTCACCCTGGAGCCAATCCACTTCCAAGGAGACCCCCTTATCTCCCACCACCCCCCCACCCCCACCCCCTTCCCCACCCCCCAAATTTAAGAATACTTCAATGCATTGAATACTTACGGCTCTCTTAAAACACTCCCCAGCAACCTTCTAAAATGCAAAGAATAATGCAAATAATTATGAAAAATTCTCTCCATTAATTTCTCCATATTATAGCCAATATGCACATTAATAATAATAATAAAATTATAATAATACACATTAAGTAGAGTATTAGTTAGTATCATACCAAGAGCTGAAAATTCAAGTTCCAGTTGAAAATGTATTGAAGCAGTTAGATAGCCAGTTTTTGGAGATCATTGTTGATTGAAGTAAATTGTTTAATAACTTTTATAGAAGAATATAGCAAATAGGACAAAATACGGGAAATAATTACATAGTGGTTGACATTGTGTACATAATATAGCATTCCTGTGTGGATGAGATGGTGGGACTTCAAATTTAACTTGAAGGAAAATGTAACGATTCCAAACAATGTGAGAAAGGGTAGAAAGAGATTATAAGAATATATAAACTAGTTGAGTAGATAGGCCAAGCAATGAAGACGGATCTTAATGTGAATAAAACGTATTGCAACAAGATCGAAAACACCAGAGATGAGCATTGGAGATTAGTTGAGAAGAAAATAAGAAATGAATAACAAGTATCTTACCTTATTGAATCCTCGTCCATTAACTTCCTATAAATTAAATGTAGCAGATCATTAAATGTAGGAACACCCACATTCTGAAATCAGTTTTACCAACCCAAGGACCAAACTACTAATATTTAGCGGCAGCAGCAAACCCCTTCAGGTCAGGTACAGCACAATGTTATTAAGATTAAAGTTTCCACTGTTATTCTGCACCCTCGTCACTCCATTATGCAGTGACATTGTTGCATTTCTCTTGCTAATCCTGTGATAGCTCACAGAGGTAATTTTTGCTGCCGTGTGAAAATACCCAGTTGTGCCACAGTTACCATGATGTCAACCAGCGAGGACTAACAAAAAGGACTTTAGTCCAATATTCTATTAAAAAGATGAATCCTTCTAAATCATGTTTGATGCATTAACGGTATCCCACAACACTGCTCCACATAGTTAGCGAGCCCATGCTGCTAACACTTGCAAAATTTGAAACAAAGAGCAGGACAGAGACCGACTAGTGAAAGAAATAGACCTGGAAACGAATACAAAAGATTGGCAAAGAATGTACAGCATGGCAACTGGCCACTCGGACAACCAGTTCACGCCAGTGTTTATACTCCACTATTCTTCACCCACTCCTTACTCCCTCCCACACCCTTCTTTTCCCCTCTCCCTCATGTGAGGGACTAGCTTCCTCTTGAATGCATCTACAGCATCTGATTCAACAACTGATCCAGGAAGCAAGTCCCACAATCTCATTACCCCACTAGGAAAATATAATTGACATCAAAAAATGGAAAGGTTTAGCTTACATTAGTTTTCTGAGTTCGGATTGACTCCTAGAATGTGAAATCAATATTGATATGTATTGGAACGAGTCCATACTCAAACGCTTATCATTACAACAGTCACTACCTTACTGAAATTCTCTTTCTCTCTCTCTCACGTTCACCACATTCATCACTGTAGCACTTTCCACATTCAGTGAAATTCGGATTATTGAATACGTTTGGTTTATTGAATAGAAATTAGAGCTCCAGGAGATGAGTCTCCTATTATGTATAGTTTGGTTGTATAAATAGTTTGGTTTATTGAATAATTTTCACTGACAAACTGCATATTCAATGAACAGAATTTCACTGTACTGTAGCACTGTCAATCAGCATAGTATCAAAAGCATCTCCATACTGTTGACTACATTCTAACTATAGGTAGGGAACACTTATTAAAAATAATAACTGTTGTCATTGCAGAATAAACACAATAAATTGCATGTATATAGCACCCTTCAAGTTGGAAGGACGTCCCAAGGCGCTGGACAATCAAGGGGTTACCCGAGCTGGGATAGAGTTCTGGAGAATGGGGGCAAAAAGGCTAAAAGCAGAACCTCCGATAGTGGGATGGGTTGGGTGGGGAACGTGAAGCAGGCCAGTGCCTACAGAGCAAAGGGAAAGGGTGGGTTGGTAAGGTTTTAGAAAGGTAAGGTGAGGCAAGACCATGGATGACTTTAAAAGTGAAGACAATGATCTTAAATGCAATCCAAACTTGATGGAAAATCAATGTAGTCAGGCGAGGATTGGGGTCATAGATTCACAGTGCCTCATATGGGAGAGGTCAAAAGCAGCAGAATTTTGAATAGTCTGTAGCTTGTGGAGGAAAGAGTGGAGAAGACCAACATGGATAAGAGTCAGGACTTCTCGAGGGGAGAGGAAGTGGTAGAGGCTGGAAATGTTGTGAAGGTGGGTAAAAGATGAACAGGATATGTGGTTTAAAGGGTAATTGAAAATCAAAACAAGACTCTGTAATGTATAGTGATACTGTCAGTGCCAGAGGTAAAAATACCTCTGTTTTGTCGACATTCAATTGGAGAAAGTTGCTCTCTTGTAGGACCTAAAGTCTGACAGGAAAACAACCAGGACAGCAGTGGTCCTGAAATCAAGGTTCGAGGCAGAGAGATAGAATTGGGTGTCATCCACATACATTAACCCCAAGTTAACCCCATGCTTGTAGATGATATAACCAAGCAGGAACACATAAATGTTAAAGAGGATAGAGTCCTATATTCAAATGCAAGCATTATTATTATTATTTTAAATCCTATCTAAAAGCCTACCTCTTTGAATGAATGAACCAACTGTCACCTCTCCATTCCCCCCTCCCCTCCTCCCTTGCTCGGTGTCAGACTTCATCTTTGTGAAGGGCTCTCAGATGTTATCCTTTCATATAATAAAGTACTATAAGCAAGGATTATTATTATCTGTATGAGGTGGTATTGTTAGGTAAATGTAGATAAAGCCTACAAACTAGTCACTACACTTTACAATAAATCATGTGAAGTGCTTTGCGACGTCCTCCCAACATGGAAATCTACATAAATCAGATGCAAGGAATATTCTTAATATGCAATACGATAGAAACTACTGGAGGCAAGCATCACAGGTAATGGGAAATGGAATTGGAAAGGAGAAAAAATAAGAAATACAATAATATCTTACCTGGGTCTAGTTGCTTCTATACAATACCTAGAAATCAAATGTGGTTCTGTCACATTGGAACAAACTACATACTAGAATTTATATTGTGAACCTTTGAAACTCTGGAAAATTGGATTAAAAGATCTGTTATTATCTAATAAAATAGGGTACCCGAAGTCACAGTCAAAGAGACAGATTTTTAAGGTGGTCTGTGAAAGCAATTCATTGACATGTCATGTGAAAAGCTAAGACATATTGGGGAGGACAAGTTTGCAGGGTTATGGGGAGACAGCGGAGGAGTGAGATTGATTTGGAAGCTCTTTTCAAAGAGCCGGCAGAGACACGATGGGCCGAATGGCCTCTTTCTATGCTGTGTAATTCTATGATATTTTATTTTATTTTATTCAAAACAAATACTGTATCACGAGGAACTGTTTTGTGACTGTTTTGTGTTAAAATTACTTGTTACATCTCAGGATAACAAGTTTCAGTTAAAGGTGTACTTGCTGCAGTGCTGTTTGCTCAACAAGTTCTGCGATTTATGTTCTGTGACGACAAACAAATGCAATTGAGAATTCAGTATCTCGTGCTGTAACTGCACAATTTCTAAAAAAATCTAAAACTAGCATTTACTTTGCTATGAGCTGAGTTTTCATTGGAGCGCTGTGAGTGATGGCGAGAACATTGTGCTGAACTTCAATCCTCTATGAAAACACGAATCCTCAACTCGCCACGTCTTCCCTCATCCACCTCCATGGGTGCAATCCCATGGAGGTGGATGAGGGAAGAGCTGTGATCCAGAAAGATGGAATAGTCCATCATAAAAAAATAGCAAAGCAGTTGTAGAGGACAAGGAGGCAGAGAACACCCTGGTGCAGGATTTGTGATTGAATCTTTGACGGGGGCTTTCTCACTATTCTGGTGGGAAGGGGCTCGAGCAAGGAGTGGATGGAAAGATAGGAACGAAGTTGAGTGGTGTACCCTTCACAAAACCATTCTGATATCCCTCATCTACTTGGTGGGCTGGATTACTTTTTAAAGTTTCTCACTTTTCTCACATAGCAATTCAGTTGGTTAAATGTGTTGTACTTACAGTTCTCTTATTGGGCTCACTGATTGTGGTCTGAAATAGAAAAGGAATCATGGCATTTACCACAGCGCATCAAGGACAAGTGCAGGTGTCTAAACTCAAGCTTTCCGAGGTCATTGCAAAGATCATTTCCAGATCAATTATTCAAAAGCAACACCACTTAATTACATTTGTTTTGCCTTCCACATCAGGAGGACACCCCAAGGCGCTGCACAGTGAAGGATTTTCACCTGAGTTGGGGTATTTTATTTTATTATAGTTTATTCAAAACAAATACTGTATCACGAGTAACTGTTTTGTGACTGTGTTAAAATTACTTGTTACATCTCAGGATAACAAGTTTCAGTTAAACGTGTACTTGCTGCAGTGCTGTTTGTTCAACAAGTTCTGCGATTTATGTTCTGTGACGACAAACAAATGCTATTGAGAATTCAGTATCTCGGGCTGTAACTGCACAATTTCTAAAAAAATCTAAAACTAGCATTTACTTTGCTATGAGCTGAGTTTTCATTGGAGCGCTGTGAGTGATGGCGAGAACATTGTGCTGAACTTCAATCCTCTATGAAAACACGAATCCTCAACTCGCCACGTCTTCCCTCATCCACCTCCATGGGTGCAATCCCATGGAGGTGGATGAGGGAAGAGCTGTGATCCAGAAAGATGGAATAGTCCATCATAAAAAAATAGCAAAGCAGTTGTAGAGGACAAGGAGGCAGAGAACACCCTGGTGCAGGATTTGTGATTGAATCTTTGACGGGGGCTTTCTCACTATTCTGGTGGGAAGGGGCTCGAGCAAGGAGTGGATGGAAAGATAGGAACGAAGTTGAGTGGCGTACCCTTCACAAAACCATTCTGATATCCCTCATCTACTTGGTGGGCTGGATTACTTTTTAAAGTTTCTCACATTTCTCACATACCAATTCAGTTGGTTAAATGTGTTGTACTTACAGTTCTCTTACTGGGCTCTCTGATTGTGGTCTAAAATAGAAAAGGAATCATGGCATTTACCACAGTGCATCAAGGACAAGTGCAGGTGTCTAAACTCAAGCTTTCCAAGGTCATTGCAAGGATCCTTTCCAGATCAATTATTCAAAAGCAACACCACTTAATTACATTTGTTTTGCCTTCCACATCAGGAGGACACCCCAAGGCGCTGGACAGTGAAGGATTTTCACCTGAGCTGGGTATTTTATTTTGTTATATTTTATTCAAAACAAATACTGTATCACGAGTAACTGTTTTGTGACTGTGTTAAAATTACTTGTTACATCTCAGGATAACAAGTTTCAGTTAAACGTGAACTTGCTGCAGTGCTATTTGCTCAACAAGTTCTGCGATTTATGTTCTGTGACGACAAACAAATGCAATTGAGAATTCAGTATCTCGGGCTGTAACTGCACAATTTCTATAAAAATCTAAAACTAGCATTTACTTTGCTATGAGCTGAGTTTTCATTGGAGCGCTGTGAGTGATGGCGAGAACATTGTGCTGAACTTCAATCCTCTATGAAAACACGAATCCTCAACTCGCCACGTCTTCCCTCATCCACCTCCATGGGTGCAATCCCATGGAGGTGGATGAGGGAAGAGCTGTGGTCCAGAAAGATGGAATAGTCCATCATAAAAAAATGCAAAGCGGTTGTAGAGGACAAGGAGGCAGAGAACACCCTGGTGCAGGATTTGTGATTGGATCTTTGACGGGGGCTTTCTCACTATTGTTGGTGGGAAGGGGCTCGAGCAAGGAGTGGATGGAAAGATAGGAACGAAGTTGAGTGGCGTACCCTTCACAAAACCATTCTGATATCCCTCATCTACTTGGTGGGCTGGATTACTTTTTAAAGTTTCCAACTTTTCTCACATAGCAATTCGGTTGGTTAAATGTGTTGTACTTACCGTTCTCTTACTGGGCTCTCTGATTGTGGTCTAAAATAGAAAAGGAATCATGTCATTTACCACAGTGCATCAAGGACAAGTGCAGGTGTCTAAACTCAAGCTTTCCGAGGTCATTACAAGGATCCTTTCCAGATCAATTATTCAAAAGCAACACCACTTAATTACATTTGTTTTGCCTTCCACATTAGGAGGACACCCCAAGGCGCTGGACAGTGAAGGATTTTCACCTGAGCTGGGTATTTTATTTTATTTTATTCAAAACAAATACTGTATCACGAGGAACTGTTTTGTGACTGTTTTGTGTTAAAATTACTTGTTACATCTCAGGATAACAAGTTTCAGTTAAAGGTGTACTTGCTGCAGTGCTGTTTGCTCAACAAGTTCTGCGATTTATGTTCTGTGACGACAAACACATGCAATTGAGAATTCAGTATCTCGGGTTGTAACTGCACAATTTCTAAAAAAATCTAAAACTAACATTTACTTTGCTATGAGCTGAGTTTTCATTGGAGCGCTGTGAGTGATGGCGAGAACATTGTGCTGAACTTCAATCCTCTATGAAAACACGAATCCTCAACTCGCCACGTCTTCCCTCATCCACCTCCATGGGTGCAATCCCATGGAGGTGGATGAGGGAAGAGCTGTGGTCCAGAAAGATGGAATAGTCCATCATAAAAAAATGCAAAGCGGTTGTAGAGGACAAGGAGGCAGAGAACACCCTGGTGCAGGATTTGTGATTGGATCTTTGACGGGGGCTTTCTCACTATTGTTGGTGGGAAGGGGCTCGAGCAAGGAGTGGATGGAAAGATAGGAACGAAGTTGAGTGGCGTACCCTTCACAAAACCATTCTGATATCCCTCATCTACTTGGTGGGCTGGATTACTTTTTAAAGTTTCTCACTTTTCTTCATAGCAATTCGGTTGGTTAAATGTGTTGTACTTACAGTTCTCTTATTGGGCTCTCTGATTGTGGTCTGAAATAGAAAAGGAATCATGGCATTTACCACAGTGCATCAAGGACAAGTGCAGGTGTCTAAACTCAAGCTTTCCGAGGTCATTGCAAAGATCATTTCCAGATCAATTATTCAAAAGCAACACCACTTAATTACATTTGTTTTGCCTTCCACATTAGGAGGACACCCCAAGGCGCTGGACAGTGAAGGATTTTCACCTGAGCTGGATATTTTATTTTATTACAGTTTATTCAAAACAAATACTGTATCACGAGTAACTGTTTTGTGACTGTGTTAAAATTACTTGTTACATCTCAGGATAACAAGTTTCAGTTAAACGTGTACTTGCTGCAGTGCTGTTTGCTCAACAAGTTCTGCGATTTATGTTCTGTGACGACAAACAAATGCTCTTGAGAATTCAGTATCTCGTGCTGTAACTGCACAATTTCTAAAAAAATCTAAAACTAGCATTTACTTTGCTATGAGCTGAGTTTTCATTGGAGCGCTGTGAGTGATGGCGAGAACATTGTGCTGAACTTCAATCCTCTATGAAAACACGAATCCTCAACTCGCCACGTCTTCCCTCATCCACCTCCATGGGTGCAATCCCATGGAGGTGGATGAGGGAAGAGCTGTGGTCCAGAAAGATGGAATAGTCCATCATAAAAAAAAGCAAAGCGGTTGTAGAGGACAAGGAGGCAGAGAAAACCCTGGTGCAGGATTTGTGATTGGATCTTTGACGGGGGCTTTCTCACTATTCTGGTGGGAAGGGGCTCGAGCAAGGAGTGGATGGAAAGATAGGAACGAAGTTGAGTGGCGTACCCTTCACAAAACCATTCTGATATCCCTCATCTACTTGGTGGGCTGGATTACTTTTTAAAGTTTCTCACTTTTCTCACATAGCAATTCAGTTGGTTAAATGTGTTGTACTTACAGTTTTCTTCCTCGGCTCTCTGATTTTGGTCTAAAATAGAAAAGGAATCATGGCATTTACCACAGCGCATCAAGGACAAGTTCAGGTGTCTAAACTCAAGCTTTCCGAGGTCATTGCAAGGATCCTTTCCAGATCAATTATTCAAAAGCAACACCACTTAATTACATTTGTTTTGCCTTCCACATTAGGAGGACACCCCAAGGCGCTGGACAGTGAAGGATTTTCACCTGAGCTGGGTATTTTATTTTGTTATATTTTATTCAAAACAAATACTGTATCACGAGTAAGTGTTTTGTGACTGTGTTAAAATTACTTGTTACATCTCAGGATAACAAGTTTCAGTTAAACGTGTAGTTGCTGCAGTGCTATTTGCTCAACAAGTTCTGCGATTTATGTTCTGTGACGACAAACAAATGCAATTGAGAATTCAGTATCTCGGGCTGTAACTGCACAATTTCTAAAAAAATCTAAAACTAACATTTACTTTGCTATGAGCTGAGTTTTCATTGGAGCGCTGTGAGTGATGGCGAGAACATTGTGCTGAACTTCAATCCTCTATGAAAACACGAATCCTCAACTCGCCACGTCTTCCCTCATCCACCTCCATGGGTGCAATCCCATGGAGGTGGATGAGGGAAGAGCTGTGGTCCAGAAAGATGGAATAGTCCATCATAAAAAAATAGCTAAACGGTTGTAGAGGACAAGGAGGCAGAGAAAACCCTGGTGCAGGATTTGTGATTGGATCTTTGATGGGGGCTTTCTCACTATTGTTGGTGGGAAGGGGCTCGAGCAAGGAGTGGATGGAAAGATAGGAATAGTTGAGTGGCGTACCCTTCACAAAACCATTCTGATATCCCTCATCTACTTGGTGGGCTGGATTACTTTTTAAAGTTTCTCACTTTTCTCACATAGCAATTCAGTTGGTTAAATGTGTTGTACTTACCGTTCTCTTACTGGCCTCTCTGATTGTGGTCTAAAATAGAAAAGGAATCATGTCATTTACCACAGCGCATCAAGGACAAGTGCAGGTGTCTAAACTCAAGCTTTCCGAGGTCATTGCAAAGATCATTTCCAGATCAATTATTCAAAAGCAACACCACTTAATTACATTTGTTTTGCCTTCCACATTAGGAGGACACCCCAAGGCGCTGGACAGTGAAGGATTTTCACCTGAGCTGGGTATTTTATTTTGTTATATTTTATTCAAAACAAATACTGTATCACGAGTAACTGTTTTGTGACTGTGTTAAAATTACTTGTTACATCTCAGGATAACAAGTTTCAGTTAAACGTGTAGTTGCTGCAGTGCTATTTGCTCAACAAGTTCTGCGATTTATGTTCTGTGACGACAAACAAATGCAATTGAGAATTCAGTATCTCGTGCTGTAACTGCACAATTTCTAAAAAAATCTAAAACTAGCATTTACTTTGCTATGAGCTGAGTTTTCATTGGAGCGCTGTGAGTGATGGCGAGAACATTGTGCTGAACTTCAATCCTCTATGAAAACACGAATCCTCAACTCGCCACGTCTTCCCTCATCCACCTCCATGGGTGCAATCCCATGGAGGTGGATGAGGGAAGAGCTGTGGTCCAGAAAGATGGAATAGTCCATGATAAAAAAATAGCAAAACGGTTGTAGAGGACAAGGAGGCAGAGAAAACCCTGGTGCAGGATTTGTGATTGGATCTTTGACGGGGGCTTTCTCACTATTGTTGGTGGGAAGGGGCTCGAGCAAGGAGTGGATGGAAAGATAGGAATAGTTGAGTGGCGTACCCTTCACAAAACCATTCTGATATCCCTCATCTACTTGGTGGGCTGGATTACTTTTTAAAGTTTCTCACTTTTCTCACATAGCAATTCAGTTGGTTAAATGTGTTGTACTTACAGTTCTCTTATTGGGCTCTCTGATTGTGGTCTGAAATAGAAAAGGAATCATGGCATTTACCACAGTGCATCAAGGACAAGTGCAGGTGTCTAAACTCAAGCTTTCCGAGGTCATTGCAAAGATCATTTCCAGATCAATTATTCAAAAGCAACACCACTTAATTACATTTGTTTTGCCTTCCACATTAGGAGGACACCCCAAGGCGCTGGACAGTGAAGGATTTTCACCTGAGCTGGATATTTTATTTTATTATAGTTTATTCAAAACAAATACTGTATCACGAGTAACTGTTTTGTGACTGTGTTAAAATTACTTGTTACATCTCAGGATAACAAGTTTCAGTTAAACGTGTACTTGCTGCAGTGCTGTTTGCTCAACAAGTTCTGCGATTTATGTTCTGTGACGACAAACAAATGCACTTGAGAATTCAGTATCTCGTGCTGTAACTGCACAATTTCTAAAAAAATCTAAAACTAGCATTTACTTTGCTATGAGCTGAGTTTTCATTGGAGCGCTGTGAGTGATGGCGAGAACATTGTGCTGAACTTCAATCCTCTATGAAAACACGAATCCTCAACTCGCCACGTCTTCCCTCATCCACCTCCATGGGTGCAATCCCATGGAGGTGGATGAGGGAAGAGCTGTGGTCCAGAAAGATGGAATAGTCCATCATAAAAAAAAGCAAAGCGGTTGTAGAGGACAAGGAGGCAGAGAAACCCTGGTGCAGGATTTGTGATTGGATCTTTGACGGGGGCTTTCTCACTATTCTGGTGGGAAGGGGCTCGAGCAAGGAGTGGATGGAAAGATAGGAACGAAGTTGAGTGGCGTACCCTTCACAAAACCATTCTGATATCCCTCATCTACTTGGTGGGCTGGATTACTTTTTAAAGTTTCTCACTTTTCTCACATAGCAATTCAGTTGGTTAAATGTGTTGTACTTACAGTTTTCTTCCTCGGCTCTCTGATTTTGGTCTAAAATAGAAAAGGAATCATGGCATTTACCACAGCGCATCAAGGACAAGTGCAGGTGTCTAAACTCAAGCTTTCCGAGGTCATTGCAAGGATCCTTTCCAGATCAATTATTCAAAAGCAACACCACTTAATTACATTTGTTTTGCCTTCCACATTAGGAGGACACCCCAAGGCGCTGGACAGTGAAGGATTTTCACCTGAGCTGGGTATTTTATTTTATTCAAAACAAATACTGTATCACGAGGAACTGTTTTGTGACTGTTTTGTGTTAAAATTACTTGTTACATCTCAGGATAACAAGTTTCAGTTAAACGTGTACTTGCTGCAGTGCTGTTTGCTCAACAAGTTCTGCGATTTATGTTCTGTGACGACAAACAAATGCAATTCAGAATTCAGTATCTCGGGCTGTAACTGCACAATTTCTAAAAAAATCTAAAACTAACATTTACTTTGCTATGAGCTGAGTTTTCATTGGAGCGCTGTGAGTGATGGCGAGAACATTGTGCTGAACTTCAATCCTCTATGAAAACACGAATCCTCAACTCGCCACGTCTTCCCTCATCCACCTCCATGGGTGCAATCCCATGGAGGTGGATGAGGGAAGAGCTGTGGTCCAGAAAGATGGAATAGTCCATCATAAAAAAAAGCAAAGCGGTTGTAGAGGACAAGGAGGCAGAGAACACCCTGGTGCAGGATTTGTGATTGGATCTTTGACGGGGGCTTTCTCACTATTGTTGGTGGGAAGGGGCTCGAGCAAGGAGTGGATGGAAAGATAGGAACGAAGTTGAGTGGCGTACCCTTCACAAAACCATTCTGATATCCCTCATCTACTTGGTGGGCTGGATTACTTTTTAAAGTTTCTCACTTTTCTTCATAGCAATTCGGTTGGTTAAATGTGTTGTACTTACCGTTCTCTTACTGGGCTCTCTGATTGTGGTCTAAAATAGAAAAGGAATCATGGCATTTACCACAGCGCATCAAGGACAAGTGCAGGTGTCTAAACTCAAGCTTTCCAAGGTCATTACAAGGATCCTTTCCAGATCAATTATTCAAAAGCAACACCACTTAATTACATTTGTTTTGCCTTCCACATTAGGAGGACTCCCCAAGGCGCTGGACAGTGAAGGATTTTCACCTGAGCTGGGTATTTTATTTTATTATATTTTATTCAAAACAAATACTGTATCACGAGTAAGTGTTTTGTGACTGTGTTAAAATTACTTGTTCCATCTCAGGATAACAAGTTTCAGTTAAACGTGTACTTGCTGCAGTGCTATTTGCTCAACAAGTTCTGCGATTTATGTTCTGTGACGACAAACAAATGCAATTGAGAATTCAGTATCTCGGGCTGTAACTGCACAATTTCTAAAAAATCTAAAACTAACATTTACTTTGCTATAAGCTGAGTATTCATTGGAGCGCTGTGAGTGATGGCGAGAACATTGTGCTGAACTTCAATCCTCTATGAAAACACGAATCCTCAACTCGCCACGTCTTCCCTCATCCACCTCCATGGGTGCAATCCCATGGAGGTGGATGAGGGAAGAGCTGTGGTCCAGAAAGATGGAATAGTCCATCATAAAAAAAACAAAGCGGTTGTAGAGGACAAGGAGGCAGAGAAAACCCTGGTGCAGGATTTGTGATTGGATCTTTGATGGGGGCTTTCTCACTATTGTTGGTGGGAAGGGGCTCGAGCAAGGAGTGGATGGAAAGATAGGAATAGTTGAGTGGCGTACCCTTCACAAAACCATTCTGATATCCCTCATCTACTTGGTGGGCTGGATTACTTTTTAAAGTTTCTCACTTTTCTCACATAGCAATTCAGTTGGTTAAATGTGTTGTACTTACAGTTCTCTTATTGGGCTCTCTGATTGTGGTCTGAAATAGAAAAGGAATCATGGCATTTACCACAGCGCATCAAGGACAAGTGCAGGTGTCTAAACTCAAGCTTTCCAAGGTCATTGCAAGGATCCTTTCCAGATCCATTATTCAAAAGCAACACCACTTAATTACATTTGTTTTGCCTTCCACATCAGGAGGACACCCCAAAGCGCTGGACAGTGAAGGATTTTCACCTGAGCTGGGTATTTTATTTTATTATATTTTATTCAAAACAAATACTGTATCACGAGTAACTGTTTTGTGACTGTGTTAAAATTACTTGTTACATCTCAGGATAACAAGTTTCAGTTAAACGTGTACTTGCTGCAGTGCTGTTTGCTCAACAAGTTCTGCGATTTATGTTCTGTGACGACAAACAAATGCAATTGAGAATTCAGTATCTCGTGCTGTAACTGCACAATTTCTAAAAAAATCTAAAACTAGCATTTACTTTGCTATGAGCTGAGTTTTCATTGGAGCGCTGTGAGTGATGGCGAGAACATTGTGCTGAACTTCAATCCTCTATGAAAACACGAATCCTCAACTCGCCACGTCTTCCCTCATCCACCTCCATGGGTGCAATCCCATGGAGGTGGATGAGGGAAGAGCTGTGGTCCAGAAAGATGGAATAGTCCATCATAAAAAAAAGCAAAGCGGTTGTAGAGGACAAGGAGGCAGAGAACACCCTGGTGCAGGATTTGTGATTGGATCTTTGACGGGGGCTTTCTCACTATTGTTGGTGGGAAGGGGCTCGAGCAAGGAGTGGATGGAAAGATAGGAACGAAGTTGAGTGGCGTACCCTTCACAAAACCATTCTGATATCCCTCATCTACTTGGTGGGCTGGATTACTTTTTAAAGTTTCTCACTTTTCTCACATAGCAATTCAGTTGGTTAAATGTGTTGTACTTACAGTTCTCTTATTGGGCTCTCTGATTGTGGTCTGAAATAGAAAAGGAATCATGGCATTTACCACAGTGCATCAAGGACAAGTGCAGGTGTCTAAACTCAAGCTTTCCAAGGTCATTGCAAGGATCCTTTCCAGATCAATTATTCAAAAGCAACACCACTTAATTACATTTGTTTTGCCTTCCACATTAGGAGGACACCCCAAGGCGCTGGACAGTGAAGGATTTTCACCTGAGCTGGGTATTTTATTTTATTATATTTTATTCAAAACAAATACTGTATCACGAGTAACTGTTTTGTGACTGTGTTAAAATTACTTGTTACATCTCAGGATAACAAGTTTCAGTTAAACGTGTACTTGCTGCAGTGCTGTTTGCTCAACAAGTTCTGCGATTTATGTTCTGTGACGACAAACAAATGCAATTGAGAATTCAGTATCTCGTGCTGTAACTGCACAATTTCTAAAAAAATCTAAAACTAGCATTTACTTTGCTATGAGCTGAGTTTTCATTGGAGCGCTGTGAGTGATGGCGAGAACATTGTGCTGAACTTCAATCCTCTATGAAAACACGAATCCTCAACTCGCCACGTCTTCCCTCATCCACCTCCATGGGTGCAATCCCATGGAGGTGGATGAGGGAAGAGCTGTGGTCCAGAAAGATGGAATAGTCCATCATAAAAAAAAGCAAAGCGGTTGTAGAGGACAAGGAGGCAGAGAACACCCTGGTGCAGGATTTGTGATTGGATCTTTGACGGGGGCTTTCTCACTATTGTTGGTGGGAAGGGGCTCGAGCAAGGAATGGATGGAAAGATAGGAACGAAGTTGAGTGGCGTACCCTTCACAAAACCATTCTGATATCCCTCATCTACTTGGTGGGCTGGATTACTTTTTAAAGTTTCTCACTTTTCTCACATAGCAATTCAGTTGGTTAAATGTGTTGTACTTACAGTTTTCTTCCTCGGCTCTCTGATTTTGGTCTAAAATAGAAAAGGAATCATGGCATTTACCACAGCGCATCAAGGACAAGTTCAGATGTCTAAACTCAAGCTTTCCAAGGTCATTGCAAGGATCCTTTCCAGATCAATTATTCAAAAGCAACACCACTTAATTACATTTGTTTTGCCTTCCACATTAGGAGGACACCCCAAGGCGCTGGACAGTGAAGGATTTTCACCTGAGCTGTGTATTTTATTTTATTATATTTTATTCAAAACAAATACTGTATCACGAGTAACTGTTTTGTGACTGTGTTAAAATTACTTGTTACATCTCAGGATAACAAGTTTCAGTTAAACGTGTACTTGCTGCAGTGCTGTTTGCTCAACAAGTTCTGCGATTTATGTTTATGCCAAGTGTTCTGGCACAGGTAACGCACATGATTATGATTTATCATAAGGATGATGTCCCTTTTGGGACATTGTGATGTCACGCGATTGGTATTGTGGCCTCTGTGATCTTCTCTGCTCCAACTATGTGCTATAAACCTGTGTATCAACAGCAACCAGCCTGCAAATCGTTTGACCATTTTGACTTAAGGTTTTCTAAGTACACGAGTACTCGGTCGTGGCGGAAGCATGGCATGTACTTTCAGGCAAAGGATGAAGGTAATCCTACAAGGCAAGAACCATTTCTTTGCTTCCTTCTTCAATTCAGACACCCTCCACATATTGCTGCAAACTTATCAAGTAAGTGGAAAATCCAGTCACCAGAATCGCTTTACCTACCTACGTCTCTCTATAGAATATTATTCCATTCTTTGCCTCATCCAGCAATTCAACAAACATTTCTCCTTCCTCCCAGCTGCAGAAATTAGAAGCGCCAACATTTTGGATAATGAGCTTCCTACTGACATTCCATTATATTTCCCATTAACGCAAATCCCTAAATTCATTAGCAAAAGGAGCTTTCATTAACCCCAAGGGTTTCCCTCATCTTTATTATGGAAGAGGATGTCTCTACATCATACATCTACATCTACATTGTACTCACTTGTTTCTACGATATGTTGGTTACTGTGTGTAATTCAATCATATAATAATATGTGAAGGATGCAAAGAATGAAGACGAATAGTGTATTACACCACAATAGCTGCTATAATGTATCTGTACGCAGCATCTTGATCGACCCTCCAAATGTCCTCATTTTGGAATAAGTCAAAAGTCAAAAGCATAAAGAAAACTGATGTCACAGTCATCCTGACCTCCACTGGCAGCCCAGTACTTACAGCACTGCCTGCTTTCACTTGTCACAAATTTAGTTATCGCTTACTTTGGCAATCTTAACTGTATCCACATTTTTCTTCAGTCACATCTGAAAAGCTAATATATAAGAAGCTTGATTTTATTAGATACTCATCCTGCATTACCATTTGGCCATGTGACATCTTTCTAAGCATAGATTCTTCCCGGTTGGCAATAGAATCTGTCTATTACTGCTGCTGCTCCTTTTGATACCCATTGAAATGGCACCATGCATGCTGCCCTAAATATGCCAAGCTCTAAAGGAGAAACGGTAGCCAAGGAGATAGCCCACCAATACTGAACAATGGCCACTTGGGCTAGGTAACAGCAAGCACGGAACTGTAGCACTTTCAGAAGAATAGGGAAGAAATTTAGAAAAAAAAATACCACAGTGATTCCTTCTAATTGAAAGGAGAGAGTTTCAGAAATTACTTGAGGAATTGAATAGTTTGCGTGTGTGCTCTACTTACCGACTTGGACACGAGACCCTAGGAACACAAAAAGCAAAGAAACATTATCAGGAACATTACTGGCACTATTGTCATATGAAGATATGGCGTACACGAGCAGGATTTGATAAATCCTTAAATTGGGTTAGAGAACAACAAGCTCATGTTAAAATTAGAACAATACAGTTTACTTGCACAATAATTCGAATGAAGATGCTCTCTTGTTAAAAGCGCAAAATCTGGAATGCTGGGCTTGTAAAATGCGTGTCTAAAATGAGAATAGCAGATTTGTACTGCAGTGGTTTGTACTGGAATAATAATATTTTTTGCATTTGATATAGAGCCTTTTCACATTGTTGAGACAACCCAAAATGCTTCAAAAGATATGCTGTAAAGTGGATTGACTGTATTTTGAGGGCGAAACCTACTGCTGTGATTATGATATAACGGTATGTAATATAAGATTCCTTGAATTTGATATAATAATCATAATATTCAGAAAGGCAGACAGCTTTCAGTGTCTAAAAACGGCCGACTTCATCAACGACGACGTGATGTCACTTGCTGTGTTTTCACACAAAAAAATCACCAGCCCAGATCAATGATTTCTTCCCAATTAATGAAAGCTCGCCTTCGAAGTTTATTGTTGTAAGTAAATTGGGTCTGTGTTTCGCTTACATCTCTGGTGCAAGTGAGATTGGACGTCGGGATTTTGGTGAGCCCTCTCGTCTATAAAAAGAAAACCACAATAAAACTGTTCTTCCCCACTTCTGCTGCCTCAAAGTTATACCCCAAGCTACATCCTCAATTACAGTAGAGCAGCATTTATTTGCACACCAATAATCCGTAGTTATACAATAATAATCTCATAATAATCCTTGCATTTGATATAGCGCCTTTTCACATCTTTGTTACGTCTCAAAACCCTTCACAGAATGTGCTGTAAAGTGAATGGACTGTGTATTTTGTGGGCGAAACGTAGCAGTCAATTGCGCACACAGTGTCCCACAAACAGTTGTGGATTGAGTCACCAAATGATTATTATTTATTCATTCATTTATTTTTCTGAAGGAATTATTACACCTGGAAAAGCGCTGCAGTTAAACTGCACTTTGTGCAATGTTATCTGCACTGTTGGCTCATCTTCTTCAATGAAAACTCGTCTCTGAAGTTTACTGCAATAAATAAATGATATCCGTAGCTTGCTTACGTTCTTCGTGCGGATGCTGGTGATCTTGAGGATTGTGGTCTGAAAAAATAAATCATAATAAAATAATATGCCCCCATTTCTGCGGGCCTCAAAGCTGTACCCTCAGCTATATCCTCAATTACGGTAAATAACTGCCTGCCAGTTATCCACATGTCTGTTTGCCTTCCCGCCCTCTCCCCTCAGCTCGGTGTCAGACTCTACCACTGTCAAGCGCTCTGGATGGCTCCCCTGTATGAGGGCACTATATAAACGCAAGTTGTTGTTGTTTTCCGCACGGTCTCCAGAGTGGAATGTAGACGCGGGGATGCAAGACGCTGGGACAAAAATGTTGTTGGGTGTGAGACGGTTAGGGCCGCTCTGAGCACAGCTGCATTACAATACCGGTAACTTTGCAGGCAACTTTAGACGTGTACACACTGGCATTTCAGCACCAGTACCAAAGTGAGAGGTAGGGTGGGAAGCAGAGAGAGAGAGACACAGCCAGAAGCCCTTCTCCATTGCATATAATGGAGTCAGCTCGGCTCAGTTATATTGGCTGGAGGGCGGCTGGTTTAGACCCACATCGGCGGTGGATTGGCTGCAACGAGGTGTCCATCACGCCAAGCGCCAACAACAACAGCTTGCGTTTATACAGCACCCTTCAGCCTAGCGTCCCGGAGCGCTTCACAGTGGCGGATTCTGACAACGAGCTAAGGGGATCGAGGGAGGGGGGAGGTGACCCATAAGCATGATCAAAAAGGTTAGGTGGGCGGGGAGCCAATTTCAATGGGTTTTTAGCAGCAGAGCGTGTGAGCCAACAAGTAACTGAGTCACGAGGGAAGGGGGGCCCCGTGCAATTGCACGGGATGTGTGCGCCCAACGCCGCCAACGGCAAAGGGACTTTTTCATTTATCCTTCGGTTATGATTTTAAAGAAGTTAAACCTTGCAGTTAGCTATCAGGGAAGCTTAAACCGTAATCTATGGTTTTACGTACCTCTCAACCGGAGATGGAGGTCGAGGTGGAGGTGATCTACTCCTTGGTCTGAAAGAAGAGAGACAAATATATCATCAGAAACCCTCTCCCCCATGCTCTCAGGCATCCTCCTGAACGTGAAAGGCGCTACATAACTATCAATTGTTGTTGTTGCTGCTGCTGCTGCTTCTCCCTCCCTAAGCTCCAGCTCAACCTGAATTATTTTACGTGAGAATGAACGTAAGTCGCTCTTGCACAGGAAGGGAAGGAAGTCTGTGGTTCACTTACCTCGTAGCTGGAGGTGGGGGTCGAGATGGCACGCTATCTGATCTGGAAAAATATATATGTTATTAGAAACCCTGCTACTTTCACATCTACTAAAGACCGTCATAATGGGGCATGTGAAGCTGTGTGCTTTTAACTGGTTAGATTCCAGCAGTTACCCCGATGCACACTTTGGGGTCCTCAAACCTTACCTAATACTGCCCGGAATCAGGTAACCAGGGAGTGAGCGAACATTCCATTTCAATAAATATCTCTGCAATTTTCCTCTAATAATAATTCTTGGATTCGACTTAGCGCCTTAACACGTCAGAAGGACGTCTGTTTATATAGCGTCCTTTACGCGAGGTAGTCTCCCGGAGTGCCTTGACAATGCTATCATTAAGCACAATATTCTCCACACCTTAGATACTTCTATTAAGTGATCTGTATAGCTTACCTTTCATCCGTTCCCTCCACGCCACTCCTAGGAAGAGGCCAGAAAACAGAAGTAGCCACAAAACGCCAACAATGGAAATATAGCATTTTTAATTTGTCAAGACGTTTAACTGTGTAACTGAATTTCCACTGTATTTGTAAGCTTATCTGAGCTATTGAAGCATCATGAAAGAGCATACACCTGGTATCCTGATGTATGATCCTTAAGAAGAAGAATGGGTAAAGCCTGGCAACTGATGACGTGATGATGTTGACACCATTCTACAGAAGACTGATGACACCAATAGTTACTGAGACTAAACAGAAATGGTCACTACAGAAACAAAACCACCGCTCTCTGGTAAATACAGACTCCGAAATCCGAGTTACATTGGTGCCAAGACATTCGCTCTGAAAGTAACGAATGGGAACTTTAGCCTTTGTGTCCGGAAGTTATTAAACCATCTGAAGATTCTTAAAGAGTTATGAGTGCTGGATGCTTGTGCTAACTGAGTTCTGTTTAGCACCTGACATCGTTGCTCGAAGGAAGGGTATGAGACATTTAGTTAAAATAATACATAATATGGGCAATGATTAAAGTTAAAAGAGCTTGACGCATCATTACTTGCGTACAGGTGGAGTCATACCAGTCCTTAGTACATTTTATTTGCCAGGCTTTGGCAACATTTAGCCATTTGGCAAATCTCACAAATCAACCAGATTCTAAAATTCGGAAACATAGTCACAATTAATGCAGCAATTCTGGCAATTTTGATTATTCAGTGTATTCCAAGCAGATTAAATGTACCAGACTGACTCTTGCCCCTTTTTTACTGATTTATACTGACCAATCATCCTCGTCACAGTACATGTCATCATAATTCGTAGAAGGAAAGGACCTGTGTGTCAAACAGGATAAAGGAAAATAACTTTATATTTAATAAATTTGAAATTAATATATTGTGTAATTTATATTATAGTTATTTTATGCACATTGATTTGTTACACTTAACTAAAACAATATGTTTGACTCAGTTACACAGACTACTGGGTATACTTACGGCACTGTAGACTCAGTTTCTTGGCTCCTGTTAACACAAAAGAAACTATCAGATTTTTTTTTGTTGTTGAAATTTTCATACCCTGTTGAGAATTAGCAAGATTGTACATTAATCTTTAATGGGGAGCAGGCAAGGTCTGAACACAAAGAAATAACTGTCCTGTACACTAATTACCTCAAATTAAAATAAGAAAAAATATCTGCCATCAAATCCAACTAGAGATGAATGTGAAATTTCCTGTAATCCAGTGCAATTAAACTCGATCAAACTATAACTTTGAAGTACATATCTAGCTTTGTGATTGTGAAATGTAGGCATAAAGTTATCCTAATTGTGAAAAATTGTCCTATCACTATGGTTAGTTATCCTTACTGGGCAGTGTAAATCCTAATTTAGGCGCCAGGCTGTCCACTTTTTACTAAAAAAAATAAGTTTGTAAAGGTATTTATGCTGCCCTGACTAATGCAGCTGGTTGGCACAATTGACCTTTTCCACAAGATCATTATCAAGGTGAAACAAGAGCTATTTTTAATCTATTGCAGCAATTATGCATTAGTTTTATCGTTTCTTTTATTCACTCAAATTAACCAATTGCAGGTGTAACGATTCACTCCATAAAGGTGCACAGACCTGGTCTATTTAATTCAACACAACTAATCATCATTGCAGTCTTTATTCATCCTTTGAAATTATTTTGGAGCAGAGTTAACAAGGTCTGCAAAGTTGTGTTTATTCAAAAAGCTTTGTTTAATTTTGTACAACTGTAAAACATTCAGCGATCAATTTTAAAGTTAATAATAATGAGCCTTGCATTTGATATCGTACCTTATCGTGTCTTCAAGTTGTCTCAAAGCGCTATACTATACTGTAAAGTGAATTGACTGTATGTTTTGTTTAAAATCAGTTGTAACAAACTGGAAATTAGCACGTGTAGGTGGGTGTACCTGACTGGCACAAGTAGACTTTTTCTGGTGTCAATTTTCTACCCAAGAGGCCATTTTTCACATGCGAGCCTGAAGAGCGAGTTTTGGCAGGCTATTTGATCGCAGGCTATTTGATCACTGGGGGCATCACAGCCAAACCCGAACATCCTCACATGTGCAATTTCCAAAAGGGATCACTGGATCATCCAGAGAGGGGAACCCTAACCCAGGGGCAATGAAGTCAATTGAGATTAGCTGTGTCAGGATTTGAATCCTAGAGCTTCTGGTCTGTATGGCTGTATGGTATGATCCTTTCGTTCAATAACCCATCATGATCACTGTGATTACCCCAGCAGAGAGAATAATAATTCTGTAGCTATCTGTCAGGGTGTTACACAATGTAATTATAATTTTTTCTTCTAACTGTACACAGAATGTTCACTGCATAGAAACGTGCATCACATAAAACCCAATTTCATGTATTTATAATATATATACACATATATATGTAGAGATTAAATGTAAATAAACATAGGCTTTCCAGTTTAGCACATAAGCTTAAAGATACACATCTCAAATAAGAAAAGAATGTGTGGTGTATCCATTTCTTGGGTTGGGTCAGCATATACTATAGTCAGACTCTAGCTGTCTGGAACACTGGCGATAAATTACATGGCAAGGATGATATAGAATCTATGTCATATAGACTCTACATCATCCTATATTATAAAGTCTATATTATAGACATTTTTGTCACTTAAATAGTGACAGGGTTAATCTGACACTAAGTGAGATAATGTGGGGTTCAAACACTCTTGATGTCTTCTTCCCATCGAAAAGAGCTGAGATTCAACTAATAGATCATAAAAAGAGAAATCAATTCCAGATACCGCTCAATTTAATTTTTGTGCTTCAGAGTTGAACTATGAGGTCTTTGCTCATGGAAAATAGCAGTCTTGTAACCAGACAGTCTTCTAACAAATGAAGCGGTCACAACAAAACTGTGTGCTGAGTATTCAACAGCTTCATACTTTGAGAAATTATATGATCAGGAATAACTACAAAACTAAAACCTAGGAAGTCTGTCCCTGGCAAGAATCTTTGGCACTCAAAGCAAATTTTAAAGGTGGCAGCAAGGTAGGGAGAGAACACATTTGACCAATGTTGACTGCAAAATGGTAGAACTTTGCCTTCTGATCCACAAAAAACAGCAAGAAATAATTGATACAAAGATAATTGATAAGTTCCCTTCTCCAACTCAGAAGCTTTGATAATCTGAAACAAACAGCTTCAGATCATCACAAGGTGGTAGTGTGTCCTTCAAACGTGGGCACCAAATTCCATTTTGCTTTTCAACCCTTTTCAAGTTTGTTCTGTGCTGTTTGAGTAAAGTTTGCTAAGTTGTTACTTCTATCTTAGCTGTCGGTGTCCACACAACATGACCTTCCTTCAGATGTTGGCTGTGTTGCTGATTTTCCCCAAAAATTAGCCTTCGTATTTGCAAAACTGCTTTATTATTATTATTATTATAATAATGAATAAATCAGGACTTTATTTTGTGCATTTACAGCCAGCATCACTTGTCACAATTCACACTAGAGACTAGTGTAAAGAGTTATGGAAACTGCAGCATTCCTTAATAGGCTATAAGGGAATGAATTTGCCAGAACACAATCTAAAGGGTCTTAACATAAACTTGTCAGAATTTGCTCATATTTCTTATGCAGATTGAAATCCCAGAGAGTGGACCTAGAATAATAGAATTGGAATGGGACCAAGATCTAAATGCAAGCAAAATAACCAATAAATACAAGACAAAGATTCTCACTGAGAAATATAAAATGTTTATTGATCTGTGTGATATACAGATAGGATTAAAATCTCCCGAAAAAGAGACTTGGGGATGGAGATTAATGAAGATGATTGGGACACGATGTGGAGATTTAGTGGTTCGGTTCTGCCCTGTAGAGAAAGAAAAGCAATTGCATCATATTGCCAGAATTCGATACAACAGTCACTAAAAATAGTCAACAATTTTAACAAATTCAAGTTAAGGGTATTTACTATCCCAAATAATGAATCAAAGATTACAATGTTTCCAGTGTATTATATTGCAGATTAAATGTATATCTGTGGAAAATATGTCACATGAAAGGCAAACACTAAATAGACTTGAATAAATTTTAATATAATAAGAAATTGTGGTTGACTCATTATTAATTCGGACAGTGAAGACTCACATTTAGGACAATAAATTAAGTTTTAAGCTCCCACTGAAAGAGCATGTGCATAAAAGACATAAATGTTCAACTCCCCTGAGCCAATATATCACAGCAAATTGGAAGCCCAAAATGTTGCACTACATGTAGGTGCTGCGCCATTTGAAATCACGGATTTTGCTGAGTTTGCTGCTGTACAAAGCCCAAGGCTGGTAAGAGAAAATCATGGATATTGATGGGGGAATGCTCGGCACATCCAATATTCTGCACTCAAATTACCACTGATGTGGTGTTTCCTCAAAGGTTTTGAAGAGGGGATTTAATTTAATTAACAAGCTCGGAAGCAGCTTGCCTGGGAGATAAAATATACCCATTTAAGCTTTGAAAACTGCACTGAATAATAGGGTACAACCCAAGTTAAGGACCAAAAGATGCATCGATCTGTATAAAGTGCATCAGTTCTTGACTGTACCCCAACCTCTCTCAAGGGACACCAGTTACACAAGCTAATTGTTTTCTTTCGTCTTTTTCTTTTCTTCCGGAGTTAATACCAGCTTTTTCAGCAATATCATTTAATCGCTTCCTCAAGGACAGAGCAGAAAATGTTGTTTTGAAAAACAAATTATTTGCTGAGCACAAGTGCTATGAAAAGCCTCCTGCGGCTTAAAGATTTAGCAGAATTTGACATAACACTGATAGAATCTTCCCCCAAACTCAGATATATTTTAAAAACTAAACAAAGACTATGATGTAGCTTTTAAAATGCTTACTTTTTATCAAAGGCTTGTGACTGATATCAGCAGCAGGAGGAAAAGAACTGAAGCTCATATGAAGGGTAGGTGAATTCCAGCTGATTTTCCAAGTAGTACAACATATCTTACTTTCTCAATGGCGAGTGTAAAATAACCAATTGACAAAACAATATTTTCATACAATTTCTAGCAGATAATTCAACACTGGTGAAAAAGAATGGTGAAGATGTCCAGATTCTTTCCCACGGTCGCTTATGGCCTAGCCCTCTAAGACAGAAGCTGACATTTCATTTGGGAAAAGTTGTCTGAACAGCTACATAATATAATACTAACAGTATGAAACAAACGAGTGAACCTGTTAATAAAATTGCATGTCATGCTAGAAATAGCCTACTATATTGAACACATCTATTCGAAAGTGCAACAGATAAAACGCCGTGAATGCATACGTACTGCATGGTGAAATTAGTAATCACAATTGTCTTTTCAGAGAGGGTTTAGAGCACAACTCAGCTTCCAGTTAATATCTATACTACTGAGAAGTGAGAACTAAATAGATGCAGTTTTATCATATTAACAGTTTAACATACTGACATGACCAAACAGTTTCTACTTACGGCGTAATAGACTCCTTGTCGCTTTTCCAAAGGTCGGGTGACCTAAAAAAAAATACACCATCATGCCTACATTCTAAAGGAAAATGAAGCAATAGTGTAGAACCAATCAAATGAAAAACATGATTTTAAAACAGTTTCCAACACATTAAACACCGTTCTCATACAGCCTGATTCCCTAAGATAAGAACTGATATTCTATTTGGAAAGAAAATCCTTTGACGACTAACAAAATCCAATACATTGAAGCAAAACCCATTTTTGAAAGTTATTTTGTACTCTTAACTGAGAAAGCATGTTCAGTTGCAGTTCATATTACACTATGAAGTAAGCTTATCACATTTTTTTGCTAGTTTTATCTAAACTTTACTGATTACATCAGTCTATAACTGGACTAAATCTGGACTCAATCATGTTCTGTGAATCCCAGAAAAAACATAAATGGGTAACAGGAAAAGAGCAGAAAATTGAAATTATAATAGTTATGTCCAGTGGATGAGCTAGAACCAGTTTAGGCTCAATGGGTCAAATGCCTTTCTAGTATGCCATGTGGATAAAGATGCAGTAATTAAACACCGAGCCAATGTAAGAAGTAAACAAGTGAAGTTTATGACTCAATGCAATCTGAGCAATTTGTGTTGAGGAATTGATACCCAAAGTGAGATCAAAAAACAAAATGATACAGTCAGAGCACAAAACAGTGCATGTGATAGCGAACCAAATTATTATAAAAGATGGCTTGATAATAAGGAATGTAATTTGTGAGTTCTGTGCAGATACAAAACTAAACATAAGTAAGTCTGAATATTCAATTAAAGATTATTGAAATAAGGTCTGCTGAGATTATAAGGAAAATGAGGTACAGCAATCCAGTGGGTTATTTCATGTGAGAATCTAAAAGCTTAAAGCAAATATATAAAGTTTGTGGCCAGACAAAAGTAAAGGATGATAAATTGGGATATCTAGTTTACTTCATTATATTTAGGGACATGGAAAGAACAAGCAGGATAACTGACTTTAATAAGTGGGTAGGTAAACTGTGTGTACAAGAGGGAATTAAAAATTCAGATAACTGGAGCCCTCCCTCCCTGTAGCTGCATCTCATGTTTACCACAAATCCACCTCAGTGCTTTCAACCTCAACTTTCTAAATTTGCATTTGCAATGCGCCATTTGCAAAATTAATCTATTGGTATAGGTCAATAATAAAACCCATTGTTTTTTTGACAGAGGTACTCACAACTTTTGAACAGCCTTACGAAGAAGATGTGGATATAGGATAAGTACTATTCCGGCAACAGTTGTAGTGATGCAGAACACAGAAAGGAGACCAAGAACTGCCACGACAGCCTTCTCATTGCCCTCTTTAACCATCTCCGAACAGTCACATGCACCAAATGCTGAACAAATAGAAAAGGGAACCGATCATTCCCCAATAAAATAGTCTTACAGTTGACAAATATAATAATACTTGCATTTATTATAGCGCCTTATCACATCTTTAATTCAAAGCGCTTCACGGAGCATACTGTAAAGTGAATTTTCTGTATATTTTTGCGGGCAAAATATAGGAAAATTATGTAAATCCCACGATACACAATCTAGGTTAACTTCTATACTTCCTTTACTGTAAAATATAGATTATTACAGGACACTACAATACAAATGTACATTTATATAGTGCCTTTCACATCGGGAGGATGTCCCAAGGCGCTGGACAATCAGGGATTGGACCCAAACATAATAGTATATTGATTTAGTTACATTAATCATCAACACGGGGTTCCACTGATTCATCCACTACAAATTGTATTTGAATGAGACTTTCAGGAATACTCCTACCATAAGGATTTTTCAGGTACAACAATAACACTTTAAAGACTCTTCAGTAAACCATTTTGCAGCATACAATGTAGATATCCCCCTTCACTGATACATTTAATGAAACTTCATTGTAGTTATTCACACATATAATAGAAATGTATAGGTTTGTAGGTGGGATTCAGGCAACTTGTCCCAAATAGACACAATTATGTATTATAGGGGATGTCTTTCAACAGTGATCAAGTTGTCAGATTAAGACGTGGACATATTATACAATCCATCATAATTAGCACCGCACACTGACTTTCTTCTCTATAGTACAATATCCAATGTTTTACAAATTGAAATAGTTTTTACTTGCTTTTCTTCAGACAACAGAAAACATTACTACTTACGTTTTGACCTGCTTCCCATAGCTACACCTCCAGGATAAAGCTATTTAAAAAAAGGCAGAGTAAATGAAGCTAAGAATATGTAATGCTGCAGATATCTATAAGAAATTCAAAATTTGAGGTACTGCAAGTGGTTGAGTAGTGTATTTGAGAGGACGTACAGCCACATCCCCCTGCCCCCCCGCTCCCCACCAGCTCGGAGTCAAGCTCCGCCACTGTTAAGTGCTCTGAGATGCTACTCTGCGTGGAGGGCACTACATAAGTGCAAGTTGTTGCTGTTGTTGAGTAATTGCAATAGCAATCACTTCAACAGAGGTTCCGTACTGACTTTGTGAGGTGGAGTGAATATCCATGCAGGTTAACACAGTCAGCACCTGAGGTGAGAAACACTGACAGGAGCCAAGCAGGAGAGCCTCTCCGACTTATAAAAATAATCCTTGCATCTGATATAGTGCCTTATTATGTCTTTGAGACGTCTCAAAACGCTTCACAGAATATACTGTAAAGTGAATTGACTGTATATTTTGTGGGCAAAACGCGGCAGCCAATTGCGCACAGTAGCGTCCCACAACAGTCATGGATTGAGTAACCAAATTATTATTTTTTTAAAACGGTTTCTTTAAGGGATTATTAACCCCGGAAAAGCCATCCGTCAATCGACTAACAACTGGGTTCCTGCTTACTGCTAGGTAAACAGAGGTGTGTGGAATAAGAAAACTTGCCTAACATTTCGCCCTGCCCGGGAATCAAACCCAGGTCTTCTCGCTTGCGAGGCGAGTGCTCTAACCACTAAGCTACAGGACTTGTCACGATTCAACTGAAGAAAGTTGTGAGCTTATCCAGAACTAATGTGTACTGAGGATAGAGCCCCGAGGTACACTGCATGTCACTGTGCAGATGCAGGGTGAAAGAAAAGCAATCTTCCCAAAGGGTCTAATTAGTCTGGTATAACTCTGGACCTGTACCTTATTTTTGCTGGGGATGGGTGAGGGGTCTTGCCTGGAGCACTATAATTATATTGACAGCCCATCTAATAGTGTATTTGAGCAGACTGTGTCTTCTAGTGTGGTCTACAGAGTGTACATTGTGGTATTGCTGGAGTTTTACCAGCAAAAATAACAAAGCTTGCCCTTGGGGGCACAGAAGAGGAATACAGGCAGCAGTCCCAAGTATGTGTAAACATTGTCTGGCATGCTTCATGATACTTGCCTATTATTCCATTATTTTCATTCAATAAAAATATTTCCCTTCTAATATCGGTCGGTGAATAAGAAAAATACGAAAATTCAACATTTCAAAAGACTTGTTAATGCTGTCAGCATTCTTGCAGATTGAATTACTTACACCTCTGTGCAATATCTTCATGGTTGATTCAATGTGTGAAGGAACTTGAGGTGGAGCAGAAGGTGGAGCAGTAGTAGTTGGTGGAGGAGAAGGTGGTGGAGGAGAAACAGAAGCGTTTACTACTACTTTAAATGGTTGTGGTGGTTGCTCACTGACAGCAGTTACATTTTTTTCTGGTATTGATGGAGCATTCGCTGAAGTGGGATTAAATAAAAGTGTTACATCAATCAATATTGTTACGAGAGACAATTAAAAGCAGAATGCGATTTTTAAATTTAGAAAAGTATTATTTGAAAATGGGTCTTAAGAGTCCTGCATACAACGTTATCCCGCAAACAATTAACAGTACAGTCTACCTTATACAATAACCCACATCCCCTATGCACAGTGAGGCAGCCTTGGGGGTGGGGGGGGAAAGAGTATGCAATTGCTTAGTAGAACGACACGCTCCCAGGATGGAGAGTTGGATCTGATGGCTGCCGTAGGAATGGCCACAGGAATTAATTGCCTCCAAATCCCACAACATTTACATAAACTTTCCATAGAAACGATTTAAATTGTACTACTACAGTTCAAAGAGTTTATTATTATTATTATTTTGCTGTAATCAGTGCCAGTCGAAATTAGCATTTGAGGGCAGCCACGATCGTGTAGTGGATAAAGCTGCAGTTTACGGACCATACTCTTGTCCGTCTCAGCTGGTGTTTCTTTGGGAGGATAAATTGGCCCCTGGTCTTCCCAGGGTTAGAAATAGAAAAGCAGTTTCTGCTCTTGGTCACTCTTCAGCCCCTTCCACTGGTTGTGCATGTATTTGGCAGCAAAGTGAGTTGATTTCAGCCTGAGCTGTGATACCCTTTCCAGTTAAAAAATGCCTAACATGCATTGCCCAGGTTCACACAGGTACCAACAAGTGCCTGTGGCTCTTCATCATAGCAAATGGCAGCAGACCAAGATACATAAGCTAGTTGGGAGAAACAAATCGTATAAAAATTGGACATACATTTTTTAAATGAAATTCGTCTCAGGGGATTGCATAGGGAGGTTAAGTTGGCGGGTAGGCTTCAGTCTACTCTAGAAGATGGTGGCAATGCGTTCAACACATTGAGTAGTTGAGTTCCACAGCAGACTGCTTGGAATTATGATGAGCAAGTTGGATCCATTCATTTTTTTAAGACTGAGGTGAACAGATACTTGTTAGGTAAGGGTATCAAGGGATAAGGGGCAAGAGCAGGTAATTGAAGTCGAGGTACAGTTCAGCCGGAACAGGCTCAAGCAGCTGAAAGGCCGACTCCTGTTTCTATATAGTTCTTAGTAAAGCCTATTCATCTTGTAAGAGGGAGCAAAAGCAAGTGGGCTATCTTGGTCTTTACTGGTTTCGATGGTGCCTAGCAAAAAAGAGAACATAACAGAATCATTTCATCTGCCTGGCTTGCTGATCCAACACCTGAGCAAAGCAAGTCCACAGTGCTCCAGGGTGATGTTGAGGAATGAAGAGGTAGACATGGCACTGAGAAAAGAACTCTTCCCACTCAGCTTCTAATAACCCTGCAAGCTAACACCCTTAATTGATATTCTGGACAAACAGAAGGAACATAGAAATAAATGTACCAGACTATTGCAGATGATCTGTCTTGGCCCAGGTTCTGCTTCTTTTGAGTAATACAGTCCACATATTACAGAATGCAATATAGTCACTACACTGAACAACAATTACCTGGGAAGGACATTTCAATGTTTTGACAATCTACGACTATATCAAATTAAATGATTATCAGATATTACAGATTACAGGAGGTATAGGCCCAAGCCCAAACACAAGGGAACCAGACATTCTATGTTTTATTTACTTTTCTACATTCACATTCTCTTCAGTAGGAAAGGTCTGATTATCAATTAAGCTGCCAGCATGAACAGGAAATTATTGTATATGAAAAAACATTGCTAATCACCTCAAAATAACATCCCCTACATTTCAGATATGCATAAAGACATAAATTTCTATTTTGCTCCTTAGAGAATTCACTATGGCATCCTCAGCAAGTATATTAATATTTTCATGTAATTCAAGAAAATGCGTACAAAGGTTTCCATCCGTTATAAAAGATAAGCTTAAATTTCAGTTTATACAATTACATTTGTATAGCGCCTTTCACGTCGGGAGAATGTTCCAAGGCGCTGGGCAGTCAGGGATTTGGACCCAAGCAGGGGGCTTGAGATCAGGGAGGGTGGAGGGCAGGGAGGGTAGCCAAAGGCTATAATTATAGTACCGTGCTTAATTATATTGCTATAATTACATAGGCATGAAACAATTCCCCATTTTTAATATGCACATCTGCACTCAGCACTCAGTGGAGGTTAGACACTCGGCAAAAATTATATCTACTGCACCCTCAGAAAAGCAATTTATTCTACAGTACATCGTGCCAGTGTGTCATTCCAATTTCCACACCAAAGCACTTTAGGACCTCAACAAATGAGAGCTTCTTACCAACCACATCCATTTTATTTGGAATCTTTCCAGCCAGGACAGAAGGCAGTGTTCTTTTAAACAACCTGCACAGGTTTCAAACACAGGTACGAAAGAGAAAAAAATGTTCAAACAATACAATCGAATTATAAAGATTGATCACTATGACAAATTGTTTTTCTGCCAGAGGAAGTCTATATTTTGTATTAACTTATAAATATCTTGTGTTGGGTTTGTACTGCTGCCAGCTGACATTCCACAGAAAAGCAAATCTGTGTGCGTAAGGTTTACGCTCAATTAAACATAGACAGTGAGCAGATTCTTCCTACCTGAAGGCAATGTGATTAGAATGGAAGAGAAGGTAAAATAAAAAACAAATGCCTCCATGTTGACAGTACAGCTTCCGTGGCCCTAAAGTGTTCTTGAGTCCGGCCCCCCCCCCCCAACCTCCCCAGTTGATAAAATTGGTATGGATTATATAGGTCTGTTTTTGCATCAACATCTTTGGGACATTATGACTCCACAATAATACGACATCACTAACCTGTATTTTTGCATCTGACAAAACACTCTTACACTATGACATCACTACTGAGCTCACAGACTGCCACAATACAAGTTCAATAGCCTTTCCCTTGTTACTGCGTTTTCTCAGGTGAGTGAATGCTATTAAACAATGGCATTGGATAGAACTACTATATAGAATGCTCTCTTGACAGTAGCGTTAACTATATTAAATTGTAAGAAAAAAAGCTAACAACATTCAATTTGCAAGAAGAAACCATGTATCCTTCTGGCTGATCACAAGGCAATAATAATGCTGGGAAACGTTTCAGAGATGTTTTCTTCATTCAAATTGATGGGTGTTTATAGAATCATATAACACAGAAGAAGGCCATTCAGCCAATTGTGTCTATGCCTCCTCTTTGAAAAGAGCTACCCAAATCAATCCCATTCCACCGTTCTCTCCCCATAGCCCTGCAATCTTGTCCTCCCCAAATAATTATCTACATCTCTCTTAAAAGTTGTTATCAAATCGGCTTCCACCACACTTTCAGGCAACGCTTCCAGATCCGAACAACTTGCTGTGTGAAAACATTTCTCCTCATGTCCTCTGTTTTTTTTAAACAACTATTTTAAATCGGTGCCCTCGGGTTACTTACCCAGACGTGGAAAGTGGAAATTGTTTCTCCTTATTCACTCTGTCAAATTCCCTCATAAATTTGAAAACGTAACTCCCCAAACGATAGTTGTCACAAAGACCTTTCCCAACTAACCAGCAACAGCTTTTATTGCAACAAAACTAAAACATTTAAAATAAAACTAACACCATAACATTCTTGATACATAAAACCTTCAAGAAATTTGATCAATCTTTGGAAGTTTTAATTGACATATTAAAAAGATTTAACACATAAATAGCTCTGTTGAGCCAAATCTCTTAACATTTGTAGTTGAATATTAAAATAATAGCTTCCCACTCATTCTTGCAGGAAAGTTAAGGGAGTCACCATCAAATACCAAAAAACAAAAACAGAAGTCGCTGGGAACACAAGATGACCTGTGAAATTTCCAGCATTTGCAGTATCTTGTGTTTTTTTTTATCTTCAAATATCAGCATCTTTCTCTACAATAGTCAGAACCTATGCATTAAACATACATTTTATCTTACTTTAAACCAGAAATAAACTATTCTACCACTAAATACTGTACAGCAATTCCGATATATTTCCGAGAGGGTGACCTGTGAAATTCTGCCCCTGTAAAGAGTTTTGTTTTCACTGCTGATTCTATCAACATTCACAGTCGAACAACAGAGAAGGGTGGAGCTTGCCAGGTCAAACATAGCCAATCCTGTAAAGAAAAACGTTAAATGAAAACTCAGCACTTTTTGGGGAAATACATATTGCATACTAAAATGTAGAGCGGTAAATACATTTACGTGCATCTCCTAAGGTATCTTTTAAAAACAGGAATCATGCTGGAAAACATTTCAAACAAACTAACAATTGCCAAAAAAAAACAAATTCAGAACCATAAGCAATGAGAAGCAACCATAGTCCAATGTGAACTGCTTCAGTGCCTTATGTACTTCATTCAATCAGACAGACTTTTAGAATCATTTCTAATATACTTTACAATATATTCTGTGAAGAGCTTTGAGAGGTCTCAACGACATGATAAGGCACTATATCAAACGGAAGGATTATTATTATTATTCAGGAACAAATATAACAGCTTACCTTTGTTTCGGCAGCAAACTAGCATTAACAATCTTCAGCTGCTGGACTTTGGAAGTCGGTAAACTCCCCCAGAGTAAACTAGTTGCTGGTCCTGTACTTTCCTCTGTAAAAATATCTGGAGCTCTTTCATATCAATCTCTGCCATCACCGGCCCAGTCATCACAAACATCTTGAGCATGGTATGAATACGTTCCAGTGCCAGGCTCTCGAGGTTGGTTAGCATTCCCTGAATGTAGGTCCAAAAAAGCTGTGAAGAACAGATTAGTTGCCATTATTTTAAGACCTCGGAAAAAAAAATCTTTAGGTGGAATAGCCTCAGTTCGCTAAAAGCAATCATAGAACAAAAAAGAAACTTGTTATAATTGTCATGATTAATAAAATATAAATGAACAGTTATAATAGATTGCAAAGATAATTAATCATAAAATGCAGTATTAAAATCAAAATACCAATACACGGTATTGATTGTATTCTGTAGAATACTAATGTGTGTATTTTTTATTTTGGTCAGTTGGGTATCTGACACATGCGGAAAAACAACACCACGCTCATGAGTATCAAAACCAGAGTTCCATGCATCCCACCTCTACATTCCTATATTGAAAAGACTCTTTCTGGAATCCACACCGTTGCTACTTGTCCAGCTAGTATCATCCTACTTGTTAGGGCTTTAGTTCACAGGGTTAACAGGAGCTGAGTGGGAAGAATCCCTGCCCCCAGTGACCGACCTAATAATAAGCTAGGCTAACTGGTCTGTCAACAGCTATGCCCTGAATGATGCAGAACTGCCTGGCTCAGAAACCAGTCTACCAACACAGACACAGAGGGTTGACTAGATTCCTTTGCCTAACCTAACATGTCACCCTAGAGTTCAACTCCAAGGAGACCTAATTTACCAGGGATAACAGGAGCTGAGTTTTATTGTTCTAGTTTTGTTGAGTGTTGAAATAAGTACCTGTAATTCCTCCTCTTTCTGATCAGCCTGGGAAGCCATGGCTGAGTCTCCCTCCTCATCACTGTCAATCAGAACCATTTTTTCCTGCCGATCTCTCTGTTCCTGCTCAATCACGGTAAACGTGTCAGTGGGGTCCTCTTTCAGAACACCCTGCTGCTGCCAGAGGGCAATTTTCCTCCTCAGGGCAATGACAGGAACTTTAAGTACATCACTGAGATCATCCAGAGTCCATGTATCTACAGATACAGAAGTCAAGAAGTTATCTAAAGTCAGGCCAAAGCTTGAATGTAACACTTGCCAGCACTCAAAATCAATTTGACTTCACTTCAGTGAGTCAGAATTCCATTCAAAAATATTTCTTCAATTCCAATCAAGTTTTGTTGGAAGATTTTGCTAGTTAAAGAAGAGTTTTGGACAGTTTTTCCTTTACCTTAACAATAACATTTTGGCAATCAAAAATCTTATCAGTATTTTCAAGGAAATTGAATCATTCATCCATCAACTCTACCAGAATTTCCATAATATGCCTACAATATTTCTTCCCAGATTTCATCCTTAATTTTCCCCACCTTCTCCTGAATTCATCACTACCACTCTGACCCAACATGCAATTCACAGGTAAACTATCTTCCCTGGTTTGTAACTTTTACAATAGTAATTTACATTTTTATAGCACCTTTCACATCGGGAGGAAGTCCCAAAGCCCATTGAAAGATGACTGAAAGCACGCCCAAAGAGGTACATTTTGAGACGTACCTTGAAAGAGGGAAGGGAGGAAACTTGTTTTTTTGGTCTCAAGGAACTTGAGAAATAAATTAGAGAAAGTAGAAGAAAACTCATCTAGATGCGATCGAGCAGAACAAGCTTGCAAAGGTTTCAATTACAAATACATAGCTGATTAAGAACTCTTTCCTGTGTAACGTAACAAAAAGGAAACTCACTGAAAACGATCAAGGACAACATTCACAATACACGAACAAAATAATACCTACTCTTCTCCTGGAAATGCATAATGATGGCAGCATGTACTGGGGAGACGGTCACAGATAAGGTTCGATCTGCCAACTCAATTTCCAGGTCTGCGTTTCCGAGGTGAGGTTTCCAGTTCAGTGACCTCATTGCCTGAAATTAACAATAATAATAATAATCCTTGCATTTGATATGGCACCTTATTACGTTGTCAAGATGTCTCAAAACGATTCACAGGATCCACTGTAAATTGGAGTGTCTGCGTATTTTTGGGCGAAATAAAAATTAAAATTACAGCTCTAAACGGCTCAATAAAGTTAACAAAAATAGGCTGTTTCCACTGGTTGGAGAGTACATAACCAAAGTACACAAATATAAGATAGTGACTAGGGTATCAAAAAGCAAATTTAGGAGGGTAGCAAAATTGTGGAACTCTCAATATGTTTTTTGGGGGGAGAGAAGAGAGAACCAATGCAGTCAAAAGCAGTCAAGGATTAGCACTCCAGATCACAGTTTATATTATACACCAATACAATAAATGATGCATAATAATGAATAATAATAATCATCGCATTTGATATAGCACCTTATCACATCTTTGAGATGTCTCAAAACGCTTCACAGAATACACTGTAAAGTGTAGTGATTGTTGTGTTTTGTGGGTGAAACGTGGCAGCTAATTACGCACAGCAGTGTCCCACAAACAATCGTGGATTGAGTGACTTTTTATTTAAATTGTAAGGATTATTACCAAGAGTACAAGATACTCAATTTGAAAAGACGGGGTACTTACTTTTAATTTCTCATACTTCTTGGCGTAAGCATCCATTGATTCCTTTACTTCAGTAGGGAGCTCCAGTTTCTCTTCTTTCAGAGATGGCCAGAATTCACCAGACAGGATCATGGCATTCAAATGCAATGAAGGGTCTTGGTCCTCCTCGTGAATATGGCTGTTTATCCGTCGCGAGTCTGCCACATCCTATCGTGTAAAACCGAGGGTTATTGGACACAAAAGGCAAAACTACGTTGGTCAACACAATGCATGACTACTGATCACAGGATGACCATAGGAAGGGACTGCAGTTGTGTTTGTTGTTTCCAAAGTGATTTGGTAAGGTGTAAAAAAGGATTGAAATGTGTTCACTGGCACAAATTGTTCCCTTTCAAATATATACATTAAACAACTTACTCTCTCAATCCTTTCAACTCACCTTTAACATCACCTCACAGAGATGCATCTGTGCCTCTCCAAAGCGCAGCTTCAGTAGCTCCAGATTTCGAATCTCCCTGCAGTGAAGAAAATGCCATGTTATGATTGCTGCATCACAAGGAGCTTAAAAAGTTGATCATTTTGACCATTTTGCATACCAAAATATGCAATATTTTTGGTACAGCATCTCTCAGACAGAGACCAATGCAATTCTCAAAAATATCGAGAATTGTTGGCACAAAACGCTCAAAACAGAAGACAGCCAGCTTTAAATACTTACAGTGCCCATTATTAACATCAGCTAAAATGTCATCGACAACTAAATACTAATAAATTCATAGCATGACAGATCTGCCCTAATGAGGTATCAGGCAGCCCAGTTATCTGAATGTATAATTTCAGAGATGTGAAAAATGCTGAAACAGTAATGCCACCAAGACACACACAGCATAAATAGACATTTTAAATTTTCCTGTGGTTGTTCTGGTTGAACATGTGACAATGCAAGTACAGCGTACCTGCATGTGTTGTAGTTGAAATGTTGGAGGATTCGGTCTGCCAACAGAGTGCGGTACTCATTGATAAACAATTCTTTGCTGCCATAAATACTGACAAGAAGGGTGATAATGTCAGAAGATCTTCGTTTAGAACCTGAATTACCTGAAAATAAGTTAAGGATAAATAACTTTAAAGAATCCTCAACAATAAAGAATACTGTAGTACTGTAGTGGTAATTCCAGTCAATAAAATTTACGAAAATAGAGAACATACTGAGAGCTTTCGGTTGACCTCTTAAGTATTATCTATTTCACAAGTTGTTAAAAATTTGCTTCTAGTCAACCAATGACTCACATGGTGTGCCACAATAAACACAGAAGATCTTAGCAAGTCTCAATTTTGACCACTATCTTATGCTGGGCAAGTTTTGTCAGCCAAGCAACAATTGAAACACTTAATTGGTAGCCATCCATCCACCAGTTGAGGAGGAAGGAATGAATGTGTAGGTAAATCATGCCAGGATTCCATTACTGAGAACAATCCAGCATTGTTCATTATGATTATTTTTGATCCTTCAAAAGCCAGCTACCAAATTCCCACTTCTTGACATTTCAATATTACCTGGATCTGCATCTACTGGGTCTGGAACCCAATCCTCTGGATCAGACATGTCATCATCACTGTCATGTCCATGCTCCAAAGTGATGGATCTGCTTTGGATAGCTCATTTGCCAGATCACTGGACCCTTCTGAATCGTCAGTCAAACCTGCCACGATCTGTCTCACAGTATCATCACGTGTTCTATGTGGGTAAAATAAACAAGTAAAAGTCAATACTTTAAAACCAGACACATTCCAGTAACAAAAAAGTACACAGTAGAAACAAGATAAACTTATTCAGGTCACTCAGTGATATAGATAGAATCAGAGAATTATACAGCACAGAAAGAGGCCATTCGGACCTTCGTGTCTGTGCCAGCTCTTTGAAAAGAGCTATCCAACTCAATCCCACTCCCCTGCTCTCTGCTCATAGCCCTGGAAATTTGTCCTCCCCAAGGTTGCTTCTGGAATCTAATAGCTTTTTTAAAAAAAAAATCCAGACAGAAACAAAATTGCACAATAAAGACATTTAGGAATAACTAAGGAGAAAATGAAAATAGGATACTGCTCCACAACCAATTGATTGAGTGCACCCAGTCTAACTTATTTATTCCTTATAGTGGCTTGGGATATGCATGAAGAAGTCTGCTTTCCTCCAGCAGAGAATCTAGACCTCAAGCCCTATATTCCAGTGGTCTTCTTCATCCATTCCCGAAATTTATAATAATCTGTGCATTTATGCTAGTAAAATAGCACAAAAAATGGAAGTAGCTCAATTGATCACGACATATAAGCTTTTTCATCATTATCTTTGTTGACAGAATCATTCAGCATGAACGTCAACTTCTGACATTAAACCAAATAAGGATATTTTAATCAATATCAGGTCCGATAAGTCTTGCAACAACATTCACTCAAAACTAAGACATTTTAAAACTAGGTGAAATCTGTAAAAGAGGGGAGTCTTTTCACAGTAACAAAGTAACACTTAATTCCCCATGATAAATAGGCCACTTAAACGTTCTATGCAGATCATAATAAAATCTGAGGGGTCATAACCTGAACTGAAGTAATTCATAAACTGCTAGATACTAATTTTTTTGAAATTGCAGACCCATAAAGTGTAATTTCAACAACAACAAATACAACAACTTTCATTTATATAGCTCCCTTCACTTGGGGTAGCATTGCAGAGCACTTGACAGTGACCCCGAGCCAGGCGGAAACTCCAACATCATTCTTTCACAAATAAACAAAATAAATATCTTCTACATTGAATATCTTAATAGCTTTAGCAACAGGGTTAAGTTTTGCTGAGTTTCTTGCCCAGTAAAATCTTCCAAGGTCTGAGCAATGCAAAAAAAATCTCAGAAGTGGTCTTTTATCTCCCATCTGAGCCTCAAAAGATATTTAAAGAAGCCCTTCTTCATATACATTCCCCAAACAGTTAACTCTTGCCATTGCCTAATTATTGGCCAAGCTCCGTTAAACAGTTTATTTCTATAAACCAGAATTTACTGGATGTTTGCATTCTAAACTGCTGTGACAAGTCAGGATTCATTCAGTCTAATCAGACTTTGTTTTTCCATTTAAAGTCGAAGAGATGTATGTTTGAATACCTTAAATACTTGCGGACTGGCTCACAAACCACTTCCAAAATAACCATGGATGGGTCCAACTCACGCAAAGCCTTGATTGCAGAGATATACAGTGTTATTACATCAGACGTGTTCACTCCTGAAAACAAATGCTACATTGTTAACTGTCCAAAATGTTTAAGCCAATGTTTACTCTCTTTATATCTTATTTATATCTTATTGATCACAGCACTGTACTAGAACAGTAATCATACAGCATGAAACCAACGTGCTTTGGGTTGCTCAAAAAACATGAATACATAAAAGCATTGTGTAAATATTCAGAGAATCTCCACACTTCTACTCTAAATGCATTAATGGCTTCTACTAACAAACAGTTCAGATCACTGATGGGTATACAGCAAGCTTGTGTTTGATCCTCACTTATTCAATTGTAGAATTCAGCTCAATAAATCAGTCTATTTCTGAACTTTATACAACCAAAATGCTAGTTTTTAAAAAATAAAACTCACATATTTCTAAAATTATGCAGGAATGATTCAGGTAAACAAAACATGAAAAGGAGAATCATTATTGTCATTTCCAGCACCTTGCGATATGAAAGATATGATATAAATTTAATTTTGTTGCTGCTGTTGTTGCATAACATGTTGGATACCAACACATTAAGACCACAACAAATATTTGATTTGGGTGGTCATTTGTTAATTTTAACTACCAAAATCTGCTACTCAAAAACTCACCTTTTCTTATCCAGCAAATAGAAGATACAGGAAACGTTAACAACCTTGAGGCTGAACTCAATCAAGTACATACCTGGGTGGAGAAGCCTGGTTTCTAGGGCAGTTTTCAATGAGGTTAGCAGCTGTTGCCTTTGGTTGGTCCTTTCAAGGCATATTTTCAGATCTTGCAAAGCTGCCTTAGATTCTGGGAAGTCTGTGGTTCAAAGTAAAATACAAGAAAAAATACAATAACTTGCTTTTATATAGCATCTTTCATGTGGTGTGGTGTCTTGAAATGCTTGAAATTAGCAGCATTCAGGGATAAAATTGAGTTCTTAAAAATTTATGAAATCAGATCATCAGAACTCAATTACATATAAATGGTATTACAATTATAAGCAACTGCCAGCCTGCTTGCATTGGTGTAAGAATTTGTAGACTGATTGCACAAAGAGAAAATAAGTTTTTACAACTAAAAAATACACTGCACATCAAGTCTCAACTCAGTGAGGGCGGGGGGAATTAACCTTTTCCTGTTTTGTTACAATCTTGAATGCACCGCCTGAAAGGATGGCAGAAACAGTTTCAATAATAACTTTAAAAAGGGAATTGAATACATACTTGAAAAGGAAAAACGTGAAAAGTTATGGGGATAGTGCGGGGAACAGGACTAATTGGATAGATCTTTAAGGGCCAGCGCAGGTTTGATGGGCCCAAGATACATACCACGAATAATGCTGAAAAGTTCATCAATCCTCATATTAGCATAGACCTGATAGAGGAAGAACTGTAGGTGTATTCTCCAACGCTGTAACGTGTTGCTTGTCGGGGAAGCTGCTGCTTTGCTAGGTTTTTGCAAGAACACCATGCTCAGCCAGCAAATGACCTTCGACTCCAACCACTGATCAAAAAAAGGACACTTGAGCTACCAACTCAAAAACATTCATTTTCTTGACCCCAATTGCTTATTCTCTTTGGTCTTATTAACACATCTTATTTTTCACCCAAAAAATACACAGTCAATATACTTTACAGTATATTCCGTGAAGCGCTTTGAGCCATCTTGACGACGTGATAAGATGCTATACCAAATGCAAGGATTATTATTATTATCACTACATCATCTAGAAAAGTAAAGACGCAAGAACATGGCTCCAACATCTGTAAATACTTGCTATTTATGCACAAATGGAAAGCTTACATATACACATAATAGTTAACTGCCTTATTCAGCTGCAAGTAAATCAACTATTTTTTAAAAACACCAACCATTAACTATATTAGCTATGAAATATCTAGCTGTTTAGCAGAATAAAGAAAGTATGCTTACCTCCTCAAGCTGGGAGAGGAATGAGTTTTCATACTCTCCACGACACAGTCTGCCAACATGCTCTTCTATCATTTTATGTAAAATGGTGGTGATGGCGTCAGCACTAATTCTCTCCAATAAGTTCAACGAGTGTCTGATAACAGCCAACAAACATTAAGTACAATTACTGCTTTTGGATTTCATTGAACTGTAGGCACTGTCCTATGTGGGACAGCTTTACGATTGGACAAAGTAAAGAAAATAGTTTCTGAATCATGAGGTTTTATGAAATGTTCTTAATTCCAGACATCTTTAAAACATCTGATATATGAAAGTGAAAATAAATAACCAGTATAAAAAAAAGTTAGCTGGGTAATAATTCAAGAGTATCCACTTCCAGACATTGAGAAACTCAAAATTATACTAATCGATGAATCAACTTTCATGGTAGCCTTGGAACCCCACCCCCAGAAGGCTCAACAAGATCGAAGATTCTGAAACTACTACAATAGTTCATTTCAATTCCCACGTCCAATTTTCAGGAGATAAGTACAGAAGAGTTTGTCATAAATAAATACTTTAACAAGTATTATACCTATAATATCAAGTTGTGATTAATAAATGTGTGAGTGCCATCTAGTGCCAGATCATCAATATCACAGCCAATTCTGTAAAGCGCTTTGAGATATCTAGAAGACGTGAAAAGCGCTATATAAAATTCAAGGATTATTATTATTATTAATTTTGAGTGAAATAGAAGAGAAAAGATGTGCGAGAAAGAAGGGTAAGGGAGGAGAGAGAACAAATGTAAGAACGAGAGGAAGTGGGAGAGAAGGGAAACAAGGATGAGTAAAGAGGGAGATAAAAAAGCTAAAACATAGAAGAGAGTGAGTGTCACACACACGGAAGATACATGGAAGACACACAAGATATACAGTGTGAAACAGGATAGAATGAGTGTGAGGAAAGAGAGATGGGGCAGAGTAAGTGAGTTTAAGAATTTGCAAGATAGAGATGAAACTTAGGCAAGTTTCCTTACTCCACATGCCTGTCTACCCAGCAGTAAGTAGGAACCCGATTAGTCGATTGGCAGACGCTTTCCGGGAGTAATAATGTAGAATGCTATAAAAGAGGGCAAAAGGCAAGAGAATCACAGAAAAAATAAACATGACACTTACAATACATTATTGACTTGGGTAAACTGCTCCACTGCAGTGACACACCAGCACTGGTCTTTCTCTGAATTGCAACCCATGCAGTGTAGCACTTCCGTATCATCCACAGCACTTTCATCTTCCTCTTCACTCATGCTGTCTCCACTCCGCAGATTCTTGTCTCGGTGTACATAAATACTAAACGCACGTGTATAGAATTCATAAATAATCTCTTGAAAGGACTGGGTAGTGGAGAAGAACAACACAGCTTTAAACATGTTGTAGACTTTATCTTTCAATGTTCCAGGCCCTACACTGTTTATTAACCCTGCTTCTTCCCATATCTCCAAGTGCTTAAGACTGCACAGATACGATGCCAGCCGCTTATCCACCATGCAGAAGGCATCATACAGGAGTTTTGAACGTTGTTGTTCTGTCACCATGTTCTCTCTTTGTGTGAGGAAGTCCCAGAATTCTGGTGCAATCTTCCTCTGAAGGTCAATCTGCAAAACCTCCATGAACCATTCCACCACCACCAAGTGCAAATTGTAACGCTGCAAAACTTCCAGGGCAGCACGCATCTCATCCTCTGGAAATTCATCACTGCTTTCCAAACCAGGAGCTTCCTGAAATTGAAATAATTACAATACATTAAAATATTGTTACAACACTTACTATTATTATTATTATTATTTGCTCCCCATCATTCAAAACCTCTTCACGACTAAATTCCCACACCTGCAATATCCCTCCACACCCTCAACCCTATACACACCTGCCCTTTCCCTCAGATGAGGTGATATTCGTTGAGCCTAGTGCAGGAGAGGGCACAGGCTACAGCATTCTGGATGGTTCTGCTGCTTATGCAGCGAGGAACCCGGGTTGTCTGGCGAACTGAGCTTTCAGGTTTCTCCCACAAAATACACAGTCAATTGACTTCACTGTATATCCTGTGCAGTGCTTTGAGATGCCTCAACGACGTGATAAGGCGCTATATCAAATTGCAGGGATTATTATTATTATTAAAACATAAGTTTAAAAAAAAAGTATTTTTGTGCTTTCGGGCGCCGCCTCCCTCCTATTACCTTCGCCCCTCTCCCCCGGCTCGGGCACAAGGCTTCCATTCCTCTAGAAAACAACATTAACAGCAACAGATGACAAACGCGCACCCGAGCTGGTGGTTGGGATCAGGAGGGGTGACGGGCGGGCGGGGGGAGGAAGGTGACCGAACGACGCGGTCGAAGAGGAGGGTGTTAAGACGGGTCTTGAAGGAGGCGAGGGAAGGGGTGAGGCAGAGGGACTGCGGGGTGAAGCTCCAGGGGGATGGTGGTGTGGGGGGGGAGTGGGGGGTGAGGGAGGGGAGGAGTGTGGGGGGTGAGGGAGGGGGGGAGTGGAGGGGGAGGATGGGGGGGTGTGTGGGGGGTGAGGGAGGGGGAGTGGAGGGGGAGGATGGGGGGGTGTGTGGGGGGTGAGGGAGGGGGGAGTGGAGGGGGAAGACAGGGGGGGTGTGGGGGTGAGGGAGGGGAGGTGTGGGGGGTGAGGGAGGGGGGAGTGGAGGGGGAGTGTGGGGGGTGAGGGAGGAGGGAGTGGGGGGAGTGTGGAGGGTGAGGGAGGAGGGAGTGGGGGGTGAGGGAGGGGGGAGTGGAGGGGGGAGGATGGGGGGGGGGCAGAGATGAAAGCCGCTGAAATACGTGCAACATAAGTTGGTAATTAACACCACCCTCACCAGTCCGAGGGCCGCTGCGGGCACGAGGCCGGTGCTGAGGCGGCTCCAGGCCGCGGACAGCTGCAGCTCAACCGACTTTCCAACCGCCGCCATCCCTCACGCCAACGGCCGCCCGGGACGCATGCGCACTTCCCCTGCCCGAGCGCCCGGCAGAGGGCACTGCGCATGCGCACTTCCCCTGCCCGAGCGCCCGGCAGAGGGCACTGCGCACGCGCGCTTCCGTCACCGTCGCCAACGAGCGAGTCCGTTAAGCGTTAATCGCCCGAATGCCCCTTACAACCCGTTCAGCCATCGGCCTTATCACTCACATCGCCTCCGCTCTTCTCTTCCCCCCTCCCCTCTTCCCCGGGTTCAAACCCAAGTGACCCGGCTCATGATATAAAGCGCAATCGTCCCTCTGGACAAAGCCGTGCGGGGGGGGTGGGAAAGAGAGGGGGGGTCTGTTGCCATGGCAGCAGCCGGTCGCAGAGTAAATGACGCGCACCGGGCTGCCCAAGCCGTCGCGGGGTGATGACGGAAGGGCCAGCACTTTGAGCGGTTTGTTCGTCCGTTACCGGAGAGACGGGGGCGGGTGTCAGCCCGAGAGGGACCGACCGACCGAGTTGAGAGCAGAGGGAGGACATATTCCGGCGGGAGATGACCCAGCAGGGAGCCACGCTGCAGTCCTACAACAACGAGTTGGTCAAATGTGAGGAAGGGGCTCGATTTTGTTTGTGGGGGGGGGGGGGGGGGGGCAGAGAGGGAGGGGGGAGAGAGCGAGGGGGGGGAGGGGTAGAGACCGAGGGAGGGGGGGGGGGTAGAGACCGAGGGAGGGGGGGGGGGGTAGAGACCGAGGGAGGGGGCAGAGAGAGGGGGGGGGAGGCCGAGGGAGGGGGCAGAGAGAGGGAGGGGGCAGAGGGCAGGGAGGGGGGGGGAGGGGGGGGGGAGGGGGGGCAGAGAGGGGAGGGGGCAGAGGGCGAGGGGGCAGTGGGGGAGGGGGCAGAGAGGGGAGGGGGGCAGTGAGTGAGGGGGCAGAGGGCGAGGGGGCAGTGGGGGAGGAGGCAGAGGGGCCAGAGAGAGAGGGGGGCAGAGAAGCGGAGGGGCTGCAGAGGGAGGGGATTGCAGAGGGAGGTGGGGGCAACAATCTATAATATTTATAACAATAATAATCCTTGCATTTGATATAGCGCTTTTCACGTCTTCTGGCCGTCTCAAAGCGCTTCACAGTTCCTACTCACTGCTGGGTAAACAGAGGCGTGTGGAGTAAGGAAACTTGTCCCAACGTTTCGTCCCGACCAGGAATCGAACCCGGGTCCCTCTCGCTTGCGAGGCGAGCGCTCCAACCACTGAGCTACAGGACTCCACGCAAACTTACGTTTACATAACAGCTTTCACTTCGGGAGGACGTCCCCAAGGCGCTGGCACACAGGGAATGCCTTTATTAATAATAATACTTGTATTTGATATAGCGCTTTTCACGTCTTCTCGACGTCTCAAAGCGCTTCACAGAATAGACTGTAAAGTGAGTTGACTGTATATTTGTGGGCAAAACATGGCAGCCAATTGCACACAGCAGTGAGTGTCCCACAAACAGTCGTGGATTGAAAATGATCAATTTATTATTGTTTTTGGTTTTGGAGGGATTATTATTAGGCTCTGTGTGGAGTAAGGAAACTTGCCCAAGGTTTCGCCCTCTGCCTGGAATTGAACTCCGGTGTCTCGCTTGCAAGGCGAGTGCTCTAACCACTAAGCTACAGGACTCCACTTCCATTTGTGTCAGCCTAGCTCAGCGGGTGGTGCTCTCCCCTCCGGGGCAAAGGTGGTGGATTCGAGCCTTCTCCATGCTGGGGAGCTCACAGTCCAAGCTGATACACCAGTGTAGTGCAGGGGGGAACACTGTATTGTCAGAGGAGAAGTTAAACCAAGGTACTGTACCACCTGTGCCAGCCCACATGTACATTAAATGCACCTTTCAAGTCGGGAGGACATCTCAAAGAACTTCATGTGGTTTATTCTAAGCGTAGTAACTATCATTTGTTAGCAATTGCTGAGATCGTTTGATCGTTTCTGTCCTAAAATATCAATATTGTTTATTTATAGGTGTGAGCATCTTTTGTAATGTGTAAAATAAACCCCATATGCAAGTCATTGTAATGTCTGAAAGGTGAGCTGGTTATTTTTATTTATGGTCAGGTACATTTTTGCATTGGGTTTCTCTGTCATGGCCAGTGCACTGCCTTGTTTCCAAAGCAACGGCATTAAAAACAGTACTGTTCAGTACCTATCAATGAAGCATAGTACTTTCTGATTGAGAAAGGATTGGGGGAGCTCTGTCAGTAAGTTATAGCACAGCCGGTGATGATACAGTGCTGTTTAACGTAACCGCAGACTGTTGTAACAGGTATTGAGGATCTGTGTGCAAAGAGGGGACTGCTGACCCAACAGATCAACCAGGAAGAAGAGGAGAAAAGCAAACTGCAGAACGATATCCGCATTCTAACCGAGAAACTCGCCAAAGTCAATGAGAGCTTGGCACGCAAAATGGCTTCTCGAAATGAATTTGACAGAACCATTGCAGAGACTGAGTCTGCTTACTTGAAGGTGAGTGGCTGGTTTCTGTGGAGGTGTTGATTACTGTGTATACTTAAACATGAACCATAAAAGGAGGCCATTCAGCCCATCGGGTCTGTGTTAACTGCTACCTGGCTGGCATTCTGCATAACATAAGAATTTGCTCGGCAAAAGAAGACCAAGGTCCAACCAGTTCGCCTTCCACCATCCTGGCAGTTGCTTGATGTTCCGTGTCCCAAACTATATATTGTATCCCAAGATATTATTTTCTGACAAATGCATCTAATTTGTTCTTGAAAGAATCGGCACTTTCAGCTTCCACCGACTCCCGAGGGAGCTTGATCCATATGTTTACTACTTACTCATGAAGTAGTGTTTCTGCCGATTTGTTCTGAATTAACCCCCCCTTCAATCACAGGCTGTGTCCTCTGTTTCTACTGTTTAGTACAAGATAAAATAACTCCAAATGGTCTACAGTATCTAGTTTCTTTAGAATCACCCCAAATCATTTTTATATTTAAATTTCTAAAGCGCCCTTCATCCAGTTCATCCAGTTTTCTAGCTCTCCACATCTGCTGTTTGTATTGCCTGCGCTTTTTTCCAGTTCCCTTTTCAACAATTCTATTGGGACGTCCTCCTGACGTGAAAGGCGCTTTATAAATGGAATCTTGTTGTTGTTATGTTGTTGAAGCAGCCTCAATAGCCACTTGTGATACTGAATCCCAAACCCTAACAACTCCCTGTGTTCCAGCCCTTCAAGCTTTTCCTATACGTACACCAAAGAAAGTAATTTGTAATAGGGCATACTTGCAAGGGCGAATTGAACTCGGCTGATCAGAATCCAAGTGGATAAATCACTTGGCTATTGAACCTTACAAATGCAAAAATTAAATGAAAAGATGCTTGTACATATTGAATAATGTGTAAATCAAAGAACCACCCATGCTTGATGGGTGGAAGTTATTGGGGCTACTTGTGAGTTGTTTCATTCACTGGACTGACTGATTTACAATCTAACTAAACAAAATTTCTATTGGAAATTGAACACAAAACAAACAATCTCATCTGCTATAAGTCCCTCTCCTGTGGTATTTGTGAGTTATGCAATTAGCATCACCAAATGATTTCTCGTGTGGAAACCACTTCCCCCAGAGTACAATAGCCTCATAATCTCTGCTGTCACTTAAGCATTCGCTGTCCGGATTAATTTTGTGCTGCATTCTTCATTCCTGCCATTTAATCCAAATAAGATTTAAAGATAGAAGGGGGGAAACCAAGACCACTGAGACTCGGCCAGTGTTTGAATTGGTTCATGCAGGCCTCACTTTTACACTGTATGTTTTCATAGCACTGTTGACCCGAGTGCTCTTTTGATTCATTTTTTTTCCTTGAAATCAGTGGATACTCTGAACATTGTACAAGCTGTACATCAGTTCAATAGCTTTTTGTTGATGGGCATTCACACCTCCCAGATCACAATAAAGGTTCAGATATATCCCCTTCAGCCTGTTTGATCTTATCCTCCTAGAATTCCATTAATCTTAGCATTGATTCAGTGCCCTAATCTCAACTATTCCTCCTGATAACCTCTTCGAAAAGTATTATGACGTCAGTGTCTGTCTTTTACTTGTGTTTTATAACCCTGAGCCTGTGCACTTTGTCCTGTTGCTTTGGCATATCTGATTATACTGAATTTACATTTCTCTTTCACGCTAAGCATATGAGATATCTCAACAGGCCAGCGCCCAAACCTGCGTGCCAGATAACATTTTTTTATTTTATCAGTTCATTGGACTTCCCATTCAATGGCTCTCTCAAACTTCCTGTATATCAGTGCTTTGTAAAACTCCTTCCTTGTCTCAGAGCCCTGGGGAAATTTGGGAATAGCTGTAGGTGTTTATCTGTCCTACATTTGTTTATTTTTTAAACCGCTTGAGCCTAGTTGGAGTTTTTCCGCCTAGTTACTCTCACTGTATATTTATGTTGATCAGAAATAATCCACACATTATATGCATTGTCATGTATGATACTGTCATTCCAGACATTTGCGTCTGGTGTTATTGTGATCCAATGAGAATGCAGAAACCAGAGAGTCTGTTGAAAAGAACCCCCTGAATGACATCTTGCTCTTTACTCCTTTGCACATTGTTTTTTTACCTTTTTGTACCCATTTAACCCTAGACAGTAGATGTGATGGTTAAACCTCACATAAGTTGTATAAGGACCATACACTACAGCTATTCCCAAATTTCCCCAGAGCTCTGAGACAAGGAAGGAGTTTTACAAAGCACTGATATACGGGAAGTTTGAGAGAGCCATTGAATGGGAAGTCCAATGAACCGATTTAAAAAAATAAAAAAAAAATGTTATCTGGCACGCAGGTTTGGGCGCTGGCCTGTTGAGATATCTCATATGCTTAGCGTATGGGACCATACACTTAATATGACTTGTGCAAAGTATAAGTTATGTCAAACTTGCATAGATTATAAACTCTTGAATGGGACTTGAGCAGATGTACGACTTAAGACGATTATACGATTTATACAGATCAGACTTATGCAAGTTTTACTGTGTTAGATTTTACAAGTAGCAGTATTGCCTAGTTGGTATAAGCTAAATAGCATATAAGATCCATTAATATACTGGTTTATTTGGGCTCCACAGATCCTGGAAAGCTCTCAGACTTTGCTGAATGTACTCAAACTAGAATCGGGACACCTGACGAAAGGAAATGAGGTCCGAACAAACCTGCCTTCCTCACAGCAATGAAAATGCACGGGTAATTCAGTTTCTAACACTGTACCACTGGTCATTCAACTCTTTCAAATAAACACCGTGATATCAGAATCGATGTACAAGATCCAGTTGTTTGTAGTTATGCTATTTTATATTTGCTTTACATAATAAAATATATATATATAATAATCTACAGAGCTTGTTTGCTTTGTGCCACATAAAACTATTTCAACCTGTACACCTGCCAATGTTATCATTAGTGCTGGTTTAGAGACGGTTTTTTACTGTGTATCTGGATTCAGTCAGAAGAAAGGCAGCTTGTGTTTGCCACATTGCCTTGTAGTTACATACAACACAGTGGTTCCAAATGTGGGGCTGTGGACCCACAACCTTCTGACCTCAAGGTGAGTTGGCTACCACCAACTGAGCCAGAATATATGGCAATTCATGCATAGATTTCAATTTAAATTGATGTCATTTTCTTATACAGATTTACAAAGAGCGTACAGCACGTAAACAGATCACTCGACCCAAAAAGTTTGTTCCTGTGTTTATACTCCACAGGAGCCTTCACCCATCCTTTACTCCCTCTTATACCCTTTTATTCCCCTCTCCCTCATGTGAAGGTTAGCTTTCTCTTGACTGCATCTATACTATCTGAATCAGCCACTGCTCCAGATAGTGAGTTTCACACTTTCACTACACTCTGTGAAGTAGTTTCTCCTAAATTCTCTTTTAGATTCCCTAGTCGTTATCTTATAGTTGTGTTCTCTGGTTACAGCTACCCAACCAGTGGAAACATTCTATTTATGCTAACCGAAACCATTTATAATTTTAAAACACTTCTATTGTCCTATATTAGATTTTGGTTGAAAATTGCCAATTGGATTATCATAATTATCAAATGACTTGTCAGCTCTTTGTATATAAATGATCACTGCTTGACCAGGGTTATAGAATAATACATTGTCTGATGTGTATGCGTGATCATAAACTGAACAGAAAAAATTTATTCAACTGATGGTAATTGATTGACCTGTGAGTTAGCCACGTTAGGAAAACAATTGTGGGTTTTAGTACAATCAGTAAGTTGAATTTGTTTCTGGTCCTGGTGTTTGTTAGGAGGTGCAGGTGAAAACACAACCACAAGAGGGTGATAATGCACTGAGAGCAAAGGTGAATTATGTTTGTACTGTATTTCAGATATAACCACTAGCCATGCTGACTATCATGATTACACTGATGTAGAATACAGATAGCTTTATACTGGATATTTCAGTTCACAGCCCGAATAATCATTTAATTGGACAATTCAACCAACATCTGAGCACCTTACACTGTGCATTGGAAATTGTGCACAGCTAATATCATTAATGAATGTCTTAACATCAGCACACTCACCACAAGGGACATTTTGTAGCTGGTTTTGATTTTATGTAGAACTCTAGAAATTTACAGCACAGGAGGCTGGATTCTCCTGCCTTTCCTCTCTTCCCCACCCACCAATACACACACAGATACACTTTTATTTCTCCTTTTCAGATATTCATCAAATTTCCTTTTAGAAGCTTTTCTGGATTCTGCCTCAATCATGGTTCCAGGGAGGGCATGGTTACTAGCAACACTGATGCAATAGTGCTGGTCGACAGAATTATGGTCAAGACTCTTCACCTAGGCTCTGTAATCACCTACAAGGATATAGTCACTAATCTTTACACTATATCCTATGAAGGGTTTTGAGATGTCCTCCTTACGTGAAAGATACTATGCCACATGAGAGGATTATTATTTTAAAATGAAGTTAAAACTGTTACAAGTAATTCATCTATAAAATACAGTCAATACACGTTACAGTAAATCCTGCAAGGACAGTCTGAGATGTCCTCCCAACATAAAAGGCTCAAATGCAAGGATTATTAATATAACAGCTGGATGAACGGATGGCCAGGAACAGATGTATAAGGGTAAAAGCTGTAGAAGATCAGATGCAAGGATTATTATTTAGGATTAAATCTATCTGTCCTTACTGTACAGTGTAATACTGTAAATGCTTTTCAGTGACAGCAAAGCAACCATCAGTTGAGTCAATCATCAGGACTAGCCAAGGCCTAACGGACATTGACCCGCTCTATCTTCCCCCACCTCCACATCATCACCCGGCTCCGCCACTGTCTCATACCACAGGCCGCTGAAACCCTCATTTACGCATTCATAACATCGAGGCTTGACTGCAAACTCCTTGCTTATCGGCCTCCCCAATTCCTGCTGTGCGCAATGGCTGCCAAGATTTGCCCACAAAATATACAATTCACTTTATAATATATTCTATGAAGCGCTTTGAGACGCCTTAACGACTTGATACGGTGGCAGTGTTGTTGGTCACCTTAGCAGTTCATCCGTTTTGTTCACACAAAAAAAGACAAAAGTTTGTTTTACTACCAGTGATTGCTTTTTATCATCAGTTGGATCATGTCTCAGTGAAAATATTAAACCCTTATGAAATACAGTCATTACATTCATTACAGCTACAATCAAAAATAAGAAAAATTCTATCAAAAAATCATCATTGGGCATCATCACTACATAGAGAATCACTGCTGTCTTATCCACAGCTGTCAGATCGGTTTTTAAACAATGTGCAATTTTAAGATTGACAATGAAGGCAAATGTTACTGAAACATGAATACATTTGGCCGTGTGCCCAAATGCTGGCGAATCTCAAGACGTTTTCCGTTCTGTTTAATTTCTTCTAAGTGCAAAATTCTACAGTGCATACACATATTAAAATAATCACACCCCTCTCTCTCTTTCATCTGGAATCTGCTTTTCTACAACGCACTGAGTCAACCTACCTACCAGACACTTTCAAATTGAAGCCTGCGTAAGCTCATTCGGAGACTCTGAGCTCACACCCTCCTTTTTCCTGTTAACATCCATCTCACCAGCAGTTGATGCAAATGCTCTGTCACAAAAAGGGAAGACTCACTTCGCAAGTGGTTACAAGTAAACCGCCACCTGCAACACATTTAGTGTCAAAATATTCTATTTCATGGACATCTTTATTCATTTTCTAATGTTATTCTGTAATGTAGGACGTGGAGTGGATATGAAGTGCTAATTAAGTGCACTGAATGGTTCATTTTATTTATGTCCAGAGCGATTCAAAGTCATGCCCAGAGGCTGGACCATTTGTTACATTTTAACATTCGCCCCAAACACAGGAGTGCTCCCATCACAAGTTTAAATCTTTCCGAGTGAAGGATGTGGAATTCGGCTGCGCAGCGGTGATGGTGAAGGATCGCCAGATTGCATCTGGCTTCAGTAAACATTGGAACGCTGCTGGTCAATGAACTAACGCAAAATCTGCAGTCGTGAGCTCTTTACTTTGGGAGGGGTAGTGGGGCCTTGTCTATTAAATTGCCGTAAACTCATTTCACTCTACTCTTCAAACAGCACAGACAGACAATTTGTCCTGATATCTCTTGGCTGGATTCAAACCCAGATGCAAGCACTATCAATCCGCTACAGCCTTCTGCCTCCAATGCTCTTCTGACCTCAGGTTTGCTCTCCCAATATAAACAAAGGGTTCAGAATACAGAATCCCTTTGAGGAGCAGGGTTAAACAATTGATCCTGGTTTGGGTTTGTAGTCTTGTTGGTAACAAATTGGAAAATGATTCCCATTTTTCTCTTTCATTACAAATTGGTTTTAACTTCATGCCTGAGGTCAGATTTATTTGAGCTGTGATTGTCTGAGGTTCCGTGTGCTTGGACTCATCATTCTCTCCTTCCGATCTACTGCAAGTGTCTGTTCATTTATAACAGCAAGTAGGACAGTTGCTTAGCGTCACCACCTTTTCTGGAACTGGTTTGTTTTAAACCCAACTTAAGAGCATTCTGCTATGCCATTGCCGCAATACCCAGAGGCTGCTAATCAGCACCAGACCTGGTTACAGGGTAAAGAAGCCTATTCCCAAACAGTCCTATTTCTTTAACAATACCCTGTAAAGAGTGACATCCCGTCAACCCAAAGTATCAACACTCAGGTTTCCCCACACCTCCCCACAATTGCAGTTGACGGCACAATAGAACTCTGATTTCTAAAGGACAGTCGGGTTGACACTTGCAGTGCCCTGGAGAATCAGATCAGAAGGAATTAAGAGTTAATCCTAGTCAGGGTTTGTAGTTTTGTGACCAACAAGGCTTGTCGGGTCAGCCACTGAGCCACGAGCTGTACCTCTTCCAGCTCCCTCAATCCACAATCCTAGCCACGGAAAAGCAGCCTCCAGGAATTCTGTGCTCTGCACTGGAGACATTGCTTGCGAATGGCATTCCCACGATGTATCCTGCTTCTTCGGGCTAGCTCACTGCACCTTTGAAGCTGAATCCCAATGACTGGGTTAAAGATATTGCTGGCTTCACACGTTCAAAATAACTATCAGGACGGCAGTCATTCCGAGCTGGTTAGCTGATTAACCGGGGTACCTTCCTGCTAAGGATCATATCGGTTACCGATAAACCCCTTTGGTTCCCCCCCCCATGCTAATACTGAACACATATGGCTGTTTACACCAAATAGGTTGCATAAACCTTAGAAAACATTTTTATTTGAATTCAGGAAAACCTAGTGTGATGGGGGTCTACATAAATCAGTTTGGATCAATGCTCTGTAAACAGGAGTGAGTACAATTCTGTCATGTGTTTTGTGCTGTATTGAGTCTATATTCATGATCCATGATGAACAGCTTTTACAGTCACACCCTCCGAAGAACCAGAAAACTGGCATTTTTCTCTGGGCTGGGTTGGAGCTTCCATCTCGATGTGAAGCAAAAATGGCTTAAACGGTAGATTCTGAGCCCACAGCACTGCAGTGTCTTCATTATGAGAAGCTGCTCTGCATTCAACAGCACAAAAAAGCCACCTTCCCTACAGCCCATGAGCCTTGCACCAATTGCTCATTCCGCACACTGCTTCCCACAGCTCCAGCTTCCCAGCAAATACTTGGCACTAATAGATTCTCAAAGAAATTCTGATATGACATAAACTCCTCTCCTCGTTCCATGGATGCGTTCGAAACTCTCAACTTTCTCTCACACATACACACACGCACGCACACACACACAAAGCTCCGCTCACCTCGACCTCACCAGGAGGCCGTGAGGAAGTCAAAGTGCCAGGATATCCAACTACAGCATTGAAGAAATACCAGATCAGAAGAGACAAGGAAATGTTACGGTCATGTTGTCACCACAGTGACCAGGACCATTATGGGTGGAAAGTGTGGCACAATGTAAAAGACGCAATCTATAACCATTTAACAGTATGTACATCCGGGGGTCCAATGAACAACATTGTAAGTAGGAGTGCAACAAGAACATGGTCAATTCTACAAACCTGGGGTGAGGTCTCACACCGGTACGGAATAATATCCTAATAACGAAAGACAGCTAAGGACACGAAGGATGGAATGAAACAGTTCTCAGAAAGGAATATTAAGAAATTGTCATTGCAGTCTGTGTAGGATTCCAGTGTCTGGAATTCGGCAGTGTTTAGGAATGATTTAGAAATAGAGGTCACAGCTTTACGCAGAGTGTGAACGTTAGCAAACTTGGTTCCCAGACCAGGTTCTTCACAGCCAAAGCTGTTATACACACACACACCCACACACAAAAACCAAACGATTCAAGGTTTGGACCTCATGTATGGTACTGTGTAAACTGGTTTCGTTGGAGGCACACGAGAGAAATCAAGACTGGAAACCCAAGAATTAAATGTTTATCTTGTGAGCGAGCTGTCCTGGAGTGGAAACTCACTGCTGGGATACCGATGGTCATCAACTATGTTTGTCGCCTCGGTCTGGAAAAAGAGGACATTGTTTTCAAAGTGGTTGACATCCGTCCATTCGTAAAAGGTTAGATGACCTGCAGCTGCCTCCCCCATTCCTGGACTTGTTGGCGGCCCCCAGTCTTAAATGTTCAAGTGCTTGGTGGCCATTCTGTAATCTTGTCTCCTTCAGGTCAGAAATACAGTGCTGGCTCACTGCTGTAGTCTGAGTGGGAGCTGCTATCTGCTGGAGTGAGCTGAGAACAAAATGGTACACAAGATCAGGATTGAATCCTATTCTGTTCAATGCAATTACAGCCGTTCACTTACTATCAGGTTCAATGGAAAGAGAGGGAGAAAGATAGACATAGAATGGGAGAGAGAAACACACACACACACACAGCAACGGAGGGAGAGAGAGAGAGAGAGAGACAAAGGGAGAGAGAAATGAAAATTTCCAGTTTTACAGCCATATCCTGCACTGTTAAGGCACAGGGTCTTCAATTACCATACACAGAAGAGAAATAACTCTCAAGCTAAGAGCACTTTCGATATTCAATGCTTTTCTGCACCAATGGAGCAGGCAGCAGTGGTGTGTTTACAATAAATTTGACACCCACAGCAGATGTAATGAAGTTTGGCTGGAAAAACACGCTCACAAAACGAGAGATTGAGTCGGCATCTGTGAGCCAGAAGCAACTGTGTTTCTCTCATGGTTTAAATGAGGTGATGGTCAAAAGATGTATGGCAAAGGAACTGTGAGCCACATTATATTATATTGATAACACTACTTGGCTTTGATGTGTTTGCAGTCCGTTTCTAGTCTCTGTGGAAATGCAGACCAAAATGATGGATCACATTTTCCTCAATTGAATTTGGCTCACCTCCTGCTCATGTGTTCACGTTAAGCACTTTGAGACATCAACCCGACATGAAAGGGGCTCTATAAATATAAACTGTAGCATTGTATTGCAACACTCTGGAGCGATTGAACTTATTCCCTTTGTATAAACCTGTAGCACAAGTGCTCATTAATGTGTTGGTTAAAGCAGATTCTTTAATCGTTTTTTTGGAAATGAATCTTTGTTTTCAGGGACTATTTCACATGTGGTGAGCACAAGCCCATCAGCCCCACCTTCGACTGGCTCCACTGCCTCCTCATTTCCCAACAGATAGACTTCCAAGATCTTCGTCCTTACCTCGCCACCACCCTACCTCTGAGTACTCCAGTAGTGCAACAGCCCCCCGCCCTGCCTACTTCTCTGTTCTGCCAACTCTTGACACACTTTACCTGAAATCGCTCTTTTGTATAGTGTTTCTAGCAACCACCTAACTGGCCTCCCTCTCTCCCTCCCACCCTCCTCAGGCTCCCACCATATATCTGTAAAAAGCTTCAAAACGGCCTCCTTTGTTAAAGGTGCTATGTAAATACAAGCTGTCGATAGTTACTCCAGGGAGGAAGAAGCATTTTTTTAAAATTAAAGCTGCTCTGGCCTTTGGGCCTTAAGACCCTAAATTGTATTCAGCAAGGCTGAAAGATTACATTATAAAACACACGGACACACTATCAATTTCTTTGTAAATTTGAATCCACAGGTGAGAAGGCAGTGCTTCAGAACACAGGGGATAACTGGAAAAGGCCACCAGTTATATACTTCATAATGAAATCAGAACATTGACCTTTCTCTCTCAAAACAGTTACCACTAATTCTGCTGACTGAGAGACACCAGCAATGTGAATCGCAGAGTAAAAGCAGGAACAGGCAACAAACAAGGAAAAAATGCCACTGGGATCAGTAAACTTGCTCCTTCCAGACCAGGCCTAATCTTACTCATATTAGACTCTGCTCACACATTGAATCCCCTGATGGGAAGTTCAGAATAAAATCTCCCTGATCTCCAAAGAAAATGAAGCAATCCTCAAAACGTTCATCCCTACCTTATCTCGACCATTCCCAAGGCGCTGAATGTCAAGTACCTTGTGAATACCATTATATAAATGTAATTTTGTGTTGTATTCAAATCTATTATGTTTACCGCCATAAACAGCTCCCAGCTCCTTCTCTCAAACCTCAGTTTCTAGTCACAAACCACATTTATCAACACGCTATCCTCTGCTAGGTTTGCTAACTCATCCTTTTCCTGTGCAGGAAGCTAGTGCTTTGGTGCACTTAATGCACCTTGCTGACAAATATGACCCAGGTTTAAACCTAGATTCAATACTCTGGAAATACCTGATCTCAGCTGATACTGAGATGTCGGCCCAAACGCATATCACCTTCAAAGCCCTCCATGGCCTTGCTCCTTCCTACCTCTGCGAACACCTACCCCCTTCCAACCAGTCCACTCCCTCCGCTCAGCGGCCTCCAGCCTGCTTCATGCCTCCGACCCACAGTCCCTCCACCTCATCCATTCCCTTGCTTCCTTCAAGACCCGTCTCAAGGCGCTCCTCTTTGAGCGCGTCTTCGGTCACCCTCCTACCCCTAGCCTCCCCGCCCTCCACCCTTCCTGATCCTAACCACCAGCTCAAGTTCGGATCCCTGACTATCCAACGCCTTGGGACGTCCTCCTGACGCGGAAGGCGCTATACAAATGTAATTTGTTATCGTTGTTAACCTGGCACTGACGGCCTAGAATTCACACTGCAACACTGCACACACACACTCACCATGGCATCTTCCTGAGAAGACTCTGTGTCCTTCAGAGAATCATCCCTACTGGAGAGTGTATCCTCGAACTTTTGTTCCTGCCACGTGTTGAACTGCATTGCGTGTTTAGGAGTGTAGTTTGACAGGGCTGTATGGGGGTGTGAGGTTGAGGGAGGAGGGAGGGAAAGAGGCAGGTTTTAAAGGTACTGGAATCACATCACAAGTGTCTCATCTGAAGTTTGATGGCCTAACTAGGTTTTGGTAATATCAAGCCATTTCCTATATTTTTAAAGTTTAGTTTATACTTATTCCCCTAACTTACCTTTACTAACAAAATACGCATTCATTTCAAACCTAGTATTTACTTACCTCAGTTTTTCCTTCCCACTCCCACCGTCCACATTAGAAGATTTGATTTAACTAGCTGGAGTCTGTCTGGCTGTTGATGCCAATTTTCCAGCCAGAAGTGCGTGAACCAACCCAAACAGCAAATTGAGCTGGCCTTATTACATTCATTCATTCAGAATTGCAGCGGGTCAATGGAGGCTCCTGTCTTCTGGACATTTGCACCCTGAAGTTTCACTTCAACTGAACACTTACCTGAAACAAGTGGATTGGTGCGTAACGGACTGCCCGAGGATGATGGGGAGCTGGTGTAGTTGGGGCGTGGAATAAAGAAGCTCGAGGATGTCTCTTCCTCGTCATCTTCACTCTCGTCAGATTCTTCCTCCTGAACAAGAGAGCTCTCAGAGGGATACTCGAACGTGGTGTGCAAGCTGGAGTCGTTGAAAGAAATCTTCAGCTGGAAAGAGAAAAAAGGGAATGAGAAAAGGAATATTAATAATAATAATCCTCACATTCATCCGGGGACATCTCAAAGCACTTCACAGGATTTACTTTACTTTATATTTCATATACTGCATATTTTAGATTTCACATAAATTACATGTAAATAAAATCACATATAAAGTTCATATGAAGCTAATAATCGTAGTCTCGGCTCCCCATTCCAACCGGATCTGGAACGCACTGCCTGAAAGGGTGGTGGAAGCAGATTCAACAACAACTTGGATTTATATAGCGCCCTCCACGCCGGACGGCATCTCAGAGCACTGAGATGTATTCGATAGACGTTTGCAAAAGGAAATTGGAAATGTATTTGAAAAGGAAAAACTGGCAGAGCTATGGGTAAGAGCGGGGTAGTGGGACTAGTTGGATAGCTCTTTCAAAGACCTGGCACAGGCACGATGGGCCCAATGGCCTCCTTCTGTGCTGTAAGGAGTCCAAATCCCTGACTGCCCAGCGCCTTGGGAAGTCCTCCCGACGTGAAAGAGGCTATACAAATGTAATATTGTATTGTAAAATTCTATGATTCTATGTTTCAGTCTAAAAGTAATTAACTGGTAACTAATAACGTCATTCTATGTACAGCAACCTTTGCCCTGACACAGTAGCCAGAGTGAGCACCCACTTTCAGATTTCCCTCTGTGTAACAGTCACAGCTGCGTAAATTGAAAGGTGAAAGATTGTCGGATTTAGAGGTCCTTAAACACTCAAGCTGACTCAGGAATAGGCACCTCATTTTTCATTAAAACAAAATCCTAACAATAAAATAGGAAATTGACGTTTATGTCAGATATCCCGCCCCCCCCCCCCCCAACGCCCTGGAATTTAAGAGTTCATCAGTGGAAACTGTTTGCAATAAATCCAGTGCAAACAATGAATGTTCTACAACGCACTCTTGTGCAGGCAGGGTGTGACCTGCTTGCCAGCTCTGCTTTGAACCCACTTAACAAGGACTCTACAATGAGTTTAACCCTTCCGGCTCCAAATCTTTTCAGCCGGGTGTCTGACGCATTTGAAAACCCATCACCATCGTTGTGAGTATCCAAACCAAACTGAGATTTCCATGCAACCCACCGATACATGGAGATTCCAGAGATAGATGTGGGTAGTGGGGTGAAACGAGGTCGGAGAGTTAGGGAGTGCCAGGGCATGAAGTAATCTCAATGAGGGTAGAGTATGGGAGGGGGTGGGGGGTTGGTGCTAAATATGAAGTTGCCATGAAATCTCTTGGCCTCCTCCTATTACTCCTGGCCCCCAATTTAAACTGTTTAAACAGTCAAGTTCCACATCATCTACTGCAGTTGTTTTAAAAAACAAGCAAAGCGATCAAGAGATTTTCCGGTCTTTTTAAAAAACATACACATCACCACTCAGGTCTAACATCTGGACATTGCTGCGCTTGCCTGTGCAGACCAGCCACAAACCACCGGCCTAGCTTTGTGCCAGGTCAGTCACGTGCTCAGTAATACCCTTGCAAAAAAAAAACAGAAGTTAAATAGCTCAATTGATGTAAAGTAAATCCAATCACGGGGCCCAAGAAAGCTGTTGAACGCCAGCTTTAAGACAATAACCCCCTTCAAAGGGCCAAGGATTTAAAATGGAGGGAAGAGAGAGGGAGCTTAAATTATTTTTAAGTGATTCAAGTGTAACAAAATACATGATGTGATGAGCAGACTGAGTCACCTTTTACCACTGGATATTACGAAGTAAGTGGTGAAAGATTAGTCTAAAGCCACAGGCATTATTAATATAGTCACTCTATGTGGAAATTCCTTCCAAAACAACAATAATAATAAATTGGTCACTCAATCCATGACTTTTTGTGGGACACTGCTGTGCGCAATTGGGTGCCTTGTTTTGCCCACAAAATATAGTCAATTCACTTTACAGTATATTCTGTGAAGAGCTTTGAGATGTCTCAAAGACGTGATAATATATATATATATCAAATGCAAGGATTATTATGTGGCCTGAAACTGACCAAAGCATAAAACATGTTCTGAGTATACAAGCCTACCACTGTGGAAGCCTCTAATCCAGAGTATCAACAGTGCTAACCTACAGCAGTACGTACCCACACTGATTCGGGTGGCTAACACGGGCACAACCACTACCCTCCAAATGTGAAGACACTGGTTTTGAGTATGTGGGAACATCTCACGCAGTAACACATCCTTGGTCCATGCTCTGAATTGATCAAAATCTTCAAATCCAAAAACTCTGTTGGGAAGTCTTCTGTTTCGATTTGACAAACTAGCTACAGGCACAGCCTATTACACTACTGTATTTATTCAGCTAGTCAATGAAATATAAAGCCAGTAGGCAACACTCACTGACCCAGCGAGATTACACTTCGAAACAGTGCCACTATGTCCCTTAAACAGTGCCTCTGTGTCCCTTAAACAGTTCTGCTGTGTCTCAAAGTCTGGCAGTGACGACTCCATTGCGAAGCTGAGCATTTTAAATATAATAACCTAGGGTAATTGCTGTGCACAGTGTTTCTTACAATGGGTGACTTTCAACAACACTGATCTGCAGTTAATTAGCTCCAAAGGACAAAAGCGTCTTTCAGTGCCTGAGGGCTCAAAACTTTGAGCACAAGAGACAGGTGTAGTGAGAATTATTAAACTGTGCACAACTGATTCTGTTACAATTGGAATTGACTCCACATCAAGATTGTGCCAAGTTAGAAACAACTGTGTATTTGCAAGTGAAATAAATTTAGCACTTAATAACTACCAAATGTTCTAACAGAGAGGATGGATTGCCTCGGATTTGTATGAAGCTTGGCCCCAATAACACATATCATATTTATTGTCGAGGAAGAAGCGTTTCTACACCTTCCTGAGACTGACAGAGTTGCAGATTCTGTCGACCATCCTGTGGGGTGGAATCCAAACCAAGATACAGAAACATGTGCGTTTGTTTCAAAGCTGAAACAGAGTTATTTTCTGTCCTCTGCACTTTCCTGCAGTCTGCAGAAAGCTTGCATGGGCCAGCAAGTAAAGAACTCAATCCACGACTGTTTGTCGTTTGTGGGACACTGCTGTGCGCAACTGGCTGCTGCATTTCACCCACAAAATATACAGTCAATCCACTTTACAGTATATCCTTTGAGACGTCTTAATGACGTAATAAGGCGCTATATCAAAGGCAAGTATCATTGTAAACTTAGGTTGTCCTCTCGCCAACCTGTGCCTAATACTTTCTCAGTTCCAGTAAGCAAAGTACATGATGAAATTTCCACTACGTAACAAATGAAACTCTATCCCAAACAAATGGAAATTTGCATGCGTATGTAGAATAGAAGTCTCAGCGGTTTGGTTTGGATATTCTGAAGTATGGCAAGGGCTTTCTGCGTATGTCGCACTTAGTTGACCAAAAAAAAATTCAAGTTCATTCCTCTTAACTCGAGCCTGTTCCAGTAAACGCCCACTGCTTCTGTCCTCCCACGAGCCCAGATTCCCTGCGCTGCTTTGAACATCCATTTGTCCTAATGAGAACCAGGGATTCAATACATTTTGAACACAGCCTTAATACTGGTTTGCATTTTCTCAGCATAGTGCAGGATGCCCATTAAACTCACATTGATTTAAATCACTGGCAGGTTTGGGGATTTAAAAGACTTCCTGCTACATCAACATTTCAAGCTATCAAAGCAGGCAGCAGGGCCAGGTCACTGACTGACAGAAGGTCTGGGAACAACACAAGTCTCTCCAAAGTAGTCGTTCAAGCCCCGCATTAGGATGAGAGGATGCTGCAAATTGGCTGCCATGTTTACCCATAAACAGTATATATTGTGAGGCGCTTTGAAATGTCCTCCCAAAGTGAAAGGCATTATATCACTGTGAGACACTTACGTTAATAAACTTAAACAGCATTCCTGCCGGTATGATAGGTAAAACAGCTTGATACTTAGCACCAGTCAACATGTAGGTAACGGTGCAATCGGTGTCAGCCTGACGCGGTTGGTAGCACTCTCATCTGCGAGTCAGAAAGTTGGGAGTCAAGCCCTAGGTCGAGACTTGGAGTTCACAGTCTAGACTGACATTAGAATACAATGCAATGCTGGGGGAGCGCTACATTGATAGAATGGCTCTTCAGATGAGATGTTAAACTGAGGTCCCGTCAACTGGCTTAGGTGGACATTAAAGATCCTGTGCACTACTCGGAAAAAGAGAAGCGAGTTTCTCTTGGCGTCCTGGCCAAGAATCTCCAATAATGTTGGTCATTCACTTCATGGCTGTTTGTGGAACATTGCCGTCTGTAAATTAGGCATTCCACTTGACAGGAAAATCCTGTGAACTACTGAAACGTTTCAACAACAGGATTCGACACCATATGAAATGCAAGTATTAATATTACGTAGGGCACCAATGATTTTTTGTTTGGTGGGGAGGGAGATACTTAAACTTTACACTAACTTTATCTGAGTGAAAAAGCTGAAATTAGCCAAACATTTCAAACTGTTTAGCACCAAAACATGACATCATAACTGCTCGATCATTCCGTGTGCCAGATCTTCTCCTCCCCCATTTTCACACCAGACACCATAGCTATGTTTTGGACTCACCAAAGCTTCCTGGTTTAGTGTGCTAGACTCTCCGCCAATCCATACCGGATATCCTGCTACTGAGGGCACCAGGGTAAAGAGCTATTTGAGGAATTAGCCACGAGAATAGCGAAGTGCGCTCGCGCCTAATTAATCGGGCAACAGCAGTTGAAGAATAAATATGGGATTATGCTTAACCCAGTAAATGCCTCGTCAATGCAATCCCTCACTTCACCCAGAGTTTGACAGGCACGGACGCGCATCAGTGAACGTGAAGTTACCCCTCGTTTCTCAGTTTTGTGTTCTGCTATTTTGCGGAGTTTTTGCCAAGTTCAATGACATAATGCCAGAGGCCTTTCCCACGAGAACTTTCTGACATTTTTCGTTCAGACATGAAAAACAAAGGCATTTGGGAAAATTCCAATGAGGCAATGTGGTTCAGCACAGTAATCCATCTGTCTGTTTGTTCATTCATCTTCTCTCCTTCCTCTTGGTCTCCACGACAAGGGGTAAACAGACAAGCTGTATACTTCATTTACATTGTCCACATCAGTGCTCTATTTTAGCTCATGTTTCCAAGTGTAACAGTTTCTCTGTACAAACTTCAAATATGAATCCAAACATATTTGTATGCAAACGTACACTTACGTAAACAACATATTGGGCTCAAGTACAGCATCTTTCAGCTTGGTGTCAGCCTGGGTCAGTGGTTGGCACTCTTGCCTCTGAGTCACAAGGTTGTGGGTTCAAACCTCACGTCAGGACTCATAATTCAGGCTGACAGTCCAATGCAGCCCTATGGGTATGCTGTGCTGTATGCCAAATGCAAGGATTATTACCATTTCAGTCACAAATGCGTAACTTTATTTGTTCTCCTTCCATCTCCTGTAAAAGCACAACAGATTTGTGGCTTTGAGAATCCATATGCTTGTGGCTGCCCATACACAGGATATCGCAACCACCATTTGAAAGACAACAAGCTCTCAACTCCAGAAAGCTCTTTGATAAAGACTTCAAGGTTATGAACACGACTGACAACATCGATGGAATTGCGTTTTCACTATAGAGAATAGCTCAAGTTAAAATTAATACAGGGGAACATTAGGTGGAATTTTGGTTAACAGAACATTGTGGAATAAATGACCAGGGCAGGTCAATGAAACAAACAGTACAAACAGACAGAAAACAACTGTACCGTTGGTGGCAGTTATGGTGAAGTCAGGTTCAGAATCAAACGCGAATGGGCTTGTGAGCTCTGTTAGCAGCTTTGGGACAAGAGAAGCCTTGCTCTTCAGTATCCACTGCAAATTGTTTTTTGTCCTCTTAGTAACCGCCTAATCATTTTGGGAAGATATCCCTCTTCATCTGTGTCGCCACCCACTGCACCCAGATTTATACCATATTAAATAATACGCAACAGCTGCAATTTATACAGCTCTTCCACACAAACACTGCACCCCACACCTCAAATATGGTGGGGGGAAAAAAAACATGCTGCACTGCAATCAGAGTTTTGCTTTTGCTCTTAGAGAGTTGCATTAGGGAAATGATCGGTCACATTGCCAGAACAGATAACACAGTGAGCAACCGATTGGTATCCATTTGTCTGGAATCCAGACTCTCTCCCTGGAGAGATGGACCCTACTTATTCTAGAGAGTTTAAGCACAGGTTGACAAATGCTAAGGCTTTAGGACTTCATTAGTATTCCAAGAAATATTCTGAAGTTTAACTAGCTAAAATCACCCGGCTTACCATTGAGAACACAAGGAAACTTTTTCGTGCTCATCCAACTAGGACCACCTTTAGGGCTTTGGCTTGCAGGGTTAACTTGTGCCAACTGGGCAGAATCCCAGCCCACCAAGGGATAGGTCCTGTGACAAGCAGTGCTTCAGTGAACCCCAAGATGAACCAGCTGCCAAACTAGGCAACAGTCAGCCAATGGCCTCATACACGGATGAATTTCAGCAGGATGCCCATCAACCACATGCAAAACTGGACCACAAATGAGTAACAAGGAATACATACAAAAAAGGCATAGTCAGTGTCAATGCAACTTCTGTTTGGAAACTAGACTTGCTGTACAATAATACCTGCATTGTATGTACAGCGCAGCATTTATTTTGTGCAAACAACTGAGTTCTTTGAAATTGCATGATTTGTACCATCAGAGCCCAACCTTATCAGAAACCCTGAGCAACATCAGCAAACTAACTCTTCAATACTGAAGTAGTAATAAAAGCAATAATAAACCAGTGTATGTGCCAGAATCCCTGCTAAACCATCTTTAAACGGCCTACTTTCTCCCACTCTCGATCTCACTCTTAATAATAGTAATCCTTGCATTTGTTATAGCGCTTTATCATGTTGTTGAGAAGTGTCAAAGCACTTCAAAGAATATACTGTAAAGTGGATCGGCTGTCATCATTCCTTTGCAACATCTGGCAGGGACTTCAGACCACTTCACAGGTCAGATACTGAGCAAGGGGGAAGGGAAAGGTGATCATGGTCATAGAGAACAGTTTTAAGGTGGGATTTAAGACAGATCAAGACAAGGCAAGGGGTAATGGGAGGGAGTTTCAAAGGTTAGGGGACGAAGTGACGTAGTAACAGAACAAATTGTTTTTGCTCGTCTGTTACAGGTATTATTTAAAACATTCAGCTTAGTCCCAGCAACTTGGCTAAATTTCTATATCCTATTCTTCATAGGAAGTACAGGGCTGAGAAGAGATTTTTATCCATAGTAAATCTACTTGGCACCACTGTTGTAATCTCAACCTAAAGGGAACTATACTTTAACCTTCCAGTGTATTCATTATGGAAAAACTGGGTGAGGTCTCTCTTCAACAGGTCATTGACACTCCCAGAGAGTATTTTGTTATGATTCAGTGGTGAATTGAGACTTCTGGTCTATCTGTTCATTTCAAAGCATGATGTAAAAGGTCACGCTAGTAATTTCACACACTGCACCTCCCAGTCTAGGTCATAAAAGTCAGTATATGATGCCTGTGTCCTGAGTTTCTCAAGAGCAGAAAACAAGTTAGTAAGAATCTGCAGAGGTAGTGGGAACAATGGTGTTTTTTTCCTCTCGTGGCCCCACTTCAATGGGTCTTGGCACATGAGGCAGGAACATTGTAAATCAAATGTGCTTCAAAAATTCTATGTTATGAGTTGGATGTATCGCTACATCCAATAAACAAGTTACCATACAGTTACAATTGGTCCAAAGTCCCTTTAATGCAAAACATTGCGGGCCATAAACAGGCAAACTTTGCCCTTGTGTCGCATTCTTCTGTGTTCATCCTGGAACAACGATAATAAATAAAAACAGAACTCCACGATCAACCTGCCAAAGGGTTGACTCAGAAATGAAATGGAGCTGTAGATGTGAAGGTTCAATGTAAGATCTGAGTACTTGAGTGAGTGATATGGAGAAAATATCACTGGAGATTTGATGGGCCAACTAGCTTGTTTGCTGTCTGTAACATTTTATGGTTCAATAAAACTAACACAAATTGCAGATCACTCCCATCCTCTCCACAAGGAACCCGCAGAATGAAAATGACTAGAAATAAACCTATTTTTGAAAACTTATATAATTTATTATAAGGGCATAGTCCACCACTGGCTTCTGATTAGTGAGAACAGTAGGTTTACTGGATGTAGAATTTGTCTCTAATCACTTGCTGCTGGCAAAAAATATTTAACCAAGACCTGAATACAATTCAAACCTGCCTGACTTTATGAACAGATACCAGAAGTATTCAATTCCCACGTGCTTTGTGCTAACTTGATGGCTAGCATTGATATACAGTGATCGTGGCTACCACAACATGGGAGTTGTGAATTATCTATATATTTTTGAAGGGCTTCTCACTATTTTAGAAAGTTGGGAAAATTGATACAAGCAGACTATCACAATAAATAAGTGTGAAATGAAGAAAAATGCTGGTGTTGAGGGGGAGGAGAACAACAACAACAAAATTACATTTGTATAGCGCCTTTCACATCGGGAGGACATCCCAAGGCGCTGGATAGACAGAGTTTCGGACCCGAGCTGGGGCTCAGGGTTGAGGAGGGCGGAGGGCAGGGGGGGAAGCAGGGAGATCGAAAGCACGGTCGAAGAGGAGAATCTTGAGATGGGGCTTGAAAGAAGCAAGGGAGGGGGCAAGGCGGAGGGACTGCGGGATGGAGTTCCAGAGGGCGGAGGCAGAGTGGCAGAAGACCCGTCCGCCAATAGTGGGACGAGCGAGGCGAGGACGTGAAGCAGGCCGGAGCCCACTGAGCAGAGGGAGCCAGCAGGGGGTTAAGAGATCGCAGAGGTAGAGGGGAGCAAGGCCATGGAGGTGAGGACCAGGATCTTGACCTGTATCCACTGTATGATGAGAAGCCAGTGGAGTCAGGCAAGGATGGGGGTGATAGGGTCACGGAACCTGGTGCGGGAGAAGACGCAGACTGCAAAGTTCTGGATGATCTGCAGCCTATGGAAGGAGGAGTTGGGGAGGTGTACAAGCAGGGAATTGGCATAGTCAAGCTTCGATATAATGAAAGTATGAGGGTTTCAGCGGCCAGGTGTGTGAGACATTGGCGGAGCCAGGCGATGTTGCGGAGATGGGGAAAGGCAGAGAGGGTCATGGCGCAGACGTGTGCTAGAGAGGATAGTTGAGGGTTAAACAAGATGCCAAGGTTCCGGACTGGCTTAGCAAGGAGGAGTGTGCAGCCATGGATGGTGATGCTGTCAGCGCCTGAAGTGAGAAGGTGCTGACGGGAGCCAATCAGGAGAGCCTCGGTCTTGTTGACGTTCAACTGAAGAAAATTAGCTCTCATCCAGGACTTCATGTCCGATAGACATTCAGTCAGGACAGCAGTGGTCCTGGAGTCATGGGTAGAGGCAGAGGGGTATAGTTGCGTGTCATCCACATACATGTGGATATTGATCCCATGTCTGCGGGTGATGTCACCAAGGGGGAGCATGTAGATAGTGAAGAGGAGGGGACCAAAGACAGAGCCCTGAGGAACGAGACAGTGAGGGGGATAGAGGAGAAACCGTTTATGGAGATGAAGTGGAGGTGGTGCAAGAGGTACAGTCTGAATGAGTCAAGAACAGAAACATGAAGGTTGAGGTGAGAAGAGAGGCGGTGGATGATGATAGAGTGATCGACAGTGTCGAAGGCAGCAGAGAAGTCAAGGAGGACAAGGAGACAGAGGGAGCCCTGGGCACAGATGGACAGAATGTCATTTGTCACTTTGACCAGGGCTGTTTCTCTGCTGTGGACTGCACGGAAACCCGATTGGAGGGGTTCATGAAGCGAGAGACGGGAAGGAGTTCCAGGAACTGGAGAAGAGAGAACTAAGTGGTTGATAAATTACCTAGCCACCTCGCCCACACAGAAAGCTTATCACACACACTTGACAAAACTGCACACCCACTCCTGTGATGTGTGGAAGCACAGGAAGTCCATTTTTAAATGACTATTGTGCTGGTAAGCAGATCAGTTTAACTACAAATTGGGGATGTGCGTCATCTCAGCTTCCTTCATTAATTCTGCTGCCTTAGTTTACAGAACTGTTAACATTTATTGCTAAGAATATCACGCAAATCTCCTGCTTCTAAAACATCCTTCCCCACAACTAGTTGCAGTGCTCTAGCACATTAGTATAAATTCAGAAATCTAAATGGAGTGTGTTCATTACAGGACACGTAATGAACTGTACTGATCCCAAACAGGCAGCTGAATGCTCATTTCATTATATTAACATTACCAAAGAACATTATCACTAAGTACTAATATGCAATGAGGAGAAAAGGGAAAGTAATAAAATACTTATGCTAATACATTTTTAGTTGTCAACTTGGCTCGGTTAGCAACACTCTTGCCTCTGAGTCAGAAGACTGTGGTTTCAAACTGAACTCACGCATTTCATTTATTAAAAAAAGTGACAATAAAATAATTTTAAAATGGTAGAGAAAATAAAATGAGGAAGAATAGGGTGGGTAGTGGGGCGTGGGGAGCAAAGTCAGCTGCCTGAGAGGTTGGGGTGGGAAGGAAACACACAAAGACAAGGAGCCAGTCATTCAAATTGACTGTCCTTGCTGCCAAAATTCCAGGGTTATCTTGGATGTCAGTTGCTTCACCAGATCGATACTCCTCATTGTGATGCAGGGTTTGAAAGTGGATCACTCCAGGGAACACAAAACCTTCTCCGCCAGCAGAAAAACATTCAGAAGCTGCACTTTTTTTAAAAAAAATTCAAATGAAGTTCACTACTTCTATCCGAGGTCCGTTTTTTTACGTGTGCTCAGCACAAAGCAGCTGAAGGTGCTCACGCAAAGGATTCGATCTTCTCCAAACACAAGGATGATCTCCAACCTTTTTACTTGCTCGCACACCGCAGGTCAATTTAGGGAATAGCATGCTCTTATCAGCAAAGCATTTTGTTACAATAAAGACAAAGCAGTAACTGGAAATAAATAATCAGTAGACAAAAGAGGAAGAGGTTATCATTTCAGACACAAGCCTGCACGCATACAGCCTCACTTTTTTTTCTAACCTCTTATTATGCGCTCATCTGTTTCTCTTCTCCACCGCCCCCCCCCCTCCTCCCTCCCTCCCTGAACAACAGAAGAGAAACAGATGTAATACAGCGCCTTTCACATAGGATAAGATACTACCACTAATAATAATGTTTATTATTAATAATAATATTATTAATTTATTATTGTTATTAAATAATATTATGTATTATTATAATACCATCTCAACGCACTTTATGGAGATGGAATGAGAACTGAGCAAGATAGGAAATAGAAGAGATGCAAAAGTCCATAAAAGGCTACAGTGGAAGAGGAAGGGTTTTAGATGGATTTTGCAATAGTGTAACCGGGGGACAGGCAACAGACCGGAGCTTGTCTTGTCGATTTCCAACCTTTCCCTATAATGTATTCAGCCATTTCCTTCAGACACAATTATTTCACTGTTCTTTCACACTTGAACAAATCCACAGGAATTTTTTTTTAAAAAAAAACAACCATACAATTAAAGAGTCCTCATTACTGAGAGTGGGTAAGCCAGCATCCTCCAACAGACCCACTTCCTATTCCGTCAACCCAATAACAACAACTTGCATTTATATAGTTTCCCTCACTCAGGGCGCTCAACAGTGGCAGAGCACAACCCAAGTCTGCTCTGCCTATTCCACTTGAGCGGTGACAGAAAACGGCAGAGTTGCACTGCAAGAAATGCACCCCTTCTTCCAAAGACATGTGGCCCTGAAATCCCCACTCAATCCCGTGATTTTTTTAAAAATCTTCCGAAAACCAATGTCTCTATTCACTAAAGAGCTCATTCAGATGCCCGTCGGCTACGTTGCAAGACGAGAGAATGTGAATCACACTCCCCTTTTGTAACCACACTCTGGACCCCACTGTCAGACAACCGTCAAGGATAGTCACTTGCATTAGCTTGGCAATTTGTTCAGTTTCTTCTTACTCGATACCTACCCTGAATGCAAGTAATACCCACACTCTTCATCAGATGGAAGAGTCTTGAACCGAAAATAGCTGCAGGTCAAAGCTGGTAAGGTTTCACAGGTCTCAGTTACCTGGAAGCAGAATAATGAACGACATCTGACAGAAGCTACAGATCTCGGAGCACTTTCCCGACTGACATTCCCCAAGAACCTGACTTTGCTGAATCCTGAAGGTGCGAGGCATTTGACAAATATTTTAGCCGCCAATGTTTTCCACACGGAGCTGAATTTCTGACAGAGCTCCCCTTGAACAGTGACAAAAAACAGAAGAGTTAGACTGCAAAAAATGCTCCCTTCCCTGGGTAACAGTTGGCTCAGGTGGTGCTTCTGCATTGTGCAGGGTTATGTCTACCCTCATAATTATTATTATTATTAAAGTGACTCATGTGAGGTTAAAGTTCGGTTAAAACAGATCCAAGCCAAACCCGCGATTGTGCTACATAATAGCTAACATGTCTCCCGAGATTTCAGCCAGCACACTCGTTGCAACCCACATATGGAGGGGAGGGGTGGTTGTAAAGGAGCGAAAATGATTGCTAGTTCTTCCTGTGGTACCAGGATCTTGTATGAGACTTGTTACTGATCTGAAAGTGGCTGAGAAAGCATTATCGAATTCAAGATCCTCATCCTAACCTACAAGGCCATTCACGGCCTTGCTCCCTCCTACCTCTCCGACCTTCTATCCCCCTACCTACCTGCCCGTGCCCTCCGTTCCTCTGGCTCCAGTCTGTTCCACATCCCCCGCCCAAACCGCCCTACCATCGGTGGCCGGACCTTCAGCCTCTCAGCCCCAAGGCTCTGGAACTCTATCCCCCAGTGCCTTCGCCGCTTCCTCCCTTTCCTCCTTCAAGGCCGGTCTCAAGACCTTTCTCTTCAACCGTACCTTCAACTCCCCTCTCGACTCTCTACCCCCTCCTCGCTCCCTCCCTTCCCTCCCCTCACCCTGACCCTGACCATTTCCCCCCCTGCTCGGGTCCCGACCCAACTGTCCAGTGTCTTGGGACGTCCTCCCGACGTGAAAGGCGCTCTATAAATGCAATCTTGTTGTTGTTGTTGTATCTGTGGGAAATACTCTCTGCGGGCGAGCCCTGCATCAGACAGACAACTGACGTCAACAGACCATGTCAGCTCCGAGCGTGAGGCACTCAGTCCATCAGACGCAGGATTACAACAATAGCTTCGCAATCCTGAAGTGTGCCAGACTCAGAAGATGAGCCTTGTTGCTAGGATTATCACAATAATTATTTATATCCTGCAACTGAGAAGCAATGCTGTCATGGTCACATCAGCCCAGTCTCACCCCTCCCAGAAACTGCTGTACAAACAAAGGAAGGACTGAGCTCACAAGAACCTATGGCAACAACCAGATAAACCAATGCTTAGAGGCCCAACCACTTGCCTAATTTGCCACTGAAGTCAGGGAGGATTGAGATATTCTATTGCTTTAAACTAGAGATTAAACCTTTCATGTGACGATCTGAAAATAAATGGGAGTATTAACCGTATGCAATTGGCTGCTGCGTTTTGCCCACAAAACATACAGTCAATTCACTTTACAGTACATTCTGTGAAGCGCTTTTGAGACGTGTCAAAGACGTGATAAGGCGCTATATCAAATGCAAGGATTTACATTTGTATTACGTTGAACTACAAACATGGCTGACTTTTGAGTTGTACTGTCACTTCTTGCTTGTGAGCAGCTCTAATGTTACTTCCTGCACATAAAGTGGCCTTAGCACGTGCTGCCAGCGCACGTGCATCGCACAGGAATTGATATCTATGGCGACCTGACAACCCAGAAACAGGCTCTTTTGTAGCCAAAAAAAGGACGCTAAACTTGCCCTGCGCAAATTGGGCTGCTGTGGTAGCCTACAGATACGCGGTCACTACACGTTACAGTAAAGTGCTCTAAGAAGTTCAAAAACAGGATAAGGTGCTACATCAAATGCAAGGATTATTATTATTTATAGCATCGGCCTAATACATTCTAGAATTCTACATCCACGGCAGATGGGTCAGAAAGCTCGCCACTCTGAACCTTCCATGAACCTCCCATCCCTTTACAAGGCTCAACAGAACAGCCGGCGAAAAGAAAAAGCCCTGTTGGGAAGTGCTAATGAAGTCTAGATCAAAAATCTAAATCAATGACCCTGCTCATTGGTAGTCTGTGAAAACTGTAGTCTTTTTTGGCAGGGAAGGGTGGGGGGGGGGGGGGGGGGGTGGAATATTACCATTAGTTTGGAGCTATTTGGGACCTGTCCATCACAATATAGTTTAATTCCCGCAAGCCTGAATGCAGAGGAAACATCTGAACAGGATCAGCTCTTGCCCCGATGACAACACTCAGCGCCAGAGTCAGAGTTTTATAGAAAACTTGGCAACATCACTCCCAGCGGGATGGGTAATGTCATGGAGACGTTTATCTGTTTACGCTGAAACCATACTCTACCAAATCAACAGGAACAGCACACAGCTGACACGAACAGTGAGTGTTAAATCACTACTCGCCCGAGAGGAGATTTATTAACAGCGCATTAACCTCATTTCCAACGGAAGCAACACTGCTGCTGACTGAATCAGGAATATTATGGTCTTACTACTTTGAAATACATCAGACACCAGCAGGATCTATGGAAGAGAAGGCAGTTTCAAAGCTGATGGCTCCTCTGGTTTAAGCAGCTGTCATTGCAATATTTCCTCTCACCATCAAGTAGATAGTTGCAGATGCTTCCATTATAGTTTTGCCAGCGTGGAGGCATTGCTGCTTTGGAATGGGTACCAATACTCTGCAAGGCCAGTCTACAGGAATAGCGTTTCAATTAGACCAACCTTTGGATGTATTTCAACTTGAAACTCAATTCTGTTGGGATATAAAACTAGAGAGAGCAGCTTCTGAGTCACTTGACCTGGTTTCCCAGTTCCTATATTTAATGTATACGCTCGTCAGATTTACAAACAAACAAGACAATTTCTGAACTTCAGTCCCACTTCCCAAACACTTCATATGTCAGCCAGCAAGAAAAGTCATCATTAGCTTCCCTAATTTCAAAACCACAGGTCCCTATTGTGAAACTGAGCCCGACAAACCTGGAAAGTCTAAGGTCCAAACTGTGCTCGAATCAGCTGATATCTACGAGGACAACAAATTTCTAAAAATAAATCCATACATTTTTGCGTTATTTACCCACTCTGTTGTGGGTGTGTAATTCACTGATAATTACACCCGTTCAGAAGAATTAGAACAAGACATTTAGTATTCCAAAATTCAAATTCTTCCAATGGATTCCTTTTGGAGGCCCTTTCAGCACTAAATAGCATTTACCGATAAAGAATAAATGTCACACATTAAACGCTCTGTCACACGCAGATTTTATGAGGATACTACTTGCCCAAAACACAGTCTGTAAAACTGGCCATGTACATGCCAGTTCCTGGCAAACAATTGCCACATCTTTAATTAGTGTCTGGATTCTCTAAACAAATGAGGGCGTCAACTAGGATTTCCGTGTTACATTGGTTACCATAAGTCAAATACCAACTAGGCAAATCTCTTGCGGGTCATGTGAGAAACAACAGTCAAGCACTGGTTATCCACACGTCAATCATCCACATGTCTGTTTATACACATGGGCGGAGAAAGAGAGAGAAAGATGCAGAGAGAGAGAGAGAGAGAGAGAGGAGTCCATAAAGAGATCAGTCCAATTGTTGAGGACAGTAGGCTTTCTCCTCTAATGTACTGTCAGAACTCGCTCAGGATCCTGCCTTTTGTTGAGCTCCCAAGCCTACCTTGCTCAAGATAAGGATGTTCCCAACTTATGTCCAGAATAGTGCTCTACCATGACACAGCAGACACTGGAACACATACAAGTACCCAGAATGTTACGCTGAAATAGAACCGTGGGCAGGAAGCACAGGGAAAGAAAAACATTCTGATTTATTGAAACACACATTACAGCCCACTGAGAGAGCATATTGGTGTGATTCACTTAGCATTCATGATTCAAATCTCAAATGCCACATTCAATTTCGCTTCACCGCAGTTCCAGACACTACATTTCGACTGGTTGCAGAGCAGACTCAACCCTGAAGGAGTAAGTAAATCGGGGGTAAAAAAAAGAGTGGCGTACATCAGTAAAGAGGAAAATACTGCCCCCCGTAGATTCGATCCAACCTGCTGCACTGCATGAAAACAGGTGTGAAGCAGATGCCCAACTATTCCAAGGAACAACACAACACATTAGTCAGACTTACACCTTCACATCTGACTAGACTGACGTACAGACACGTAAGCCTCAGCAAAAACATTACGGGAACAGACATATTCTCCAGAGAGCGTGAATGCGATCGTACTCAGCAATAAGAACATGAACTAGAAACTTCATTGCGGTCACAGACCGTACTGCCAGTTAATAACCTCAGTTATTGGAAAATGGGAAGGAAACAGATCTATTTTAAAATGGGGATTTTAAAAGGGAACAATGGAGGAATTTAGCAAGAAGAGTAGAATACTTTTGTGTCAGGAGTGAGTCACATCGGCGCATTAAGTCTGAAACCCTGCAACAGTGAGGTAAAGCCCCACAGATTTTCAAACTCAAACTATAACGCTTGGTTTATAAAACTGGAAACGAACCTAACAAAGACTCTGCCTGCCACTGATCGACACAGGTACCAAAGATTATCAATTCAAAATGATTTTATGCTGGAAGTACAAGAGTGCAACTAGAGGGAAACTCCCTCCATATCCCCATTTTTCACGAAATGAAATGCTTTGTCTGAAATCTTTTCCACCGTCTCCCATTAAACAGCAGCATGTGCCCAAAACGAGAAAGTTATGAGACTGGAAAGCAGCAATAGGTGATTTTTCACAGGGGGCAGGTTTACGAATTGTTGCACACAGCTCAACAAATATTAACCCACACAACATTTTTATTTGCAAAATTTATTTTTCTACTGTCTCCTACAAACTACAGTTATCTGTACATTTTTCTGTGACATGCGTTAAGATGTTCTACCAGACACAAAAGGCGTTAGATTGAATCTAAGGATTATTATTTATCTGTTGAAATCTGCCTTGGGTACACAGCGGGTTAATAATTGCATGCCAAACAACTCCACTCCCCACCCCCAATCGTCCACCGAAATAGCTTTCTTTCTGCTCTGGCAAGGTGATTTCACTTCAGTTTATTTCAGTTCCATTAGGAAGTGGGGCACAATTGGCCATATAGACGAAACAAAGGCTGGAAACAGCGGCTTCCCCTCTCTGCTGCTGTGTCCTGGCTGACAGAAATATAACCACACTGCACCATTCCTACCAATGAGGCCACTTCCACTGCTGGCAGCAACTCCCAGCCCACTGTGAAGAACAAGGCCCAGATGCTCATCTCAGTCACTTCGCTCACAGCTGGTTTAACTCGGCTGCACTCACTTTGGAACTCGCCTGTTCAGCTCACTTACAATTGGATTGTTTTGCCCACAAAATACACAGTCAATTCACTTTACAGTATATTCTGTGAAGCGCTTTGAGACGTCTCGAAGACATGATAAGACGCTATATCAAATGCAAAGATTATTATTATGTATGGACTAGATCAGATACTTGGAAGCTTGTTGGTAGCCCATTAGCCCAACCCCAATCCACACGGACGTTTATTTGTTGGGTGGGTAGTTGTAAGTAGTGTAATCACCCTCATTCCACTCCAACCAATGCTCGACACCCTAAAATAAGACATAACACCTGAACCCCACCCCTGTTAATTCATACATCACAGACCAATGTTCAGTCAAAAGTCAGTTATTGCACTCCAACTCATCTCACTACACAGGCATGTTTACACCACTGGAAAACACAAAACTAAGAGAATGTTATGAGGTGCATCCATCTATTCTTTAACTCATGAAATTCAACAGCAGGCTGACAGAGAGAAAGGGCATTCCCTTTTGGTCCAATCTTAGTCCACCCTATTGTCCAGTCAGGCAATAATCTTCAAAATTCCCTGAGACCAAGTAAGTCAGCAAGACAATTAATTCAGCGCCGGTAGAGTGTGGTCAATTGGTCCTGTTAATTCAGGAACAGGTTATCGAATGTAATTATACAGAGCTGCAATTCTATTTAGGTTTACTGTTTAACTGTGTAAGAGTTTCCATTTCCTTTTCTGTGCAGGAGTTATGTCCTGCGCCATTGAATATAATTTATGTCCATTTATTCAAGGCAATAAATTGCGGTTCTGAATGAAGTGCTGGAATCGTTAACGTGTGATGGGTGTATTTTCTCCCTTTATCCCCAATGTATCTCACCATGCCACAATGTGTTGAGGGCTCGTAAGTAAATTATTTACTGGATTAGGGCACAATGTGCTGTATAAACTGTACAAGAATCACATCGCCATTTCTCTTTTCAATTGGCGCTGGTAAACTCCAAAGAAATCATTATAATACGGCAGTTCTGAAGTGAAAGATGATGGAGCTTGCTCACTCTCTCAGTGGTACATAAGGAGAAATCCAGTGATGTGGTTTGGACTGGAATCATGGACTCTCCAGGGAGCATTCCAGTCCCTGCATCTGGTAGACACTGGCTATTGCTTAACAATAACATTACAACAATGTGCCACCTTCTCAATCATCTCTATCACTGCTCGAAAGGCCAACACTAATGCAAAGCTTGTTACAGACTGGCAATCTACATTTAAACTCATAAAGAGTCTCATCAGTTCAATGTGGTGCTGGAGGAGTGCTACCATCCTTCAGATAAGTGAAACCGAGGTCCTGTCTGCCTGATTAGGTCAATGTTAATCATCCGGTAGCGCGAATTGAAAATAAGTGTTTCTACCAGTGCCCTAGTCAACAAAGACAAAAAAATGATCATTCACTTTGTGGCTATTTGTGGGACCTTGCTGTTTGCAAATTTGCCACATGTGCCTACAATTACATGAGTCACTACACTCCATGAAATGCTTTGCAACACTGACATTATAGACATTGTATGAAATGCAAGGATTAAGCACCAACAATCACTTGGAAATGATCATGAGCAGTATATACTTATTAATTTGTGTTACTGGCATGGTTTTGTGATACCCGGATCTAAAGATGGAGAAGAATATGATATCAGCATTTATATATTTATAGTTATTTATCTATTTTGATATCACAACACAGAACGAGGAAGGAGAGGACACGTGTCTCGTATCAAACTTCATGCACCAAGTTAGTGTTCAGATATAATTAAAAGGAAGGAAAAATACAGAACATAAACATCTGCAAGCACTGGTGTTATCAAACAGTCCAAGTCAACAGCACACTTACAACATGGATAGGAAATTATGATCCAAAAGATCAAAGTATTAGTTTAATTACAAGCCACACATTCCAGGCAACAATCATAATGGGTGGAGAAAGCAAAGTCCTTTTTACTCAAACAAAGAGAGAAGTAACTGAGAGAACTTGTCATTTAAGTATTTAAACGCATTTAAGTACGAAACAACACCAAGAATCCTTAAAATGTAACATGACTCACAGAGAGTTACACTATGATTATCGCAATGGAAATTCTCACCAAGGATGACGAGTCCCTGTTTATTACACAAAATAGAACTCCAGCCACTTTGAACAATTTAATTGCCCTCCTCTCTCCCCACAGTCCCTAGCGCTGGGTGAAGCTCTGATCAGACTCCAGGGGAAAGTAGCAAAGCATCACATTACAGTAGGTTCTTACAAACAACACTCACGCTATGAGGTGGAGGTTGAAGGGGGACTTTCTACAAAGAGACGAGGGCTGTAGTATTTAAACAAAGTGAGGTTTAGTGAAAGAATCTCTGAAACAAACAGTGGCAAGCATAGCCTGCACTTTACCATCCGCTTTCAGTTGTTTGTCATTTCCCCCATCCTTGACGAAGCCAGTGACATGCCTGGGACATGCCGTTCCACTGGCTCCGGTCTGCTCCACATCCCCCGCCCTAACCGCCCTACCATCGGTGGCCTTCAGCCTCTCAGCCCTGAGGCTCTGGAACTCCATCCCCCAGTGCCTTCGCCTCTTCCTCCCTTTCCTCCTTCAAGGCTGGTCTCAAGACCTTTCTCTTCAGTCGTGCCTTCAGCTCCCCTCTCGACTCTCTACCCCCTCCTCGCTCCCTCCCTTCCCTCCCCTCACCCTGACCATTTCCTCCCTGCTCCGGTCCCGACCCAACTGTCCAGCCCCTTGGGACATCCTCCCGATGTGAGAGGCGCTCTATAAATGAAATCTTGTTGTTGTTGGGTTAGTGCACGTCACCTCAGCCAATTCAGCTCCAAGGCGACTCGGCTTACCAATTCTAATGCATAGATGTGATGATAAAGAGCCATTAAAGAAACACAAAAGCAGCCTCTCTCTTATTACAGGAATCTCATTATTCCCCTATTGGAAAAGATAGTCAAAAGGACATACCAAAGGTAACTACTGGGCAAGAAGATAAACAGGTACCAAGTGCAAAGACAAAGTGTTTCATTATTTTAAGTTTTTGATTTAGAAAAAACAACACTTGGGCAACAAATATGCACTTAAATAAAATAATAATCCTTGCATTTGATATCGTGCCTGTCACACTCAAAGGGCTTCACAGGATTTATTGTAAAGTGTGGTGACTGTGTATTTGGCGCATAGAGAACACCATTTATATTGAATTTTCAGCAAGCTGTATAAGCTCCACATACTGAGAAAGGCAGCCTTTAGCAAAGGCTTTGCAGAACAAGTTTTTCCTGTGGATTATAACAGGAAATCGGAAACCAGAACAAGAAAATAGAAGAGTCGGTGTTAAACACAAGTTAACTGGGGTTCTCTTTAACACAAGCAAGGCTTAAAGTCATTTTCCCCATTTGCTGACTTTGGACACAGCTAACGAAGCCACGTTCCACTATAATTGTCAACACTTGGGTAGCAACCTCAAATCAAAGCTGCTCAAGTACTCCAAGTTTCACTTTCTATCCACTATCTTTTCAACTCTTCGAGAGGCACCTTGAAGTGGAAAGTGGACATGAATGACAGGCAGTGTGGGCAATTGGCTTTATATAAAGTGAGCTGTAGAGAGACAGATTTACCACCTCATGCAGTAACCCACGCGGCCCCTCTCGACTTGAGTGTTTGAGGTCAGATTTTGTTTCTTTTAGGATAGAAGAGGGGGGCAACAGGTTGAACCAGCACGTGGGTTAAGACTGGTAAAACAGAGTGGCAACAACAATTTGCATTTACGTATCACCTTTCACATAAGGAGAATATCTTAAAGATCCTTACAAACTGAGCAAGAGTCCGAGCTGAGAGGGAAACAGGCGATGGTGTTGACGGAGGGGTAAAAAATATCTTGATATTTGGCTTATATAAGTTTAACCCTGAAGTCAGTAACATGACAAACAAATACCTTTCATACCTACCATGGGCTGGATTCAAATTGAGAAGCAACAATGACAACCCAACCCTCCTCTCAGAAAACTGATTTCTGGGCGGGCCAGTCTCTACCTCTCCTTCAGGCACTCCTCACTCAAACAACATTTAACACAATGAAGTAGCATTCTGACATCAATAATCAATGTCATGGACCCCTCCTCATTCTTCAGATGCCAGGCTTACTCATTTGGAATTTATTTGGTCATGACCCTACCTCACAACCTAATTATCCTGCCCTTCGACAAAATAAATTACCACCGGTTACTCACACCAAGCCAATGTGTCTGGCCTGCACTCAGTATCTCCATGGGCTCACTGTACTGGGAATCAATGGATCCCATTGCTCTCATTGCAACTCACTACCCTGTTCTCTCAATGTGCTCCATAAATTGTTGCACAAGTTATATCAAAAAAGAAGCAAATCAAATTCCTGTTCGTCAATCCAATTTTTGATTTAATTCAAATGAAATCTTCAGCAACTATGCCTCACCCTTTGGAACTCCTGTCCTCTTACCCGCTTCCCATCTCTTCTCAGTCTTTGAATCCCAGCTAAAAACTTACCTCTTTGACCGTATCCATGGTCAACTCCACCCTTCTCCCTTGCTGGCTATCCAAAGGCCAAACAATCTCAAATTCAGTCTTAAATTGGAATCCAGTCATTTAAGAACTCTAGAAAGAACGGCTAATTAAGATTGAATGAGGATTTACTGCATTTCTGCGTGATCGTAATTCTTAAGACAAAGAAGATCAAGACAGCAAAGGATTTCAGGTCTATATGTTATGTGCTATATGTATGCTGTATTTAAACATGACAAAAGAAAAGATCTGCTCCACCAGCAACAATCTGTAAGTTTTAAAGCCTCTTCGAGAATAGCTCTTAAGCATAGTTCCCTATATGTGAGTAATCATTTCATCATAATCATTTCATCATACCAAACTAGACAAAAGAGTCAGTTGTGAGAAAAGGGTAGATAAGTGGGACTGAACGGATTGCTTTTAAAAGAGACAGCCCAGACATGATGGGCCAAATGGTTCTATGTTCTAGTACTCAACTTCCTGTGTCCCCAAACATTTAATGGGGTCACACCCTATACCTGAGACACTCACAAGTTATTGTAGAGATTTTCCAGCCACTGACCTTTGACACAGTCTACTTTCAAGACTGCAGATAGATAGTCGAAATAAATTCTCCTACATGACAAAGAAGATAGGAAGGAGTTCAGAATCAAAACGAACATTTGTCCTTGGTAAGGCAGCAAATCGTATATTTTACCTTCCTGATTAATTCCCGCATTCCACACAGGATTTTACTTATAAATTCTATCTTGACTGAACCACTTTTAACAAGCAGGTATCAAAAAAGAAAAAACTGTTCCAGCCACTTAACCAACTCACTCCAATGGATTGCAAGCACGTGATCAGTGAAACGGTTTAGAAGTCAAATCCAACAATTGCTTGTGGGTAAGCCCAACAGAAAGAATATTTTAGCTTCATTATGCTATTAAATCCATTTAATTGCCTTTGTATTAATTATGTATTTGTTCAACAAATAAAATAAAATAAACACTTACAACAGAGCGAGGTTAATCCATTCAGCTCTTTACAAGTGGGCTATATTATGAGATAACTGATCAGGTAGTACAGACATCCTGGATGCCTCAGGATCTGCCAGGTACTTAGACGCTTCGTGATCAATCTGCTGAGGTTTCCCAGCGACTTCTGGTTTTATTTCAGATTTCCAGCATCTGCGGTATTTTGCCTTTTGTTTATTGCACAATTGGACAAAGCTGGCAGATACTGTAACTCCCGACACGGGAGGTGGAAATGTCCCAATGTGGCGCTTCTTTGTTCATGTGACTGGGGGGAAAAAAAATCAGCTCAATTCTGGCAAACACATAAATGACTGATATCACAGCAGCCCCGACACAAGTCTTCCAGCTGGAAGACAAAGGGCTCAGATTGGAACGGATAATTACACAAAATCAATGAGAGGAACACTCAGCTTCCAGTGTTATCTCTGTGGACCTGCTACTGGAAAATAAGTGACAGGGCGACAAAAACTCATAATATCTACCTTATTATCTAACAAAAAATGTCATCATCTCTTTAAGACTTATTGGACATTGTAATGGTATCACGACTTTTGGTCACCCTGTAGGTATGATTAGAGCAGTCAGTATATGGCTGCTCAACTTCAAGGATTTTTTAAATGAAATTCCAGAAGCTAACAGTCTTTGCAAAGCACACGCACACACCAAAAAAAAACTTGAATTTTTGTGTTACGTGGAATTTTGCGGCACAGAAACAGTCCTTCAGCCCAACCACACCACATAAACCATCACCCCTCATTTCCCCTCTCCTTACATCCCTTCATTTCCTTCTTCCTCAAGTATTCATCATGAGAATAATCGATTCAAACAGCAGCCTAACCACATGGCAGCAGAAAGTAATAATAGAGGACTCGAAGCTTAAACCTTCAGAAATATCTTGCAAGCGTAAACAAGAGTATCACAAGACAAAACCTAGCTCAGCAAATGTTGATGGTGCAAGAGTATAAATCTCTCTGCTTCCCCCTCCCTAGTGAGGAGTTTCCATTCATTCAGTGTCAGGGGATTTTAACCCAATACACCCTAAACCGTGGTTCAAGCACAGCAATCCAGTCGGATTGCCGGGTGCTTTTCTAATCTGAAGCAGCTGCTGACGTACCCTCGACGACTTTAAGGAAGTCAAGGCCAATTAGTTTCAGCTTGCAGACACAAAGAATTGAAAGGGTAGAAGGGATTTATAAAGAGCAGAGAACTGCAGGTCATCAGATTCCAGAGGAAGTATTAAAGTTAGTTCAACATGAACCTATTGGCAATCAAGGCACTGTTTTGTGCTGATTAAGTCCAACCTTGTCCCAACACAAAAACATAAAATTTTAAAATCACAGCTAATACAAATTTTTCTCTCCATAAACTTTCTCCTTTACGCTTTTTGCCTCTAATAGGGTACATGAATAATGGCCACTTGAGCAGGTGCTGGTTGCCATCTAGGCCACTCACTCAAGTGGCCATTATTCATGTCCTAAACCTTGACAGCAAGTGTCAATGGGTCATTCAATTATGTGAGGATGGGGGTTGTCATAACTATAGGAAATTGCTGTACACAAGTGCCCACAAAACACACAGTCATTCTGAGAATGACTTGATAAGGAACTAGATCAAATGCAAGGGGTATTATTAGTAATTGAGGCTAATCCTGTCCTCAATCTCTGCCTACCCACACTGGGTTAACGGAGTAACCTGATTTTTAATCTACCTGATTTTTAATCTACTGAAATCGAGGTGCAATGCAAATTAGGGCACTACAACCATTGCCCTGGCTAAGATCAATGAACTCAGAACAGATTTTAGTTTGAACCTTCTGGTCTGTGAACTTTACTCATTGGACCATTGGTGGGGCACGAAAGGAAGCTGAACATTAATTCTTACTCCAACATTTATACTATTCAATGGAGAGTAACTGTGGTAGTCATTGTTAAGAGCATCATCAGAAAGCGAGCAGCCAACTGTGGAGCTATTCTGGGAAGTCCAATATTTTGAAGCATGTGCTCATCTTCAAATGAAGTTTTAGGCCTGTGATCCTCTGTGTACATTGCTCCAGTCCTACTGGATATGATAAGGTGCTATATCAAATGCAAGAATTATTAGTAATTATGATTTTATCTTGAACTCACAACCTTCTAAGAAAGAGTAAATCAGAGGTAAAATGACCTTGGACTGAAACTGAACTGGTTGCGATTCACTTTAACAGCGGTCAGCTATTAGGCTTTCATGGTTGCCATCCTTAGACCTGCATGATCCTACTCAGGTCAAAAGTCAATCCCTCAGGGATTACATGTGGAGGTGCCTCAAAACCAGGCTACATGAATGGAGGGTATTACATTCCCTCTGATGGCTAATGGCTGTCCTAAATTGAAATCAATTGGAGATCAATACACATTTGCTGAAACCATGGAAATCGAGATTTACATCCAGATGGAGAGAATGACCCTTGACTCTTCCTAGGCACTTTGGCAATGTGTGCACTTTAGCAATTTATTTTGCAAGCAAATACTGCTAATAATGGGCATTCTAGCAGAGATCATGAGAATATTCGTAACTGTAATGGAAAATGGGCTACACTACATTATGATTACACCCACTTCACAAAAGGCTATCGGTGAAGTCAAATTAGACTGGGTAACCTGCACGGAGGGGGAAAAAAGGAGGAGACCACAGAGAAAAAAATCTGTAGAAAGTCACACATCATAGCATTGGCTTTCAGAAAAAAAAGAGACCTTTTTCAAAGCAAATTTATGGGAAAGGTAAACTTTGTTCTCTCTACGGAAATTCTAAACAAACTTTTAAATGCCTGAAACCATTCAAGAAAGCAAAAGCACCTTTTGCCCTCCCAATTGCACAGCACCCCCTCACTTGGCATTCTGACCCATTGACAATTTAATTTGGATCCTTACCTTCTTTCTTGTGGAGCCAACCTTGGACAAGCAGGATCTCTCCAGTGACAGATACCCTCCTATCACCTGAATTTCCTCAGCAAGTGGGTAACGTTTCTTTAACAACATCCCCAGTTTGGCAAATGATGGCTCAGGATCTTCCACCGACTTATCTGTCCCATTTGCCTGAACGGTGTCCTTTGTATTGGAGTGTTCTGGACTACTTATAGCTGGTTTTCGCTGAGGAACAATGGTGAAAGTGTTTCCGCTCTTTCGCTGCATGCAGGTGTTCTGATTGCTGCTATAAGGTTCCTGAGGCTTGTCTTGTGTCGTAGGCAATTTGGCCCTGGCTAATAACACTTCAGGATTTTCTTTCTCTTCGGGGTCCACAATATCATCTATATTAGTAATTGGGAGATATTCTTCCATCTGAGACCCCTCTTCAGCCATCATCATGGCAGGGGGTTTAGAAACCTGCTGTGGAACCTCATTGGGTAACAGACCTGCTGTTCCTTTCATAAGTGAAGGCTCAGTGCTCTCGTGTTTTGGATGCTCAAAGTCATCCCTCGATGTAGTAACAGCAGAAAATTTGTTCAAGTTCTCTTTTAATCTGACCTCTGACTCAGACTCTACCGGTGGAAGAAGAGACTCTGGGACAGATGCTTTTTCTTTGTGTCTCTGTCTATCCCATGAACCGGATGAAATCTTGCTAGTTGGAACCTCAACAGATTTGAAAGGATTGTGATCAAGTTTTGGCTTTTCAGGGGTTTCATCATTTATCTGCCTATAACTGCGAACATCACTCGATGTCAAATAATCACCTGATTTCTTCTTAGGGACCACAACAAATGAGTTCTTAGACTGCTTTTTCAGGTTGGCTAGTGCTTGTGCCTGAATATCATCCTCTGGAATGGACGAAAAATCTGGGGTTGCTGCTGGTAGGATTTCAAAGGTGTCATTCAGACTAGTGGACGCAGATACTGCCTTGCACTGGTTCGGCGTTAGTTTGGCCACTAAGCCTTCCACCTTGTGGCTCTGTTTCGACTTCTCGGAGGGAGTGGCACTCGGTTTTGCAGGGGTCGAAACTCTGGAAGCGAGTTGGAGTATTTCAGGATTCAATTTTGAGGTTTTCTCTAGATCCACTTCTTTCTTTGGCCTCCAAGTGTTGGTCCCTTTGGAAGCTTCAAGGCTGGAAGCACTAAGAAATGATGGCACCTGGCCACTCCCAGTCTCTTTTGCCCACTTATTATCTCGGTTTCCCATTTTCCAGTCAGCAGCACTTTCCTTCGCAGAGACTGCGTTTGTCTCTATGAAACCCAGTTCTGAATGAGCGGTGTGACCATTCTCTACTGGTTTGCTTTCTTTGCTCAATGCAGCTCTCCAGTCTTTCGAGAACTTCTCTTTACTCTTTGGAGACCCTGCTGTCCAATGTGACAAATCCTTCGGGGTCAACTGTCTTCCATCTGTAGGGACACTCTCAAATCTCTTACGGTAAGAAGACACGGTATAGAAGCGATCTTGAGAAACACTATCATCACTGGCACCGATTTTTGTCCCTTGATCGCTGACGGCTGGAACGGGAGACGAGGAGAAGGAAGACCTATTAGGCGAGTGCAACGGTGTGGATCTGAGGTGAGAGGGGGATGCACTGTCCCATCTAGGCTCATCCTCCTGGTTCAGACCGACCTGAAGTCGAGGCGGGACTTCGCGGGGGGCAGCCTTGGGCGCTGCCGGGACTTGGCTGTGTTTAAAAGAAGCGGTCAACGCGGGCGGCTTTGGCAACAGAAGTGGCTTGCCGCTGTACTTCTCCCTGGAGGACGAGAAGCTGTCCAGCAGATTCTCCGTGCTCCTCGACCTGACCGGCTTGGTGTAGTGCTGATCAAACTTCTCCAGCAGCCGGCTGACCTGGCCCTGCAGCTTCCCGGAGTACACGCCTCCGTTGTTGACCCGGGCCTGGCCCTGGCCCTGGCCCTGGCCGATCACGAGCGTGCTCAGGTTCTCCTCGCTCTTGCTGAGGAGGGGGGGGGCCGTTTCGTAGACGACCACCTCGGCCGCCCGGATCTCCGCCACGCCGCCCTGGGCGCCCCTGGCCAGCAGGTCGTCGACGCCGTGGAGGGCGCCGCCGTTGCTGACGGACTGGGGGCGGCCCTCGCCGAAGTAGTCCGGGTCGGACTCGATGATGATGATGTTGTCGGCCTGGATGGTCCTGACGCCGGGCATGTGGTTGTACAGCTCCAGCAGCTCCTGCACGGGTCTGGCGGGAGAGGCCACCCGCCGCCGCCGCCGCCGCCTCTCCTCTCCAGCTTGATGAAGGGGTTCTCCTGGAGGGGAGCGATGTTCTCCCGCAGCACGGCGCTGCTGCCCTGCTCCGGCTCCGGCTCCGGCTCCGGGTCCGGCTCCAACCCAGGCCCCGGCTCCAGCCCAGGCCCAGGCCCCGGCTCGCCCCTTGCCCGGCTCTCCTGGTTGCTAGGAGACGCGGTGATGATGGCGGCGGCGGCGGCGGCCCCCCGGCTCCAGCTCTCCGCCGCCGGGCCGCTCAGCTTGGCCTTTCTCCTCTCCAGGATCTCCCTCATCCAAGCCGGCATTCTGGCCATCTTGGCGTCGCCGTCGGCCTCGGGCCCCGGGGTTTCGTGCTGGTGAAGCGGCGACCGCTGCTCGCTGACCGACATCGTCGCCCGTCCGGCTCAGCGCGCCGCCACTCACTGACTGACTGACTGACTGACGACTGACTGGAGTGCGCCTCTGACCTCCAGACTACTCCTCCAACATCCCGTCAGCCACCGCGCAAACCCCCCCCCTCCCTCACCGCCACCCAATCCAACCCGCCCACCGGCAGCCACAACAAAGAGACGCGAGCGAGGGCGCGGCAATGCTTCCCTCCCCTTTGTCGGCAGCGCCGCCTGCAGGAGGCCCGCCGCCACTGCAGGCGAGCGCACACAAAGGGGCCGAATTCCAACAGTGACAACCGACCACATCACAACGAGCCCCGCAATCGCGTGCAGACGGCGCCCTTTCTCTCAAGTCCTTTGTGCGCAAATTGGCAGCCCCACCAAACACACAGTCACTACACTCTACATTGTACACAAGGAGCATTATCATCATAGGCGGTTTGAGGCTTATGCGATTTGAGACGTCTCAACGACGTGATAAAGGGCAATATCAAATTGCAAGCATTATTATTATTATTATTATTGTTATGTATCCTGGAAGGAATTATACCAAATGTAAGGATCATTTTCCTTTAATCGTGTCAAGACGTTTCAAAGCCCTTCCCGGGATTTTAGGTTGGGCACAGGGGAGGGAGGAGACGTGGTCCGTTTGTGGTGGGAAAGTTCTTCTGATCCTTCAGATAACTACAATGAAACGCGTTTGCTGGACCAGTATTGTTCACAAATATGTTCGCCATCTGCGTGAAATGAAAGGCAATAAACTTCTGACCCACGCAATGTATGTCCCACGCCCTGTGCAGTGTGTACTGTGGTATGTTTCGATTCTGTTCCACACCCAAGTCTTTACTGTGACAATTTTCTAGTGCGCCCAAAACAAATTGCTGCTTTGCTGTTAATCGTCATGACTAGGTTAAAAATTACGCAGATAACTTCCTTAAACACCTTCCTTGATCACCGTACTGTGAAGTCTGAGTCACACAAAAGTACATTCTAATAATAATAAACCTTGTATCTGATACGGCACCTTATCATGTTGCTGATAAGTCTGAAAGCACCCCACAGAATATATTGTTAAGTGGATTGACTTGTGTATTTTGTGAACAAAAGCAGCAGCTATTTGCGAACATAAGTGTCCCATAAAACGGTCGTGGATTGAGTGAACAATTTTTTTTAGGAATTATTACCCCCAGAAAGTGTTCTGCCAATCGACTAACAACTGGGTTCCTACGTATTGCTAGATAGACAGGCATGTGGACTAAGGAAACTTGCCTAAATGTTCTACTCGCCTAGAAATCAAACCCGGGTCCTCTCGCTTGCAAGGTGAGTGTGCTAACCAATATGCCTCAACTCCAGAATTCTAGGAGGAGGGAGAGAGAGAGGTTGGGGGGAGCCTTGGATAGTGATGAGCAAGAGTAGCCAAGAAAGCTAATGTTAGGTTAATTTTTCAATGTTACATTTGTTTCTAACAAGAAAACTCCCTAGCTATTTCATCAGGCACTGAAAAAGGGCAGTCGGGATGACCTGCTCCCAGATCTGTGCCAAGTAAATTGGAGACAAGCTGCTATGTGAGAGTTAACTAACACTCAGGTTTACCCCTCCACTACTACCACAATAAACAACAACAATTACAATTGTGTAGCGATTTTCATGCCGGGAGGACGTCCCAGGGCGCTGGGAAGCATCTTGCATTTGCTCAGCTCCTTCCATCTCCATCTGGGAACACAGGAAATTCTGTGGGTGGGATATCGCAGTGGGATAAGCCAAGTCCTGATGGATACGGCGACACATTGGTTAACGTGCAAAGTGCAGATCAACAGCAATTTACAATAAAATAATAATAGTTCTTGCATTCGGTTTAATGCCGCATCATGTCACCATATTGTCTCAAAGCACTTCAGAGTATTTTCCATAAAATGCAGAGAACGTGTATTTTGCAAGTGAACGCAGCAGCCATTTTGCACAAACAATATCTCACAAATAGCCATGAAGTGAATGACCAATTTTATCTGAGTAATTGTTAGCCAAGAGACCAGATGAAACTCCCCTCTCTGTTCAAACAATGTCACAAACAGGCAGCCCAGTCAGTGGTTTAACATTTCATCCAAAGAATGGAACCGCCGACAATACAGCACTGGAGTGTCAGCCTGGACTATGAGCTCAAAGTCCCAAAGTGAGCTTTGAACTCACAACCTTCTAAACGCAAAGGAGAGAGAGCTATCAACTGATCCAGGCAGTTAATTTTGCAGTTAAATACAAGAATCACGATTACAAACAATGGCTAAAAACGTAAAATGTTACCAAACAGTTCCGATTTAACGTCACTTGCGGGGAGTAAGGTGTCTGATAACTGCTATCCCGATGAATTGCATCTTTATTTTGTGAAGCTTGTTTATGATTTTAAGGTTGCAAGTGATCACCTAGTCACTGAATTCTCTAGCAATGTTGACGATATGAATTATAAGCAATGATAGCTGTAGATCACTGGCAATTGCATTGCATACCAGCCTAAATAATGACAATGTGAGATGGACTGGCTGATCAGCATGTCAAACCACCAGAAAATTAAGGATGTTGAGCTGCTGAATGTTGCATTGGGGCCCGGATGCCAATTTGCAGCAATTCCCTGATCAGACCTCATACCCTGAGCTCCACTTGGTAAAACACAGTGCAAAATCTGCCGGGGTCAATGTCGGGCAGCATTGAGCAACCACTTGTGCCATTGCTATCCTAACCATGGGCTGGAATGCAGGATTTTTTTGGGGGGTCAGCTGGCTGTCTGACACATGCGAAAACCCATCACCGTGCTTACGAGTATCCTAACCAAACTGAGAATTCCATGCATCCCACCTACATATGGAAATTTCAGAGATAGATTGTTGGAATTGAATGCGCACTCTCTCCCTGTAATAACACATCCTGCTTACCTAATCCTGGACAGTATTAGGCGCAGGTTGGCAAGAGCCAACTCCTGGAGCCTAACCAACAAAGACTGCCCCCTTCAATATCCCTAATCAGTGTCACATGTGGTCAAAAAGCAGTGATCGGGGTCCAAATATTACTAACAGCGCTTTCTGAAAAGCTGACTTTTGCTTATCTTAATCATTGGAAGTGAACAGTTACAACAAGGCCTTTTTTCCCTGAACCACAAGGATGATTTCCCTGAAAATGGCAGGACTCACATAATGCCACAAGATCAACATACTTTGTTAAAAAATTTACCACCTAAAAATATATCATGACATCCCATCCCTATTAATAGTGCAAGTAAACCCCTGGCACAGCCTCTTGGCTGCGAACTTTTACCTAACGCAATCGTAACTAACTCCAGCTGGGAAAACACATAGGGAACACTTTACAGTTCTGTTGTATTACTGCATTCTTCCTTTCCCTCTTCTCTTCGTAACTGCAGAGCAAGATGGAGCAATAGCTGGTCAAGAGGCTGGTTGCTGCCATGGGAGCTGTTTGAATGTTAGAAACATATACAAAATCCTCTGTCCTGCCAGCTTCATTCTCTTCCTGAGTACTTCGCATTTTCGTGCTTTAAGTCCAGTAACAGGGTCCAGAAAAAACAGCAGTCAGCTTGCATTGCGTAAAGAAAGCCACTCCATTATAAAGCAGCACTTCAGGACAGCACCAAGACAAAATGTCTGTTTAATCCAAAATCTCCCTCTAAGGTTGTCCAAGGAGGCTTTAGTGCTTGGCAGTCCGTCAGCTGAATGGAAAGTGTGCGTTGAACTTGTTAAAACGATCAGTTGACTCTGCAAGCTCTAATCATCAACAGCTGGAGGAGGATGAAGATTGGTGACATGATGAGTCCATACCATAGCTGCGGACTTGGATCCACCAGCTTCTGACACAGTAACATCTCAAAGACAAACTTCAGACTGAGGACAGTCAAGATCCAAAAGAGACGCATCACTGCCAGACGCTTCTCTCCATCCTGGAACAGGCGGATGGACACGATCATGGTGAAATAGGTGCTGAGGCCGTCGGCTGTGAACAGGGGGATGAAGACATACCACCAGGCCAGCAATGGCACAAAGTCCACCTTTATAGCGAGGAGAATGGAGAACACCAGGAATGCCATGAGATGCATCAGCATTTCAAAGGTGGCAAAGCCCAGCCACTGCACCAGCTCACGGAGCGAGAACAGCATGTTGGCCCAATAGGGAGACTGGCTCCGAAACTGGCAGCCTCAATCAATTCTACAGCCTCTAGAAGATGATTCCTCAGTCAGTGACCCTTAGACATTCAGCGACAAGCGAATAAAACTCTGTGGGGTCCACAGGCACAGGGGTACGACTTCTGAAAAATAAAAAACATTCGGCAAATAGCTCGCTAACGGATCAAATTCAAAATCTTCATGCTTACTTTCAAATCCCTCAACAGCCCCACCTCACTTTCCCTCTGTGACTTCCTCTGACCCTACTGCCCTGTCTGCCTGCTTTCCTCCACTCAGAAAACTGTTTCAGTTCCACGTCCCCCAGCCCTTTCACCCCACCATCAGTGAACAAGCCTCCAGGCACTCTTTCTCCACTTTTTTCCCACATTCAAAACCCACCTTAAGGCCTAATTCTTTGACCTCACTTTGGACCACCTTCCTTTTCCCTCCTCAACTCCCCCATACCCAGATCGGGCTGCCGATCAGCCGTGTAAATCACTTTAACTAAGCGCTCTGAGACGCTGCCCCATATGAACATCCCTATATAAATGCAAGTTCTTGTTGTTATTAGATCTCTCTGTACATATTATCACAATAATGTACATTATTCAAATACTATGCCCATCCCTGTGTATAATAATAATCCTTGCATTTGATCTAGCGCTTTTCACATCTTCTCGACGTCTCAAAGCACTTCACAGAATAGACTGTAAAGTGAATTGACTGTATATTTGTGGGTGAAACGCAGCAGCCAATTGCGCACAGCAATGTCCCACAAACAGTCGTGGATTGAAAATGACCAATTTATTATTGTTTTTGGAGGGATTATTATTACGTGTGTGGAGTAAGGAAACTTGTCCAAGGTTTGGCCCTGACCGGCCTGGAATTGAACCCAGGTGTCTCGCTTGCAAAGCGAGTGCTCTAACCACTGAGCTCCAGGACTCCGTATAATGCAGGATATAGTGCACACTCGTACATACTTTACACAGCAGAGCACACGGCGCATCCAGACTCTGTTTGCATCTCTTTCCGCGGAATATCACGGCATACAAACAGAGCACGGTGGACACGGGCTGTGTTTACGCCTCCCTCCCTCCCTCCCGCCGTGTAATAGTGCAGCACGCGGTACGGTCCGCCGCACGGTACAATGCCGCGTGTCGCTCGCGAGACGCACGGTCAAGCGGCTTTGCGGTGCGTCGCGGGAAGCGCTTCGAGACGCCTCGGAAGACGTGATAAGGCGCTGTATCAAATGCAGAAGATTATTATTAGGATTATTATTAGGATTATTATTAGGATTATTATTATTAGATCAAAGGCCGGGATTATGACGGTGATCAGTCGGCAAAGACGGGCTGTGTTTACACCCCCCCCCCCCACGCCCTGTGGCTGTTGCGCCTGTGTTGAGGGGCCCAACCCCCCGCCCCGCCCTGCCCCGCCCCGGGGACGGTGGCTCTGGCCAGGCGGCGGGCGGGCGGGAGCCGGTTTGCCGACCAGACACTTACCGGCGGCTCCCGGTGGAGACCAGGCGGCGGGACACCAGCATCGCCATCCACAGGGCACTGCGCAGCCGCACTGCACGCGGCGGGGGAGGGGGGGCGGGGGGAAAGGGGTCATCGCGCAGCCGCACTGGGGCACCGCGCAACACGCCTTACGGCAGCTGTGCCGCGTCGTAAAGACGGCCGCGGGTTGGAGTTCCGGGGAAGCCGCTCCCGGGGGTCAGAGCGACGCGGAGTGCGGCGGTCACCACAACTGCAGTGTGTGAGTGAGTGTCACTACAGTGAGTGAGTGTCACTACAGCTATAGTGAGTGAGTGTCACTACAGCTATAGTGAGTGAGTGTCACTACAGATATAGTGAGTGTCACTACAGCTATAGTGAGTGAGTGTCACTACAGTGAGTGAGTGTCACAACAGCTATAGTGAGTGAGTGTCACTACAGCTACAGTGAGTGAGTGTCACTACAGCTATAGTGAGTGAGTGTCACTACAGATATAGTGAGTGTCACTACAGCTATAGTGAGTGAGTGTCACTACAGTGAGTGAGTGTCACTACAGCTATAGTGAGTGAGTGTCACTGCAGCTATCGTGAGTGAGTGAGTATTACTATAGTGAGTGAGTGTCACCACAGCTATAGTGAGTGAGTGTCACTACAGTGAGTGAGTGTCACTACAGCTATAGTGAGTGAGTGTCACTACAGTGAGTGAGTGTCACTACAGCTACAGTGAGTGAGTGTCACTACAGCTTTAGTGAGTGAGTGTCACTGCAGCTATAGTGAGTGAGTGTCACTATTTTTTTAAGGGAATGGGAATAGAGCCAGAGGAGAGGGACAGGTTGACGATGTTGTGATATGTGGGGCAAGGAGGTGGGAGAGGTACGACCTAAACCACTCAAGGACAGGGCCTTGAAGGTTCAGGTGGGAGGACAAGCGGTGGAGGAGGATAGAGTGGTCGACCGTATCGAATGCTGCCGATAGGTCGAGGAGGACGAGGAGGCAGAGGGAGCCCTGGTCACAGATGGTCAGGATGTCATTGGTGACCTTGACCTAGCGTCGCAGCTATCAAGCTACCGGCCCATCTCCAACCTCCCCTTCCTATCCAAGGTCCTGGAACGAGTTGTCGCCTCCCAGCTGCGCTCTTTCCTCTCCAACCATTCACTATTCGAACCCCTTCAATCGGGTTTCCGTGCTGCCCATAGCACAGAAACCGCCCTGGTCAAGGTGACCAATGACATCCTGACCATCTGTGACCAGGGCTCCCTCTGACTCCTCGTCCTCCTCGACCTATCGGCAGCATTCGATACGGTCGACCACACTATCCTCCTCCACCGCCTGTCCTCCCACCTAAACCTTCAAGGCCCTGTCCTTGAGTGGTTTAGGTCATACCTCTCCCACCGTCTTCACTTTGTCTCCACAAATGGTTTTTCCTCCGGCCCCTGCACTGTCTCGTGCGGTGTCCCTCAAGGCTCTGTCCTCGGTCCCCTCCTCTTCACCCTCTATATGCTCCCCCTGTGGTGACATCATCCGCAGACATGGGGTTAACTTCCACATGTATGCGGATGACACCTAACTGTACCTTTCCTCCTCTACTCTCAACTCCACGACCCCCGATGTCCTGACAGCTGCCTGTCCGACATCGAGTCCTGGACGAGAGATAACTTTCTCCAGTTCAACGTGCGCAAAACTGAGGCCCTCCTGATTGGCTCACGTCAGCGCCTCCGCACCTCAGGCGCTGACAGCATCAGCATCCAAGGCCACACTCTCCACCTCTCAAAGCCAGTCAGGAACCTCGGGGTTCTGTTCGACCCTGAGCTGTCCTTTCTTCCCCCATATCCGCGCCACAACTGGCACCGCCTTCCATCACCTCCGGAACATCGCCAGACTACGGCATTACCTCACCCCTCACGCTGCTGACACACTGGTCCACGCCTTTATCACCTTAAGGCTGGACTATGGGAACTCTCTCCTCGCCGGCCTTCCCGGCCCTCCCTCCACAAGCTGCAGGTCATTCAGAACTCTGCAGCTCGTGTACTGTCCCGCACCAGACACCGCGACCACATCACTCCCACCCTCGCCCTCGCTCGCCTCCACTGGCTCCCCATCCCCCAGAGGATCGAATTCAAGATCCTCACCCTCACCTACAAGGCCATTCACGGTGTCGCTCTCTCCGACCTACTATCCCCCTACCTACCCACCCGTACCCTCCGTTCCTCTGGCTCCAGTCTGCTCCACATCCCCCGCCCCAACCGCCCTACTATCGGTGGCCGGGCCTTCAGCCTCTCAGCCCCTAGGCTCTGGAACTCTATCCCCCAGTGCCTTCGCCGCCTCCTCCCTTTCCTCCTTCAAGGCCGGTCTCAAGACCTTTCTCTTTGACCGTGCCTTCAGCTCTCCTCTCGACTCTCTACCCCCTCCTCGCTCCCTCCCTTCCCTCCCCTCACCCTGACCATTTCCCCCTTGCTCGGGTCCTGACCCTACTGTACAGCGCCTTGGGACGTCCTCCCGACGTGAAAGGCGCTCAATAAATGGAATCTTGTTGTTGTTGTTGTCACTACAGTGAGTGAGTGTCACTACAGCTATAGTAAGTGAGTGTCACTACAGCCATAGTGAGTGAGTGTCACTTCAGCTCCAGTGAGTGAGTGTCACTACAGCTACAGTGAGTGAGTGTCACTACGGCTACGGTGAGTGAGTGTCACTACAGCTATAGTGAGTGAGTGTCACTACAGCTACAGTGAGTGAGTGTCACTACAGTGAGTGAGTGTCACTACAGCTATAGTGAGTGTCACTGCAGCTATAGTGAGTGAGTGTCACTACAGTGAGTGAGTATCACTACAGTGAGTGAGTGTCACTATAGTGAGTGAGTGTCACTACAGATATAGTGAGTGAGTGTCACTACAGCTATAGTGAGTGAGTGTCACTACAGCTATAGTGAGTGAGTGTCACTGCAGCTATAGTGAGTGAGTGTCACTACAGCTATAGTGAGTGAGTGTCACTACAGCTATAGTGAGTGAGTGTCACTGCAGCTATAGTGAGTGAGTGTCACTGCAGCTATAATGAGTGAGTGTCACCATAGATATAGTGAGTGAGTGTCACTGCTGCTATCGCATGTGTGTCACTACAGCTGCATGGTGTATCACTATAGCTACAGTGTGCGCATCACTATATTAAATCAACCCGGATGGAATATTTCTTTGAGGGTACAATATTTCAAGCTGATCGATCTGAGGAAAGAGAATCTCAATTTGCCCATCTCACTTCCTTGTCTTCATTTTGTCTTCTCTTTGCAGATGGCGGAGCGAAAGCTGCTGGTTCTTTATGGAAGCCAGACCGGCACAGCCCAGGATGTGGCTGAACGCATCGGCAGGGAAGGCAAGCGGAGGCATTTCACATGCAGAGTCACAGCGTTGGATCATTACACATTAGTGAGCACTGACAACGGGGGGTGGGGCTTTGAGGAGAAGTAACTGAGGTTGGAGGAAAGTGTCTTATGTGATGCATTAGATTTTTGATTCGCTCCTTGTGTGTCAGCCTGGCTCAGTTGGTAGCACCCTCGCGCCTGAGTCCAGATGGCTGTGGGTTCAAGCCCGACCTCGGGACTTTGAGCTCACAGTCCAGGCTGACACTGCAGTGCATTGCTTTGGGAGCGCTTTATTTTCAAAGCACCGTCCTTCAGATGAGATGTTAAACCAAGGTTCCGTCTGCCTGTCCAGGTGGACGTTAAATATCCCAAGGCACTTTTCGAAAAGAGAAGCAAGTTTCTCCTGGTGTCCTGGCCAACAATCCCCCAGATAAAAATTGGTCACTTGCTTCCCATGGGACATTGGTGTGTGCAATTTGACTGTTCGCCTACAAAATAAACAGTCACCACACTTTAAAGTAAACCCCATAAAGCGTTTTGAGACATCTTGACAGCACTATATCAAATGCACGAAATATCATTGTTGTTACCCATGGTTTTGTTCCTCTCACGTCTCCTCAGGCCGACCTGATCTATGAGCCCCTGGTCATGTTTGTGTGTTCCACCACCGGGCAGGGAGAATCTCCTGACAATATGAAGGTATGATCACACTGGCTTGCTCTCTCTGCTTCAGGATTTTAGTACTGCTTATTTTCTGGTAGAAACATACAAAAAACTGAGGGTTTTTGAACTGAACTGAATTGTTTCTGATGGAATTGTTGCTGGTCAGGGAATGTTTACAGAGTTGACCATTGACGTTTCTTGGTAGTTTGGTTTGGATACTCTTGAGCACGGCGATGGGTCTCTGCAAGGCTGAGCTGACCAAAAAATAGATAGGCTTTACTCCGGCTGGATAATCCTCCTGTCAGACAGTGCACAAACCTTACATAGACTTGTAGATTATATACGATATCACTTCTCTTCCCTTTTCTCTCATGTATGCGTGACATGTTCCAAACTAACATTTTTTTTACGTATCCAGCACTTCTGGAGGTTTTTCTTCCGACGAAACCTTCCTGCAAACTCTCTTTGTCTCGTGGACTCTGCTGTCCTGGGTCTCGGTGACTCCTCCTATCCCAAGTAAGTTTGTCAACGGTGTCTAGTCCATTAGGGAGTTTAAGTGTGTTCACATGGTCTGTTGTAATCCCTAGTAGATGTTGTTGTTAGTGTGTGAATGCTCAGTAACACCGAGACAGGTGTGGACAGCTGTAGTTCTTAAACTTACAGAAAACAAACTTTGAAAGTTTGCTAGATGCTCTGAAATGCAAAGCAAATAGAATAAATCTAGACGCAGGTGGAATTTGTATTGAAATATCGTAGCTATTAAAAGTATAATAGGATTTTAAAATCTTGAGTCACTGTTGAATGTGGCTGAGATTCTTTTGTGAGTTTTAAGAACCATTTTCAAACTTTCCTTCAATAAAAGGTTTAACTTTATCGCAAAGAAACTGAGGAAACGTCTGGTCCAGTTGGGATCCAATCCTCTGATGACCCTGGGATTAGGCGATGACCAGCATGAGCTGGGGTAAGATTCTTCTCTGTGAGCGCCTGTGATTGAACTGCATATGATTTTCGGGGTAATAATTCCTTTAAGAAAGAATTTGGTCACTCAATCCATGACTGTCTGTAAGACACTGCTGTGCACAATTGCCTGCTGTATTTCGCCCACAAAATACACAGTCAATCCATTTTACAATCTATTCTGTGAAGCGCTTTGAGACGTCTCAATGACGTGATAAGGAGTTAGATCAAATGCAAGGATTATTATTGTTAATATAATGGCAAATTGAGCATGTACGACAGACTCTGGACTGAAATGTATTCTACAGCTCTGACTCACTGCTGACAATGGACTCAATATGTGAGTTTTTTTTAAATTTGATTCCTTAATATGGGATCAGTTTAGAATTCCATCCGCCTGGAGGTAGATTAGAACCTTAGAAATATACAGCACAGGAGAAAGCCACCTATGGTGACTCTCTGAAAATAATGTTCATTTAGATCCATTTTCCTGCATTTTTCCCTGCGACAGATGCAGAAAAGGTGTTAAATTTGAGTCATCTCGCCTCCAGCATTCTGTTTTAAAAGAACTAGATTTTCATCTGTTGTATTTTATGCTCTGTGAGAAAGAATTTTTTCCTAAAAATAATTGTGTTTGTCTGTTCCCTGCCCCACCTTCACCCCGTTCTCCACAGACCAGATGCTGTGATTGATCCCTGGCTGACTGAATTTTGGGCAAAGGCCTTAAAACTCTATCCACTGCCTCAGGGAGTGAATGAGCTCAGCGATGATGTCTTGTGAGTAGAATGAAAACACAAAAGCTGCCGGAGGGAGAGAGAGAGAAAGACACACACACCTCACCTTGTTGGTTTCACTAACTCAAAGGCCCATTAGGGCTGTAAGTAAGGAAACAACAACAACAAGATTTCATTTATAGACCGCCTTTCACAAACGGAGAGAGACAGGGTCCCAGCACTGCTCAGTCTAGGTTTGCTACTTGAGACTTGGTTGCTGGCTGCTGTTAGAGGTGGGATGGACAGATAAAGATCCACGTGCTTGACCCGTGGCAACTGGATTCTGACCTCCCAGTGTGCAAGATGTCCTGGTTCCCTCTTACATCAAATTTTATTGAGATGAACTGGGAGAAGAGGAAAAATTATCAACATCTCTGAATAAACATGAAATTAGTTCATTTGATTTTTTGGGGGACTCTGATGCATTGAGATTATTTAGTGGTGTTCGGGGATTTGAACACGTATTGTCCAGGCTGACACTCCCAATACAGTACTGTCAGTGTGTATATTTTATGTGTTTGTGGATGTAATTCTGTTTATTTATTCCCTTCACAGATTGCCATCAAAATACAGCTTTCAGTTTCAGGATGAAACGAACATCGACGTCCCTGTGCAAGCGTTGGATATGAACGGGAGAAACGGAAAGCCTCCATCACAGGTTCAACCATTCCACGCCAGGGTTCTTTCCAATCGGAGGGTCACTGACCCTTCGCACTTCCAGGATGTACGGCTCATGAAGTTTGACATCGCCGGCTCTGGCATTGAGTAAGCCGCACTTGAGTTTACCAAACGTAGCAAATTAAATTCTGAAATTGCGGTTATCGTGTGATGTTCGGCCTTCCCATTCGATAATGGAGCAGGGGTGCTGTGTCAAATGTAAGAATTATTATTTTATTTCCTTTCCTGTCCTCAATCTGCAGATACTCAGCAGGAGATGTGGTGATGATCGAACCTCGAAACTCACTGGAGAGTGTGCAGCAGTTCTGTCAGCTGCTGCGACTCGACCCGCACAGCATGTTTTTCCTGAAACCCAATGATTCAGGTTGGAACCCTTTCCCCTTGTCCACTCTAGTGATGCTGAAAGCGGATCTCGAGTTTTATCTACAGAGCGAAGCATTCAACCAAGAAACTCCTATTTTAAACAACGTCAGAACTAACCAAATAATCGTAATATTTATGATCCTTGCATTTGGCATAGAGCCTTAACACTTCCATCAAGATGTCTCACAGCGCTTAATAGGATTTTACTGTGAAGTGAAGTGACTGTGTATTTATGGCAGTTAATTTGTGCACAGCAACATCCCACAAACCAAACAGCTTGAAGTGATTGAGCAATTTTATTTGGGGGATTGCTGGCCAGGACACACACAGAGAAACTCAATGGACGTTGATACTTACACTGTATAAATACAATACAGTTTACATTTATATGCGCTTTTCACCTCAGGAGGAAGACCCAAAAATGCGTAAATGGGTTCACGTGGCCACTGCACATGTTACTGTGGAGGTATTTGGAACAGGATGGTTGTTCTGATGAGATCTTAATAAAATGGATCAGGCTTGTTTGGTGTAATGGAGCTTTCTTCTTCCTACAATAATTTTGTAAATTGCCAAATTTTTCTCCTGGTTAATGCTGTACAGGTGCAGTGGCTGACATTCACACTGATATTTCTCCTTTTTAGCTACGCCGCTTCCTGCTCGATTGCCGCAGCCGTGTACTGTCCAGTATATGGTGGAACGTCACCTGGATATTAATGGCGTCCCACGCCGCTCGTTCTTCGAGCTCTTGTCACACTTTTCCGTGGATGAGATGGAGCAAGAGAAACTGAAAGAATTCAGCTCAGCCAAAGGCCAGGAGGAATTGTACAGCTACTGTAACAGGCCTCGCAGAACCACATTGGAGGTAGGAACATAGATATTGCTGGACGAAAACTTATCTAGGTCCATCTAGTCCGCCTTCTGCCATCCTGGTAGTCACCGTGCTACAGTAATGGAGGTGTTGATAGCAATTAATTCTGTATGGATTAGTCGACCTCACAGTGGAAATCTTTGGGAACCTTAGATCCAAAGTTGCCTAGATTCAGGCCATACTATGCTTACTATATGTTACAGTAATAATCCTTGCATTTGATATAGCGCCATATCACATCTTCGAGACGTCTCAAAGACGCTACCCCGCTTGAAGGGCACTATATAAATGCAAGTTTTACATAGAATTATATAGAATATACAGCAGAGAAACACTCCATTCAGCCCGACTGATCTAGGCCGGTGTTCATGTTCCACATGAGCCTCCTGCTGCCCTTCCTCAAATGAGCCTATCAGCACAACCTTCAATTCCTTTCTCCCTCATGTACTTATCTAGCTTCCCCGTAAATGCATCTATGCTATTCGCCTCAACTACTCCTTGTGGTAACAAGTTCCACATTCCCACCATTCTCTGGGTAAAGAAGTTTCTTCGGATTTCCGTATTTCATTTATTGGTGACTGTTTATATTTATGGCCCCTCGTTTTGGTCTCCCCCACAAGAGGAAACATATTCTCTACGTCTACCCTATCAAAACCTTTCATAATTTGAAAGACCTCTATTAGGTCACCTGTCACCCTTCTCTTTTTAAGAGAAAAGAGTTCAAGCTTGTTCAGCCTTTCCTGATAGGTATAACCTTCCAGTTCTGGTATCATCCTTGTAAATCTCTTTTGCAGCTTCTCCAGTGCCTCTATATCCATTTTATAAGTTGTTGTTCACAGAATAAACTGCCAAGTGAATTGACTGTATATTTTGTGGGCGAAACACGGTTGCCAATTGCGCACCACAGTGTCCCACAAACAGTCATGGATTGAATGATCACATTTTTATTATTTATTTAAATTTGTCTCAAATTACTCATATACTGTATCCCAAAATACTATTTTCTAAAAGAAATTCAAATAATGAATTCAAATCATTTCTTTCCAAGACTAGATGTGGGCAATTGTGGATTTCCTTTCCTTTTAGAGATCTTGAATTCTACTCCGTTCTGACCTTCTCGTTCCAGGTTTTATTTGACTTTCCTCACACCACTGCCATCATTCCACATGACTATCTCCTAGACCTCATTCCCGAAATGCGACCACGTGCATTCTCCATAGCCTCCTCCCAGCAGGTAAATCCAAACCCCTGAGTGTCCAGCATCCTGGGACGTGTTTCCGACATGAAGGGCACTATACAAGTATCATTTGTGTTGTTGTAAGCCTTCCATCTGAGACACAGGAGCTCCAATAGCTCTGTATGGTGTGAGTAACTGAGAATGCAATTTATCGTTGTTTACAAGTGGTAATATTTTGGAAACACAGTAATGGAACTCTTTAATCTTTTACATAATTATGACACTTAATAATAATAATAATGCTTGCACTTGATATAGCGCCTTATCACATCTTCCAAGACGTCTCAAAGCGCTTCACTTGTGGCAACTTCTTAAGTTTTCTTCTTAGAACTGCAGAAAACCAACCACAAAGTTAAGACTGAAGCAAGTCAACAATTTGCTGAATTCTGGCTACTCTAAAATGCTGGAGTTTTACACTTTGGTTTACTAACAGAATGGAGAGTCAACAATCACTTAAGTATCATTAGCAGCCCAGGGCCAGTTACCATTACCAGCAGGATTAAAGAGCTTTGAACTCCAGGCTCTCAGGGCAGCCAGCTGCCATCACCAGGACTGTAGACCTCGTAGGAATGTGGAAGGCAATGGGGAATTGGGGTCTTTGTTAATCTTCGGCAACTTTACAGGTGTAGGATGCACCCTTGTATAGCAACATAGGAAGCGAGGTTCTCTCTCCCGGTGTCCTAGCCAACAATCTCCCAAATAAAATTGGTCACTCACTTCATGGCTGTTTGTGGGACACTGCTATGCACAGCTGGCTGCCAACTTTCGCCCTCAAAATACACAGTCGGTCCACTCTTCGGTATATCCTGTGAAGCGCTTTGAGACATTTCGATGACATGATAAGGCACAAAATCACTTGCAAGGATTATTATTATTACATATATATATGACCTGTGATATTTTGCTGTACATCCACCGTTGTACATAAGCAACCATTGTGGATCAAGTGCAAGGATTATTTACGGGTATTTATTCATTTTTGTGGAAAATAATAAAATGAGTCATTTCTACATTACCACGAGTTCCCTGTTGTTGCGTTTACAGGCACATCCTGATCAGCTCCACATCCTGATGGCTGTCGTGCAGTACAAAACCATGCTGAAGAAGCCGCGGAATGGACTTTGTTCCAACTGGCTGGCCTCCCTAGATCCCCAGCAAGGTCAGTCTCAGCCGAGTCTGGGACTTCCTCCCACACAAAAGGCGCTATACAAATGTCATTTGTTGTTGGCTCGTCGACAGGACTTGGAAGGTTTCGCCCACAAAATATACAGTCAATTCAAGTTAAAGTATATTCTGTTGAACAACGTGACCAGGCCCTGGGTCAAAAATAATGTATCATTAAATTGTAATGCAGTTTGTATTCTGCAACGTCCCACGAGCTAGGACAAATTGGCAATCGTACACAGCTGAATAAAGAAGGGAACCTTGTCCTCTGTTCCACCTACAGGTGAGGTGAGAGTGCCATTATGGACAAAGAAGGGTGGACTGCGGTTTCCTACAGACGCAAAAACACCGGCTATAATGGTCGGACCCGGCACAGGGGTGGCCCCATTCCGAGCAGCAATACAGGAACGTGTCGCTGAGGGGAAGCAAGGTAGGTTAGAGGTTCCTGACGCTGAACACAATGTGTTAATGTCTGAGGTTCTTCAGCACTGGTTGCATCAAGAGTCACTCAGTAACTCTAACTGAACTGCAGCACAGGCAAAACTCACTGAGGATTGTCTTAACAATAGATGTCAGCTAAGCTCGGTGGGTAGAATTATTGCTTCTGAGACAGAAAATGATTGATTTACTGTTTGATGCCGCTTGCTAAAGTTCAGAATGAGCATCGCTGGTGGCTTGCCTCACAGTAGAGAGTCCTTACCCCACCATTGGCAGCTTTTCTGACCCCACCCTCTGGAACTCCATCCCACAGTCCCTCTGCCTCGTCCCCTCCCTTGCCTCCTTCAAGACCTGTCTCAAGACCCTCCTCTTCGATCGTGCCTTCAGTCACTTCTCCTACCAAGTACTACCCTCCACCCTCCTGATCCCAACCACCGGTGCCTTGGGAAGTCCTCCTGACCTGAAAGGCGCTATTACAAATGTAATCAATTGTTGCTGGGACTGACTCTATTTTCTCTTATTAGACAATTGCCTGTTTTTTGGCAGCCGTGGAAAGTCCAAGGATTTCTTTTGCCAAGCAGAATGGGAAGAGCTGACTCAGAAAGGCTGCCTGACTTTATTCACAGCCTTTTCCCGAGACCAGGTGAGGTATTGCATGACTTGGGATGAGGGGAGAGAGGCCTGTGGAGCAGACTTGCATCGTGACCAGCCTGGAGATGCTGAGCACACACACGACCTTAAATGTGCAGCTTTATCAAGAGCAGATGATATCCAGAAGGATTTCTGAGCAGTATTACGGATTAAAATTTAAAGCGCCTTTTAATTGTGGAAAAAAAATAATAAATCTTGGACACAGATGCTTCCTGCATTCGCATGAGGCATTTTAGCCGTGCATTCCTCAACCGTGTAAATGTACAGGATTTCAAGTTGTTTTAAAACCATGCAGAAAATTACGAGTGTTTGCCAGTGTGCTGTCTCTTCCACGAACAGCTTTGAGAGTGTTAATCCCCAGAACCAGAGATATTTACAGCACAGGAAGAGGCCATTCAATCCATCGTGCCTGTGTTTACAAATGTCCTTAGGACAAATGACCTAAGAGCGTGTTTAATACCATGTGTTTTTCTCATTAAAGTAATGGCAGCTCGGTGTGGTTTTACTGTAGGAGAATAAAATCTACGTTCAGCATCGGATAAAGGAGAATGGACCTCTCCTTTGGGACTTACTTCACAACAAATGTGCCTTCTTCTACATCGCAGGGTAAGTAAGCCCTCACACAAGAGACTCTTACAAAAATAGCAATTATCAAGGGGAAAGACGCAAAAGTGGATTAGTAACTGGTTGAGCTAAGAAAGCAGAGGGTGAGTTGAAATGGGGGAGAGGGTGTTGAGTTCCACCTCCAGGTCTGAGCTGAGATTCCTGAGCCAGTCACCAGAAAGAGTTGTTAAGGTCAGAAAACTGGATTCAGTTAGGAAACAGCTGGAAACTGTCAGGAAAACTGTAGGCTTGGTTTACTGGTAGGATGAAGTCATCCACATACCTGTTGTGTGAGATATCTGTTGCATTGGGATCACCAGGCTCATTGTATTGGAAAGATGAGATCGAGTTTAAGCTATTTGCAGTCTAAAGCTTGTGACGGCACAAATCAAGTCACTTTTAATAACAATAATCTTTGCATTTGATACACGGCCTTTCACTTTGGGATGACGTCTCAAAGCACTTTGCAGGATTTAATCTAACGTGTAGCGTCCAACACACAACCAAGAAGTGAATGACGAATTTTATCTGGGGAATTGTTTGGCAGTACACCAGGAGAGAGAAACTCCCTTCTCTAATCAAATATTGCTATGGGATCTTTAACATCCACTCGAACAGGATCTCAGTTTAAGGTCTCATCTGAAGGATGGTACATCTGACAATGCAGCAGCTTTTAGAGTGTTAGCCCAGACTATATGAGTTTCTTGTCTTGACATGAGGCTTGAACCCCCAGGCTTTTGACTCGGAGGCGAGTGTGCTACCAACTGAGCCAAGTTTAAAATAGATCAGAATAGGAGGAAGGATGAAAGCAAAGTGCAGCTGAAATTGTGAGCGACCTAGAAAGAGGCTGCTGGGGACGTTGGATAGAGAGAAGCCAGCAGAATCTAACCACTCGTGTGCTTGACCACACTTAGTTCACTCTGTGTCTGCCGCAGGAATGCCAAGATGATGCCAACACAGGTCATGGATTCCTTAAAATCGATCTTCCAGTCAGAGGGAGGCCTTGCCGTCACTGAAGCCGAACAGCTTTTACGGGATCTGGAGCGAGCCGGTCGATTCCAGACAGAAACCTGGTCCTGATCCTCCTGACAACTGACACCTTGGTGCTGAGGACCAGACTGCTTGCACTGCGATACAAACACAAATTGTATTTACATAGCGCCTTTCATGTCGGAAGGATGTCCCAGCACCGTCTGCTTACACTGTGGTACCCACTTATGCAGTACAGTTCAAATGCAAGTTGTATGTGGTCTGCTTACACTGTGATACAGACTCATAGATCACTTTAAAAAAATGCTGCTGAACTGGAGAGTCAGAGCTCCATTGGTGTTCACCCATCAGGTGCTCTCTGTTCAAAATGTAACTGGTCGAGACGTGATATAATTTACAATGGAGCCAAAAATTTCCATCTGAAATGCCAATTATTAATCGCCAAAACCGCGGACGGTATCGAACATTGCTGTTTCATCAAATAAAATACTTGGGAGGAAATTAGCGTCGGTTTGCCAAGTAACTGGTACTGTATTTGTCTCGTGTTTCGGGGAAATCGTTGGACATCCGTAAAGGAAAAAAAAAGGAGAGATGTTGAATTTTCTAACGTCGCTAGGTGGCGATAGTGTTGCAGTCTCTTTTGTTCAAAGTTGCTCCCTGTTCAGGGTGACATTTTACTCGTTGCACATACGGTTGGACCCTCGTCTAACATGGTGGTTGGGTCTATAAAATCAGCCTCTGTCTGGTAACAGGCCGGTTTCCGAGATGTCCCACAAAGTGAAGGACAATTTTATTTTTGACCGGGGCACTGGGAGTAAATCTCTTCACTTTTCAAATAGCACCGTAGGCGCTATAACATCCACCTGAACAGGCAGATGGGACCTCACTTTAACGTCTCATCTGAAAGACAGACAGTATCCAAATACTCGACAACCCGCTGCTTGTCCAGCTAAGACCCCATCCTACCCAGGGTTAACAGGAGCTGAGTGGGAAGACTCTTTATTTCCCCTGAATATTACAGGGCCTGTACGTGGTGTTATTCCTACGGTAGTTAAACCTAACCTAGTTATTTATCCGCATGTATTTCCTGCTAGGGTTTTTCCCACAAATTTTGACAATTATTTCTTTCTTTCAATGTATTTCCTGGTATTCATTTTCTGGATCTGCTGGATTATTTGCCAAGTATTTATTTTCCCCGATTCGCTAACTACACAGCAAATCCTTCTTTCACACCATCCACACTATCCACTCTGTTGAGACCCGTAACAAATTCCATTCTTTCCGTCCTAATCATTTCTCCATTCTGCTTGGTATAAAACATGTAGTCACTCAATACACGATTGTTTGTGGAACACTGTTGTGCGCAATTGGCTGCCGTGTTTCAGCCACAAAATCCACACGCCCGGGGTAATAATCTCCCTTCAAAAAATAATAATAGTAATAATTTGGGCAGACTGTTTGTATGACACTTCTGTGCTGCCGCGATTTGCCCACAAAGTACACAGTCAACTCACTTTACGGTATATTCTGTGAAGCGTTGAGATATCGCAATGACATGATGAGGTGCTACATCAAATGCAAGGATTATTATTATTAACTGAGGCTAATCCTGACATCAATCTCTGCTCACACATACTGGGGTACGGGAATGGCATACAGCAGTAGGAAAACCCACCTGATTTTTAATCCCCTGAAATCGAAATGCACATTGCTGCACTTCAAGCACTGGCCTGGCTAAGATCAGTCAACGCAGTACGGATTTTCCAACGCGAAAAGGTGATATATCAAATGCAAGGATTATTATTGCAAATTTATTCTTATTTAAGGCGTCTCGGAATTTGCTCTCCGTTTTTCAAATTAACCTTATCGGTGTGTATTTTGTTGGGTGGCGGGGAAGGTAAGGGGTCTTCAAATCTAGGCTCCTGTGGTAATGTGGAGAACTTTATGAGCCTGACGTTGGAGTTTCTAGTGTAAGCACAGAAGTCGCTGGGAACACGCAGCAGGTCAGGCAGCATCCATGGAGAAAGCAAAAATGAGTTAACGATTCAGGTCAATGACATTTCGTCAGAAATCAAATGCAGAATTATTATTATTATTACCATAAATTCTTTGAATTCTTGAAACGTCTCGATCTGTTAACCTGTGCATGTCCTTGCCTGGCTTGTGTTTGTGCGATTGCTACGTGTGACCCAGCTCCTGCTCACCAGTGATTTGTAGAGTCCGGTGGCTCAGTGGTTAGAGCACTCGCTTTGCAAGCGAGAGACCTGAGTTCAATTCCAGGCAGAGGGCAAAACCTTGGGCAAGTTTCCTTACTCCACACAGAGCCTAATAATAATCCCTCCAAAAAAAAAAAACAAATCAATAATAAATTGATCATTTTCAATCCACGACTGTCTGTGGGACATTGCTGTGCGCAATCGGCTGCCGCGTTCGCCCACAAATATACAGTCCATTCACTTGACAGTGTGTTCCGTGAAGCGCTTCGGGACGTCCTCCCGACGTGAACAACGCTATATCAAATGCGAGGATTATTATTATTATTATTGTGGTTCCCAGTCTCCCAGTTTGCTTGTGTCCTGTGGGGTGGGGGTGGGGGGGGGGTATTTAGGGATAGCTATTGCAAATGGCTGGGTGTGTGCTTCCCAGCTCAGTGCATGTCCTGATCTTTGCTCCCTCCCCCCCCCCACTGACCCCACAGGACAGTCAGTCAGTGGCTTCTGTCTCAGTGCTGGAGGTTTTTGCAGAAAATAAAATACACAGAAGGAAGCTTCCGGCTGTCAGTCTGGAGACTGTGTTTCCGGGGCATTTGCATTGCACTGCACTGCCAGACTGCTGGTGTCCTCACGGAGAGAGGAGCAGAAACAGGAGCAGGAGGAGCAGGAAACAAGAGCAGAAGCAGAAGGAGCAGAAGCAGCAGAAGGAGCAGAAACAGGAGCAGCAGAAGTAAAAGCAGAAGCAGGAGCAGAAACAGGAGCAGAAGCAGGAGCAGAAACAGGAGCAGAAACAGGAGCAGGAGCAGAAACAGGAGCAGAAACAGGAGCAGAAGCAGGAGCAGAAGCAGGAGCAGAAGCAGGAGCAGAAGCAGGAGCAGAAGCAGGAGCAGAAGCAGGAGCAGAAACAGGAGCAGAAACAGGAGCAGAAACAGGAGCAGCAGTTAAGAGGTGAGATCCCAGATCCTGATGCAGAGAGCTGTGCTGAACTGGACCGCAGTGGGACTGGACCTGACTGCTGCTGTGGGTGCAAACAGTTCGCAGAGAGAGAGAGAGAGAGAGAGAGTGTGGAGTTGGGAATACAGTGTAGCAATTTTTTGTTACGTCTCTGTATATTTTTGGAGCTGATGAGACATTGCGTTCAGAATACACTGTAACACGTGTTTGCAACAATATTGTGTAGTTCCCCCACACAGTGAGACCTGGAGGGGGTTACAATGTGTTCAAAGTAATACACATTGCAACTGACTGCATCGTGCGGTTAACAGAGACTTTGCCAATGAATACCATGTTATTTGGAGTCCTGGAGCTCAGGGGTTAGTGAGAGACCTGAGTTCAATCCCAGACAGAGGGCGATACCTCGGGCGAGTTTCCTTACTCCACCCACAGCCCTAATAATAATAATCCTCCAAAACCAAAATCAATAATAAATTGGTCATTTTCAATCTACGACTGTCTGTGGGGCATCGCTGTGCGCAATTGGCTGCCGCGTTCGCCCACAAATATACAGTCAATTCACTTTACAGTGCGTTCCGTGAAGCGCTTTGGGACGTCCTCCCGACGTGAAAAGCGCGATATCAAATGCGAGGATTATTATTATTATTATTTATACATCGTAGCGATGCTGTGTAAATCAGCAGAGAGCCGGGAGGAGGGGGGGGGATCTAGAATATAACTGGCTATACTGCGAGGCTACTACCTACCCTAAGGCTGAGACACCCATGGGGTTGGGCTCAGTGTAACTGCTGTGTAATTAGTGTATGTAGGTGCAATTCACTGGTGCCAGGGCTGGCCCTGAGCAGTCAGGTACACCAAGACACTCTGCAGTATTTCTAAGGCAGGCTCAAGGGTGTCCGACTTCATACTCGTCTGGGGGAGAGGGGGAGAGATAAGCGGGGTCTGCTTTTGGAGCTGCACTGGCTCCGAGGTGACAGGCTTGGCCACGGATTGTGGGAAGCGGGCCAGCCCTCCGTGACGGTCTCCGGTCCGGTCCCTGAGCCGGGTGGTTCCCAGTATTCCAGAGCACCGCTGATGACAGTACGGCCATCCCGGCTCATAGACAGGACTGGTCATCGCGGACAAGAACTGCACTGTATAACATTCAGTATTGTAGCTAACTGCACCGTGTATTAACCTGGAATTCGAGAGCAATGTAACATGCTATAAGTAAGAACAGTATACAGTATACGGTAATTAACTATACTCTGCACCTCCTTGTGACATGGAGCTGGATATTGTGCAGTTATAATTATACTAACAGCTCTGGGATATAAAGAGGGAGAAGCCGCAACAGTTCAGATTGTGTGCTTCATAAATATCATGACAATCTGTATTACAACAGTGATCTGATTACATAGAAACTAAGAGAGGCAAGGACATGAGGAAACGGAGTGGTAACTATATTTAGTATAACTATATATACTTGCATGCGCTTTGAGATAGATCACACACTTGCCTGACACTCCAGTACAGTACTAGAGAGCGCTAAATTGTGCCATCCTTCGGGATGAGACGTTAAATTGAGATTTATCTTCCTGTTCAGTTGGATATTAAAAAGCCGATGACATTATTCAAAAGGAAAAGGGAGTATATCCCAGTGTCCTGACCAACAATCCTCCAGTTAAATTAATCATTCCCCTCCTGGCTGTTATTGGGACATTACTGTGAGCAAATTGGCTGCTGTGTTTTTCTACAAATACACACTTGACAGTGATTACTATAAAATGTATTGAGCTGTTTTGACATTATTGTCATTATGTTCAAACCAAGGATTATTCTCAGACACTAATCTCAGTTAACCTTACGTAAGTCACATCAGTTGGGACCATACATTTAATATGACTAATGCAAAGTATGAGCTATGTCAAACTTGCATAGAATATAAACTCTTGACTGGGACCGGGGCAGATGTACGACTGAGGCGATTGTACGATTTATACAGATCAGACTTATGCGAGTTTTGCGTACCTCATCCAAAGAATGACAAGCATTTTCAGTGCTGCAGGACTGCCTTGATACTGCTCTGGAGTACAAGCCAAGGCTGTGAGCTTTGGGCCTTGAGCTCACAAACTTTTGACCTACATGAGCCTTTGCTATCATCTGAGTCAAGCTGAGTCATTCAATATTTTATTAGTGCAGCCTAAAAAAGAAATGAATCCCGTCATAACGCAGGCTTACTCATGGTGTGCTTGGGATGTGAAATTCCAATATTTACTTACTAAAAAATCTGAAATCACGCAGAAAGTCAGCCATTAACACGAAAGTGCTGCCTGGCAATCACGCTGTGCTATTATTACTGGTTGGGATTTTACAGACCCTGCTCCCCAACTACTGTAGTTATTTACCCAGAAATGTTTACCTAGCAGTAAGTAGGAACCCGGTTGTTAGTGGATTGATGGATCATTTTCTGGGGGTAATAGTCCCTCTTTGGTCACTCAATCCATGACTGTTTGTGGGACACTGCTGTTTTTGGCTGCCGTGTTTCACCCTCAAAATACACCATTAATCCAGTTTACAATATATTATGTGGAGCACTTTGAGATTCCTCAATGATGTGATAAGGCGCTATATCAAATGCAAGGATTATTATTATTATTTTTATTTACACAAGAGAGAGACGACCACTGACATGGACGGGACAGAAGAGCACAGTCTAAGCTTTGTAACTGAAACTGTTTATATTACACTGATCCAGATTCAGTCTGGGACCTTGAGAAGGAGTAAAGTGGCTTTGTTTTGCTGCAATTCTACTGCGGGTTTGGACCAGTGGGAATTTGTAACTTGCAGCACTAACTGTGTGTGCGTGTGAGGGGGCGAAACCCGGGACTTAGAGAAGACCTGAGGGTTCCTGCTTCACAGAAAATGAATTATGTAATACTGGGGACATGGCACACTCCTGGCACTGATGAATGTCCTGCACAGTGTGAGGGTTCTCTTACTGGGGCTCTTTATTGTTCACTGGAGGTTAGGTTGCGTGTAGTTTTTCAATGGTGACGGGTTTGAGCTATCAGTGCACTCTCTGTGAAGCACAAGCTGTGTTTCAGAGAGCAGCTTCATCAGGCACCAAGCCAGAACCCGAGAGACAAAACAAACCTTGTGTGCTTCTCACTGCTCTAACCTCCTATTGAGTGCTCTTTGAAGGCTGGATTGCTTTACAGATTGAGTGGACATTATGTCTATGGCCTCCTTGAGAGGCAAGAGTACATAAGGAAGGAATCAGAAATTAAAGGATGTGGAAGGGATGGGATGGCTTGGAGGGAGCAGGCGAGTGGGGTTAGACCGGCTCATGTGGAACAAAGACACCAGCACAGAGTGTGATGAACCTGTGCAAAGGGACGTGGACTTTCTGTTTATCCAGTAATGTGAATCAGGGATATGCTGAGCTGAATACTTGTGTTGTATTTTCTTCAAGTCATTTGGCAGAAACTTTACTGCAAACCCCCTGGAGTGAGATTCTGAATTAACTTCACAAATTGGAACAACACGTGAATTGTGCTGTCAGAAAAACATTCAAATACTTTACTCTTAACATTGCTTGAGGGCTTTCTCTTGTCTCAACCAAGTTCATGAATACAATTTCCTGGATTGGGGAAACTGGGATTTGTAGAGCGTTACATGGGGTTGTTGATAGAGGGGGAGGTTAGTGTCAAGGGATCCACTATATCAGATGGACTCTGGTAGAGTAGTGGTTAGAGCACTTGCCTTACAAGTGCGAGGACCCAGGTTTGATTCCCGGTCAGAGCGAAACCTTAGGCAAGGTTTAGGCACCCACAAAATACACAAGTCAATCCACTTTAAAATATATTCTGTGAAGCACTTTGAGATGGCTCAATGATGTGATAAGGCGCTATATCAAATGCAAGGATTATTTTTATTATTATGGAGGCACAGCACTGGTCCTGGTTGTTTGTTGAGCATCACTCACAAGGCTTCTGTGCTCTTGCAGGTTAGTGGGGTGAAGATGATGCAGTCGGAATCTCTATTGCACAGCGGTTACTCACACCCCCTGCTCCGTGCCTGGCAGACCTGTGGTGCCACCTTTAACGCTAACAACCTCATCTACCCCATCTTTGTCACGTAAGTTTTGTGAGAGGAAGAAAGAGAGACTTTTATTATTTAATGCGCCCTCTGGATATCGAGTCTGAAATTCCACTGCGTAACAACAACAACAACAACAACAACAAAATTATATTTATAGAGCGCCTTTCATGTTGGGAGGATGTCCCAAAGCACTGAACAGTCAGATGTTAAGACAATCCTGTCTGAAAATTCCCACTCCGATCCCGTTAACTCTGTAGGACAAAACCATGCTGGAAAAGCAATGGGAAGCTTGTCAGGCGGTGCTCTCAATGGCAAGCTATGCAGTTTTAACTGGTTAAACATTAGCAGTTACCCCAACGCACACTCCTGAGTCCCCAAAGCCCGCGCTCTTGCCACCCGGCTCCTAACCCTGTCTGGAATTAGGCAAGCAGGGCGCGTCCCTCCAGGGAGAGAGCGCGCATTCCATTCCAATACACAGAGTAATATCCATGTGTGGGTGGCTTAATTATGTGCAAGACAGGTTTGGGTGATCCTGCATGTGTCAGACACCTGGCTCATCCAAAAAACAATCTTAAAATTTGTGATCGTGCAGAACTGGGTAAACGCAAGGATTATTATTATCCTGTGAAGGGCTTTGAGATGTCTCGGCGACGTGATATGGCTCTGTATCAAATGCAAGGATGATTATTATCATTATTCTCTTTGACCGAGCCTTCAGCTCCCCTCTCGACTCTCTTCCCCCTCCTCGCTCCCTCCCTTCCCTCCCCTCACCCTGACCATTTCCCCCTCCTCGCTCCCTCCCTTCCCTCCCCTCACCCTGACCATTTCCCCCCTGCTCGGGTCATGACCCAACTGTGCAGCGCCTTGGGACGTCCTCCTGACGTGAAAGGCGCTTTATAAATGGAATCTTGTTGTTGTTGTTGTTGTATTATTATTTATATTTTTGTAGACTGGACATTGAACTCGAAGCAGATCCTGACATTTGCTCTTTGCCTTTTTCAGTGACAATGCTGATGCAGTGGAGCCCATCATCAGTCTCCCAGGACAGGCCAGGTAAGGGAGATCTGTGTGAGTAGTGATGGGTGTCACCTTGGCTCAGTTGTTACACTCTCACCTATGAGTCAAGGGGTTGACCCCACTCCGAGACTATGAACTCTGAACAGTCTGGGCTGACCTCCAGGGCTGTGCTGGGGTTTGCGCTGGGTTGTTGGAGGTGGTGTCCTTCATATGAGACGTTAAACTTGAGACAATATGAGACATCCTCCTGATGTGAAAGGCGTTACGTAAAACAAAAGGATTATTACTTATTTAATATTAAGAACCTATTTGTGGGAGCGAACTGATCAGCCAACAACATCGCTGAAAATACAACAATGACAATAACTTGTACTTGTATAACTCCCTTCGTTACGGATAAGGTCTCAGAGCGCTTAACAATAGCGGAATTTGACCCTTGTGCTTAAAATTAAATACTTTGAAACAAGATACAATCCCTCTTAGATACCATATATCAGTTATGAACATTATGTAATATAATAATAATCCTTGCGCTTGTTATAGCTTCTTATCATATCTTCGAGACGTCTCAAAGCGCTTCGCAGAATGTACTGTAAAGTGGATTTATTTATATTTAGTATATTTTGTATATTTAGTGGGTGAAACGTGGCAGCCAATTGCGCACGGCTAATAATAACAGTAGCCTTTGATACTTCACCGCAGACGACTGTAAAGTGTAAAATGGCAGATGTGGCAGCCAATTTGCATCCATCAAGGTCCCACAAACAGCCATGTGATGAATGAACAATTTTATCTGAAGGATTCTTGGCCAGGACACTTGAGACAAAGCCCCTCTCGTTTTAAGATCTATGCTGTCCACAGGCAGGCGGGACATCAGGTTAACATCTTATCTGCAGAACACCACGTCTGACAATGCAGAACTAACTCCCTTGCTGTAAATATTTTGTGGGAAAATTGTATTGCTGCTTTGAGCAAGCGTTCCACCCAATATTACAATTGCTGCACTCTTCTTTCATCAACTGGGTGTCTGACACAAGCAGAAATCCATCACATATACTGCAGCCAAACCAGACTGAGAGTTCCATTCGCACCACACATACGTGGAATGTGTCTCTATACATAAACGTATGTGTGTGTATGTGGGGGGGGGGGGGGGGGGGGAGGAGAGGCGATGGAAGGGGAGTAAACGTGCTGCTGTCTTCAGTTGGGCGTGGGAATGACACAGCAGTCACTTTCCTTTCTCTGAGTGGCAGAACCCGTGCCGTCGATCTCACTTCTCCACCTCTGCAGCCCAAGGCACTGTGTGTGTTTTCTCGCTGGTTGTGAGCTGGCATCGCCTGATAACAAGGCTTCTGTGAAACTGCGCTGATCCCAAGATAAGCTGTTCATGGGGAGCTGCTGTGGCAGTAACCAGCATTGAAGATGTGACTTATTTTTTCGCTGCTCCAATAGATAAAATTGCTCTGTTCACTGCTGACAATGATCATTGAAGTGGCTATTTTCATAGAATGAACACAGGCCATTCGGCCCAACTAGTCTGTGCCATTGTATATCATATCACTTTCCGGGGATAATAATCCCTTTTTAAAAACAAATTGGTCATTAAATCCATGACTATTGTAAAACACTGCTGTGTGCATTTGGCTGCTGCGTTTCATCCACAAAAATATATAGTTGATTCACTTTACAGTATATTCCGTGAAACACTTTGAAATGTCTCTGTGTGATAAGGCACTATTTAAATGAAATGCAAAGATTATCATTATTTAGAGTCCCATGGGAAGGTTAGAAAATAGAAAGGAATTTCTCCCAATAACCTGGCCAACAATCTCCCAGATAAAATTGATCGTTCTTCTTCTTATTATTATTATCATTCGCTTCATAGCTTTTTGTGGAATATTGGTGAGCACACTGCTGTGTTTATTCATAAAATACAGTCACTACACTTCACACCAATTGCCTGTGATGTACTTTGGGATGGTTTGACTTTATTGGCACTGTATCAAATGCAAGTTTATTATTATCATTCTCGGTTTGACCTTGGCCGCGATCTTGGATATGACTTGGGCAGTTTCCGCGCTGCTGTTAAGTGGTGGCACTTCTCTGAGTTTGTTCACAAGTCTGGATGTTTGCTTTGTGTTGGAATCCTACAGGAACAGTCCCAGGAACAGTGAGTGAGGAAAGCCTCGTGGCTTGCACTCAGCCGCCCGTTAACAGGCGTCACTTTGTTGGATTGGAGGTTGATTCCGTGCGAAGGTCACCTTCGCTCACACAGCTCACTGCAGCTGTGACATAAACTGCTTCTGAAATGCAGATCCTTTCAGCTCCCAAGAATTTAATCAACCAGATAACGCTTTGCCTGAAGCAAAAGCGGACTTACTCTGGACTGGAGCTGTTTGTATTTAGTTCAGTAACGTGCAGATTGAAATGACCCAGGTTGCGTACTGATTATTTTATAACCTGCGCATTTGATGTAACATCTTTCATGTCTGGAGGACATCTCAAAGCGCCTTACAGGCTTTTATTATAAAGTGCATTGACTGTGTGTTTGTATGCAAACCCAGCAGCAAATTTGCACACAGCAGTGTCCCACAAACAGCCATGAAGTGAATGACAAATATTATTTGGGGGATTGTTGGCCAGGACACTGGGAGAGAAAAACTCTCTTCTCTTTTGAAATAGTATTCCCGACGTGAAAGGCGCTATACAAATGTAATCTTGTTCTTGTTGTTGTACCATAGGATTATTACTGTCCCCTTGAATAAGCAGTGATGGGACTTTGGTTTAATGTCTCATCTGAAGGACGGCACTTCAACAATGCAGTGTTCACAGTGCACTATGTTGTGTTACTCCAGACTGTGAATTGAAAGACCCGACGTGGTGCTTGGATCCACAAATATCAGCGTGCCGTGTTGTTGGAGGTGCCGTCTTTGGATGAGAAGTTTGAGCTCCCGCCTGTGCCTGTTCAGGTGGACGTTAAAGATCCCATGGCACTATACGAAAAGAGAAAGGCGTTTCTCTCTCCTGGTGTCCTGGCCAACAGTCTCCCAGATGAAATTGGTCGCATGGCTGTTTGTGGAACATTGCTGTGTGCAAATTGGCTGCTGCATCTCCCCACAAACATACACACAAACACTGCACTTCAGTAGAAGCGCTTTGAGACGTCTCGACAACGTGATGAGGTGCTATTTCAAATGCAAGAAATATTATTGCTGTTAGCCAGTGGCTCTCAGGGCCTCATTCTGCTTCTCTCTACCAGATATGGCGTGAATAAACTGGAAGGGATGCTGCGCCCCCTGGTGGACGATGGCCTGACCTGCGTGCTGATCTTCGGTGTTCCCGCCAAACTGATCAAGGTAAGAGTTGGAGCACTGTTTCTAGCCAGGCCTTTGCCCCCTGTTTAATTGTGTTTGCCTGGCATCTCTCTACCTCTGTGACCTTCTCCTGGTCAACCCTTCTGCTGATTCCCCTCAGCTGGGCTACCTCGGGACTCTGTGCATCCCTGGCTTCTCCACCGCTCTGTGCGTGGCCGTGCCTTCAGTCACTTCGCCCCTACCTTGTGGAGTTCCCTCTCTCTCCCCCCCCCCCCCCCACCCCCCTCCTATCTCTCTCTGTCTTTAAATCCCACCTAAAAATTATCTCTGTAAAACACTCTGAGACGTTATCCTACATGAAAGGTGCTATATAAATGCAAGTTGTCGTTGTTTTAGTACAACATTCCCCACTTTAAAAGTCTCCAGTTGCAGGACACTGAGGGGTTCCCAAAGTGGACTTGCAACGAAACTGCAGCTCTTTGACCAGCGACACATTTGTTGATCTAAAAGTTCCACCATGTGAAAAGTCCACTCTGCGCCAGCCTGGGTCATTGGGTTACCTCCGGTGTATGTTGCAGCGTAGGAAGCGACAGCGGGACTTCTTGCGCACAGGAAGTAATATCAGTGTCAATCTGACCACCTGGATGTTGACCATGATTCCACATCTCAATTCTAACTTGGTCAGTGAGAAATTGGTACCAGAGACCGTGTTATAACAAAGGTTCCCTCGAGTTTGTATCTGTAACATATAAGTCATCATTTCATTCAACTTCTGTTCTTCATGTTTTCTCTGACAGGACGAGAGAGGATCCGCGGCTGATTCCGAGGACACACCAACCATACTAGCCATTAAAACGCTACGGAATAAGTTCCCAGGTTTAGTGATCGCTTGCGATGTCTGCCTCTGCCCTTACACCTCACATGGACACTGTGGTAAGCAAACAGCCAAGGTGGGAAAAGTAAGGTGCCTGCGGGTTTATCCGGTTAGGTAGTAGGGGTTCAAGTGAACAACAGTAAGGGAGTAATGAGCTAGTGGAGAGACCAATTGGAGACGGTAAACTATTAGCTCAGTCGATAACTGAGTTGTCAGATGATTGTGGATACAAGTTCCACGTAAGGACTTTTAAGTGCATAGTCTAGTCTGATACTTACTCCAATGCAGTGCTGCATTGTCATCTTCAACAACCTTCAGCTACAATAAACAAGCCGTCTTGATAGTTTCCTAGTTACATAATCATTTTTAACCATTAATCAAAATCATGTCTATTCAACATAAGCATTTCTAACCATTGATTAAAATAATTCTTTCGACTGCATGGGTTAACGTATATTCACAATTTCAGATATAAAGCGGGATCACAACAGTTGTTGTAATTGTTTTTGCTAGGAATCCTCCGCGAGGATGGGACTCTGAACAATGAAGCCAGTTGCCAGCGGCTGTCGGAGGTGACTCTGGCCTACGCCAAGGCAGGTGAGTGCAACACTGGGGAGAAGATGACCTCCTGCGAGACTGCATGTCACTGCATGGAACATGTAGTCAATTAACAGTGAAGGGGAGTCAGTGACCAGGAAATTACAGAACCCTACAAGGATTAAGACCTATCGGGTTACGGGATCCTGACTGGACAAGCAACAGGAAGCCTGTCAGTAATGGAAACTGTGAAGTTTTAGCTGGTTAAACCACAGCAGTTCCCCCCACACATGCACCCCCCACCCCCGACACTGGGAACCCCAAATCCTTGGCTCTTGCCGAGTGAGTGCCTAAACTCTCTGAGATTAAGCGAGCAGGGTGCATTCCCCTGGGGAGAGAGTGTCAGCACACAGTTCCAGACAAAGGTAAATCTGCGTGCTAGGTGGAACTCTTAGCCATTACAAAGCTAAGGGGCCTGAAGAGATTGGCTTTGAGGGACTGAAAGTGAGGAGAATTAATCTGCCTTTCAGGTTGCCATATTGTAGCTCCTTCAGATATGATGGATGGAAGAGTCGGGGCCATGAAACAAGCTCTCATCTCGAATGATATGGGCAACAAGGTAAGACCTGATTGTGCAGAGCGATATTTCAATGTTGTAGGCACTATAACACATACACAGATTATTATTATTATCATTGTCGCTCAGGCTTTAATCCTTATTTAATTTCTCTGCAGGTTTCATTAATGAGCTACAGTGCGAAATTTGCCTCCTGTTATTATGGGCCTTTTCGGTAAGTCTCAGCTTTTGAAATCATCAGTGTAACTGGCATTGGGTGTAACAATTACATGTCCTGCTGGTGTATGTCACTCCTGGTACCTTAGGCAATTCAGCCCTGACCAGCCGTGAGATCATGGGGTTCCAGGTTTGAATTTATTGGGTCCACTCAACCCTGTATCCTTTTAAGGCTTCTGAAACAGTCAGACACACAGTCTGAAGTTGTGCTCCGGGGGGGTCACAGTGTAGGTGTTATTGATGCTCAAGTCTGCATAAGTTTCCCTGTAATGTTGAGCTGGCTTTGATCGGCTTGATTAACGTATGGTCTACGTGATTGAGACTCTGAGTGTATGTGTGAGTGACTCTGTGTGTTTGTACGCGTGTGCGCGTGCGTGGGTTATGTGTGTATGTGTGCACGCGCCTGCAAGTGAGTGGGTCTTGGTGTGGGTGTGAGAGAGACTGGGTGTTAAAGGCTGTGCAAGTGCAAGGAAAAGACATGAAGTACCAGATTTTAATAGTAACCTGTGGTCTGTTGTATTCTTTTCCAACAGTGAAGCAGCACAGTCCAAGCCAGCGTTTGGAGACCGTCGCTGTTACCAGCTGCCCCCGGGGGCTCGAGGCCTGGCCATCCGAGCAGTGGTAAGTGTGGAATATGGAAATTGAACACAACAAACAATTGGATGAATGAATATTGTGGTTTATATTTGAATGCAGTAACTGTGTATTTTGTAGAACACGGCAATGTCCCCACAAGTAGCCATGAATGACCAAATTTATCTATTGGTGAAAATGGCTTTTTAAAAAAAATAAGTTTAATGATCTTTTAAGTATTGTGAAGAATCGTGTGTGTCATTTCTAATGCATGACTTTTGACTGTGGTGCAATTCCTCTGGGGGTGAAGGACCGGGATGTACGTGAGGGTGCAGACATGCTAATGGTGAAACCTGGAATGCCCTACCTAGACATCGTCCGGGATGTGAAGGCCAAAGTAAGATTCACTTGTGTCTATTCACAGCTAACGTTCATTCCTCAGCCTCTCCCCTCACTGCCATCACTTACCCATCAACTAATAAATCTCCATCTCAGGCTCAGACATATGCTCTGAGAACACGCACACTTTTTAGCGTTCCCACTGCGGTCAGTCTCCAGGGACAGAGTGTGAACTCCGTACAAATGACAACCAAACCTACATGGAACTCTCAAGCACAGTGATGTTTTTTTTAACACAGGTCAGACCCCCACCAGCTGAAAATAATTCACACCTTTTCACACCACACACAGCTTTTCACACCTTGAGCCCCAATGTTGAGCTTTCCCCCACCAGAATGTGAGATCAGCTCAGAAGTCAGGAAGATTTCAGCTTGAGATTTGGTGGGTTTAATCTGTTGAGCAATCGAATGCAATGTTTTTCATAAGTGTAATAAGGATTAAATATATAGTGCGTTGCATGAAGGTGCCTGTAAACAATTGAGATTGATTCTTTTGAGTCCAACTTTTATTGTAGGAAAATAATAATAATCCTTGCATTTGATATAGCGCCTAAAACATCAAAATGCCTCGGAGGGCTTTACAGTAATTAGGTTAAGTGTAGCGACTGTTTTTGAGGGCGAATGTGCCAGCCAATTTGTGTGCAGCACTGCCCAATTTAATCTGGAAGTTAATTGACCCGGAGAAACTTCTTTCTCATTTCGGTTTAGTGTCACGGGTTCTATTAACATGCCATGCAACCGAAAAGGCATGCAGGACTTTGGTCTTCGTTTCTTATCAGAACGGTACCTCTGAAAACGCAGTTGCTCCCCTCAGCGCTGCTTATCCTTTAGCTTGAGATCATTGCTTGTAGTCATTGACATGAACATTGGTGAGAACCTCCTGTGTGTAATACAGTAGTAACTTGGTGCCTTCTGCCCGCTCAGTACCCCACGCACCCATTGGCCATCTATCACGTCTCGGGGGAGTTTGCAATGCTGTGGCACGGGGCCAAAGCTGGAGCCTTCGACCTCAGGACAGCTGTGATGGAGGCTCTGACCGGCTTCAGGAGGGCAGGTAATTCATCAACCGAGCAACAAACTACATTAAACAGCGCACATTTCTCGGAGAAGACGATGAACTCAAAATAGCCAAAGGTGGCTGGAGACGGAGGCCATTCTTTAACACTAATACTTACGAAAGTAATATAAGAATCCTTTTATTTGATACAGTACCTAAGCACATCCTCAAGGTTCCACAAAGCGCTTCGCAGAATTTTACTGTGAACTGTAGTGACTGTGTATTTGTCAGTAAATGTATAACTATAATAGTGTGCGGGAAGGCAGGAGAATGGGGCTAAATAGAGAAATCTTTCAGAGAGACGGTACAGGTGCGATGGACCAAATGGATTCCAACTTTCCTGTAAATTTCTATAGCCTCATGCTCTCTTCTCCCCACTCCTTCCCCTCATACAGAGGTTAGGGGTAGGGGTGAGGGTGGTACAGCAGCGCACAGCTCTGTCAGTATCAGCTTGTGCTGGGTGAAGTAGCGGTGGTGCAATGTGTGACTCTGACCTACTGTGTATTGGTTTTGCAGGCGCTGATATCATCATCACCTACTACGTGCCACAGCTGCTGAAATGGCTGAAGGAAGTGTGATGTTGCTTTCTTCTCTGGGGCAGACCACGGAGGTTCCCGGTGAATATTACACCACATTGCATCCTCTCACTCCCCCGGAACATATCCAGCAGCGGCTCAAATATAATCCAAATACCTTTTCAGCATCTCGATTCTTTTTAAAACCTAAGTTTTTTTTTTAGTTTAGAGGGAAAGTGTTTTCACAGAAGTATTTGAGATCTGGGGTGGCAGGGTGTGTATTGTATGTATGTGTGTGTGTGCATATATGTACACACACACACACATAAATATACACACATGTATGTGTTCGTGTGGAAATATAAGTGTATGTGTGTGAGTGTGTTTGTTTAGGATTGTGAGAAACTAGGGAAAGGAGACAAAAAGCTCATGGACAATTGTTCAGTGAAGCAATGTATCTGTGAAAGTGTCTATTTATAATCACTGCAAATACTGACAGCAGCGGGTATATCAAAACTGACCAAAGTGAACTACTTGTGACTAGATGTAGAGTGTAGTGACTGGCTGCAGACTTCACTAGACAACACACAGTGTGTGTCAGGCACAGTCATTGCTGCTTGTTCCACTTGAAATGTTCGCAGTCTCAAATGAAAGGAAACTGTGATTTTTAATACAATAAAGACAAATTGTGACCTGACTCATTTATTCACTCATTTAAATTACTTCACAGCACCAATCCAATCACAAAACAGGTTTATGAATGAAATTCTGTCCCCTCCTTGTTCTTCATAAATAATAATAATCCTTGCCTTTGACGTAATGCCTTTCATGTCGGGAGGACATCTCAAAGCACTTCACAGGATTTAATACAAAGTGTAGTGACTATTTTGTAGGCGGATACGCCAGGTGTTTTGCACCCAACAACGTCCCTCTCAAATGAAGCAATTTAAGGGGATTGCTGGCCAAGGTACTGAGAGCAACAACTTGGAGCAGGTCCAGCCCAAAACAAATCCCTACTTGCATTCAATGTAGCACCATGTTGAGAGGTCTCAAAGCACTTCACAGAATATTCTGTAAAGTTAATGGTGTATATTTTGTGGGAGAAACGCGGTAACCAATTGCGCACAACAGTATCCCACAAACCGTCGTGGATTGAGTGACCAATTTTATTATTATTTTGGTACTCTGGGAAGCAAACCAGTGAGGGCTTCTTCATATCAAACTGATTGGAAGAACTAGTCAACATTCCCAACTTGCTCCACAGGAAACATCTTTACCCGGCAGGTGACACACACTGAGGTGATAGGCCTCAATCCAGAGGTACAGAGGCAGAGTTCCTAAGGAAAGAATGGTTCCCTTATGGTCACATGTAAATTGAGTCCTTCGGTCAAACTTCCTAACGACAAACTGAATTTTAGTAAATGACCTGCTCCACGTCAGCTTCCAATGGCACCAACCATCGCCATATTTCACCCAGTTACACTGTTAGTTTAAAGTTTAGTTTACTTTCACTCCAGGATGTTGCATAGCTGTTGAAGTGAGTGGAGGATGTGGACCCTGGGTACCACTCCTTCTACATCCAGAGCCTCATCATCTCTTCGTATCAGGAAACCATTCATCCCCACGCTCCTGGCCGCCAGGTAATCCTTCCGTACGTCATCCCCGATGTGAGCGGCCTGCGGCGGCTCCACCCGGGCCATCTCCAGGGCCGCCCGGAAGATTCGCTGGTCCGGTTTAGTGACCCCAACATCCTCCGAGGTCAACACGAACTCAAAGTAGTGCCGCAGTTCACAGCTAGACAGGACCTGCTCCAGGCGACGGTCAAAGTTTGAAATCACCCCCATCCGAATCCCCAGCTTGTTGCAGTGATCCAGAGCGCCCTTCACGTCAGCAAACGTCTCCCAGTTGCCCGCACTGGCAAAGTCTCGGTAAAGCTTCTCTGCCACCGGGGACAGAACTCGATCTTCGCTCACCCCACAGAGACGGAAGGTCTGCTTGACCGTGTCGACCCACCACTGCTTGGAGCTCAAGCCCTGAGCTAAGCCGTAGTTGGGGAACGATTTCCTCTGCGTTCTGTAGGCCTCAGCGAATGACTTGTTGAGATCTTCGGCTTTCACCTGGACTCCATGCTTTCTGGCCTCCGACGAGTACAGGTCACCGACCGGCCTCCGCGCTCGGAGGAGAGTATCCTTCACGTCCCAGGTCAGCAAGTGGAGTCTCATCCTCCCTCCTGCGCCTTCAGATCAGTGAGCAAACCCCCTGCACTGCGGGATATGGGGGGGGGGGGGGGGAGGGGAGGGGAGGGCGGGAGGTGTTGTCAGTGGAAAGCGACATTGAAGAGGAAGAATTAAATACTTAAATGTAGATTCTGGGCTCCGTGTCTCTATTTAATCTGTGATCTCCTGCAGACCCCCGACTACCCCCCACCCATTCCCTTTGCTCCACCAACTCAGGTAGTAACTGCCTTAACCCCCCCCCACCCCACCCCACCCCACCCTCAACCCCCCTCCAGTGCACACCTGGTCCCTACCGCGATAACTCAACAACAGGGCAGCGTGGGGGGGCTATGATTGGTGGAGATACACCCCCCAACCCCCACACCCCCACCCCCCCCCCCCCCCCCCCCCCCCACCCCCAGCCCCTCCCCCACCCCAGCCCCCACCCCCCACCCCCAGCCCCTCCCCCACCCCCCCACCCCCAGCCCTGTCACCGAGCCTCAGGTCTGTCTGTTCACCTGTGCGCCAACCAAACTCTTCCCCCATCCACTCCACTTCCGCCCCCGAAAGTGCTCCCCCGGAAACCCGCTGCTGCCGCCAGACGGTTCCGCCCCACCCCCTCCAGCCCCAGCCCCGCCCCTCCAGCCCCAGCCCCGCCCCCTCCAGCCCAGCCCCGCCCCCTCCAGCCCCAGCCCCGCCCCCTCCAGCCCCAGCCCCGCCCCCTCCAGCCCAGCCCCGCCCCCTCCAGCCCCAGCCCCGCCCCCTCCAGCCCCAGCCCCGCCCCCTCCAGCCCCAGCCCCGCCCCCTCCAGCCCCAGCCCCGCCCCCTCCAGCCCCAGCCCCGCCCCCTCCAGCCCCAGCCCCGCCCCCAGCCCAGGTGAGAGCAGTGCTGCCAGGTGAGGGGGCGGCTCTGCGTGTGTGTGTGTGTGTGTGTGTTAGTGAGTAACAAGACTCAACAACAACAACAACAACGCCTTTCACGTCTCATCGGAGAGAATCCTGCGGCACATCACTCAGACACAATCCTCACAGTATTTGCTGGGGGTGGGGGGGGTGGGGGGGGGGGGCGGGAGGGGGGAAACAACGGCTTTGGGCGGGTGCCCTCATCCTGTAAAGCGTTAATTTAAACCCACGAGACCTGTTTTTCTTCCTTCGCGGATCTTTTCTTAACCAGAGTTTCAGTGGAGTCTCAGTGGTTAGAGCACTCGCTTTGCAAGTGAGAGACCTGAGTTCAATTCCAGGCAGAGGGCGAAACCTTGGGCAAGTTTCCTTACTCCACACAGAGCCTAATAATAATCCCTCCAAAACCAAAAACAATAATAAATTGGTCATTTTCAATCCACGACTGTTTGTGGGACATTGCTGTGCGCAATTGGCTGCCGCGTTCGCCCACAAATATACAGTCAATTCACTTTACAGTGTGTTCTGTGAAGCGCTTCGGGACGTCGAGAAGACGTGAAAAGCGCTATATCAAATGCAAAGATTATTATTATTGTAGAAGCACTAACCTGCAACTGGTCACTCTGCTCCCCAGAGGAGGCCACAGAGAATATTGGGATACTTTCGGCGGCTCGTGTTTGATTGACTTTGGGCTACAGACTATTTTAATTTCTGGCAAACCCTGGCGACAGGACCTTCTTCCCTCTTCCTGCTCCTCCTCCTCCTGGCAGAGACACTGGTCATTCACTTCATGGCTGCTTGTGGTGCGGGCCTGACCTACAAAATACACGGTCACTACACTTTAGCGGTATATTCTGCGAAGCGCTTTGAGGACGTCTGGAAGATGTGTTAAGGCGCCCTTATCAAATGCCAGGATTATTGTGATCATAATCTGCGAAGATAATCCTGCTGCACGCCACTCAGACACAAAACAACCACTGTTATCTCTGGCGGAGGAGTTTGGCTTCATTAGCATAACAGAAGAACAATCGTAAATGTGGCCCATTTAAATACATTTTTATTAACACATTTCCGAATAACAAATACATTCATCATTCATCAAATACGGAGACTGGACTGACACTCACATTTTCACGACAAGGCTGCTGCAGAAGTGGAATCTTTCCAAAACCTCTCCAGCTATATGTGCCCTTGTAAGCCCCAAGGCACCAATGCCCTTTGGTCCCACTAAATTTGACACTGTAGTGTAGCACATCCTATTTCTAGGTTTTGTGACTTCTTTTGCTTAAGCTCGCTTCGTGGAACCAAAGTGCTTTGAGAGGCAGTGAGCTTGAAGCATGAGGCTACAGAAAAGGTTTTTAATGAATACAACAACTTGCATTTATTTACACAGCGCCCTCCACACAGGGTAATGTCTCAGAGAATTGTACAAACACAGGGTGGGGGTGGGGGGTTGTTAGAAGAAGGTGGCTATAAACACGGTCAAAGATGTAGGTGTTTTAAGCCCGAGTTTGCTAAACTGAAGGGCACGAGCAGAGGAGAGCAATGGGGTGCGCAATACACACCACATATCTCAGCCCCTGAGAGAATGAAGATAATTTACCCTCTGTTCTTCCTAGGTTCAGAGTTTGCAGGTCCCTGAACCATCTTCAACGGGTCAGTTTTGACACTATGGCACTATCGATTGACACACTTTCTGCCCACATGTCATAAAATAACCAACTGGGTTGTGTTTCGACCTAACTTTTAAGAAAATGGAGTCAGCAACCGTTCGCAGCGTAGGAAATCCGTACCAAATCGGTCGCTCTGGCCTTCAGGAACTCTCTCCTCGCAGCCCGAGGTAAAGATCATTGCTGGGGTCGGGCTCCCAGATGCTGCGTGGAAATGCGGGAAGGAGGTAAAATCAAGCCATGTCCTCCTTTGAAAGCTGACGTTCCAATCAACAGGTACCAGGAGTTGCAATTTAGGAACAAACATCCATTTTAGAAATTGTGGAAAATTCTTAATTTAAGATGTTAATATCATGGCAAGCTTTGCAGTTTTAAGACTCCTGCCGTTACCCCAATGTACACTCTGGGTTCCCCAAGCCTTGGTTCTTGCCAACCTGTGCCGAATAATTTCCAGAATTAGCATTTATACAGCAGCTTCCACATGGAGTACTGTACAAAGTTGGGGTCATACGCTGAGGGGAGAGTGCTCATCCCATTCCAACAATCTATTTCTGGGACTTCCATGTGTAGGTGGGATGCATGAAGCTCTCAGCTCGGCTTGGACACTCTTAAGCACGGTGATCGGTTTCCGCATGTGCCAGCTGACCAAACAAAAAAGGTCTTAATCTAGAGACCGGTTTACTCGGCTCTTAATAAAAGGAAACCTGGCTTCCAGATCCAGACTTTAAGTAATTCTGAGTCATTTTAAATTTTAAGGCNAAAAAAAGAATGGTCTGTCAGGCTAAGGGTAGGTGGAGTTTTAGGTCTAATTAATGAGGTTGAAACCCACTTCCATGTAGGACTGTGGGATTATCAAAATTGTTTCAAGGCACTGCGGAAATTAGGAGTAGGTGGCAACATAGACAAACAGGCGTGGAAACCAGAGAAAGTTACAGAAGGAGGCCATTCGTCCCACCATGCCTGTGAGGGCTCCCTGTGTCTGTGTTGGCTATCAGAAGGTTAATACACACTACATCAGGCAACCAAGCCCCATTTCAGGACTTGAGTTCACATTCTAGGCTGACACTCTAATGCAGTGTCAAAGGCGACGTCCTTCAGATGAGACATTAAACCGAGGTTCCCTTTTCCTATGTTTTTGTCAGACCATTTTTTTTTTTTGCCTTGAAATTCAAGATGACTCAAAATTTCTTAAATCCTTAATTGGGAAGCCAGGATTCCGAGTAAAACCGGTCTCCAGATTAAGACTGTGAATTAACAGGTTAAAGATCCCATGGAGCTATTCGAAAAGAGAAGGGAATTTCTCCTGATGGCCAACACCACCCCCAGATAAAATGGGTCACCCACTTTCTGGCAGTCTTCCCCAGAAGCACTCTGAGACATCCTGACATGTAAGGCGCTGTATCAAATGCAAGGACTATTATTATTATTATTATCTGTTTAGTCCTACTTTTGTATCTCTCCCACCTCCCCACCACCACACATAGACCCTTTACTATTTTCTTAGGCACTGAGCAGCAAATGACAGGCAAGGAATCAAATCTATCCACCACATCACCCGAGAAACTGCTTCACCACCTGGTGACTGATCCAGTCGTTCCTAACTCCAGGTAATGTGCCATGGCCTCAGCTCCAAACGGACACACGGAAAGAGGCTGCATTGCTTTCTGAAGCTTATTATTTTCTTTCAACCTCTTTACGTGTTAACCTCACGTCCATTAGTCCCCACCCCCAGCCCCGTAAACAAATATCTAACCACGACCCAATCTGTTAGCAATAATGAATATACATTGACACCACTGGAGCTTTCGGGCTCAACCCTTGGCCATTGTAAAGCTTTTTGCCTTGCAGGATGATGGTCACTGATATTTCGCCCACAAAATATACAGTCAATTCACTTTACAGTATATTCTTTGAAGCACTTTGAGATGTCTCGAAGATGTGATAAGGCGCTATATCAAATGCAAGGATTATTATTATTATTACCACTGAATGCTTGGGAGACAAGTAACAACCCTTTCCCCCCCCCAACCGCCTCCGTCACTGTGTTACTGAATGATGGCTATGCTCTGGTCAGCGACTGCAAATGCTGCATAAACGGGATCCGTGAACTTCGCACGGAAGGAATGTATCAGGACGCACGAGTTGGGATCGTAGAACAATACTTCACCCCCTTCGAAGTCCACCAACACGCCAATCTGCGTGGGTCGTTTGAGCAGATCCAGGGCCTGGGGTTTGCCGTGGTGGGTGACAGTGTATTCCTCGTCGTAGCGGGAAAAGACCCAGGAGAAGGCATTGTACCCCAGCCGAGACTCCGGGCCGGGAGATTTGCGGGAGAGAGAGTTCTGAGCGACCCCCACTTTGTAAGCGCAGCTCTTGCCCACGTCCACCTTCCAAGTGTGGATCCCGGATTGGAAACTCTCCAGCGCTAGGGCGTTGGGCCAGTAGTCAAACCGCTCGGGGCAGTCCGGGTACCTCTGGACTTTCTTGGTCACAAAGGCCAGGACCTTCTTATTGTCAGACAGGATCAGTGACTGGTTGATGGTGCGTTCGTCAATGTGTAGATTCTTGACCCCTGGAATGCAGGAGATTGCAATATGAATTTAAACACCCACAGTTACCCCTGACACACTAAGATTTTGTTCTGGACAACTCGCTTATACTTTCCATGGATTAGATGAGCAGGGTGGTGTTGCCCTGGCGAGAGAGCGTAGACTCCAGTCCAGACAACCCAAAATGTCCATGTTTTTGTGTGGAATTCTCAGTTTGGAGACTCTTAAGCGCGGTGATGGATTCCTGTGTGTCCTGGTTGGCACCCAAAAAAAGACCCCGGGAATTGATGTTTCGGAACACAAAGATGGTTAGAAAATGGCTAACCCGCACTTTGACTTGGGCAACGCTATTCCTACCAATGTGGGGTCAACATAAAGCAGACAACAGCATATGACGTGAATGTAGACATGTGAACGAGAGAGGCAGCCTGGTGATGCCAGGGGAATAGTACTGACCAGCTGTGCAGATCATGGCAATGGATGCCCACAGGCTGTCGAGGAGGTGACTGCGAGCACACATGGGATTGAAGTTCAATTTATCCGAGTCCTGCGGTTCGAGGATTCCCTCCGCTTCTTCTGCCCTGGATTACAAAGTAGGGAAAGAATCATTCGCAGGAGACCACGGTTTACCCTGAGACCCTGCGTAACCTTTGTTACAAACACTGCCGTGCGCTATTAGCTGCCGCATTTCGCCCACAAAATATACAAGTGCAGTGTGTTCTGTGAAGCGCTTTGAGACATCTCGCAGATGTGATAAGGCACTGTATCAAATGCAAGGATTATTATTATTAGATTAAGCAAATGACTCGGGGACTTTCAACCACTTTGCCCCCACATACTTTCATCTTAAAAAGCTTTACAGGAGGCGACCAAAGGCAGTCAAAGGAAGAGGTCTTTAGGCAGGTTTCAAAAGCAGAGGGGAAGTAAGAGGGGAGTGAGTGGGGGCAAAGGGGTTGAAAGCTCACCCGACAATAATGGTGGTGTGGGGAGGGCGAGGAGGAGGGGCAAGGTAGGGGATGACAAAACAGTGGGGGTGGGGGGGGAGGACCGTGGAGGTTGGTATGAAACCTCACTTTGGCAACACAGGGTGAACGTACCTCTCGAATACATCCGACTGCAGCTTCTGCCGAGAAAGAAAGAGAGAAAGAAAGGGATTTGGGTCAGAATCTTTTTATTCAAATTTTAGTTAGAATCATGACTGTTTGTGGGACACTGCTGTGCGCAATTGGCTGCCGTGTTTCGCCCACAAAATATACACTCAACCCACTTCACTGTCTAAGCGCTTTAAGACGTCTGAATGACGTGATAAGGTGCTATATCAAATGCAAGGGCTTATTATAATTATTATTATTATGGGATAATCTTAAAATTAGAGGAGTGAAACCAAGAGGCATTTTTTTTCGCACAAAGGTTAGTGGAAATCTGGAATTCTCTCCCCCAAGGCTGTGGATGCTGGATCCATTCAAATTTTCAAGACTGAGCTAGATAGATTTTGTTAGGTCAGGGTATCAAGGGATATGGGGCAAAGGCGGGTAATTGGAGCTGAGGTACAGATCAATCAGGATCTAATAGAATGACGGAACAGGCTTGAGCTTGAGGGGCTGAATGGCCTACTCCAGTTCCTATGAGAATGTAAAAATGAGGCTTGTGATAAAATGGGTCTCGGCAGCAAGGGAGAAAGGCCAGCTCACAAGCAGTGTGGCGTCGTCCATCTTGGTGAGGGTGTCCACCAGGTAGGCTTTGATTCCCAGCAGCTTGTCCTGGGACTCGGACCAGTAGGATTTCTGGGTCAGGATGCTCTGCTGGGCTCGCTCCTCCTCGGCGTGAACCACCTCCAGCAGACGCTGTTCCTCACTCTCGCACGCCTCCCGCACGTGGTTCAGCCGCTGGATAATCAGCTCCCTGGCCACGCTGGCCTCTCCCTGTCAGCACAAGGTTCCAGTGAAGCTCGACCGATAATAACAGCAAAAAGTTACATTTGTACAGCGGCTTTCCCGTCAGGAGGACATCCCAAGGCACTGGACAGTCATGAATCCACACCAGAGTTGGTGGTTGGTTCGGTCAGGAGGGGTGGAGGGCAGGAATGGGGTAGGCACAATCGAAGAGGAGGGTCTTGAGATGAGCCTTGAAGGAGGCAAGGCGAGGAGATGAGACTGTGCGATGGAGTTTCAAAGGAGTGGAGGCAGAGAGGCTGAAGGCCCGACCGCCGATGGTGGGGCGGGCCAGGCAAGGGACATGTTGTAGGCTGGAGCCTGCCGAGCGGCGTGAGTGGACAGGCCAATTCGCCTCAAAGCGAATGACTGATTCTATCTGGAGGATTTTTGTCCTTTCTCTTTGCGAATAACAATCATTGGAATCAGCATTGAAGCCGATCAACAGTCAAACTGAGCCGGTGTCTGTTATCAGAACGACACTGGGAGACAGGAACTGACCTTAACACTGTGGTTCTTGCCGCTCAGTCTTTCCTCCACGAACCTCTCCACTGAAGCTAACCTCAGTTGCAATTTCTCACAAATATCAACCAATTTGTTCTGCAAAACAAAGTTCATTTCGTGTTTTAACCATGGCTCCTGTTCCTGTCTTAAAGCAATTGGCTGCCACGTTTCGTCCACACAAACACAGTCAATCCACTTTACAGTATATCCTGTGAAGCACTTTGAGACGTCTCAATGTCCTAATGAGGCTCTAAATGTATGGATTATTATTATTATGATGTACAGCTTGACAAAACCCAAGGAACCTCGCAGCATGGGGGAGGGGTTGGGGCACAGAATTGTGGAAACAAACTCTTAAATTCTCTCTGAAAACCAGTTTCCAACCAGAGGGGAATCCTGGCTCTCCCTCTCTTATATGGTGCTGACTCGCGTCTCAGACCAGTTGTGTCAGTGCTGGCTGCCGACCAGCATTTAGTATAAGTGGTCATTCTTCAAATCGAGGGCTTGGACAGGGACAGCTGTTAAAGCTGATTGTAGGGGAGGTTATCGGAAGGTATTTGCCCTGTTCTCTAATCAACTAGCTACAGGACACCCCCAGTTATTTGCACCTCAGAGCAGAACCAGCACTCCTAGCCCCCGAAATTCGACCTTGTCTTGTCGAGTTCCATTTGTAGGGGTTTGCATATGTAGAACTCTGTCTGTTGTGAATTTGCTTATGCAAAATGATGGGTACTGATAATAATCCTTCCATTTGTTATAACACCTATATAGCACCTTATTGCATCGGGGAGATATCTCAAAGCGCTTAATAGGATTTACTGTAAAGTGCAGTGATTGTCTATTTGTAGGCGAATGCGGCAGCCAAATTTTGCGCACTGCAATGTCCCACAAACAGCCAAATAGTGAGTGTCCGATTTTATCCGGTACGTCTCTGCTTGAATCGCAGCTCACGTATCCTGCAAGACAAACAGCAGTTTTCTGCTCACTGGATGATCCAGTCTGAAGCAGTGAGTCGTCAGTTGGCTTCAACGCACAGTGGAGGGTCGAGAGATTGCAGAACGAGCGTCAGAGAGAGAAATTTGCAAGGTCGATTTTAATTTTGCTGCGGAGGCTGAGGTCTCGGAAGGTCCCTGTGTTGAAATGAAAGTGGCGAAGAAAGGCGAGTGCAAGCACTGTGTGAAGCCAGCTTCAATTGCAAACACCAATGCAGCAGATCAGTGTCGACAGGCGGGGAGACGAGGGCGAGAGACACATTGCTTGTTAATGTCAATCTCAGTAATAACCAGAACACTGCTCATTGCAAAACAGCCTGTGATCCTCACTGCAGTTATTTATTACCCATTTCAGATAATTAGCAACGGAGCAAAAGCAGGGAGGGGAAAATAGGAGAATTTTTTGAAACAGAGATTGTGGAATGCTCCGCCAATTGCTGTAGTGAATAATAATAGTAATAATCCTTGTATTTGATATAGCGCCTTATCACGTCGTTGAGACTTTTCAAAGCGCTTCACAGTATATATTGTAAAGTGAACTGAACGAGTATTTTGTGGGTTAAGTGCAGCAGCCAAGGCAGAATCCATATCAGCATTCAGGTGAGAACTAGACACATATCTAAAAAAAAATAATAATAATGATAATCCCTCCATTTGACATAGCACCTTTCACAACAGGAGGCCATCTCAAAGCGCTTCACAGGATATAATGTAAAGTGCAGCGACTGTGTACTTTGTCATCAAATGCAGCAGGCAACTGGTGCATGGTGATGTGCCGCAAACAGCCATGGGTGAGTGACCAATTCTATCTGGAGGATTGTTGGCCAGGATACGGGAGAAACTCTCTACCCTTTTCAAAATGTGCCATGGATCTTTGACATCCGCTTTAAGAACATAAGAACATAAGAAATGCTAAACGAAAAGAAGACCAAGGTCCATCTAGTTCGCTTTCCACCTTCCTGACGGTCGCAGTCTTATAACAAGATAGTATAACATGTTCCCAGCACATTCTATGTGGGTGTTGAATCCAAATAAATCAACAGGCTAAGAAGAGAGTTTTTCCCAGTCACTTGAAAATAAACCAATCCTCCAGTTAAATTAGACATTCACTTCCCTTTTTTTTGTGATCCTATTACAGGAGACATGCCTGCAGACTGTTCTCGTCAAACAGTAACCACCCTACAGCTGTGTTCCCAGTCACAGTACACTATAAACTGTCTAGTAGATGATTTCCTTTTAAACACTTGTCCAGAAACAACCCAGGGAAAGAATGGAATCTAAAAATATCCCCGGCGTTCGATACTGCTCCTTATCAAAGGGTTACACGGTAAACATGATTAAGAATATTGACTGTGTATTTGAAGACAATCGCAGCGGCCAATTTGAACAAAGCAATTTGTCCCACAAACAGCCATCTCAACATCTCATAGTGTTTCACAGGGATTGTCGCACAAACCTGGTGCCTGCACAGAATTGCTGCCCTGGTAACCAGGTGCCCCAGTAACCTGATAATCTAGTGCCGCGTATCGGAGATTGGAAAATTAAACAACTCATTTGGTATATGGGAGACCTGTAAATAAAAGGTAACACAGAATGGAAAGTTCTGGCTCCAACCGAGAATCAGCACACGACAAAGTGAGCAGTTTACCCCATAATAATGATAGTGAGTTCTTGCAACAATTCTCATCCCCCTTCAATAAAATTTGGTCATCGACTACACGGCTGTCTGTGCGACATTGCTGTGCGCATATTGGCTGCTGTGTTTTCCTCCAAAATACACAGTTACCACACTTTAAAGTACAATATGGTTGAGGGGTCCTGTATGTTAATGGTTAGAGCACTCGCCTCACAAGCGAAAGGACCTGGGTTTGATTCCTGAGAAGGGTGAAACATTGGCCAACTTTCTTTACTCCACGGGCCTTTGTTTACCAAGCAGTAAGTAGGAACCCGCTTGTTAGTTGATTTGCCTATCGCTTTTCCGGGAAAATAATCCCTTAAAGTAAACGTTTAAAAAATAATTTGGTTACTCAATCCACGACTGTTGTGGGACGCTGCTGTGCGCAATTGGCTGCCGCGTTTCGCCCACAAATATACAGTCAATTCACTTTACTGTATATTTTGCAAAACGATTTGAGACGTCTCGAAGACGTGATAAGGCGTTGCATCAAATGCAAGGATTAGTATTATTATTATCCTATGAAGTACTTTGAAGTCCTCCCGATGTGAAAGGCACTATATCACAGAGATTCCTTTCAGGGCGGTTACTTTAGTTGCCAAAACCAACATAGATCCATTAAAATATATACTCTATTGAGAAATAATATACAGTGGATTGTGATGTGATGCATTTTAGTCAACAAGAAAACATATCCCATCGCAACACAACCCAATGTACATCTCATTTCTCAACAGAATATATATTTTGATATAGAAATTTGTTTCACAATTTATATATCACAACGTACATTTTATTGAGAAATCTAGGAATAAACACATTGCGTCACAATATCAAATGCAAGGATTGTTGTTGTTATTATTACTGTCGAATATATCAGTGCTGTGAAGCTCTGTGGTATGTTTGCATTCTGCTGCCATAACTGATCCAAACACCGTGACATAATAGCTCCTGTCAAGGCTTCAAGGCTCTCTTTACTGTTTAAGTACCAATCCGAGTAACATTATCTGTCCCTTGTAACCTTATATTCCTCCACAATCTGAACAGGACTAAAGCAGAGATTAGACGTTTCCTGTTAATTAGGGATATACAGAGGGGAGTACGGACAGCTGACCTGAGGGTTTTATTGCTTTATTTATTTATCTTTTTCGTCTACACAGGCACTGCTGTGACTCTCCATTCACTCTCAGGAAACAACATCTCAGGTGACGGAGGGGTGCACAATATTAAATGGGATTGAAAACACGACCTCAAAAACAATACTTTCGGATGAACCAAGACAGTAGACTAAGAGGATGCAGGTTTGGAGTTGTAGAGGGCAATTTTAAGACGGACGCCAGTAACTTTTCCTTTACGCAGAGGATTTTGCATCGGGATTCTGAGCTATGCTCATGGTCTATGCTGACAATCCATTACTGAGGGGAGCGCTGCGCTGTTGGAGGTGCCGTCCTTCAGAGACATTAAACTGAGGCTCCATCTTCCTGTTCGGGCGGACATTAAAGTTCCCATGACGCTACTGGAAAAAGAGTTTCTCCTAATGTCTTGGCTGACAAACCCACATGATAAAATTGGTCGTTCGCTTCAAAGCTGTTTGTGGGACATTGCTGTGCGCAAACTAGACTATTGGGTTCACCTACAGAAAAAAACACAACCATCAAACTTGACAGCAGTTACCTATAAAGCAAGTGCTTTGCAATATTTTGACATCAATAGGCACTGTATCAAATGCAAGGATTATTATTATTATTATTATTATCATTATGTCAATTGTAAAACAAGCTTTAGATTCCCAAAGGTGTGGCTCTCAGCTTGCACTGATTCACAGCGGACGGTTGGTATTGTGCAAGAGCAGAGATGGGGCCGAGGGAGTGGTGGTAAAAAGGAGAGCGAGAGATCCCGCCTACCAGGGCACTGAACAAACAGAGACTATAGCGTGAGGTCAGATCAAAACTGTTCAATGTTATGCCAACTCCCCACGGGGAAATGTTGGGAGACTTGACACTGATTAACTTAAACTGTCTCTGAGTCAATGCCAGCAGGCTACACAAGTGCTGGATTGGGATACACTGCTCACTGGAGTCTGAATGATTTGACGTCTTGGTAACCAGGTGCCCCTTGTGATCTAATGCGCTGGTAACTTGGGGACCCAGAGGTCTGATGCTCTAGTAATCAGGGGCCCAAATGACACGATAACCTGCTCACCAGATTTCGAGTAACCCAATGCCCTCATAACCAAGTAACCTGGTCACCCGAGGCTCCAGTAACCAGGGGACCTAGTGACCTGATAACCTGGTAACCAGGTGCTCTAGTGACCAGAAGTCCTGGTAACCAGGTATTCTAGTGACCTTGTAACGAGGTGCACGCCTGACAATTCCGATTTAATAGGAATGACAGTGAGGTCTCAAGGGCCTAGGGAGTTGGGCGGAGGCTGGAGCCCATCTCCACGGGCTCTTGGACTGACTCTCTCCTGCCCACGGGGGCAGTTTCGACCAAGCCTTTGGTCACCCTCCTACCCGCAACTCTCCCCGCCTACCCTCCACCCCCCCTGATCCCCACCTCCAGCTCGGGTGCAAATCCTTGACTCTACAGTGCCTTAAAACATCCTCCCCCATGTGAAAGGTGCTATACCAACGTCATGTGTCATTGGTGATGGTGGTTTGCAGATATTTGCAACAAAATAAAACTCCACAAGGCTCCACTTTTCTAAATCCCACTGCTTGTTAAACAGACTCTGCCATTGTCCTGCCTCCGAATTGGTCAAGATGGATGAATAAGTGTATCAGAGACATGCAAACATTACATATAAATGTAACACAACAACAGCTTGCGTTTACACAGTGCCCTTCACTCAGAGCAGCATCTCAATGTCCTTGACGGTGGCAGAGGATGGTTGGAAGAACACTGACGTTATAATAATAAACCTTGAGTTTGATACAGCGCCTTATCATGTCGTTGGGACGTCTCAAAGCGCTTCCCAAAACATTGTAACGTGGACCGACTGTGTATGCGAATGAAGTCTCGACAGATATTTTTCTCATGAAGGTTCCACCTCTTTCGGTGGGGACCTGAACTTAATTGGGTGGAACTCTCATTGACCAATTTTTTTTTTTTTTGGTGATTCTCTTTGGACACGATCAAAACTGACGTGCTTCGGATTTACAAATAAAAGCTCTCTCCGGCGCTTTGACTCCCTCACCGCTTGTTTCTTCTTCTTTTTTTGGGGGGGGGGGGAGGAAACTGCAAAACCTGAAGCCCGGAACTCCATCGCCCCCCCCCCCCCCCTCCCCAGAAGAGGTGGCAAAATTGTGGTGGCAAAGGTGGCAAATTGCAAAATTGAACGATTTATTTCAGTTCTAATTTGGAAACCAGTTTTGTTTCTGAACTCGAGTGGTCCGTAACTGCAGCCGTACCGGCGCTTTGGGACGTCCTCCCGACGTGAAAGGCGCTCTATAAATGGAATCTTGTTGTTGTTGCGTTGATGTACACCGCCTCGGGCTGCGCCCCTCAAGTCCAGTAGCTGCCTGCCATGCCTTTCAACCAAATCAGGTCAGGTCACCGAGTAGTAAGCGCTCCGAGACGCCGTCCGGCGCGGAGGGTGCTATATAGGTCCAAGTCGTTGTCGTCGTCGTCGGTGTTTGTGGAAGTAGAACTGAACCCCGACACTGTTCCTGCTGCTCAGTTGTTTATCCGGTTCCTTTCTGACCGTTTCTGCTGATCCGACCTCAATGGCCACCCGTGATGCTGAATTCCTGACACCCTCACCCTCACCCTCCTCGGAGTCGAGGGATTCTTTCCTCGCACCCTCTTCCCTTACCCGGCCGCCCTCCTCTCCCGAACCATTTCTCTAACCCCCTCTTTCCCCCTCTAAACCCCCTCCCCTTTAGCCCCCGCTCCTTCTCGAGCCCCCCCTTCCCTCTCACCCTACTCCCTCTACCCCCCCCTCCCTCTACCCCCCCCTCCCTCTAGCCCCCCTCCCTCTACCCCCCTCCCTCTAGCCCCCCTCCCTCTAGCCCCCTCCCTGTAGCCCCCCTCCCTGTAGCCCCCCTCCCTCTCCCTCTAGCCCCCCTCCCTCTAGCCCCCCCTCCCTCTACCCCCTCCCTCTCCCTCTAGCCCCCCTCCCTCTACCCCCTCCCCCTCCCTCTAGCCCCCCTCCTCACTCTACCCCCCCCCCCCCCTCTCCCTCCCTCACCCCACCCCCCAACCCTCAACACACACACACAGTCTCCAGGGGGGAAGAGATGAGCGGTGGACCGGAAGTGTGCGGGAGGGAGGCCGGGGGACGGGTTAGGGGGGACGGACCGCTGCCTGGAGACGGTGGAGGCGTCGGTCGGGAGCCGAGAGGAGGTGACGCCTGGAGACCCGACACCGACACCGACAGCCAGAGCCCGGGGGCCAGAGCTCAGGGGCCCGGGGGCCAGAGCCAGAGCCCGGGGGCCAGAGCTCAGGGGCCCGGGGGCCAGAGCCAGAGCCCGGGGGCCAGAGCTCAGGGGCCCGGGGGCCAGAGCCAGAGCCCGGGGGCCAGAGCTCAGGGGCCCGGGGGCCAGAGCTCAGGGGCCCGGGGGCCAGAGCCAGAGCCCGGGGGCCAGAGCCAGAGCCCGGGGGCCAGAGCCAGAGCCCGGGGGCCAGAGCCAGAGCCCGGGGGCCAGAGCCAGAGCCCGGGGGCCAGAGCTCAGGGGCCCGGGGGCCAGAGCCAGAGCCCGGGGGCCAGAGCCAGAGCCCGGGGGCCAGAGCCAGAGCCCGGGGGCCAGAGCTCCATGGGGGAGAGTCAGGCTGGACACCGGCATAGACATGGCGGCCTCCAGGTACCCGGGGACTGAGGGGAGAGAGAGAGAGAGAGAGAGAGAGGCTGAGCTGCTCACTGCACTAACACGATTACTGTTGGTAATCTGTCTGTCTGTCTGTCTGTCTGTCTGTCTATCAATCTGTCTGTCTGTCAATCTGTCTGTCTGTCTGTCAATCTGTCTGTCTATCAATCTGTCTGTCTGTCAATCTGTCTGTCCGTCAATCTGTCTGTCTGTCTGTCTGTCTGTCAATCTGTCTGTCTGTCTGTCTGTCAATCTGTCTATCAATCTGTCTGTCTGTCTGTCAATCTGTCTGTCTATCAATCTGTCTGTCTGTCAATCTGTCTGTCTGTCAATCTGTCTGTCCGTCAATCTGTCTGTCATTCTGTCTATCAATCTGTCTGTGTCTGTTAATCTGTCTGTCTATCAATCTGTCTGTCATTCTGTCTATCAATCTGTCTGTCTGTCTGTCTGTCAGTACAAAATAAAGATCTTCATGGAAAGCCCCTGGGAGGTAATAATAATAATAATAAATAATAATAATAATAATGATAATCCTTGCATTTGATATAGCGCCTTATCACGTCGTCTCAGAGCACTTCATGCAATAATATACTGTAAAATAAACTGACTGTGTATCTTGTGGGTGAAACACGACCTCCAGTTGTGTACAGTAAGCAGCGTCTCACAAACACTCGTGGATTGAGTGATCACATTTTTTTTTAAAAGGGATTATTACCCTCCGGAAATGATCCGCCACTCGACTAACAACCAGCTTCCTCCTTACTGCTAGGTAGACAGAGACGTACGGAGTAAGGAAACTTGCCTAAGGTTTCGTCTCACCCGGAAATCGAACCTGGGTCCTCTCTCTTGCGAGGTGAGCGGGTTAACCACTCCGCTACAGGAATCCACAACCCTCTGATGACCCGCTGGCCTGATGATAATCCATGGCTTCGTTCAGGCTGACATGAAAAGGCCGGCACTTTTTGGACCATAAAATGTAAGTACAGTACGTTTTTTTAAGGTCAGTTTGTTTTGTGGTGTTGGAGTTGTACGATGTGAAAGTTCCACGACAGACAGACTGATTTACCAGCCTGAGTATCTTTAATCCACTCTAATTATTGTGGAATGTATGTCACTGAGCAACCCCATTCCTTCCTTCATGTCTGTGTGTGCCAGCTCTGGAGCGATCGCTCTAATCCATTTATCTTTTCCCTCCCCCCAAACCCTTTTGTGTCTTAATTTTTTTCCCCCTAATGTTTATCCGATTCTTTTCAAATCAAAAATTTGACTTGGTATCGTACTTGATATTAATTTTCCCACATTGCCGTTACCATTTATGAAATAAAATGTCGGAAATGCGCAGCCGACGAATAACCAGCAAGGCAAGCTAATGTGTAGGTGTGACTCTTCATGAGAAAGTGGAATGACTGACTCCAATCCTGTCTCTTTTAGACACTACAGTTATGGCGTGTCTCCACTGAGCACACTTACTGCTATGGGGAAGCTGCAAAGTAAAGTAAAACGCAGCACGTCCTGCTACAGGTGAGGTTAGACCACATTCTATGTCAAATAACAATTGCAGTCACTATTCTGAAGTACCCACCATCGGGGGTCGGGTCTTCAGCCTCTCTGCCCCCACCCTTTGTAACTCCATCCCACAGTTCCTTTGCCTCTCCCCTCCCTTGCCTACGTTAAGGCCCATCTCAAGTCCCTCCTCTTCAACTGTGCCTTCGATCACCCTCCTACCCCTACTCTCCCTGCCCTCAACCCTTCCCCTCCACCCAGCTGATCTCAACCCCCAGCTCAGGTCTCAGATCTCAGGTCCAAATCCTGTCTTTGGTTCAGTCTGTTGGTTCCTCAAAAGCCCATAGTCTTCACCTTGGATGTGTCAGCAAGAACCAAGGATTTGCACATCGTGTGAGTCCAGTGATCTCAGTTGTGGAACCTATTTGTTGAACTGCTTTATACCCTGAAGGTTTGAGGAAATTTTCAACCTTTCGAGTTGTTGCATGGTGGAGTGAACTTCAGTGCCGTACTGGAAGAGCGCTGCATTGTCAAAGATGCAGTCCTTTTAAGATGAGATGTCAAATCGAGGTCCAGTCTCTAGAACTCTCTCTATTTCCACCCTCCCCCTCCTCTCGCTTTCAAAGCTTTTCTAAAACCCTATCGCTTTAACTGTGCCTTTGGTTTTCTCCCACCCTACTTGAGCTCCCACTGTGAAGCAATTTGAGATGTTTTGCTGTGTGAAAGGCGTTCTATAAGTACAAGCTGTTGATTGTGGGCTGATTAAGCCAATGCAAAAATGGCTGACGTGTTTGCCCACAAAAACAAGTCACAACAATTCAGAGTAATAACTGTTCCAGTGAAGCACTCTGAAAGATTTGATGTGATACAGTGCTATAAAAAACAATTTCCCCTGATCCCGATTGGAATGGGATTGATTCAAACCCAAGCCTCAGCCAACAACAACCTGTCCTCGTAAATGACAACACAATGGTACTTAAATCCTGCCTTTACCACAGCACACCTCCTAGTTTGACCTGACCTGTCAAGTCTGCCTTGCCTGTTCAGAGCATGTTTCATTACAGAGTGTGTTACATGAGTAATCTCTAATTGCACTGCCTTATACTTGAACAGTGATCATTGTTCTTCAGGGCTGACATAGAGACCAGCTGCAACACTGGGGGTAAAACAGTGCAGCAGTACAGCCCTGCCCACAGCGATGCAGTGACCTCCTTGGCTTGCCTGACGCCTGAGTATTGTGTGTCTGGAGGGAAGGACAAGGTGAGATTCTATCCTGGACTGGGAGAAAGGGGCAACATGTTACTTTATAAACTAGGGCTGCAGATTGGGCACGACATTTTCTTGTCAAAAAAAATCACGGAGCGGTCGTGGTAAATTTAGTGAATGTCACGGGTTTATGGGAAAATGTTGGGAGAAGTCACAGGTACGGAAATTCAACTGTACCTCTTCATACCTCCCAACATTTCCGACGTCTAAACCAATAATGCGATTGAGTAGTGCTCTCCTTGCTGCCCACTCCTGAGACATGATTATTTTTCTGCCTTTGCAGGCGGTGGTCCTGTATAACTGGAGATCTGGCTTTGCACAACAAAGGTACCTGGAACATGAACGTGACGTTACTAAGGTAAGACGCTTACAGTGGATTAATCATTCGAGACGAAGTGAGAAATGGAGATGTGAGAGATGTGTACTGTTTATAATGGTATGTGACTCTACCAACCAAGGGGTAACCCATGCACTCTTCACTGTGAAAGAGGAGAGTTTCCCAACACAAGACTGGAAATGGAGAACCATCTCCAATGTGCACCTCACTGAACATTGTCCCTCCGTTAGGCTTTTTATAATCCAGTTCCTTAAATCCTTTAGTAACATTTACAAAATTAACAGGTTTGGTGCTAGTCAGTGAAGGTCTTTGGCAAGGGGAATTGGAAGCTGGAAGCAATGAAGGTACTGGGAATTGATCTAGTTGAGTGCGAGAAACAACCTCCTAATTCCCCCCTCCACTGGCCTGGATTGCCCCCGCGCTGGATTGCTGTGTATATTGAGTGGTGCCCTACCTGTTTCAGGTTGCCTGCGTCTTTCAATCGAACAGAATTTTCAGTGCTTCTCGTGACAAGACTGCGCTGATGTGGGATGCAGAGAGTAAGGGTGGTCCCCTGCAGGAGTTCACTGGACATGAACTAGTGGTGACTGGCCTCGCCGTCAGCCCAGGTACACAGCCTCAATGCTTCACTTGGTATTTTGTGAATTTGTCTCAGTGTGTATTTGTGTCTACTGATGTGTCAGTGGAATATATTCCTACTCCTGCCACAAGCTGTCAACATTGAGCTCTAACCACTGGTTCAGTTCAGGGTGAAGCTTTGTAAACCCCAAAGGTTCCACCTACAAAACACACAGTCACCTCACTTTACAGTAAATCCGGTGAAACACTTTGTGATGTCCTCCCAATGAGAAAGGCACAGTATCGAATGCAAGGATCATTGTTCATATTGTTCCATTCCGGACATGGGCAAATTTGCATGTGTACGTAGCATACATATGCAAAAGTCTATCTGCTTTGGATTTGCTCTTAAGCGTGGCAAAAGGTTTCTATGTGTGTCAGAACCCTGGATGAACCTAAAAAATAAATAATTCTAATTCGTGGGGACTAGAACACCACCCACAAACTCTTTTCTGGGGAATTGAACTTGTGTTTGTGTGGAGTGAGGAGTTTATACCATGTTAGCATGGAATGAGGTCCCAGACCCATCTGTTCCTGAAAAAAATCTGTCTCCTTATTAACACAATTGCTTTGTTCTCTTGTTTCCATTTTGTCATTCCCAGATGGCTTGCTGTTATGCACGGGATCCCGGGACAACACCATGTGCATGTGGGATGTACAGACTGGACACTGTTTACACAATTCCTCCATCTCCAGGAATCTGGTAATCATTGAAAGTCCCTCAATGGCTAGTTTTTCTGCAGCGTCGTTCTGTCAGAACTCCCATTCCATTGGGCGCACTGACTGATTATATAGCTTATGTTCATCCTGTCTGTGGTCTCCCAACTTTGCTGCAGGCTTAATGGTGCCTTTCCAGCTCAGTTGGTCAGCTGTTTAATGCCAGTAGCCTTTTGGTGGTGTTCCTGAGAGTCTCATTTGTCTTTGCATTCTTCCCACTCGGCCCCTGTTAACCCTGCAGACACCCTACCTGTATTGTGGCCTAGCTAGACTAACAGTAGGAAACCTGTCAGACAGAGTTCTGAATGTTAAGCTGTGCACTTTTATCTGGTTAAACTCCGGCATCTTTCCCAACACACTCTGGGGTCATCCAAGCTTTGGCTCTCCAACCTGCGCCTAATACTCTCCGGAATTAGGTTAGTAGGGTCCAGGAAGAGAGTGTGTATTCCATTCCACATACAGGGAAATCACCATGTTTAGGTGACATACATACATGTGCAGAACTCTCAGTCTAGTTTGGATGCTCTTTAAGCATGGTGTTGGGTTTCCGAAATAAAAACAGAAGTCGCAGGGAACACTTAGCAGGTCAGGCAGCATCTGTGGAGAGAGGAAAGTGAGTTAGTGTTTCAGGTCAATAACCTTTCATCAGAGCAGGTCTTCTCTCCATAGATGCTGGCTGACCTGCTGAGTGTTCCCAGTGACTTCTGTTTTTATTTCAGATTTCCAGCATCTGCAGTACTTTGCCATGCGTTCGGTTTCTGTAAGTTTCAAGATATCTGGCTGTCCCTACAAAATCTGAAGGATGACACCTCCGATAATGCAGCACTCCGCCAGCATTGCACTGGAGTGTCTGTCCATGTAGACTGCGACCTCAAAATCCCAACTTAGGACTTGAACCTGTAACCTTCTGATTCTGAGGTGTCTGAGCCAGGCTGACACCTGCCTCTTCTCTGTGACTGATGGTTTGTGCTACGTATCCTGATCGTGGTTTAACTCTCTTCTCTGCCAGGTGACGCATGTCTGCTGGGTTCCTGGAGAGTCGCTTGTCGTTCAGACCTCAGAGGACAAGATGATGAGGTGAGTGAATCGTGTAATTAAATCATATTGATGACAGCAAATCGATGACGACTTTGGAGCAGAAATTTGGATGTGGGGTTGACAACGGGACAAGAGGGCTATTGTCCATCAAAGTGCATAAAGTTACCATTCGTTTCAATTCCATTTATGCCGATTTATTTAGAATATTATTTATTCAAAGTGGTCCACCTCCCCCGCCCACTCCATCTGCCTCCTCCCCACCAACTCTGGACTGCTTTGTGTGTCTGCCCTTCCCGCAGTCTCACCGTCAGCTCTACCCGCTGTAAGTCTCTGCCGTAACCCCTCCACCTCACACAGGCACCACCTCCGCCTCCCGTGTTTCGCCCACAAAATACAGTCACTACATTTTACAGTATATTCAGTGAGGCGCTCTGTTACGTCTTGAAGACGTGATGAGGCGCTATATCAAATGCAAGGATTATTATTATTATTATTTATTATTATTATTGAGTTGACGAGTTTCCTCGCTGTCTCTCCATCCCACTGACAGGCTGTGGGACAGTCGGGAGCTCCACGTGGCTCACACCTTCCCTGTAAAGCAGCACATCCAGACCCACTGTGACACGAGTGCTGAGGGACGATATTGCGTAACCAGCAGTAATGGATTTGGCAGCGAGGGCTGCGAGGCCACAGTAAGTAAACGAGCATTCGGTGAAATCACAAAACATACACACACAGCCGTTATGTTCTCACAACTCCAATGTAGAAATGTCATTCTCAGCTCTCAACACAATTACAACCAAATGCAACCCCTTCAGTTAGTTCCCCTGTATCCTGCTTTATCGTCCTGATCCCCTTTCATTGGTTCCCAGTTAATTGGTCATTTCTTCTTAAAGGATATCCCAACATCTTCCCCTTTTTGGTTTCTTCATTTTGTCTCTCTCTGTGTCTCAGTTTTGTTCAATTAATCTCCGCGTTGGTTTGACGACTCTGCCTTGACCTGGTAGTTCTCTATGTTTCTGCTACCCCCCGAATCTTCCTTCCGCTCTTCTTTTTCTTCCTCTTTCCTTCTTTGGCGTATTTCCCATGACGTTCTTCTATATATTTTTCCTCTATCGCTTTTTAATCCAATATGATTTGGGGGTGGGTGGGGGGGGGTTTATCCTTCTTCCAAATTTCTCCTTTTTTGTCTAATCTTTTGTTTTTAGGTTTTTCCTTTCTAAACCAGATTCTCTCTCCTCTTGGAAAAGTTTTCTGCTTTCCTGGTTCACTTCGTGTTTTCCCTCCATTTCTCTTGTGGTTGTACCGGGCGGTCTCAATTTGTCTTCTTCCGAGATTAACAAATCTCTTAACCGTCTTGACATCAGTGTTTGTTGCTGATGATTGTCCCTCATTCTCTTTCAGCCTGTTTCTGCTTATTTGCCTTTGCGTTGTCTTTATTTTCTTTCTAGTCTGTATTTCCCGCTCCACCAGACCATTGCTTTGGGGATACCCCGGTGAAGTTGTTTTGAGGTCTTCTGTCTCCACACACCGAATTCTTTTGAGCAACCCCATTTCAATGATACCTTGCAGTCCGAGCAGAGTATCGGCTTTCAATTTTACAAAGTGAAACTTTTATCTTTAACTGATCTGTCTTTGGATACAACTTCTATAGCTACTCTGTCGATTATCTCAATTTCCTCTTTATTATAGGCAAATAGTTTGCTCTTCCCTTTTTCCAATTGGTCATTTCTTCTTAAAGGGAATCCAACAACAGCCAGGCAGAGCTGTCCACAACTCCTGTGTGGAACTGGTGAAGGGACTTGTCTTCTCAGTTACTGTCTGGGTGACTCATTGTTCATCTACAAAAATGCACAGGACCCGGGAATCGAACCAAGGTTCTCTCGCTTGCGAGGCGAGCGTGCTAACCACTACGCTACGGGACTCCAATAATAACCTCGCTGTGCGCAAAATTGCCTGCCTCTTTCACCTACAATACAGCCACAATACTTCACAGTAACATTTTGTAAAGCTCTATGAGACGTCTGGATGACTCGATTAGGTGCTGTGTCAAATGCTAGGATTGGGAGTAATGACAAGTCTAGATATCGAACAGCAGGTTAAAAGGGTCCTGTTGTGGTCCTCTCAGGGTGACTAACTACCTGTTTCTCTCACTCTGTCCAGCTGTGGGACCTGAGACAGACCAAAGATAAAGTCTGTGACTATAGGGGGCACCAACAGAGCACTGCAGCCTGCATCTTTCTCCCGAGCGGCTCTACCTCAGTCCCTTTAGTGGCAACTTCATCTCACGACTGTACTGTGAAGCTCTGGAACCGGGACACAGCAGGTAGTGTCCTCTAGTAGATCAGTACCTAACTCTATACCTGCCCTCACACTGCTAAAAGTGAGGGGCTGCCCTGCATGGTATGGGGGAAAAGGTAGAAGAATGGAGCTGAATGGGACTAGGTGTCAGCCTGGCTCAGTTGGTAACGCTCTTGTCTCTGAGTCTGAGCGCTGTAGGGTTCAAGCCCCAGGTTGGGACTTGGAACTCATGTAATCTAAGCTGAAACTCCAGTGCAGTGCTGGGGGAGTGCTGCATTGGTGAAGGTGCCGTCCTTTGGATGAGACATTAAACCGAGGTCCCGTCTGCCTGTTCAGGTGGACGTCAAAGATCCCGTGGCACTATTCGAAAAGAGAAGACAGTTTCTCTCTCCCGGTGTCCTGGCTGACAAATCCCCCAAATAAAGATAGTCACTCACTCCACGGTTGTTTGCGGGACATTACCGTGTGCAAATTGGCTGCCACCTTCCTTCGCAACACAAAGCCACTACACTTTGCAGGATATCCTGTGAAGTGCTTTGAGAGGATTTGATGGCATGATAAATGCAAGAAATATAGGTGTTTAAGACTAAACGTATGACCCTGGATAGTGTGTGTCTTGGAAGGGGGGGAGAGTTGCAAATAACGAAAGTCACTCGTTTTACAGACATGGCCTGTTGGACTAAGTTCTGATAAGAACTGATTGAGTTAAACTTCTCTCTCTTTACTTGCAGCCTGTGTGAGCTCCTATTCCCTGGATGGGGCTGGGCCTCTCACGTCGCTGGCCTCCTGTGACAGGGCCAGTTTGCTGTGCGGCAGCTTTAATAGAGGAATTCACGTCCTCGCAGTGAACGAGTCAAGAGGCTGTAGCCTGAGCGAGGTTGCGAGATTCTGAGCACGTTTCTCGAGCCACACATGGGGAAACAGCATCAGAGAGCGTCTGGGGAACCGATTATCTGATTAGCCGAACACAGGGAGGTGGCGCTGGGTGGAATGAAAGACCAGTGCTCTCTGTGTTTATGTTAATAACTATTATTATTATATTAAGCACTTTTCTGTTAATAGGTGATGTCCCTGTGTGTACTGTGTATAATCTGGACTCTCCAAAATAAGCTATGAACAATATGGGTTAGATAAGTTTTAAAGGAGTGAAATTAACCTGAACTTGTTTAAAGTATTTCCAAGGTACTAGTTGCTGTCGTTCTGGTCCTCGATGGAATTTGGGAGTCTGATGCTAACTGCTCTGCTCTTGGCAAGTGAGAGCTGACCCTTCATGTCTGATCCTGTGTGGTTTACACGAGTGCTGTTGCCAGTTCTGTGCAGGGAATATCTGCTTGGCACGACCTCTCGACACGAAAGGCGCCGTTTGAATGTAATTTTTTTTAGTTGTCTACACCAACTTGGCTCGGTTGGCAGGATTCTCACCTGTGGGTCAGAAGATTGCTGGTTTAGAGTCCAGGCTGACGCTCACAGTGCAGTGCTGGGCTAGCGAGCACTGCATTGTCAGAGGTGCCATCATTCGAGTGAGATGTTAAACCGTGGCCCCTTCTGGCTATTCGGGTGGACATTAGTGATCCCAAGGCACAAATCAAAAAAAGGAAGGAGGTTTTCTTGGTGACTCAGATCCCTCAGATAAATTGGTCGTTCACTTTATGGTTGTCTGTGGGACAATGCTGTGTGCAAATTGGCTGCCACTTAAAGGTATTTATTGTAAAGGCCTTGAACGTTTCAATGTTTTAGGTACTAAATCAAATGAAAGGACTATTACAATTATGATTAGGTATAATTGTGCCCTTTTTTTATTCTTAGTTATAAAGAAGAAAACCCACATTATCACTTAACTGTGTGTAGTAATCCGAGGTCCCATCTGCCTGTCCAGGTGGATGTTAAAGATCCCACGACACTATTTGAAAAGAGAAGGGAGTTTCTCTCTTGCAGTATCCTGGGAAACAAATTCCCCCAAATAAAATTGGTCACTCACTCCTTGGCTGTTCTCTGGAGACGTTGCTGTGGCTAAAATTGGCTGCCGCGTTCGGCCACAAAACACACAGTAACTTTACAATATATCCTGTTAAGCGCTTTCAAACGACCTCCTGACGTGAAAAGCGTTACATCAAATGCAAGGATCAGTATTTTTATTTAACAGTGCTTATTATTTAATGCTTATCATTAGCATAAGCCATCAGGATGTACTTTTGGTTGAAGCCAAGTCCATACAGCAGTTAAAACACAACCAGATACAATTTAGTGGGTAAAATTAACATAGCATTATGAGGGGAAAAGGGGCAAATGGAATTGAAGTGGATGGCTCCAGTAGCAGCACAAACTTCCTGCGTTGTAAAGTTTCTATGATGATGATGTTGAGAGGCTGCAAATATGTACCCTAGGTGGCACCAGGGTAACACGTATTCTACCACTGGATGGCACTGGGGTTGCCAAAGTTTTGTCAAGTGCAGGAACTGCATTGAGTGTGTGGGGTTATGACTTGAGTTCACTCCGTGTGTTTGCTTTGCTGACATTCCTTGAATACCTTGACCTATAGACTGCTGGCAAGTTAATGGAAACTCCCCCCCCCTCTCTCTCTCTATGGTCCGACCAGTTCTGTAAAGTTATCAACTCACTGAAATCTTAAATGCAAATGCTAAAAATAGATAATAAAGGTGCGGTTGTCTACATTAATCTCTATCCGTTTTTAAAAAAAAGTGTCGCGTTTTATTCTGTTTGCTCTTACGGTCAGCCATAATTCTCTTTTCTGACTTTTTTTAAAAACGTTAAAACTCTTTACTTGTCACGTTGGAGCTGAGGGTGCTTGTAACAAGATGTTTTCAGCAAAAGTTGAAGGCAAAATATGAATAGCCCAATCTCGTAGTTGAAAGAGTCAGACAGATTGCTTGATGCACTGGGAACCTATCACCATACTCAAGAGTATCCAAACCAGACTGATAATTCTGAGCCTGAAAGCGTGGAATATGCATGGAAATTCCCGGGAATGGAATGGAATGCTTATTGTCTCCAAGTGACGCATCCTCTCTTCTGGAGAGGAGTTGGCACAAGTTGCCAAGAGTCAGTGTGTGTTGGGGTAGTTGCTGCGATTTAATCAACCAGCTTGAGACCAAAGGCTCTGCCGCATGAGGTAAATGGGAAACAATGGTCCTTTATTCCAAGGCAAACATTTGGTTTTAGGAACAATCCATTTGGACACGAGAGCTCCACATCCAGTCCTCATTTCATTGCCCCTTCAGAATCCTGCATCAGTCAGCCGGGTGTCTGACACGTGTGGAAACCCAGCCACATGCTAAGAGTATCCGAAACAAACAGAGTTCCACCTACGTATGGAAATTCCCAGAATGCGCACTCTCTCCTTGGAGGGACTCATCCTGCTAAACCAATTACGAAATGTATTAGGGCGCAGGTTGGCAAGAGCCAAAACACGAGGATCCCAGAGTGTGTGCTGCGGTACTGCTGGAGTCTAACCAGCTAAAACTGCATATCTTGCAATTGATATTGCTGCCTGGCAAGCTTTCCCGCTGCCAGTCCAACTAGTGCCTCTCTACCTGTTAGGACTTTGGCTTGCAGGGTTAACAGGAGCTGAGTGTGAAGAGTCCCTGCCCGCAGTGACTGTTCTGCCTTCCAAGTCCTGGCTGTGCTGTCATCAGCAGTGCTCTGGAATACTGCAGACCTGCCTGGCTCATGAACTGGATTACCGAGACCGCCACAGAGGGTTGGCTCGATTCTCACATTCCGTTGCCCAACAAGTCACCTTGAAGCCAGTCGGCAAATTCTTAAATTCAGTGTTAATTTTGAAGCCGCCTTCGCGAACGTTCCCATAAAAACTAGAGAAAATCAACTTGGAAGTCAAGGCTGAATTCAACAGCTTGGCAAGTTCTGCACACTTTTAAATGCTACATATATAGAGTCAATCTGGACCCAGGTGAAATCTCTTATCAGTTCCCCCTCCACCGTCTTAACTTTAAGAATAAAAGTGGCTTCCAAATTAGGATTTAAGAATTTTTCAACCTCCACCTTCTCTGCTCTAAGGAGAATCTCCAATGCTGTACATTTTTTGTGGTTTTGTTGTTTGACCTCATATGGTTATACTTATAAAAATCACGTTCAATCAAACGTAAAATGAGTACAACTTAGCTTCGAGTACAAACATCGGATCATTCCTTGTTACCATCAAATTCCCCCTAATAAAATTGGTTGCTCAGTTCATGTTTTTGGGGCGTGAATAAGCTTTGAATAAAATAAGCAATCTTTAAATAAGTATATGACATCCGCGCACTCACCACCGTCAAAATAAATCAATTCTCACAGCAAGGGCAGAAAGAAACTAATTTACAAAACCCACCAAATCGATTGGCCAGTTGACACATGTTGATGAATTATTCCTGTAACAGTGTGCGTGTTTGGAAAGAGTTTCCCTGTTGTGTCTCTCAGGAAAGCGAGCTGTGAAATGCTGGATAAGGTGCTGTCATAAGACTCGGATGAGGTAGGCAGGGATGAAGATGATACTGAACACGAATAGCAAGCTGGCCAGCATGAGGAATCCTACACCGAGGTAGTTAGTGAACCAGATCCTGTATCTGGACAGGCGAGGTGGGTGATGGACGCCCACCATGTGGGGAGGGTATGGGTGCTCAGGGTGGGGCAGAAGCTGCAGTGTCACCACCATGCCGAGGTCTTCGCTCCCATTTTTCTTCAGCCAACACAGCCGAGAGCCCTCCAGCCAGACTGTCTGCAGATCCTGCAGGCCTGGAGGGAAGGAGGACATCATCTCCAGGTTGGCACTGAGTTTGGGAATCCCTCCTGCTGGGATGGAGATGGCAGCCCTACAGAGCGGACAAGAGAAAGTGTCTGTCTGCTTGGTGAAGATGCACATCCTGGAGAGGCACTCCATGCAAAAGGTGTGACCGCAGGACAAGAGCAGAGGTGTCTTGGGGCCATTGTCGTAAGAGACATAACAGACCGGACACTCAGAAATAGTCCTGTGGGGCTGCACCTCCTCTCCCTGATCTCCCATGCCTTGGAGTTAAGCAGGAATGGTCTCCATGCTGTGACCCTGAGCCAAGACAACTCACATAGACCAGATTCAGTGAAGTTAGTAGAAGATAAAAGGGAGTTCCTTTGTAGCCAGGGCAGTGGTGTCCTTGTCTTGTTCCAATGGATGTTTTTCAGAGATGAGGACCTCTCTCCTCTGGCTGTGATGTCTCACTCCTCTTGAACTCACTTATGTCGCCATATGAATATCACTCCTTTCTTTCTTCTCTCTGTGATGTATCTCTCTGGAACAAATATCTTCACCTTTTCTCTTCCCTTCCTCCGATTATCTCTTCTTTGCATTTATTTATCCCTCTTCGCTGATTTTCTGTTCCCTCGATTCTCTTTCTCTCTCTCTGCAATCTCTCCAGTTCTCTCTGTACTTGTCTGTAACTCCACTCCCTTCTCAGTGAAGCTCTCCTCTCTCTCTCTGTGAGTCTCTCTCTCTCTGTGAATCTCTCTCTCTCTCTCTGAGACTCTCCCTCTTTCTCTCTGTGAGTCTCTCCTCTCTCTCTCTGAGTCTCTCTCTCTCTCTGTGTTTGCTAATCGTTTCTAAGGTTGCCTCAGACTCCCACTCCACCTAGTTACCACTTTCATTCAATGTTCACTGTCACTCACCTTGTTTGACTCCAGACTCCAACTCCTACAGTTCCAAACTCGGATCTTCAGGTCATTTGATTGAATTGGTTACGATCAGGGTAGGTTATCAACTGTTGACGATCGGAGAAAATTCCCAGGGCAACAATCCTGTTGGAGGTCATCTTAGGAGGAGCGAGAACGGGTGATATTGCCTTGATTGACTGTATTCAGATACAACTCCCTTTTGCCCCCCCACCCCAACCAACTCCCTGTTAAAGTTTTCTACTGGTTACCTGGTTCCTAATGGGAGCAAAACAAAATATACAACAAAATTCAATTTGCAGTATATTCTGTGAAGCCCTTTGAGACGTCTCAACGATGTAGTAAGATGCTAAATCAAACACAAGGATTATTATAAAGTGCATATTACTGTTGGTGGTGTGTTGGTTGCCCTTTAAGGCTTCACTGCTCCATTCCTGGCCATAATGAAAGTTGTTTTCACTCATGTAGCATAGCAACACAGGGACTTTGTGACCACTGCACCAGGCTGGAGAGCAAGAACCTCTCACAAGATAAATGGGTCTTGGGTCACTGCGGTTTGCTCCAACGTCAGCCTCGGTCATGGTTAATATGCTTATTGGCACCATCCAGACCTCAAGTATATTCAGATCAATCATCCTGCTTACCTCAGGCACGTCACTTATGACCTGCCTTTGCTCTGAGAACGTGAAGTTGGAACCCGGTTATTAAACGATTGGCAGATCATTTTCCGGAGGCAATAATCCCTTAAAAAAAATTGGGACACTCAATCCACGACTGCTGTGCGCAATTGGCTCACAAAAGACAGTCAATTCACTTCTCAGTATGTTCTGTGAGAAATCTCAACAGCGAGATAAGGCGCTGTATCAAATGCAAGGAATACCAATATTATTATTATTAGCTTTCTCAGCCCCACAAGTCATAAGGTTGTCTTCAGTCACTGGAGCCCCCCACACACATGCACACGCACACAAACAGCCAGCGACTGCATTATTTCAGGCCCACAAGTTTATTATTAACTTGGTGTAAAGCTCTTTGTTGTGGCAGCCTGGACTGTGAGCTCAATTACCCCCTGAACTGGGGCTTTGCCCTCAGCCTTCTGACCCAAAAGTGGGAGTGTGACCGGCTTGAGCCGAAGCACTTTTTTTTGCTGCGCGGGAGAAAAGATGAAAGTTAGACACCAGGAACTCTGTATCGAATATCAATGCAAATCACCAGCAAAGAAGAAAAAAGATTATTTGAATTACAATGGAAACTCTGATCTGCATTAAGAGAATGTTTCACAGAACGCTATCTGCACAGATCATCTTTTACACAAGGCTGAAATTTCCTGCTACGTCACTGGGGACAGAGGCACCGGCTCGTTGGTGTTGGGCTCCTTATGACACAGATCGGGATCTGACTACTGGGGGGTTCTCACAATGGGATTCAATGAGATTCTATGATAAGGAACCAAAGCCACACAAATTGGGAACTCGGCAGTACATCCCACTGAGCAGCACATTGCCTGATCGAGCCACTTGGTAAAGAAATACTTCTTGGTATCCCTTTTAATATTGCCCTTTGCAACTCTAAACCTGTTGCTCTGCTATCTTGGCATGTTTAAAAATAGAAGTTTTACATCTCTCAACAGGAGAGATGAGGAACAGACAGCAATGCTCCAGGCTCAGTGGATCAGTACAATGGCAAATTTCTCCCTAAAGGCACAGAACAAACACAATAACAATAAAAACAGCAGTCGCCGGAAACACTGACTAAAAGTCATTGGCCTGAAACGTTAACTCGCTTTCCTCTCTCCGTGGATGCTGCCTGACCTCCTGAGGGTTCCCAGCGACTTCTGTTTTTATTTCAGATTTCCAGCATCTGCCCTATTTTGCCTTTTGTTGAATAACAATGATGTTCACTGTATTTGAAACATCACGGATCACATCAAAACATTTCACAGAGAATTGTGTAGTGACTGAGCGCTCTGGGACACTACTCTACTTGAGGGGAGCTAGATAAATCCAAGCTGCTGTTGTTGTAACTGTCTATTTCAAGGCAGACAATTTTGAGCATAATAATGACCCTCAGATCAGCCACAAATTTTATCTGGAAGCTTGTTGGCCTGGACACCGAGAGAAAAAAGACCTTTTTGTTTGGAATTACTTTGCGGGATCTTTAACATCCATGCGAACAGGCAGACGAGACCTCCGTTTAAAAGGACGACACCTCTAATATTGTAGAACTCCCCCCAGCACTGCACTGATAGGGCTGAAAAGTGCTGCCTTGTGCAATCATTGCCTATAGCTCATCCATTTGGGTGAGGAGGTGGGTGTCAGTCTCAGCACTGCAGTGAGTGAGTTCACTCCTCTCTGTCCTTCCCAAAGTGGAGTGCGCCCCATTTGGATCTCCCCTCATTTAACTAAAGTAGCTCAGGTTTCAGCTCAGTAGTACATTAGGGAAATATATGGAAATAAAGAGTCTTTTTTCATTATACATTTGACAGCCACATCTGAGAGAGAGAGAGAGCAGATGCGTGGACTGTTACCTGCGAGTAGAGTTTGCAGCTCAACGCAGTGCAGTCAAAAAACCTCAGGCCTGGCAAAGACAGCCCGTTCCAGCAGATCCAACGTTAGCTATCTCCGAAGCAGAAGAATTCCCCAAGGAGATCAGTGGCGGAAAAGAGAACATTGCCTTGGATTGAGAGTAAGAGTTTCAGAGCTTTCAATGGCAGTGTTGGAATATAAGTCTATCCAACTGTGTGAGCTTTGCTTCTGTCAGTCTTAAGCTGTGCTGTGCTCTCCATCTTGCCTGTCTCCATCACTTAGAGCTCACGTGGTGAAAAGTTTCAACCTTTTCAGCCTCTGACGCTCTCACTCTCTCTGACAGACCATTTGCAACAAATTCCGTTTCTCAAATGGGCTGTTGTTACCAACGCAGTTGACTTTGCGTTGACTCCCTGGTTCAGTTGGTAGCACTCTCACCACTGCATCAGAAGGTTGTTCAAGCCTCGGGGTCAGGGACTCTGAGTTGACAGTCAAGGCTGTGAGAGCCTATGCTGTACCGTTGGGTTATCAGACATGTGTCCTACAGATGAGATGTTAAACCGAGATCCCATCTGCCTGCTGAGGTGAACGTTAAAGATCCCTCGGGGCTACTGATGTCCAGGCCAACAATCTTCAAGATAGAAGTATCCATTCACACTACGGCTATTTGTGGGTCAATGCTGTGTTGCAGTCACATTTGCCTACAGATCTACAGTCACAGCAATTATTGTGAAACGCTTTGAGAGGTTTTGGATGTCATAAGGCAGCGGATCAAATGCAGGGATTACTATTAGCATTCCTTGGGTGTTACCCTTCAGATAAGATGTTAAACCTGTTAAGGCGGACGTTAAAGATCCCATGGCACTATTCGAAAAGAGAAGGGAATTTCTCCTGGTGTCCTGCGCCACACTTTCAGAAGAGGAACCAGAGAATGTTCCTTTCCCCGGAGGGTAATCGATGACTGGAACAGTTTACCAAGAAGTGTGTGAGTGCGAGTGTGTGTGGGGACGGGAGTTGGGGGTTCGGGGGTTGAGTCCTGGACTCATTTCAAAAAGAGATAGATGCTCTGATGGGAAGACAGTAGGGTGGGTATTGTGGAAGGATGACATCATGTGTTTTGACAAAGTGCCACATGAAAGATTAACTGAAAGACAACAACAACAACAACAAGATTTCATTTACAGAGCGCCTTTCACGTCGGCAGGACGTCCCACGGTGCTGGACAGTTGGGTCGGGACCCGAGCAGGGGAGAAACAGTCAGGGTGAGGGGAGGGAAGGGAGGGAGCGAGGAGTGGGTAGAGAGTCGAGAGGGGAGCTGAAGGCACGGTCAAAGAGAAAGGTCTTGAGACCGGCCTTGAAGGAGGAAAGGGAGGAAGCGAAGGCGAAGGCACTGGGGGTTAGAGTTCCAGAGCCTCGGGGCTGAGAGGCTGAAGGCCCGGCCACCGATGGTAGGGCGGTTGGGGCGGGGGATGTGAAGCAGACCGGAGCCAGAGGAACGGAGGGTACGGGCAGGTAAGTAGGGGGATAGTAGGTCGGAGAAGTAGGAGGAAGTGAGGCCGTGAATGGCCTTGTAGGTGAGGATGAGGATCTTGAATTCGATCCTCTGGGGGAAGGGGAGCCAGTGGAGGCGAGCGAGGGTGGGAGTGATGTGGTCGCGAAGCCTGGTGCGAAGACCAGATTGCCAGGAAGGGTGGTTGAGGCCAGGAAACTGCACTCATTGAAAAAAGTGCTTGATGCTTTGATGGAAGGGAAGGAGATGAGATCAGAAAGGACTAAAGGCTTTCTTTGTCTGAACTAGTTTTGTTATCTTTCTTGCAAGATGATTGTCAGACATCCGTTTAGTTCTGTCAGTATATCCTGGTTGTTCCTAGAATAACTATGCAAGTATACCAGGCTTGTTTTCATGGCTATGTGTACGACTTCTATTCTGCAGCCCTATGCGATTTGATTATCATGTAACTGAATATTCTTTGCATTTAACACAGCACCTTTCATGTCGGAGTGATGTCTCAATGCACCTCACAGGATTTACAGCCAAATTTGCACACAGCCATCTTCCACAAACAGCCACAAAGAGAATGATTCCATGACACTATTATTAATAGTATTATTGGTAATAATAATAACTATGAATATTATTAATAATAATGATGATTATGTAGCGTCAGCCAAGACAATGCCCTCCTGTGACTCTGTCTTGTGTCTCTGTAGGGTCCTCTGGTTGCCGTTGACATCGTTGACGTCGTGTCAGATCATGTCTGAAGACAAGTTCCATGACCTGGAGTGCACGATCTGCTTCAGTGATTACAACAATGGCTTCCGAGTGCCCAAGGTGCTGGAGTGCGGACACGTCTTCTGCCTGGAATGCCTGGCCCGGATGAACATGAAATCTCACGTGGCCGAGGCCATCCTATGCCCGATGTGTCGTGGCATTTCCCAGGTGCCCTTGGCCGGCTTGCCCAAGCTTAACAACGACCCCGCAATCCTGTCCGCCTTGCCCAACGACATGAAGAGGATATACAGCGTCCGCTTCAACCGCACCAAAGGCCGCCTCCTCATGCACAAGCCCAGATCCCAGATAAAGAAAAAAGTGTTTGTCAACTCGGTCAGTCAGACCCTAGACGTGAGCAACCCATCACAGCCCGTCATCTACAGTCTGCGCAAACGCATCTGCTGGCCACTGTCCAAGGCCAAATACTGCCTCGCCACCTTCGTGATTATAGTTGTCACCCTTGCCCTCTTCTTCGTCTCCATCTGGGCTTTTAATCTTCCCCAGAACAACTCCAGCTCATGGAAAACTACAAACAGCAACAAATAATTCCACTTTGCAGCATCATTGCCGTTGCCATAACCTGGGACCCCCGAGGGAGGGGCAAGGCCACTTTACATATTTTTATAGTACTTCAGCACCTTGCGACGTCCTCCTGACGTGCCCTGCTCCACCGTACTGTTAGATATTCCTGGGCATGTCACCTGCCCAGGTAAACCTTGCTCAGCTTGGCACAGATATGCATCTCTGTTTGAATAGTGCCATAGAGTCTTTGATGTTCATTTGAAGAGACGAAGAAAGGAGCCTCGGTTTAAGGTCTCATCCAAAGAACGTCACCTCTGATAATGCATTGCACTCGACTGGTAGTCTGGACCGGGAGCTCAGAATTTCTGATGAGGGGATTTATTATATTATATATTATATTAAATAACATATTAAAAAAAAATTGAAAAAAAAAGCACATTTACTTAGGTAAAACCTCAGCAGAACTGTGAAGGATAAGCGTGGGTGGGGTGGGGGGGGGGGTTACTATAAAAGTATTTTGACAATTGTGTGAATTGTTGACAACTCATCTTAATCCTCTGTGGATGAGTCAGTCACCTGAAGTTGCGCACAGTTTGGCGAGGAGGCTATTCCATGCTTATCAGAGCCATCTACAGTGAGAGAGATTGCATTATGAGTAGAAATTCAGGGTCGTTCTGCTGACATTTTTTAAGTCAACGAAGGATAGTTCTGCCTTCATCAACAACAGCAAAAAACAAATTACTCTTAATAATAATCTTGCATTTGATACAGCGCCTTATCACGTCTTTGAGACGTCTCAAAGCACTTCACAGAATATATTGTAAAGTGAATTGACTGTATATTTTGTGGGTGATCATATAGCGCCTTTCATGTCAGGAGGATGTCCCAAGGCACCGGACAGTCAAGGATTTGGCCCCGAGCTGGCGTTTGGGTGAGAAAAAGAACACTGACACTTTTGGGTACAAATTCTGTTCAGAGATATCGGTCGTGCCTTTGGTGCCTGTTAAAGTCAGACTCCGCTACTGTCAAGTGCCCTGGGATGCTACACCACGTGAAGAGGGCTATATAAATGCAACTTGTTACTGTTGTTGTTGTTGTAAAGTCTCATTATATGGCTGACATTGTCTGAGGCTACACCAGAATGCTGAACGTAAGGTCTACGTTTGTAACTTAAAGTCTCTACCTGGCTCTCTTCAAAGCCAATTGAGAGGACAGTGCGTTAGGAAAGAGAGAAATTCTGACACCTCAAGTCTATTATGCCCCACAGGTAAACCATGTGTTGACGTCTGTGAACAGATGAAATTACAGATGCTCTTCAATCCATTGCATTGCAAGTCTAACCACATTATTAAATGTTTGCACGAGGTTTTCACATGCCACATAACTGAACCCAACCAACATAACTGAGCTCTGCCTCTCCCCAGAAAGTCCAGCCGTGTCAAATTACTATTGTTAATAAACTATGTGTGTGTTTCCTTTCAGCTATGCAACTTTTCCTAATCAAAAGGGTTTATTTTGGGGGTTGGGGGTGGGGGGGTGGGAGCAGGGAGAGTGGGATTGTCAGTGAAGTGTCTGACACACAAGGAAACACATCACCGCCCTCGAGCCTCCAAACCATAATAGTAACAGCGTCAGTGGTGGCTTCCAATTGTCTGGAAGGGAATGAGCACTTGCTACCTAAATGACAACGTGACTCATCTAATCGCGGAAGCAAGAGCCAAGGCTTGGGGCTGGGGGGGTGGTTCCCAGAATGTGCAGAATGACTTTCATGTAGTTATATGGGAGATGGGCCAGGTGGAGGAGGTGTTTGAAGACTCAGTGAATGAGATAGACTTTTACAGGTTTGTTTAAAGTAACTCTAGACGTTAACCAGCTAAAAACTGCACAGCCCGTCACTGTGAACAAGATCCCTCTGCTTGTCCAGCTGGGATCTACTCACATTTTGAGAAACAAGCTGTTCCCGTCGTTACTGATGTTTGCTCCAATAAAACAGTTCCTCTCTGTATTGAATGGTCTCAGGCTCATTCCCGTCTCTGTCCACACTGAGTATGTTTCTCAACAGCACCAAGTTACACTTATACAAAGCCTCTCATGGAGTTATATGGGAGATGGGGCATTTTGAAGACGCAGTGAATGAGATAGATTTTTACAAGGTTGTTTAAAGTAATCATAATAATCCTTGCATTTGCTCTATCACGTCTCACAGGATTTTACTATGAAGTGGAGTGACTGTATTTGTAGGCCAACACAGCAGCACAATCGCACACAGCAGTGTCCCGCAAACAGCCACGGAGTGAGCCAGTAATTTTACTTGGGGGATTAATGGCCAGGACACCGGGAGAGAGAACCTCCCTTCTCCTTTCAAATCCTGTCATGGGATCTTCAAGTTTGGTTTAAAGTCACATCTGAAGGACGGCACCTCTGGCCATATAGCACCTTGACCCCAGCACTGCATTGGAGCATCAGCCCAGGATGTACAGATTGTGCCCTGATCAATATTTATTCCCTGATTCTAGTTACTTTACCAGCTGTTCCTGCTGTTTCCCCAATGTGTGTGATATAAGGAACACTCCTCTGTTCGCTCACACACCTGTCTCAGTGCTGCTCTTTGCAATCCCCCCTTTCTCCCTCACCGTCTCCAAAAACAACTCTGCCATCTATTGCCGCTGTGTTTCCCAACTAACCAGGTACCTATGTGTCTGTGCCGGGGAGGTGAAGGGTCACCAGATCCTGCCCTCTCCTGCTCCCATCTCTGTAGATTACGGGTGCAACGGAGTGGCACTGAGACACACCTGAGCTGGGAGAGAGAAAGAGAGACAAGCGTGCGGGTTACAATTCATCTGATTAAACAGGACATCAGAACCTGTACAACCTGTTTCTCCGGCTCAGGTGTACCACGTGATACAGCTTAGGAGCCGTGAGGAGAGCTTGTATTTCCTTGAGAAGAAAGGGGGAAACTTTCAATATCAGTTCCTTGTGTTGAGAGCAATGATTCGCTCCCGTGGACACCGCTGGATTGAGTCGGGCAAATTAATTGTGGAGACGAGGATTGGGATTAATTCCTCAGTGGCCTAGTCACTCGACGTGAGGAAGCCGGGTGAGCGTGGGCAGTCTGCACAGAGAGACCCTAACTGCTTCAGGCAGTCATCAATCTAAACTTGTGCGCCTGAAACAACGCAGTGCCTGTCCGTTTGTGTGTGCGCTTGTGCGTGTGTCGGGGGCTCCAGGGACTGGAGACAAGCTTATGACTTGTGGGACTGAGAAAGATGATATAATAATAATCCTGCATTTGATATAGCGCCTTCTCACATCCTTGAGACGTCTCAAAGTGCTTCACAGAATAGATTGTAAAGTGGAGTGACTGTGTATTTTGGGGGTGAAACATGGCAGGTGAGTTGTCTCATTCACAAACAGTCGTGGATCGCGTCACCCAATTATTTTTTGGAGAGATTATTACGCTGGGAAAGCGATCTGCCAATCGAATAACAACCGGGTTCCTACTTACTGCGAGGTAAACAGAGCCGTGTGGAGTAACGAAACTTGCCTAAGGTTTCACCCCGCCCGGGAATCGAACCTGGGTCCTCTCGCTGGTGAGGTGAGAACACTAATCACTACACTACGGGACTCCAAAATCCCAAGCAACGACAGAGAGTGGGATAGCTCTCTTCCAGAGGCACGAAGGGCAGGACTCTGCGGCACAGAAACCGGTGCGAAAGCGTGAGGTGCGATCAGCCCGACCGTCTTACTCTGGTTCCCCGAGAGCTTCGCACAGAGAAGGCTGCAGATCGTCAAGCGCTCGTGGTCGCACAGGGGTCCGGGTTCTATCTGCCGTGACATTGAGGGGCTCCGCTTGGTGTTCACCCCCCACCATCTCCCCACTGCGCCCACAACCGGCCACTTACTTCACTGCGTCTCGCTGCGATGCTGCAGGGAAATGACCCCGGGGAACCCGAGTGTGTGATTTGCTGGAATCGCTATGACAATGCCTTCCGGATGCCCAAGGTGCTGGAATGCAAACACACCTTCTGCCTGGAGTGTCTGGCCCGCATGAGCCTGGCCTTCGTGTCGGAGTCGGCCCCGGAGGTGTCCTGCCCTCTGTGCCGGCAGTTGACCGTGCTGGGGCCGGGCCGGCAGATCACAGGGCTCCCGGCCAATGCCGACATCCTGCGCCACTTGCAGCTCGAGCCCTTCAACGTGCTGCTGGACCGCGGGCGACTGGTCTACAAGGGCTCGAGGAAAGCTCACTTCCTGCTGCACCGGCCCACGGTCTACACCCTCAGCCTCGATGTGGAGAGGCAGCGGGACCTCTCCCTGTCCCCGGGGGGAGGGGACGGGGCTCCCGGCCGGAGATTCCTGCGGAAATGCTGCCAGAGCGTTCATCTCCGGGCCTTGACGTACGTGCTGATCAGCGTGTTCGGGATCTCCATCTTCCTGATTGTCTCCTTGTTCTGGACCAAGCAGATCTTGTGGGGGATGGGCTGAGCTGAGCCAGCGAGCGAGCGAGCTTGCGAGGTGAGGCTGACGAAAGTCATGGAGCAAAAGACCAAACACTCACTCTCGGGCAGAGTGAGGCACTGGATGATTCCGCTCTGCCGGCTACTTTGGAAGCAACTCCGCGGCCCGAGCCGCTCTCTCTTGTGTTGTATTTGAATTTGTTTTTTCATACAAAAGGCCGTATTATTTAGAACCTCACACGTACGGACCAGGGGTGAGGAGCGGCTGCTCGGAGTGACAGCCACCTCCCTCACGCTTTGCTCCTGCCCCTGAGCTGTGCCCTTTGCTGTTAGCTGAACTTGTTGGGAAGAACCAGGAGACAAATCCCCTTTCATAAAAATATTAATAATCTTTACGTTCGATACGGCGCCTTTGGACGTCCTCCTGAAGCAAAAGGCGCTGTATCAAATGTATTGTAAATTGTACTGTATACCGTAAATTGTTGTGACTGTGTATTTTCTTTGTACGGTGAGCGGGGGTGGGGTGGGGAGCAAACTCCTCAGTGGCTGCTTCCTGCCAAAAATACTAGACATAGGGACATTGGGAATAGGTCGTAAATTAGGAAACGTGCTCTGGGGAGCTGTGACCATAGATGATTGGATCAGAGGAGCCCAGGGAACAAGTTTACTAGAGGATAATAATAGTTAGTGCCAGACAATGACAAGCTATGTGGTTTCCAGCAGTTACCCAAACACAACACTCTGCAGTCTCCATGCCTCGACTCTTGCAAAATTGCACCAAATACTCTGCGGAATTAGGTAAGTGGGGTGGGATTCTCTGGGGAGAGTGCTCACTCATTCCATTTCGGACAGAAGGAAATGTTAAAGAATATTCCAAATCCAAATACATGGATATTCTCAAGCGTGGTGATGGGTTTCTGTACGTGTCCGAGTCTGGCTGAGTTCCGCTGGAAATCTGGTGGATTGTTGGCCAGGACACCAGGAGAAACTCCCTTTGCTTATGTAAACCAAAATTGAGTGAGTGAACGGAAAGCTGTACGCATACACACAGCACATCACATACCACAGCCTCCCATAACATAATCTTGAATTTGGTATAGCACCTATCACATCAGGACATCGCAAAGCACTTCACTGGATGTATTGTAAAGTGGAGTGACTGTGTGTTTGTAGGTGAATGTAACAGCCGATTTGCAGTTATACAAGCTTGTGATGTAGAAGTTGATGTTTGTTTCCCTGTGACTGTAAAGCACTAAGCAAATCTTAATTAAAAAACAATATGTGAAAGGAACCAAGCAGATGACATGTAATGAGTACAAGAGTCTTAAGTATTGATTTGCAGCAGTAATAGAAATGACTGGAGCTTCCAACTATCAAGGCTGAAGTTTTGAACAGAATTGATCTCAAACCACACTCCGCTACATTTTTCTTTGCGCACTTAACATGGGAAAATTTGGAATTGATCACCAGGAATCAAAATTCTGAGCTGTCAGGGTTAGGCAGTCAGATGTTTTAACAAACCTTTACTCCAGCATTATCACGTCTTCAAGACGTCTATAAGCGCTTCGCAGAATATACTGTAAAGTGAATTGATTGTGTATTTTGTGGGAGAAACAAGGCAGCCAATTGTGATGAATGATTCAGGATTGCGATGAAGCAGTAAAGACGAACAGTAGAGAACACGCAGTAAATGAAAACTGCTGGTCGGACTCGTAAAAAATAAAATATAAAATAAAATTGCATTTGGAGGGCATTGCAAAGCGCTTCGCAAGATATACTGTAAAGTGCAATGACTGTGTGTTTTGTAAGTGAATAGTTTAGAATGACGAAGTGTTTTTTTTTACAAAAGTATTTATTATACAAAGGTGGTGGGGATAATAAAAGGCTGATCACCCATATTCACAAACGCGATAGTTGCGTGTTTAACTAGCCGAGTGAACCTGAGTCACTGACCCGCTGGGGTTCAGCGTGGTGCGAGCCCCCAGGACGCTCCTGGGTGGTTTACATTTCAATACTCGAACGGTCACCTAGAGCCCTGCAGATTGATGCAAGTTTGTGTTCCTGGCGGTGCTCAGGCTCAGCTCTGCTTCAACAATCAAACCAGCAGCAAAGGCAACACTCGCGAGCCTGACTGCAGGAGAGGTGAGCTGTGATCTGCCCCATTGCTTAAGTTCTGCTTGTATGAACCGGTTGGTGGGAAAACCGTAAATAAATCCAGTGAAAAGGATGGGACCTTTGATCCTCAAAAGGTCTTACTGTACGCTTCGGAGATGTGCGGTTAAGAGCACGCAAACCCCAGTGCGGAATTTGTTTAGTTTCCATGGCGGGGTTTCAGCAAGCACCACAGCTGAAGGAAAGGCTGAATTAGGTTTAGGTTTTATGTAAATATAAGTTTCTGTTCAACCAACGTGGCTTTAGGGGAAGGTCAGGAAACCAAACAAGTTTCAAACTCCCGTCTTTTATCACTGAGAGAAAGTTAGAGAGAGAGAGTGCGGTACCTCGGCAACCACTGTATACAAGAATCTGACTGCACACAGGAGTCAGGCAACAGAGCTGAGGGAACCATGGCCAGGTGCCATCGAGTGCGTTGTGTTTTGGCTGCAACACCTGCCCCACTCCCGCCCCGCTATGGCAGCTTGTCACCAGATCCTGCTGATGTCCTGTCTACTCGGACGTCCAGAGCTTGAAGGTCCTGTCGTAAGAGCAGGTCGCGATCAGCTGGCCGTTTGGGAGATGTCTAGTCCCATCACTTTGCCCTCGTGCCCAGCCAGTGTTTTCAGCGGTGACCACCCGGGGTGCGTCCACACCTTGGCCGTGTTATCGTAGGCACCGGTCAGCAGGTAATGCCCGTCAGTGGCTGCAGAGAAAGATTTCAGCCCTTTAGTTACACAATACGGAACAGGTCTGAGCACCCGAATTGTGTCGGACTGGCATTGAGAAAGCCGAGCAATTAAACTGGAATAGGAAGAGACTGGGAGGTTCAATGGGTTCAGCACATCCTGCCTTCACCTCCAGATCAGAATTGATTAGACCCAGACTGGGTTTGCTGGCTGGGAAGGTCCTATAGTGTGATAAGGTCAGAGTAATTCTAACATAAAACTCTGTGAGAAGCCCGACCCCACAGAGGGAGCAGGAGGCTGACCTGAAATTCGAACAGTCATGGATCGAGTGAACCCAAATATTTATATATTTGTTGAGGTCTTATTACCCCTGGAAAACGATCCACCAATTGACTAATAACCAGGTTCCTCCTTACTGCTGGGTAAACAGGCACGTGCAGTAAGGAAATTTCCCTAAGAGTTCTCCCCACCCGGGAATCAAACCCAGGCTCGCTTGCGAGGGGAGTGCACTAACCATTCACTGCCTAGCCTCACGTGTGAAGAATGGCCACTTGAGGGTGACAAGCGTCCCCATAGACTGAGCAAGAGTGGTTTCCTTCAGGAATATTTGGCCCTCAATAAGTTATTGCTGTAAGTTTACGCTTCGCTACTTCAGAGGACTTACGCTGAAACTTGACTGCGGACACCAGGTTCTGGTGGGAGGGGATGGTGTAAATGCATTTTCTCTGGCGCAGGTCCCACACTTTGCAGGTGTTGTCGCCACTCCCGGTTGCTGCGTGATACCTGAAGCATCAAAAGAGGCTTAAATCGGAGGAGAAATTGCCCAGAGACAAAGAGAGATATCACGCCCAAACTCAACCGCCAATGACAGCTCATTGTATTAGAATTATAATAGTAATAATCCTTGCATTTCATACAGTGCCTTATTACATCATTCAGGCTTCGAGATGTCTTGAAACGCTTCACAGGATACACTGTAAAGTGTAGGGACTGGATATTTTGTCGGAGAAACAATAGTCAAACCTCACTATAAGGAAACCTGCTTATAACAAACCCACGGTTTTAACGAGCCCAATGGAAAGACCTGATTTTTGCAGCTCTTTTGACGGTCAAACCCTGATATAGTGAACACCCAGTTATAAGAATCTTTTCTGCCAGTTCTGAGGTGGTTTGTTATCGCGAGGTTCGATTGTCAGTACACGAATGGGAGAAAGTGACAACATCAATTTCAGTTAATAGATTTTCTTCCCCTCTGGGTTTTATGAATAGTTGTGTGTAGAGCAGCCTCCCTGGTGGAGCTCTCCGTCGGCAGCTCAGCCTGGTGGCCGCTGGTCTTACCCGTTTGGGGAGAAGCTGATGCTGTAGATCTCTTTGAGGTGTCCCTCCAGGAACATGATACATCGACCTGTCCGCAGGTCCCACAACCGGCCAAAGGCATCCAGGCCACTGAGCAGAGAGAAGCAATGGGAGTGTTAGCGAAGATTATGCGCTTCCAGGTAATGGCAGATTTTTACTTCGATCTTTACTCATTTCCTCATCGCTACCCATCGAGTGCGGTTCTCTGCATCAAAGCAACATTTGCATCGATGCTGCACCTTTGCTGACCTCCCTCAATCTCTGCTCCGTGCTTGAGCATCACTGGTAGAGACCCTGGCACCAGGACGGTGGAGTGGAGTGCCTTTTTGTGGGCAAACACAGCAGACAATTTTACACCTAGCAATCTCCCACAAACACCCATGGAAGTGAGTGACCATTTTTATCTGAGGGATTGGCAGCCAGGACACCAGGAGAGAGAAACTCCCTTCTCTTTTTGAATTGTGCGACGGGATCCTTAACGTCCACCTGAGTAGGTTTAATGTCTCATCTGAAGGACGGCACCTCTAACAATTCAGTACACCCCCAGCGCTGCACTGGGGTGTCATTTTAGACTACATTGGTGTCAAGTCTCGATGTGCAGCTAACTTTGAGCCCGGCTGACACTCCTTAATACTCCTTAAGACATAGCTAAAGGAATTCCTTAAAGGAACAAGTATGCCTGTTCAACACAAGCAGCTCTGCCGGAGTCAACAAGCTCATATGGGCCATTTGACGTTAATCTTGTTCCTGATCTGGTGCTGAGCCTTCATTCTTTTCCTACTCTCTGGTGTGAAGGGTTCATTGAGTACAAATACTGAGGAAGATTATTCTTTTAAAAAAAAGAGCAGGGCAATTTATACTGGTTTATACTATTCAAACAATTTAAACTACACAAACTGGTTTAGTGGAACAGTTTGCAGGTTACATCACATCATCACATCACCTACATTAAATGTTGTCTCATTCTTTGAGGAAGGGGGCTACATTAGACAGGTGCACTCCACCCCCCACCCATTGTTAAGAGGTTTGTCCTGAACTACTGGACGCAGCAGAGAAATGGAACGAAGGAGTTAAATCACAAACACGAAGTCCAACGTACATGAGCATTGGGGGAAACGGTGGAGAGAAAGCTTTGTGGAGGTTGAAGTACATTCTCAGAATAAGTAAGTGAATGATCCATGCAGGTAACCTAACATGTTCCTCATCCATTCAACCATTCCTTGTTGCTCTTCTCTGCACCTCCTCTAGGGACTGAGCAGCCAACTTGTGCCATGATGACCAGAACTTTACGCAGTACTCAAAGTTCAGTCTGATGAGAGCACTGTACAGCCTGAATCTGACATCTAGGGATGTACTACTGATGTAGCAATATAATTTGCCACGTTTTAATTCTGGACCTCACAGACAAGTGGAAGGCTCGCTTGCAGGATTAAAACAAGGCCACACAGGGACGGATCGAGAATTCGATTAGATCTTGAAGTCGGTTATGCCATCAACCAAAGACCTCCGAGGTAGATGACTCTCTAAGCTGCAAAACATTCATTGGAACTTAAGCTACACTGTCATTTTAGATTAAAGACAAGATATGCAAAAGATGAGTTCCTAACCGCTGGCCGGGAAAGCTGAGATGTGGTTCAGATCAAACCCCTTGTACTCCACAGACACAGGAGAAATAGCTAACTAACATGTCCACAAAGTTGTAAAGGTACAGATTCCCAGGACACTTGCCTTCCTTTGCTTGGATCTTCCACTTCCATGGAGACAGAACTGGGGCAATAACAGAGCAAATTGTGTGCCCGGGTGAGGGAACTGAATCAACGAATGATTCAGTTGTGATTGCAGAGTGCAGCCAGATGATTATGATGTGACTTACCCCTAGCTCTGTGGACAATATATGATACTCACCCGGTTCCCACTAGCGAGCCATCATTGTGGAAGGCAATATCATAGACACCTTTGCTGTGTCCTTCCTGGTGCAGGATTTCCTCCTGAGCCTCCAGATCCCAGAGCCTCCAGGAGTGGTCATAGCTAAGGAACAAAGACAGCAGCAAAGATTCAGTCACTGGTACAATGCATCACACCCGAATGTCTGTTACCATGCAAAATACACCAAGGACACTTGTCTGTCACCAGTGTCTGCAAACGTAATAATAACAATAACCTTTGCATTTGGCACAGCACTTACAACATTGGGAATTGCAGTCAAATGTAGTGACTGTACATTTGTAGGCAGACATGGCAGCCCTTTTGCATACAGTTAATCTACAGGATTATTGGCCAGGATACTAGGAAAAACTCCTTTTTCCCAATAGCGTTGTCAGATAGTATTGTTTATCCATCTGATCAGGCAGCCAGGGCGTCAACTTAATGCTTCCACCGAAAGACATCACCTCTGACGTACAGCGCTCCCTCCGCACTGGGTTTGAGTGTCAGCCTACACTGTGAGCTCAAAGTCCTGATTGAACCCAAAGAAACAACCGATAACAAACAACAACAAATTGCATTTATATCGCACCTTTCACGTCGGGAGGACGATAAGATAATGAGGGGTTTAATTTTAGGGTATCAAGGGATTTGGAGCAAAGACGGGTAAATGGAATCGAGGTACAGATCAGCCATGAACTAATAGAAAGGAGAACAGGCTCGAGGGGCTGAATGGCCCACTCCTGTTTCTATGTTTGTTTCCAAGCTGCGGGTTGAGTGCAAACCCTTCGTTGTCTCACAACCTCAACCATCTGATCTCGAGGGGAAGGTAAGCAATTGACGTCATATGAGTGCAAAACAGGTCCCATCACTTACGGAAACACAGAGCAGGAAATAATCCTCCGTTGAACTGGAACATAAACACTATCTGATAAAGCAGTTACACAAAGCAGTGTTCATTGTTTCTCCCATACCTCAAACTAACAATAGACCTATCCACTCATCTGCGGTGAAACTGCTAAGAGTAAACACTTCTCCAGGATGACTCCAGGGGAAAAAAAAGCAACACAGACTACAGAGTGATGCACAGTTACTTACCATGTGGTGCCCAGAAACCTTCCGGACGGGTGCCAGGCCACTCTGGCAACTCGCATTGTGTGCCCTTCGATGTTAGCTATTGGCTCATCACTGTGTGAGAAAAGAGGATACATGTCAAGAGACAAACATAACAAAGCCCTGGAGTTATAGGCAGAACTGGTTACACCCCAACTGATCACACACAAGGCTACAGGTCCTGCGGATCACACACCAGGCTACACCCAGGGCATTTCAATCACCTTCATGGGTTTCAACAACAACTTGCATTTATATAGCGCCCCTCACGCAGGGTAGGGTCCCAGAGCACCATGCCAAGCGGGGAAGGGGAAAGTGACTGTAGGCACAGTTGACTAGGAAGGTCTTCAGGCGCAACCTGAAAATGGGGAAGGAAGGGGCAAGGCAGAGGGATAGAGGAAGGCTGTTCAAAGGAAGGGCTGTTGGAAAAAAATAAATTAGCTGCCATTCTCATCATGATTGAATTCAAGCCTGCTGGAGGTGCGAAGGTTACTGAGTGAGGGTCAGGGGGTGATTTCTGCTCCCAGTCATGGACACTCGCTGTCTGGCTTACACTCAGATAATGGACAGATTTATTAAGGTTGAGAGGAAACCATTTTTCTGGACAGCTCAGAGCCAGATATGGTTTCAAGCCGTTGCTCGACGGGGGCTACGATATCTCCAAATGGAGGGGGGACATGATCAGGAAGGACAGTTCAGCCAGGGTGGATCTGAACTCCTCCTGGTGACCAGAACCAAGTCAGGCAAAAGATAGATTAAAAAAAGGGGAAACTGCCCCAAACCCCCTACAAAGTGATTAAAAGGAAAATGTTTAACCCGTGTAAACTTCCGCTACGGACAACAGTCCCCACTCCCTCACACTAATACTGTCTATTTACAAACCTTTCCAGGTTCCAGAGTTTCACAGACCCGTCGGCTGCACACGACGCCATGTTGCAGTCTTTTTCGTCGAGTGAGATCGTAGCTTGTGGGTGAAACACGATAGCGCCCACATTTGTACTGTGACCTGGCAGAGCAGAAAAGGCAATCACAAACCAAGCTAACTCTTGCTCTTATTAAGGCTAACAACTGGCGGTGGAAGTAAGCAGAGTCTCTTTGGGGCTAAGCTGGTTCCTAACGTGACATTGCTGGCAATGGAATATTAAAACTGAGTAGATTGTCTGAGGTATTCTTGGTAGTTATTATTATTCTATGAAGCACTTTGACACGTCTCGAAGATGTGATAAGGCACTATATCAAATGCAAGGATTATTTATATGACTTACTATTATAGTCCAGTTTCTGAACCAGGCGTCATCAGGGGAACAGTTTTCAATAAATAAAACTGAATATAAGAATTTCTAAATTCCAGTTCCGAACATAAGCAGGTGGAATATCTGCCCCATGGTGGCTGTTGTGTTAGCCGTAAGCAGGCCAGCGAGGTAGTGCTACAGATCATGTCACTTGAAGCTGGACCGACGCAAGGGTGTAGGATGCTGGAAGTACATTATAAGCACGTCAAATGAGGACAGAATGAGGCTTTGACGCCGCCTAACACTCAGTCTGAGGTCAGCTTTGAAGACTGGCTACTTGGACAGTGTATAGACAGTCTGTCTCAGTACTCTTTCTCTGGGTTAAAAGATTGTGGGTTGAAGCCTGGTTACACTCTGGTCTAAACTGACCCTCCAGTACAGAGGCTTTAATTGCAAAGCACTTGCGGAATGAAGTGGGGCTGTCTTACCTCTCAGCGTACGGATGACAGTGCAGTCAGGAACACCCCAAAGTTTGCACAAGCCACTCCTGGAGAGAGAGAGAGAGAGAGAGGGGGGGCGGGGTTGGGGGTTCAAAACTGCTTTTGATACAACATGAAGCAACAACAACAAATAGTGAATTTCACATCGGGAGGACATCAAATGGCGCTGGATAATGAGGGCTTTGCACCCGAACTGCAGGTTGGCATCAGAGAGGGGGCAAGGAGGTGGAAGAGGAAAGATGATGGAAGGCATGGTCGGAAAGGAAGGTCTTGAGACGGGCCTTGATGGAGGCAATCCACCCTTCAGGTTATTTCCCTGCCGAGTTTGGCTCAGTTGGTAATGCCTCTCAGTGAAAGAATAAGCTGATGTGACACAGAATACAGTAATAATTCAATCCATTGAATTTTTATGAATTCTTACCAGGAAGCTGTAACCAGAAGCTTGGAGTTGGGGCTGAACTGGCAGTAGGAGATAGGCCGGTCATCACCAATCTGACTGCAGAAGTTATTCAGACCCTACCATGAGAAGAGAATCAATGACACATATCACTCATTCCACTCTTTAACAGCACAATGTTGACAATATACCAGCCCAGCATAAAATAAAGACAGCAGGGAATATATAGAGTAAAGCATCCTCTACTGGCCCAACAAAGAACTGACATTAATCACTGATTGCAGTGTGCAACTCAGCAGAGTCACGTTCTACCCCTTCACATTCCAGCCCTTCACCCAATCTGTTGGTCACGAAACGCATCAGGATTTGTTAACATTCCTCATTCTCACCCGGAGAGTCTTGTGGAGCTCCTGCTGACGAGCCGTTCGAGAGGCTTCGGGAATCTCCTTGTTAGCACGAGCTTCTTCCAATCGCTTCAGCGCTCTGAAAACAATGCACGTTAGCAATAGTCCATTTCACGTCAGACACAGGCTATGTACATTCATGTGAAATGGCAACTGGAGCCATTTCACCTATATGACAGGAGCCAACCCAACACGTATACAACCTTCGTAGAATCACATCACCATAACATACTTTCCCATTCACCTCGTTATGAATGCATTGGCCTGTTTTTTTTCCTGAATTCTCCCTTGCCGAGCTCAGAGGCACTGGTACATGCAAGTGCCATCCGACACCTTTCAGGTCTATATCCCACTAGGGCGTAGGGCTGTACCACTCATTACTAGGAATGTGCATGGCAAGAGGCAGCTCAGTCACAAGCACAAGCTCAGAAATTGATGATTTCTTTATTGGAACCCTCCCCCCCCACCACATCCATCCTCATACTTAGTGACACAGATACTCACTTTGGCAGGGAATAATGGGCGATCCAGAGGCGAGCTGTCTTCAGGGTGCTGGGTCCCTCGTGATACCAGGTCTGTTGATGCTGGGTGCGAAGAATAAATTAAAATGGGAGTCAACTAATAGAATCTTTCAGCCATCCAGTCACAAGCCTTAACGAGAAGCCCACACAGAAAAAAGGGAACTGCATCATTTCAAATACATCAACTCCATATGGACTCTGGAAGGGGAGGTGGGGGGGGACTTTATTTCAGTGTATATAAAATATATTATTCAAAACTTAATGAAGGCTTTGGCAAGCATTGGAATAGCAGCATGTTGAGGTGAGTGGCGTGATTCCACTCTGCTTCCCTATCTCAGTTGCTCTACTATCACAAGGTGCTGGGTGAAGACATTTGCTCAGTTCTGTATCGCTCCTGCCGGCTGCCCAACCCAACAGCAGCAAGTCTTCTGCTCAGCAACAGCTCCCCTGGCCCCGAGCAGACAGCAACAGGGATAAACTGAGGGGAAATTTACCTTCAAAACACATGACAGGGAGGTGCTGCGTGGCTAAGCGCATCTCATCCAATGGGTCATTTTAAATGCCCTCTGAAAAGAGCTGGCAAAGTAATCTGGTGTGAAAAGCAGTGGTTTAAAGAAAAAAACCACCACCACCTTCTCACTGATGAACGTACCCAGACATGTACCCATTCCCACACATAAACCCAAATACACGCAAGTTACCTCTTGCCGGCTTTTCTTTGCTTCCTCCTCTTTCTCAGTTTTCTTCAAGGCATCAGCGCCCACCACAGAGAGGATATTTCGCAATCTGATTGAAAAGGGCAACTAATATCAGCATCGGGGCACAACCATACAATACAAATTTACCTTTACATAGCGCCTTTCACATTTGGAGGACATCTTAAGGCGCTTGAAGGGTCTGGCTCGGCATCCGAATTGGGGAAGGGAGAGATGACCGAAGTTGCGGTCAAAGAGGAAGGTCTTGACACGGACCTTGAAAGTGCTGAGGGAGGCAACAATATACATAACGTGTGTATATACATAATGTGAGCATTGTGTAACTTACAAGGTAATTGATGCATCTTCTTCCAGTCAGGTTGCAGCTTCAACTGAACATGTTAATGTGGACACTGCCTACAAGTAACTCTTATAGTTACCAGACCCCTCCATCCACAGCTGGCCAGGAGGCCTCGCCAACCTTGCACTCACCTTTCTCTGCGCTCCGCTGGTCCTTCTCCAAACAGTGTGATTGGCTCGCCGAGCGCTCGAAGGCATGCCTTCACTTCCGCATCGTCTGTGGATACGTTGATCTGCCGGGCGCGCTTCCTGCGCTCAAACTCGGCCAGCACCTCCGCCTGCCTCTCGCTCATGTGCTCTTCAATGTCAAAGGACTCTCCTGCACAAGAGTCAGCGCATTGTCAGTCAGACCTTCACACTGACAGCTGACACGTGGCCTCAAGTGGAGAGCTTCACTTATGCTTTCACATCCTTCCCTTTTTCTCCTCCCTCCATTATCTCTCATTCCCAGCACACACAAAGCAATATATTATGATTACTGAGAACCTTTAGAGGTAAAGGTTAATATCTCACTCTATACCCTCAAAATCAGATTAATAAAGAGGTTTTCTCTCTCTCGGTCATATTCATCCCAGGCCAAAAGAACAAAGCAGGCAGGAGACCTCCTCACAGGCTACCACCATTCAGTGGTCCTCAAGAGTGGAGGTTCCTCCACTTAACACAGAACACTGAAGTCATGAACGTTAAGTCAGCACATGGCTAATTGCAGTCACACACCCAAGTGCAGGAAAAACTCCAGCACATTGCACCAGTCGTGTCATTAGGTTCTTGGACTGAACAAACAGGTGTCACTTTACGCGACTACTACCTAATATCAAAATGTTTTGCCTTTGCTCTTTCTGCCACTGCACATGCATGAGAAAACATTTGGGGAACAGGCGTAAAATACTTGCTCCTGAAATGGTTTAATATTTCATCAATGACTCCAGGTTACTAAACTTTCCCTGCCTCGTCATTCACTCAGTGAAAAGAATAAATAAAATGGTAGTGTCATTTACCACTGGATAAGTTAATATGTCCAGCATCCATTCCAAGCTTCACAGCTTCTTTTCCCAGATATCCTCCTTCTCCCTTGGCAATCCTTTCTTTCTCCTTCTCCTCAAGGCTTCCATAGTAAATCCGGAATTTCTTAGGCAGTGGTATATCCTCATCGTCAGACATCTTGTAAATCGGGTGATGTAACTGCAAAAATAATAATAATTCTGGCATTTGATGCAGCATCTTATGTGTTGTTGAAACGTCTCAAAGCGCTTCACAGGAGATATTGTAAAGTGGATTGACTGTGTATTTTGTTATTATTATTAAATGAAAAAGACATCCCTCCCCAAATACACAAAATCAGCCATTCGTTCACAATGGCCATTCGTTCACAACCTAGATTGCAGTTAGAATATGATTCTCAATTTGGGAAAAGTTGACATTTCTGTCTGCGCAAACAACTTACATTTATATAGCGCTCCTCACGCAGAGTAGCTCTACACTCATCGTGATTGCTGGGAAATAGCACTTTCCAACTTAAGGTACAGTGACAGCACGAAGACAAATCACAAGCTCGATGCAGAGTGAAGCTCATTATGCACAAAGTCGTTAAACACTCCCTGGCACTGTTCGGTTTGGTTAAGTGGTCCGACACGCTACCCCACATGAAGGGCCCTGTTGTTATTGGATGTCGAATAAAATGCCCTCAATGTTGCTTCACCCAACAGAAACTCCCAAATCAGAAACTGAGTGGATAATCTGGTCCAAAACTTCAGCGCGGTACTGAATTGCTGGAGGCAGCATCCTTATAAAATATTAAACCAAAGAGGCTGCTGCGGAAGCTCATGGCGGCACAAAAAGATCCCATGGAACTTTAACCAAGAACAGGCTGTTTGTTCTCTTGCTTTCCTCACTAACTCTCTTCCTGAATCCGAATTGACAATTGGTCATTTATCTCCAATCCATTTGTGAAAGATGCCGGCACCGATTAACTTGTGCGTAACAACCATAAATACCCTCAAGTAAATCGTTATGTGAAGCATTAGCATTTCAAGCTTTTCCATAATGGTACGCACGCACAGTACATAATGAAGTGGTATTTATTTTACTATGAGATGCAATAGTAAAGCTCCCTCTGCATCTCCCCATCCAGCACTCCCGAAACAGGTACAGCCTCACTAGTCCTCTCTCCCCCCCCCCCCCAGTGTACCATAACCCTTCCCCTTTTGCACTACAGTACTGGAAAAGAGTAGGAAGGTGATCCTTGGCCGACAACCACCTCCTGGATAGAAACTGTGGGACACAGCTGTGTGCAAATTGGCTGCGACAACAACGACGACGACAACCGACCAAAATCACTGCACTTTGCTGTTAAAAAAAAAGAACCCGGAGCGGCGCAGTGTCCCGCAAAGTCTTGGGACGGATATAATTTTATTCGCGTTCGGGTGAAAGGCGGCGTTACACCGAGTGCCAGTCTTATTGAATGACGAATATAAATCCTGTGGGGACCCCCGACCCCGACCCCACCGCCGTCTCCCTCCCTCTCCCTTTACCGCAGCAAAGGCGGAGGGGTGGTGGGTGGGTGGGGGGTGGGTGTGAACCTCTCATTTCCTCCACCAGGTCACGGTCTTGAGCGGGAAGTTTAATTCGTTGGTGCCGCAAGAACCGAGGAACATGAACCCTCCCCGACACACAAAAAAACACAGCACATGTCACGCTGCGGATACCGAGCGGCACCGGAGACAGGAGACTCCCACCCTCATGGGGGCGGGGGGCGGGGCTGCTCCACGCTCTCGGGCCTGAGCGGTAGTTTCAGGCCTCGGGCTGCGCTGACCGACCGACCGACCGCAGCCTGCGAGCTGAGCGCCGGGACGGAGGGGGGCGGTGGGGCGGGACGGCGATGAAGCCGGTTCTCCTCTCGCCTCACCTGAGTCTCGCTCAGCTCTCCGCGGCTCCCCGTTCCTCTCGCCGTTCCCGCCGCCGACGCCGTCGCTACGGTTCGCCAGTGCCTTCCGGGTCGGAGGTTGAGAAGGGATAAAGGGGGGGGGGGGGGGCGCGCCGCGAAGGCCGCCGGGAGTTGGTGTTCCTTTCTCCCCGGGCTGGCTGGCGCGTACGTCACTTTGGACTACGCGTCCCGGCGTGCCTGGCGGCTGCGCGTGCGCACAAAGCAAGCGCGGTGCCGGGAGAACGCTGCGCTCGAATCGCTGGAGACTACAAATCCCGGCAGCCAGTGGGGCAACAAACACGCGCGCGCACGCGAAGACGCTCGCTCTGCCGGGGGCGGGCACTCCCACGGCCCAGCGCCTGTCGGGAGTTGAAGTCCCCCCCCCCCCCCCGCGCGATATTGGAACGACACGTCACAGCGTGCGCCGACCCCCGACGCATGCGCGCGTTGCCGGGCGTCCTGTCGCCGAGCTTGCGGGCCGGAGCCCGAGCCCGAGCCCGGAGCCGCCATGTTGCGGAGGAAACCCACCCGCCTGGAGCTCAAACTGGACGACATCGAGGAGTTCGAGAGCATGAAGAAGGAGCTGGAGGTGAGGAGGGATGGGCGCCAGGAGGCTTCGGGCCTTCCGGCTTCCTTCACCTGCGCGCGTCTTGAGTCCTCGGCCTGAGGCGGGGGGCGGGGGGGGGGGGGGGCGGTGGTGGGGGGTGGAAGGCCCGGCCCGGCCCGGCCCGGCCCGGGGGAGACTCCTGGTTGGCTTACAAACCGCTCAATGGCCTCGCTGGTCCCCCAGTCAGTCCAGTTCACTTCCAGATCTCAGGGACATTGCCCACTTCCCCCCCACTCACCCCCTCCGGAGGGTCAGTCCGGGGCCTGGAACTGAACTGACTCAAGTCATGATGGGTTTTTTTTTCGACAGCACCGGTTTAGGGGTAATTATAATCAACCTTTCCGGGGGGGTAATGATCCCTTCCCCCACCCCCAAAAAAAAAAATATTGGTCACTCAACCCGCGGCTGTTTGTGGGGACGCTGCTGTGCGCGATCGGCCGCCCGCGTTTTGCCCACAAAATGCACAAGTCATTTATTTCACTTCACGCAGTGTATTCTGTGAAGCACTTTGAGACGTCTGAACAGATGCGATAACGCACCATATGGAATGCAAGGCTTCTTCTTTCTGTTATGAATTGCTGTAGAGGAACGTCTCTCAACGTTTCTCGGTTGTTGTTGTTGCAGAATCAGAAGAGGCAGCAGCGGGAGGAGGGGGAGCTGGTCAGCCCCAGTGAGATGGACAGTACGAACGGGGCCAGGGACGAGGCCAAAGTCCGAGAGAAGATCAACGAGCGGATTGGATATCGTCCCAATCCTCACATCAAACCCTTCTCATTGTTTGGGAATCTTCATTGATGACCCGGTGCCCAGCAGCAACCTGCTCACGGCAGCGGTTTCAGGAATGTCCCAACCTGGGTTCGCTCACGCAAAAATGTGGAACAGGCTGAGCTCCAGCGATGATCTGTGAGGCTGGTGAAGAACTGCCCTTCCCTGTGGAGGACATTGGTTACAATGGTAGAAAGACTTATCTCCGGGAATATCCATCACAAAGTGTCTTTAAACCCAGTGCTGAGCTGAACTGATTTTACTTTGTTTAACGAAAAGGACTTGCAGTGTATCAGCACCTTGGGATAAGCCACTCTGCCTGATTCAAGGAAATTAATACACCATCCACTCAGGTAGTGGATTGCAGGGTTACGTCCATTAATAAATGGTCTCCAGTGATTATATGTCTGTTAATTCTGCTTGAATTATCTTGTCATTCAGTGGGGGTGCAAACACTTGCTGTGTTTTTCTCTAGTGGTAGCACTCTCGCCTCCGAGTCAGAAGATTGTGGATTCAAGCCCCCGCATGACACTCCAATGCAGTGCTGGAGTGTCGCATTGTCAGCGTCCTTGGTATAGAATGCTATACCGAGGCCCCATTTGCCTATTCAGGTGGACATTAAAAGATCCTGTGGCACTTTTCAAACAGTGTAGGGAGTTTCTCTTTCCCAGTGTCCTGGCCAACAATCCCCCAAATAAAATTGGTCACTCACGCCATGGCTGTGTATGGGACATTACTGTGCGCAAACTGGCTGCCGTGTTTTGCTCACAAAATACACAGTCAATCCACTTTACAGTATATCCTCTGAAGAGCTTTGAGATGTCGCGACCTGATAAGGCGCTATATCAAATTCAAGGATTACTATTACTGTTTGATGAAATTGGAGCCATACGGCTATATTTTTTAAAAGTAGAGCACTGTGAGAAAACCAGTCTTTGACTAACTTCTCACTTCCTCTATATTCATTTCTGATAAACATAAGTCTTATATTTCCCATCTTTTGAAAGAGGGGACTGTTCCGCAGCAATAACCATTCCTTGTGAAGTTGTCCTTAATAAATAAAATGTTGGGTTCATTGAAATGAGAAGCATGGGATTAGTAAAGAATTCTCACTTGGCAGAGAGCTAGGACAAAGATTGTCTTTAAGCTAGGGTTTAGAGTGACGGAAATTGGTATTAAATTGAAACTTCAATAGTTCTAAAGTCGTCATAACCTTGAGATTAAATTGCAGTCTTTGTACTCCCACCGCTGCTGACTGGAGTCTTCTGCCTGTCTGGAATCTTCTTTAAAAAGCACTGTGACAATTGGAAATCATGGTAAAATTATAGTAGTTGAGATTATAGTTGCGCCCACAAAATATACAGTCAATTCCCTTTACAGCATAATCTGTGAAGCGCTTTGAGACAACCCAAAGATGTGATAAGGCACTATATCAAATGCAAGGATTATTTATAAGATGCCATTGCAGAATAGTAGTGACTTACTGCTGATGTACAGAAGGAGTGAGGAAACCATTTGGGGTTTGGCATTCATCTACACTGGAAAATACAATCACTACTTTACAGTATATCCTGTGAAGCACTTTGAGGCATCCTCCCAATGTGAATCAGTTATAAAATAATACATTTGATGTTTCACGTTGGGAAGATGTTCACAGGATACACTGTAAAGTGTATTTTGTGTGAAACTGGCAGGAAATTTGTGCACAGCAATGTCCCACATGCCACGAATGACAATTTTATTTGGGGGATTGTTGGTCAGGACATCAGGAGAAACTCCCTTCTCCATTGGAATAGTGCCACAGTATCTCTAACGTTCACTTGAACAGGCAGACAGGACCTCAGACTAACGTCTCATTTCATCATATCAAATGCAAGGATTTATTATTGAGAGATTTAACATTTTAAATAAATTCCCTGTACTATGTTATGAATTATGTGAGGGCTGGCATCAGTTCGAGCTCCCAGTCACTTGGATAAAGCACTTTGAGGCCTCCTCCTGATATGAAAGGCGCTATGTAAATATAAAATGTTATTGCTGGATACAAAATTGCTAGATTACAACTAAACGTTTAGGTGTATGAATAGCATGAATAGATCACTTGTTTCCACAGCACTGACATAATGGTGTCCAATTTGGTTTTGCTCTCCCAAGAATTTTTTAAATGAGCTTTTGTAATCTCACACTTCCATCGTGAACCAGTGGAGAGTTATAGTTGGCACAAGTTCATTCATTCAATCAGTCAGACATTGCAACCAGAGCGATTGATGAATGACTGGCCAAGTCAGAATTCAATTACCGCTACAAACAATGATACCTTTTTGTAATTCTTTATACTGCAACATAGCCAAGTACATTAACTTTTCCTTATCACTGTGATTTGGCAGAAGTAACTTTACATAGACTGAAAGATATGAAAAGGAAAAGTAATGTGAGCACACCATTGTGCAGAATTGAGCAACAGGTACTCAGGTCTCTTGTACATAAATTACATCAATACAGGATCAAAACAGGCCATTCCAGCACTCTCACCCGAGTCAGAAAGTGCGGATTCAAGGCCCTTGTTAGGTCTTTGAACTGTAGGCTCGACACTTCAATACAATGCTGGGGATGTGTTGTATTTAGAAGTGCCGTCCTTTGGAACAAGATATTAAACCAGGGTCCCGCCTGCCTGTTCATGTGGACATTAAAGATCCCATGGCATTATTCGAAAAGAGAAGGGAATTTCTTCCAGTGGCCTGGATAACAATCCCCCAAATAAAATTGGTCATTGCATGCGTGCAAATTGGCTGTAGCCATTCTAAACCAGGAATTCCCAAACTTGCTCAAGGCCCATTAGTCATTAGCCATCCTGACTGAGGACCCCTCCATCGTTCACACATTTTAGCATTGTTGTTCCAAAAGGCAACTGGTGATTCAGTGGTTTCGAACATTGCTTCCCAACGTAGGGGGCCACAAGATGGTTTGGGGGAGGGACAATATAGCACTGTTGCCACCTTCTCAATACTCTCTGTGCTGCCTTCTGCCTCTCATTTCACCTCTCTTCTCATCGCTCTCTGCCGCTGCCTCTCACAAAGTTGTACATGACTTGAAGCAGCGCAGAGAGGGACAGGAGGAGAGTTAGAGTGGAAGGTATGAACAATGTAATCAAAGATGTTTTAAAATGTAATGTGTCAGCCTAGACTGAGTTTGGAGTCCAGACGTGGGGTTTGAACCTATAATCTTCAGACTAAGCGACGAGATTGCTACCAACCGATCCAGGCTTACACCTCACATCAGCCTCACCCATACCCTGCTCGATGCTATGAATATACAAACCAGATTGTAGGCCAATTGAAGTGTAGGTATTCAAAGCCAAATGTTGAATAAAAAGGCAAAGTTGAGGCAATAAAAACTAAAACACATTTATTGGAGATGAGCATGATGCATTTCTTTTTTTGAGCAAAAATCCTTTATATCGTATTTAAGGTCTCTCAGAAAATAATAAATGGTTAGGCCTGTGGTCATCATGACCCAGGTTCATTGCAAAGTCGCATCGTTGGAAGCAAGGTCACCAATACATCCAAGGACTGGCTGAAGAGCAAAGAGATCAAATTACAAGGCAGTGGTAACCACTGGTGTACTAGCGGTTAAACCAAAGGCACTTGACGTTACAGAGCGCGCAGCACTTTAAAAAAATCAGTCAGATTCTGAAGGTAGATTCAAAATGAGAAGTACAGCAGGCAAGGCAACACCTTAAACAGAACACAACTGAAAAAAAATCAAAAGACAAATGACAAACAAGCACTGTGTTTCAAGCTGCAGACCCTACCATTTAGTGTGATTGAAATTACAGCATCTGATAATTATTGATTCCAGAGCAAAATGCAATCTGCGTCACAGGAACATGAAGGCGTTGGGATTTTGGACAGGCTGCTCTCAGAGGCTGACAGGCTGCCCTGCAAATGCCCTTAAACTAAACCTGTAAGTGAGAAGGAGTTTCGAGTGCGAGCGAGCAGCGATTGGGGTCCAAGCAGGGAAGATGGGACTGAAGCTGGTTGTGCTAAGGGGTCAGTAAGACCTCTTGCTTGTAGCAATGCTCAAGTGTTGGTCCCACTGACCTTCACCCCTCTTATAAATCCTGGGGACTGATCGGTGAGAGCAAATGATTGAGCATTGCTGGAAGCAAAAATTGCAATATCCTGAAACACAAACTCGATTTTCTCATTCATCAGAGCAGTAAACAATCCGTCAGTTAACAAGATGTCAGTTAATGGGGCAATATCCGATCTGATAAATGTGCTGGCTTTTCCACTGATGTATGGAATAAACAGTTCTGCCGTTCTTCATTAAATACTCTTATTTTAAAAATACCTCGAGGGCACAGGTGACATCTCGTGGTGGGAATGTCGTACTGCAACTCCGCATTTTAGTCCCAGATGCACTAGACTGATGACTACCGATCTGATCAAAGTCAAGAGCTTCAGGACACTCACTATGACAAACCATGATCCATATATTATTTCCTTAGGACATACTAATATGACTGTTAAGGACTGTACGACACTCACGTGGACAGGATTGAGTATAAAATCCAAGTTAGTGGCCCATCAAATCAATCACCAACAGTTTTGCACAGAATACAGTACTCATAGCTGCCTCGCTTCCCTTCCAGAAGACAATACAATATGATCCAACCAGTACTGTCTGATATTGCGCAACCTCCAGGAAAAGCCAACAGTTTCATGTCAAAATACTGAATGAAACGATATGCTCAGTGCTTTTACCCTGCAAGTTACTACTGCCACTGAGCTAGACAGTTACAAGACTCACAATGTCACTAGTGTTCACAGAGCTCATCAATCCAAGGGATCAACTGCTCTGAATGGAGTGCTCTCATCTGTTAGTTCTGGGAAATGGGAAAACGTTGCTCTCTTACTCCAACGTACTGGGGAGGAGAAACGTTCGAAATTCTTTAAAGAGAGGTTAACAGGCTCCATGGCTCCTTTGGTGACATGGGAGACAGGGTATGGTGGTGGGGAAGGAGTGGGGGGGCGGATCTGCCCCCTGTAAAATCAGGAGAGTCTCGGGGTTCAGAACTCGGTCTGTTCTGAGTTAACTGATCTCAGGTGGAGTGCAAGTAGGGGTGCTAGAAGTGGAATCAGCGTCCTCACACCAGGGGAGTGAAACAAGGAAAATCTCCAGAATTCCTGATCCTGGCCACTACTGCCCAGTGTTCCTCGCAAAGTGTGTATGTCGTCAACAAGTGGGTGAAGGACCAGGTTCAGTTACAACAGACACTGCAGTCAGAGCTTACTCAATACTCATTATCTCGGCTCCCAAACAATGGCTACGCAGACAAAGTACCAGATGAGTGGCTGCATCCTCAGGACTCACAAAATAATCTAAGAGTGGGGGTGGGGGGGGAGGGGTGTCACCTCAGACAGGAGGTGTTAAGATAACCGTATAACCTCAAACATGTCTTGTGCAAATGGTGACGGGGCCTGTATTCGCCAAATACAGTATATAATTATCAATGCACTAGATAAGTTTTTTTTGAAGCTTAGAACCTACTACTCGTTTTCCCACCCTAGTCAGGGTTACTGCAACTAAAAACCGACTGATCTTTTGCATTTAATAATCCTCGCAGATTCATTTAAAAAAACACATTTCAAAGGACTAGTGTCTTAATTCCCATCGTTGCAAACTCCTCTACAACTTGTTTTTACCTGCATTGCTCCGGTGCAGGTTAGAGTGTTCAACAGTAGAGTATCCACACTCTTCAAATGTATTTTACTGGCTAAAGCAGCAGAAGGTAATCCTACAGAATGCACCAGATAACAGCACCCATCTGAGTGGGACACAGCACTGTCTACAATCAAACAAGACGATACATAATTTACAATGAATTACAATTTCACCAGCACAGCTACAGAATGTTGGATGATTATCATCAGGGAATAAATATATCTTGAACTCTGGTGTTCTGGGGGAGGGGGGGAAAGAAATGCATACATACACACACTTTAAGATGTAAAAAAACGTTTGATGCTAACTATTTTAAAAAAAAGTTAGGATCACAGTTTGCCTGGAATGGTCGGAACCAATAGATCTTGCCACCCTTTAGATGTCTGGATGGATCCCTTTAGGGAGAGAGTGCGCATTGCATTCCAACAGATATCTCTGGAATTTCCACGAGTAGATGGGTTGCATGGCACTCAGGTTGGTTTGGATACTCCTTAAGCAAGGTGATAAGTTCACACCCAGCTGACCAAGAAAAAGATTTCTGCCAATTTATCTGTAGCCACAGGATTAGTTAAATAGTGGAAACAGACATTGAGAGAGTGAGAAAAAAAATCTCACCACCTACTTGCTCGCACTGCTCACTTCAAAAAGGCAATAGCAGCCCAAGATCACTTCATGGCATTTCTAACAGCAAGGTGAGCAGTGCTGATCCCTTTAACTTGATAAGAAGGCATCATTCTGGGTTTAGATATGTTTTTTGGTGAACCGGAATTGTGATCAGACTGTGGGCATCAATAGCCAAACCAGAGGATCTGACATTTTTATTTGGTGAGGCGGGGCCGGGGGGGGGGGGCGGGAAGTCGGGGTAACTATATCCATATAACGCTGCTGCAATACCAGAATTTTCTGGGAGCGACAGTGGGAATGATCACTTACACGCAGCTCCAGGTAAAGCAACCGCCCACCGTTTGAAGAGCCTCGTCTGTACTTGGGACTCCAAAGCAGACGCTCAAAGAACCTTGGCTGGCCTGAGGTAGAGAACCAGGCAGTGGCCAACTGCTAAATGCAGGACTGAAGGCATGAGGTAAAGTGATGTCTGATTGTGGATCCTTCAAACTGGAGTCTGAACAGAAATAAATCGAGTAAAAGTGAAAGAAAGAGAGAGAGAGAGAAACTCTTATTTTAAGTGTTGTGTTTTTTTTTGAACTGGCTCGACACTGCAAATTATGGTGCTGGGAGTGTGATCCATTACAATTGGTGATTAAGTGGCATTACAATTGGTGAGGGGTTAGGCCAGATGCTAATGGCAGTGTTCTGTGATATCTACCACCACTGCTTTTTTCCAGCTGAAGACGAAATATCCAGCCCCCGCGCCCAGCGCCACAGCGATGCAAAGGTAGCCATTGTACGTCATGAAGACCAACATCAGGAAGTAGCTGATGACAACTTGTAGGATGTGGAGCATGGTCTGGATGATGTGAGGCACGCTGAGCATCTGTTGGCTGCAACCATAGACAGACATTACAATCGACAACTTGCATTTACATAGCACCTTTCACCCAGCGCAATGTCTTGGGAGTGCTTAAAAATGGCGCTAAGCCGGAGGGGAGAGGTGTTGTGACCATAAGCACCGTCGAGGAGAAGGGTGGAGTAAGGCAGAGGGATTAGGGGAAGAGAGTTGGTGGTGGAGTGGAGGGGTCGAGGGACAAGTAGGAGGCCAGAAGCAGCCAAGCGGAGGCAGTGGGCAGTAGGGTGGGGAGAAAGCAGGTCAGAAAGGTAGGGAGGTGACAAGGCATGCCACCAACAACTTGCATTTATAATAATGCCCCTCACAGTTGACTCTTGCTCACCCAACAGTTTTGTGCGTTTCCATCAGCATTGTCCCATTTGGTCCAGGAACGGGCATAGAGTTGTAGCGAACGTTAACCTGTGATTTTCGGAGCAAGCATTCTCGGCCAATCTTCAGTCCCTCATAAAGCATTGCGAGCAGGAATATGACCACGCAAGCGGCGACCATCCCTGCAAGGCAGAAAGGACAGAGAAGGGAAGGTATGATTCAGCTGTGGAGCCATCAGTCATTAAACACACTTCGGAAAAAACCCTTATGTCATTGTGATCCGAATTGTGTGCAGCACTCGAGGTGGGATTGGACGATATATCTTCCCAATGCAAACAACCCTATATAAATGTCAATTGAATTGTATAAGACCTCCAATTAAAGGGCTCCCCAAATTTTTCAACGCCTTTCTTAATAAACTCACTCACATGAAGTTCTGTATAAGATTATAAACTTACACAAGTGTCAGCAAACGACAAAAGGGTGCAAATTGGAGGTACAACAAATTGTGGTTCGGGGCCAAAGACTGTTGAGTAAAGGGGGCGGGGCGTGTGGGAGTGGAGAGAGGGCGGCTGAGAGATTACTGCTTCAATTCCATTACTTGGCACAGTCTGAGTATTAATCGTAAGGCTCTCCAGGTCAGTGAGTTTAGTCGGGAAGGCGCTGAACAATTCCGAAAGCCCTTTAATTGGAGGTTTTAAACCATACCTTGGATGGAATTCAAACCATAAAATCCTGGTTTGTAGTATGCCCGTCAGTCGCACTCACCTCCAACAGAATTGATCACCAGCCCAGGAAACAGCAGCTCTACGTTCTTGTGGCCGAAGTAGAACGTCATTTGCTGTTGAGAAACAAATGGCAGAGTGAGCTCCAGACAGTGGACACCAGGCTAAGTCTGTTAATATTGACCTGCCTTTCCTCTCCAAGTTGCAGGAACAAGTCGTCACCTCCCAGCTTCGCTCTCCCCACTCCCTCGCCAACCTTCTCACTTTCAAATCTTTCCATGGTCTCGCCTCCCCCTCCCTGCCTTCAAAATCTGCCTTAATAACCTATCTTTCGACCCGCTTTTGGCTATGTTCCACCCACACCCCCCCACCCACTCTTCCCCCTTCAGCTCGAGCTCCCAGACCAGCTGTGTAAAGCACTTTGAGAGCTACTCATGACTTGACAGGCATTTCATAAACGCAACTTGTTGATTCAAGCCCTACATCAGGAACTCTGAGCTCAAAGTCTAGGCTGACTCTAATACAGTGCGAGTGGTGCACCGCATTATCAGAAGCATTGTCTCGGGTGAGACATTAAACCTTAGATAAATGTTTTTACTATTGAAAAGAAGGGAGTTTCACCCAGTGTCCTGGGCAACAAACCCCATCCCGGATAAATTGGTCAAACACTATTGGCTATTTGTGGGACAATGTTGTGTGCAAATTTCCACAATAACAAGCTTTCAGAGCCACCTTGAGAATGTAGGTAATAATAGTAAATACTCTTATTATAATAAAGCATTTGAAAAAAAGGGGCATAACAAACCACATTGACTGCCATGATTCATATCCTCTATTTACCTAGTAGGTGCCATAAACCACACATCATTCCAAACCTTACAAACTTGGCAATGGCGTGTCACCTTCTACAGAATCTGGTTCAAGTCCTTACCATCATCATCATCATGCCCCCGTGCCCGCCTGACCCGTTGGCTGTCTGGTGGGGTGTGTCGGTGGGCATCGCCATGTTGTGGTGATTGTGGTGGTCGTGCATTGACATGTTCATTGCGCCAGTGGTGAAGTTGAACCCAGGACTCTCCGTGAAAACCTGGAAACATAGAGCAATGGAATTAATAATAAGTAATAATAGCGCTTCCAACGTTAAAATGGCTCAAAGCGCTGCACAGGTTATCGCTTTCAAGTACAGAGACAATGAAGATGAGGCAGCCAATATCCACACACCAGAAACAGCCACATACCAATTTTAACTTGAAGGATTGTTGGCCACGACACTGGGAGAAACTCCCTTCTCTTTTCAAATAGTGTCATGGATTGTTTAATGCCAGCCTAAACAAATAGATGGGACTATTTCTTCCAGTGTCTTGGGCATCAATTTTTCTCTTAAAATTGGGATATGGCTCTTTCTGGCACACTGCTGTGTGAAAATTGTCAAGTTAAACATCTAGTTTAACCAGCTTGACATGATCCCAATGTGCCAGTTTGCTGTCAAGTGCCAAGCTCGCATTAACTATCCATCAAATGCTGCGAGTCAGAGACAGGAAACTGACTTTGGGATAAGGAGAAATAAACATTTGCTACATTAACAAGAAATATTTAAAAAATAATTGTTAAAATCCAATTTAAGTTTCAGCCTGAGGTAGGAACGTCTCAATCCACGACTATTTGTGGGAAACTGCTGCGCGCAATTGGCTGCCGCATTTCGCCCACAAAATATACAGTCAATTCACTTTACAGTACATTCTGTGAAGCGCTGCCAAGACATCTCAAAGACATGATAAGACACTATATCAAATGCAAGGATTATTATTATTATTACTACTTGTAACCACAGCCTCAATGAGTAATAAGGGTACTCCAATTTAACAGAAGCAGCCCTAGAAGCTTAAACCACTTCACAATCTCTTCAATATCTAACATGCATTCTACATTTCATTCCCTTTCTCACAATGAAACACATACCTCAAATTCAAACAAACAAGTAGATTCAGTCCAGCTACTTATGGACTCACAAATGTCACTGATCGTCTAGGCAGAGGCTTCAGCACAGTGCGAGGGGAGCACTGCTTTGTTAGATCTTCCAACCTTCAGACAAGATGTTAAACCTCTGGTTTGTCTGTTCATGTGGATGTTAAAGATGCACCACACTATTCACCGGATAAATTGGGCTACAAAACAATCATTCGACTTCCTAGTACTGTATGTCCTGCGAAGTTCTTTGAGACATGTAAGGTGCTATAATTATTATTTAGAGTAAATAATTTCATACCTGCTTGTGGGTCTTGCTATGTGCAAACTTGGCTCTTGTTCACCTACAATTAATAACCATACTTAGTTGGCTTACAATTAGTAACCATCTTCCATCCTTCAGATGAGACGTTAAACCAAGGTTGTTGGTTCTGCACTTTGAGATGTTCGAAACCTATAGCCAC